>NC_049912.1:20940742-21580598 GCF_001411555.2 Juglans regia
AACTTTCGAAGATTTGAAATATATCTCACCCCTTGTGGATCCACTATCATGCTACTCGGAATGATAGAAGTTGTGTTAAGACTTGAAAAAGACGGACTAGTGGATTCGATTGATTGAAGAAGAGTCAGACCTCGACAAAAGATTGGACCTGTTGATGTTTATATCCCTAACCCTTCATGCTTTAAAACACATGAAGCAACTGATTTAGCCATGGAGACTTCTTAGCAAGAATAATTGTACTAAGATCATGCTATCTTATGATTTGAACTAATGATGGTTTTGAATGAAATTTGTTTTCAAACAAAAGAGTCTATACATGTTTTGTAATGACCCCAAATGTTATGACGGAGAATGTTATTTTTCATTGCCTTAGTATTATTTTAAGGCAATGAGATTAGTTGGATAGAGGCTTTGGACTTATATAAACTCCTGTTGTAGCTCCAAATCCAAGTGATTTTTGTATATGTTTGTTGGTTATGTACACAAATGGTACATGTTCTAGCAATGCAGGCTGTGTGTATGTGTATTTCTGATGATCTTGCATGTGACATGAAACGTGTAACACTTTTCTTTTCATGGACCATATGATCATGTGAATGTCGTGAGTCATGTAATCAAACTTTGAACATATCAGGTTACAGCTTTAAAATATTAGAGCATTTGAATACTCAGTTCACAACTTAGACAAAGCACTCAACACATATGCCAGAAAGAAGAACAAATGTTTAAACTGAGCACATACACATAGACAAGGCCGAATCATTTAGGTTTATAAGAACATGTTATAATCAACAACTTAAACCACTACCTCCAATTATCACCGAATAATAATAGTTGAACTAAATCCTCTCTAGGTTTCCTAGGGTTATCTACGTAGAGGCCATTTCTACTGCCGCCAGTGCAGTGCCCTGCCGTTAATGGAGGACTCTCTCCATAATCTCTATCAGCGTCTATCATTGACCGAGACAGAAAATGCAAAAGTGTTGGTGGAACCGGAGAAATTGGCAAATGCTCTCTTGAGTGGTGGTCAGTGTCTGATTCTGAAATTATTCACTGAGAGGCACTATCATAGGGAGATTTTCAAGAGTACGATGAGGAAAGCTTGGCATTTGGTGTTGGGGGTGAAGTTTAGGGATTTGGATTCCACTCTTATGCTCGTCGAGTTTGAAAGTATTAAGGATAAGAAGAAGGTTTTACATGGGGGTCCCTAGTCTTTTGATAACCATTTGATCTTAATGGCTGAAGTGGATGGTCAGAGTCAGGTTCATCAGATTCAGTTGATGACAGCTTCCTTTTGGGTAAGGATTCACGATTTACCTTTAATGGCCCGAACTGAATAGTTGGTTGGTTATTGGGTAA
Organism: Juglans regia; assembly: GCF_001411555.2. Taxonomy (NCBI): domain Eukaryota; kingdom Viridiplantae; phylum Streptophyta; class Magnoliopsida; order Fagales; family Juglandaceae; genus Juglans; species Juglans regia. Next base: position 20,942,102 of record NC_049912.1, read on the forward strand.
GAAAATTGGAACGGTCGAGGAGGGGGATGTGAAGGCAGGGGAGATGAAATGGGGTGGGTTCATGCGTGTATGAGTCCTTTTGCCAGTAGATAAACAGCTGTTGCAAGGCTCAAAGTTCATGATTGGGGGTGGACACCCAGTGTGGGTTTGTTTCTCTTATGAGAGACTTCCAATTTTTTGCTACTGGTGTGGATGTTTGGGGCATAGTGAACAGGAGTGTGCCAATGTTATATAAGGATCTGAGGTTCCTTCAGTGAAGGATTTCCTTATGGTATGTGGCTTCGTGCAGGTAGTCGGTTTAGTGCTCGCCCATCTGTAGGGAAAATCAGAGGGATTAATCCCTGAAATCACATTTTAGTCTCTTCCCTTGGAGTTTCTCATGCTTCTGGGTCTAAGGATGTGATGGGAAAGGTTGTGATTGAGAGGGTGTCTGATACTGTGGTGGAAGGTGTGGCGCCCCCGACCCCCATGTAAGGAAAACACGGGAATCGAGATGCCAGGATGATGACAACACGGTCACACATCCCAACGAAAGTGCCAAGTGTGTGTACATGCAATGGTGTACAACAACAACGCAGCGGATTAGTCAACTATGTACCAGAATTTAAATACAAGTAAACATCAGTAAAGTTTTAAAAGCAGTTATACAGTCATCCAAAATAAAGTTAACACATGTCCCAAAAATACAAAGGGCAAAATAAGATAACAATAACCAGTGATCCCAGATCACTCCTCGGGCGGAGCCGTCTCCTCAGGCTCGCCCTCCTCCTCCTCATCTGCATCAAAATCTGCGTTACCACAGAATGGTACCGCAGGTAAGTATAACCCAAAAATAATCTCAGGAATAAAATGCATTTAATACAACTAACATGCATGCATATGAAGAAATATATATTTTTCTCAAAATATCATTTTCCCCGAAAATGATAATTTTCCAACACACGCCAAAAATCTCATTTGGCCCAAAAATAATCCGTAAAACATTTTCCCAGAAAATGATTTACACAAAATCCAACTCACACTATTTTCCCAGAAAATAGTCCATTTAATCCGTCAATACCCTATGCACCATGGCCTCCCCTAGGGACCATCCGCACGTCCTGGCTTCGTAGCGATGCCCAGTTCCGCGCCCAGCGCGTACATGGCCGAGCACTCACTACGCAACGAGCGATGCCCAGTTCTGCGCCCAGCGCGTACATGGCCAGACATCCTCTAGTCCCCGCCAGCAGAAGGACCACGGAGTTGGCACGAATCTCTCGTCCGATCCCATTGTCGCCCAGCGACAATCCAGGGGACGTTACTCAGTTTATTCCGCTCCCGAGTAACCAGAGAAGCTCCACCGAGATAATGCCCCATCTCGGCTTGGGGTCGTGATACGCACGCACCCAAATTCCATTCTCACATGAAAACTCAGTTTTCATAAACACATGAACATGAATGCAATACACGAAAACCCAGTTTTCCTTTACAAACATGATCATGCATGAAATAATGATATGCACATGTACCAACACAAATCCACATTCCTCAATAACCAATAACCAACCCAATCAAACCAACCCAAACAACTCCAATCATAAATCCATCCGACCCCCGTACTCCTCGGACTCAGTCCGGCATGCCAAAAAAATACAGTGAAATGCGTTAGTGCAAAAAATACATAAAATTCATGAGAATACTTTGGAGAAATACTTACAGTGCAATAAAGCAATTTCCGAAGGATCACGAAGCTGAAAAAGGCGACGTCTGAGCAACACCACAGTGTAAAATACACTGTGGCCGTGGGTCACAAATACCCACTTTTCAACGAAGACAAACGAAGACCCCAAAATGATAGGGTAGGGCCTAGAGAGGTCGGTGAAGTCAATGGTGGTGGTGGTTTGCCGTGGATGACGGCGCAAATGGTGGTTTAAGGCCAAAAATGCCGAAATCGGAGATGGACTTGGTGGGGCTTCACCGGTAACGGATCGGAGCCGGGGTTGGGTCCAAAGGGTTGCCAAGAGGTCGGGGATGAAGTGGTAGGAAGATGGTGGCCAATGGCGGCGCGACGGCGGCGCAACGGCGGAAAGAGTGCCGCGGCTTCGTGGGTCTCGTGGGGGCTAACGGCGGCTTGGATGGAAGTGAGGTTGGTGGGGTAAGGTCGCCGGCAGCTGAGGAATGCAAGGGACCGGGCGGTGTCGACCACTGCCGACGGACGGCGGCGCTGGGAGGGGTCGAAGGATCGGGCGGAGGAGAGGGGAGAGAGAGTCCGTGCGCGGGAGAAGAAAGAGGCCGAAGGAAAATAAGGGAAAAAGAGAAAAAGGAAGGAAAAGAAAAGGAGAGGAAAGAAAAAGAGAGGAAAAGAAATGAGGTCCAATCCTCACAACTTGGGTCACGAAAATGATCCAACGGAAATGATTTTAAAACCACAAATTAAATAAAATAATTTAAACATAATGGTAAAGTCAAATTGAAATAATTAAATCTCACAGTAATTAATTTAAATGTTAAAAGCAATTTAAATGCATAACAATAAATAAATATTAAAAGCACATAAATAATAATTTTCATCAAATTAAAAATCCTAAAAATAACCCAATTAAAATCCAGTAATTTTAAAACAAGAGAATAATTTTTTGAATAACATAAAAATAATCATTCAATAAAAATACATTAAAATACGGGGTGTTACACTACAAGACCCCTTTGACTCACATGTCCAAGTCTTCTATGCCATAACACTGCTTGGTTCTCAGCAGTGTCCTGGGCAGGGGATGCTTCTCCAACCACACTTTTTCCAAGAAGAGTGTATAAACCATTTTTGATAACCCCTTTCATAATGACTAAATAGCCTTTTGTAACTCTAAGAACCCCTGCCTCAGATTTAAAGGTATATCCAGATAAATCAAGAATCCCAAGAGAAATTAAATTTCTCTTTAATTCTGGAATAAATCTGACTTCCCTTAAAACTCTTTCAGTATTATCATGCATTTTCAATCTAACTGATCCTATACCCATGATTTTGCAAGACTTATTATTCCCAAGAATTACTTGACCTCCATTTAACTCAGAGAATGTTTCAAACCATTCCCTAATAGGACACATATGAAATGAACAACCAGAATCCATAATCCATTCTGTTTTTGAGTCTACTTCACTCACAGTGAGTACTTCAGCACTCTCATATCCCTCTAACACCACAGAGGCATCCCCTGCCTCCTTAGATTTATTTTGAAAATTGTTTTTTCTTTCAGGGCAGTCTTTCTTGAAGTGCCCTTCCTTGTGACAATGAAAACATTTAAAATGTTTTCCCTTTGACTTGGATCTAAATTTCTTACCATCATTTTTTCCCTTCTTTTCTCTTCTTTCTGTTCTGCTCCTAACAGTTAAACCCTCCCCATGACTCTGTTTAGTATCCCCTCTGTTTTGAAGTTCCCTTGTGTGAAGAACAGATTGAACTTCATCTAAGGTGAGGGAGTCTCTACCAAACATCATAGTTTCTTTTAAGCTTTGGTATGATGAGTCCAGAGAACTCATCAAGAGAATGGCTTGGTCCTCATCCTCCACCTTAATGTCTATGTTTACTAAGTCTAAAATGATTTTGTTAAACTCATCAAGGTGCTGACCTATAGGGGTTCCAGGAATCATTTTAAAGGTATAAAGTTGGGTTTTTTTATGAAGTCTATTAGCTAAAGATTTGGTCATGTACAGATTCTCAAGCTTCAGCCATATACCCGCAGCAGTGTCCTCACTGGCCACCTCTCTCAAGACTTTGTCTCCAAGAGAGAGGATTAGAGCACTGTGAGCTTTCTGGAGAATGTCCTTCTGGACAGTCTCCTTGTCATCCTCTTTCGAGGAAGATCCCTTCTTTCTTTCACCAAGGAGGGCATCTTGCAGTCCATGTTGGACTAGCAATGCCCTCATCTTAATCCTCCAAAGCCCAAAATCATTTTCACCCGTGAATTTTTCAATATCAAACCTCATGGTCCCCATCGACCTAGGCTCTAGATACCACTTGTTATGAATTAATAACAAGAGTTCCCTTGAACAGAACTCAACAACAGGCCAAGATTTGATATTACAGCAAACGAAAAATAAACCAACAGGATTCAAGAATAACCAACTCAGAACAGAATCAAAAATAACAATTGAAATACAGAAAATATAAAGAACAATATTAGCAAGAAATAAGAGAGTAAAGAATCAACACAAGAGATTTACGTGGTTCGACCCTAATGGTCTACGTCCACGGCAGGAATGGCCTCAGAGCTTTATTAATAATCAGTCCACCACAGAGAAGTCTCAGTAACCATACATATTCACACAACCTTCATCTCACCCCAAGAAATCGCACAGATTTCTTTCACCAGTGAAACCCTAAGACATGAAAAACAGTATAACCCTCTCTGCTCTCTCTCTCGAAGCCTCTCTCAAACTCAGAAGAAAATGACAACGCCCCCTTAAGGGTTCCAGAAGGATAGCTATGAATATATAATACAAAACAGATGTCAACACGTGTCAAGATCCTGCGGCAGGTGAGTGAAACGGCTCTGGAGCATAAAGCAAGTCATGTGCAGACCACGTGAGACACCAGCTCAGAGTAATAAACCGAGAGGCTTTCAGACTTAGCCACTTGTCAACCATTCAGAGGCACAGAGAAGAAGATTAGAGAATAAACCGTCAGATAACAAATAAATGAATTGACATAGCATTTACAAAATATTATTGCTAAAAAGGTATTTAAAATATTTAGGTCATGTTTAGAAAGTGAGATGGGTTGACAACATATCATCTCATCTCAAAATTTATCATAGTTTCTTTCCTAAATCATTATAAACGAAACTTTATAATATTTTTATTTATCTTTTTTTTTTATAATTTCCTTTATTACAACTCAATAAAACATATTAACTCCAATTATTTCAATATTATTAACATAATTCTCATATAATAACATCTCATTTTCCAATCATGCCCTTAAATACCATACTCCCACGCGCTCTTGGTTTAGAGACGAGCTACCCTGGTTGAGGCAGTATCATAGGTGATCAAATCATTATACCGCTATAAGGATGGCTTGCAAACCAGCCATTTTCAAGATCGTTTGAGCATGAAACGTCTTTCCTTAAGATAGAAATACCACAAGCCACCTATGCAACATGGCACGATCTAGTTTTGAAAGGGGTGGTTCATGAGTCACCTTCACACGACGGCTCTTTATCCATTCTGAAAATGGTGGCATGTGGGCTACTTTCTTTTTTAAGTAGCGCATGTTCCTTTCTAAAATGGCTCAGGTTCCTTTTTAAAATAGGAAAATGATTTATCTACAACACATTTTACAATACATTGTACAATAATGTGTTAAATGAGGGACATTATTGTAAAATCATCTTATTTTTTATATAAACTTCTAACTGTTCTTATTCTTATTTTTTTATTTTTTTATTTTTTTAAACTTTTGCTTTGAAATTATGTGGCAATTGTAGACTTTACCTTTCATTATGAGGTGTAAGAGCCAATTGATAACTTGTTCGGACTCGATTAAAATGCTTAACGCCCTATTTAAATAATGAGATGAGATGAAATTATTTTAAATAAAAGTTAAAAATGAAATAAAATATTATTAGAATATTATTATTATTTTTAGATTTGAAAATTTTGAATTATTTATTATATTTTATATGATAATTTAAGAAAGTTATAAAGATGAGATAAGATGAAACTATTTCTATATCCAAACGAGGCCTAAATAATGTGTGAGCTTGTTGTGTTAATCGAACACATTAAAAGTTCGATATTAACTAGCTATTTCCAACACTACACGCATTAAATGTAATTGTCTTTCATAAATATAATTGAATGTTCACAATTTATGTTTAAAATTAGTTGACTTATTTATAGATGATTGTCTTTTTTTATAAGGAGATGGGGGTTTCGAGTCCAGGTTTTTTATTTGGAGAACCAAATTATATGCTATCAGGCCATTAGACTCTCGACTGTCTCATATTTCAAGTATTTGAGATATTCATTTTCTAAGGTTAAACGATGTTGTAAAAATTGATATGGACTCAATCTTATATGAAATTGATATAATTTGATAATAAACATTAATCATTGTTTAATTTATGCTAATTGAATGAATTAACTGATTTTGAGTGAATTTTATACAAATAAAGTCCAATTGTTTATGAATAATTTGAGTTGTATATTATTATTATTATTATTATTATGTATTTGTCCAACATAAACCAACAAAATATACATTACTCAGGGTTAAAATGGACAAATAAATAACAATAATAATAATCCAAACATCTATTAGTATGACCCATTCAACCAATTGAAATAATTCTGTCATAGCTTTAGCGGACCGCTTGGCTCTTCCCACTCTCAGAGTGTTTAAATTTTTAAAAACGCACTTCTTGGCATGATGTTTGTAGTTTCACGTGTATGAAACTTTAGTCCGAATAAAGAAAAATACGTGATAATAACTAATGATTTTTTTAAAACTTTCTTCTACCCTTTTTAATAGATTTTCTAAGAGAGAATATTCTGGCCCAAATCTTCGAATATTACCAAAGTTTACCTCACAAGGGGAACAACTTGATTATAAATTACATGGTTTGACCATATATATATATATATATATATATTAATGCAAGGTACAAATTTAAAGTGCGCAAATTTTATATAGTTGTTTTATAAAAAAATGGCTAAAAATGAGTAAGTTTTTACATATTTTATTTTTATTTTTATGATGGGTCCATATTTTTGCAAAGAGTTGCAAGAATTTTTTTTTTTTTATTGACACCGAGTGTCCAGGAACAACGTCTCGACTAATCTCGGAGATGCACAGGTGAGATAAATATTTTTCCGCAAGTGCACTTCAAGTAATTTAATGTGAAAATCCTTCAGTCTGATGACCTGTAAAGATTATTTGCATACAATGAGATTTGAACCTTAGACTTAGGGTAGTGTTAAGATATAAAATAATAAAATCTATCTCCTCCCATTAGCTTAAAATTTTGGGACAAGTGATGATTTTACATGATATCAAAGTCAAGTTCCGATCTTGAGACCTGTGGGTTATGGGCCCACCACGCTTCCGCATTTAATTAAATATTTTACTTGTTGGACCTACTCATTGAGGAGAAGTCTGACCTACAAGTGAGAGAGAATGTTAAGATATAAAATAACAAAATCTATCTATTCTCATCAGTTTAAACTTTTGGAATAAGTGGTGATTTTACAGAAATCATACCCCAAGTCCAAGACCTTTACCTATAAGCCAACCCCTAAGGGCTAAGAATTGCATGAAACTTGAACTAATTATTACATATATATCTCATTTAACTTAAAAGTGGCTATAAACGTGAACAATAATGAACAGTACTATAATAATGAACAGTGCTACGGTGTTGAACATTGATACAGTAATGAACAGTGCTACATAAACAGTATGAACAATGCTACATGCATCCGTGTCCCTCTCTGCATTCTCACAGCAAAATCAACACACAAATCACCATAAAATCACCAAATCACCACACAAATTACAAAATCACCACACAAATCACAAAATTACCACACAAATTACAAAATTACCACACACGAGGAGAAATCCGTGCGTGTAGAGGAAGAGAGAGGGCTACGACCTTCGGCTTGTTGCGGGGGGAGAGAGAGAGAGGTTTGTGGGGACGAGATCAGCGGGCTGGTGGTGGTGGTGCGATGCCATAGGGGTGGCTAACGGCGGTGTTACGGGGAGAAACCTATCCGTGTAGAGGAAGAGAGAGCTACAGGCTTCGACCTATTGCTGGGAGAGAGAGAGAGGTCTGTTGGGACAAGATTGGCGTGGGGAAGGTCGCCGGTGACTGGGCTTGGTGGTGGCTCTAGGAGGAGCCGAGGAGAAGAGAGATCGAGAGGGAGAGGGGCGTGTGGCTGGAAGTAGGCAGGAGAGAGAGGAAGGAGGGAAAAATGAGGGGAAATGTTAGGGTTTGAGATTTTAAATCTCAACCCTTCATCTTCAATCTCCAAATTTGATCCAACAGTAGATGTTAAACTAACTTAAAATAAATAATTAAAATATAAATTCAACTTTAATTTATAAAATACTAATCTTTTATCATTATATAAATGATAGAGTTTTGTTAAATATTTTTAAGAGAGTAAAATCAAATAAATAATTAGAGTTTTTAATATAATTTAAATCTCATAATATTCTTAATTAACTAAAATCATTTAGATAAAATTATTTTTTACCATTATAATATTTTTGGAGTTTCCAAAATAAAAGAAACTTACTTTAATTTAATGATGAAAAAATGTGAAAGCAATATATAAATAAAAGATTATGTATTTTTTCAGTGCTTCCTGGGTCACTGAGTATTGTAGTTGAATTATACACAATTAATATATTTTGCTAAGGAAACTATTGTTAAAATATAAAAAATCTTTTAATTTTCATATTACTCATATTATTGTAACGTTTTGTTATTATTATGATGCTTGTTAAAATTTATTTTCTTGTTTCTGTGTATTAAATTATTAACTAATTAATTTCTTTTAAAAAAAATATATTATTTTTACACATCATATTATTTTTTTGGACACATCATTTTCAATTAGATAAATAGACAAACATGCAAAGCACTGCTAGTGTATATATATATATATATATATATATATATATTTATATGTATGTATATGCATGCATAAATGATTGTACATAGTCCTTGAATAGTTCTTAAAAAGTATTACAGAAAAAAATTAAGAAAAATAAATACAAAGTATTTAACGTTCTTGCATGGCCTTGCAGCATTTTTCAATCATAAATATGGGTAATAATCATTCAAAAATAAATTATCTTATACTGTCTTCAATTTGTATGGATATTAGAAATATAAAGCAGAGAGACCCGTAACTTCATCCCTCCTATTTTTATGTTCTACTCTTCCATAAACCAAACACTAATTTTATAGATTAAATGAATAAAATGTCACTAACGTTCGATTTCCTTCGAGATTGAAATCTTGAGATTTAAGCCATATTTAAGGAGATTTTAAACCGAGCATTATAACCCTTTAGATCTCATAGAGTAATTCTATGGGAAGATTTTAAAAGTATATATAAAATTTAATCTATATTTTAAAAAATGAAAACGAAGATTTTCGCAACTAGTTAAAATTTTCATCCTAAATTACCAAAACATCTATTTATACTGAAACTATCCCATCTTGACAATTGAGTTTTGTTACTCATCATCTCACATACCACATATTAAATTTATTTTTAATTTTTAATTTATTTTTACTAAACTAATTGAGATATTTTATTCATCATCCATACACCATATATTTAATAAAAAAAATATAAAAAATTAAAAAACTATGTGTGATGTGAAGTGTAAGAATGATGAATAGAATTTTTCTATGATAGTTTAATTCAGTGCAAGTTGACAATTTTAGTAGTTTGAAATACAGGTTAAAAAATGGCAAATTATATTTTTTCTTTTTTTCTTTTGTATAAAAAAGTAATACCATGATTAAACTTGGATTTTATTATTTTTAAAAAAGAAAAACGATATTCAATATTCAGTATTCATTATCATTTTAACCATTCTCCTTTTAATATTCTTTAATGTAATATTAAATAATTGATAGATAAGTGAAATATAATAAATATAATAATTTTCAAATTATTTAAGAGATGTGTTAGATTAAAAAAAGATATTATAAAAGTAATATTTATAAATTGATATATCAAGATGCAATATGTTAGATTTATTTTATATTGAAAAGAGTTTTGTAATTTAAATTACGTGAGTTTGTAATTTTATTTTTATATAAATTATTTTAGAGGTAACATTTATTTGTAATATATAAATTGGAACGACATATTTAGGTACTTTTTCGTTAAATAATTGATATAAAAAATGATTTATAATGTCTCAATAAATGTAACAGAAGAGTATCAACGTTGAAGACAAAATCACGAGAAGTTAACAGTTCCACCACAGTTAACAACAATGGTAGAATTCTCTGCTCCGTCGCCACCACTAAATAACCGCACGTGCGAACATAACCATAAAAATTTCATCAATGTCGCAGGCCGGCTGAGAGAACTTTTTATAATAACATCAAATTCCCAAGTTTCGTCTTTCAGGGCTCCAAAGTCCAAATCGGACTTGATTCGTATCGCACCCTCTCGGTTTTCACACCCACTTTTAATTATTATTATTAATTTTTGGGCTCTCACTTAGGGCTTTGATCAATTTGTCGCCAAGCTCGCTCGCTTCGACCTCACATATGTTTTCGACTGGAACTGGAAGTCCTTTTGGTGCTCTGTTTAGTGGATTTTCACAGCTCGAAAACATTAGGGTCAGGGGATTCGTCCGCTCAGTTGGTTTGTTTGGGGGAAAAGATTTCTAGGGTTTGATTAATGGATTTTGTGCTCGATGAGTCTGAATTGACGTAAAACTTGGTTGAATTTGTTATACATCAAATAAATCATTTAGAGAACTGTGTAAATTAAGTTGATTTGCTTGGAAGGTATTTCTCGAAAATCAGTTATACATTCGCGGGTTGAATGTTCGGGTCGAACATGGACTCTGTGCTGGACGCCTCCATGGTTCCGGCCACGGTGCTGGTCCCATCTCGCTTCGTATGGAGACATGGGGGGAATAGCGTGTCTCTATTTGGCTCTTTCACACGGTGAGTTCTCTCAAAATTTCCATTTTACTTCCACTTTTTATTGCTATCTGGAAATCTTTTAATTTGAGTTTTTAGAATGCTGTTTAGATTAGTTTTGAGTTACTGAAGAATATTTTGTTTTAGTTAACGGGAATTTTTTTTTTTTAAAATTGTTTTGGAGAAGGTGGTCTCAGCTCATACCAATGTTGCCTGTGGAGGGATGCGACAATGTGTTTCAAACTGTATATGGCTTAACGCCGGGATATCATCAGGTCAGTTGGCGGTTTTGAAATTAAAATAAAGGCAGTCTGAACAATTAATTTCGGTGCTTTGAAGCAAAACCGGTTAATAACGGTACCTGCATGATGAATTTAATTATCATACTAAGTATTCGTACATACGTGAAATTTGTTTATCAAGCATATGCAAGCAAGTTAGAATTTATTTACAGCGGACATATATGAATGCTGTTAAACAACTGCTGCATAGATTTTGGCCAGTGTCAATGCACTTCATTGGTATACTTGAGAAGCAAGAGGCAAGAAAGTATCAATAAGGTTGAAGAAGATGATTAGCTTGAGGCCAAGAACACTGAGATCTATGTAGGGATCAGAGGCAGATGGAGATATAATTTACCTGAATGGGGTTGCTGGGTGATCAACAAGGCCCCATAGTGTAGGCTGGTGATGTCCATTGCACTTAGGAGGTGTGTCTAAGGTCTCCCCGACTGGGAGGGACTACATAATTTTTGGAAGTGAGGCTTGTGCATGTGTGACCCTTAAAAAAAGCAGTTGGAGAAGAAGCCCATAAGAGAATGTGCTTATGATATTATTACTATTTTCGCATCACCATCTTCACAGAGATAAAATTTATGGCGCTAATTAAAATAGCACTTTAGGATTTAATTCATCATGCTTGTGCTCAAAATGAGAATATTCAGAATGCCAGTTACTTATTGAGGGAACAAAAAATAGGCTGCCAAATTCATGAAGGTTAGTCTTTGGAACTAAACTGGGGATTGATCAATGGAAAGATTAGCAATGTTGTATCATGGGAACTATTGAAGTCTTAATATTGCTTCAGCGTCCATTATTTGGGAAGTGGAATATTTGGTGTTCACCTCATCCAGTATGAGCGTTTACCAATCCAAGGGTGAACCCATTATATGTAATTTGAGCACAGGTTGTGAAGGCTGTCACAACCTTTATTGAGATGAAAGTGAACTTTTGATAAGTTTAAAGAAGAAAAGACAAATGGAGGATATTTGATATGTGGTGGCAGTGAACTATGATAAGTTTTTACAAGTAGGTTCGAGTCATATGTGTTGCAGTGAATAATGATGTGTCTTGCACTTTCTGTAGTTGTCTAAAGAAGTTTAAAGCATTTGTAAGAATATTGGTGGATTTAAGCTTTTAGAAAGAGTTTAAAGCATAGAATTGTTATTTCTTCTATTGACAGCAATGCGATAGAGAGCTGGAAAAGCCCTATAGAGAGTGCAATCTCCACACCAACCGCCCCAAGCACTTCCATGTCTATGATCAATAACCTCCTTCCAAAGCGAATCCCCCTCCAAATAGTACCTCCATAACCACTTCCCCAATAGGGCTTTATTAAATGCCCTCAAGTTGCGCACTCCCAAGCCTCCATAAGAGATTGTAGAACAAATTTTATTCCAATTAACAAGATAGAACTTTGTTTCCTCCCCCACTCCACCCCACCCCACAAGAAAGTCCTAAATAACTTCTCAATCCTATTAGTCACCCTTGAAGGCAAAGGAAATAATGAAAAAAATAAGTGGGGAGGATGGATAAAGTACTCTTAATTAATGCGAGTCTACCCCCTTTCGATAAATACATCCAGCCAACCTTTTCTTTACTTTCTCAACAACCCCATCCCAAATGGCTCTAGCCTTAAATGTCGCCCTCAACGGAAGACCCAAATATTTCATAGACAAGGAAGCCACTTTACAACCCAAGAAACTCGCCAAGCTATTGATACTAGGCACCACACCCACCAGAACCATTTCAGACTTACCAAGGTTCACCTTGAGACCCGACACTACTTCAAAGCATAACAAAAGTGCCCTTAAAGCTTGAATCTGGCCATGGTTGGTCTCACAAAAAAGAAGATTATCATCTGCTAAAAGGAGATGGGAAATTATGAGTCCATTAAAAACATAGGTTGAAGCCCAAAGAAATAAAGTATGGAAGAAGAAACTTCTAAGCTCGTCTGGAGAACGTTCCTTATCTTCAAAGTTTCGACCATTCCTTTCAATCCAAAGACACCACATGATACATAAAGGAATCATTCTCCATACATCCACAATATGGGAATTGCCCTTACTCCTTTGCTAACAGGCAAACAAATCAACCAACCTCTTAGGCATCACCTATGCAATACCAGTTTTGTTAACAATCTCCACCCATAACATCCTTGCTATCTCACAGTGAAGTAAAAGATGATCCACCGACTTTCCACTCTTCTTACACATATACCACCAATCCATCACGATGAGTCCATGCTTTCTCAAATTGTCCATAGTCAATATTTTTCCAAGAGATGCAGTCCAACCAAAGAAAGCAAGTGATCTTAGGCGGCACCTTACTTTTCCAAATGCACTTCCAAGGAAACAAAATATACTTTTGACATGACAAAGCCTTGTACAATGATCGCATAGTAAACTTCATACTCCTAGTATTCATCTGTAGCATCCTGTCCACTCCATTACTATCAATATATGAAGTATACAATAAACTGAAAAAATCAGAAATAAGTCCTATTTCCCAATCATGAGCAGCTCTAAGAAAACGAACATTACATCGTTCAAGCCATGTAGCACTCAAAGAGTCAATGGTATCGAAAGCTAACCTTTCAAGACTTGGCCTCCAAGCATACTGCTCCGTAAGGAGTTTCTCATAAAAGAGACAAATATGCTCCTTGATCTTGGTTTAATTGTTTTACGATTTTAAATGGTTTAAATTTTAGCTACATGACATGCCATGTTTCTGCTAGAAAATCTTATAGAAATCCAATGGAGGGTCTAAATTGGAAAAAATTGCATGTTTGAGGATTAAAAATTAAAAATGATTAAATTAAAAAACCCAATGACTAAAGAGATAATGGTGTAAAACCCAAGGATTGATAGATTATGTACTCAACCTAAAATGAGTACTTGGATTGCATACCCAAGTACTCATTTTACTTGGGTATGAATATTTGGGTATGCAATGACTAAAGAGATAATGGTGTAAAACCCAAGGATTGATAGATTATGTACTCAACCTAAAATGAGTACTTGGGTTGCATACCTGTGATGCTTTTTTAATAAGTATGGTTTTATATATACATATGCATGTGGATTTAGTGTAATTATAAAAGGAGCATTGAAACCTTATGCAGAGTTACCTTTTAGGTCTTATGGAGGATAAGTTGTGGAACATCCATAAAAAAGAAGCAGAACAGATTTCTTGGGAGTCAAGATTGTTTTTAAAGGTGCAATATAAGAGAGCAGTTTACCAATCATAGTTATAAGGTGGAGTGGAGTTTATTTAGTGGCTTGAAACTTAATAAAAAAACAAGTTAGCTGCACTATTCATTAGATAGTTCCTTTTATTATCTTCAAATCAATTTCTCAAATGGCTCTTATTAATCCTGATTCTGATTCTGCACTTGGAGTTCCCTTGGAATTCCTGATACACAGTTCTGGTGGGTGGAGTTGTTTATTCAAGGTTTACTCCCCTAGGGTTGGTCTGAGGGGCCCTACCTTGGTGAGGTTTTACATCATTAAAAAATATATGTTGGCCTAAAGTGCTTGAATCTGTTGAAATAAATGCGGTCTTCTAAATTCTTGTAATTTGAACAGAATATTCTACCATAAGTATATCATGCTTAGTATGCTGAAGATGTTTTACCTTTATTTTTGGAGATGCATGGATGTGCTTATGTGTGGATTACCTAACATGCAGTTCAAGTTTTATGTTGATGGTCAATGGCGATATGATGAGTCCCTACCTTATGAGAGTAGCGAATATGGTATGGTGAATACAGTGATTTCGGCTACGGATTACATGGATGTTGATAATGAAGCCTTTCGGCGTATGGTGAGTTGGTTGTTGTGTTTATTTGAAATAGTGGTAACCAGGATAGTTGTTATCATTCTAGTGAGGTAAAAAGTCTTAGCAATATCTATGAGCCTGGAATGGGCTTCACTTGAGGAATTATTACGAAGTTTAGTATTTCTAATTCTCAAAGAATCTGTGCATGCATTCATTGCATTGAAACCTAGAAACAAGCTTTTTTCAGTCAATCATGAGAACTATGTGTTGTTCGGGTACAAGTGTATGTTTCCTAGTTAATCATTTTTTGATTGTCTACCTTTTAATATCCTATGCGACATGAGTAAACATTATACTATTGGTGTTCAGTTGCATCTTACTACTTATTTGTTACTTTTTTATACTTAACGCGTCATATAAGCGAACCGTTACAATGCAGGCTCGAGTTACAGATGGTCCGCAGACTGAGATGGTGCCTAGTATATCAGATGCTGATTTACAGGGCTCACGTCAACGTGTTTCTTTATTTTTGTCTACTCATACTGTCTACGAGTTACTTCCTGAGTCAGGCAAGGTTTGGATGCGCTACCATTTTCCTTCATTTAAGACCTATGATTTACTGTCTATCTAATGGTGATGTGAATTGGTTCCTATCATTATAATCTAAAAACATCTTGTTTACAGGTTTTTGCCTTCGATGTTGATTTACCCGTGAAGCAAGCATTTCATATATTGCATGAGCAGGTATCTATCTATTTTATTTATGCTGAGGCTAGAATTAAGTGCATTTTGCATGTTTGGCATGTTTTCTCTGGATAAAATTGTGTTGTATTACTTGTTAGAGTGCAGTCTAGTGGTTGAAGGACAGGCTTGGGATGAATTGTAGATTCAGACATCATGGGTTTGAATTTGCACTAGGAGTTCCTCTGGATTAACTGATACATGATTATGATGGGTAGGATCTGTACGGGGCTTACTCCCTAGTGGCAAGTTTCAAAGGGCCCTGCCTTGGTGAGGTTCTACCTCATCAAAAAAGAAAATGTGTTGTATTAATAGGGGAAAAGAAGGATTCAAAGTTTCTATTCACTTTGATGTGCATTGTTTATCTCATATATGGTAGAGAAACATCACTATGTCTAGAATGAATACATGGTCGTTTCAATTCAGCATTCTGGAGGTGCTAAAGTCCTGAAAAGCTGGTCACTGTCTTCTCGTTTCTCTTATGTTTTTGGACATTTTAATTCCTTAATGATTAAAAGAGCAATGAAATGCCCTAGTGATTCTTTTTGGGGCTTGTGGGCTTTACATTTCACCCTTTATGCAATCTTGTACAAATAATCTACTGTTTCTCGAGTTAATTGTTCCAGCCAATCCCTAAAGCTGTCATTGTAGGGAATTCACCTAGTCCTTAGCTTCCTGCTTTACAATCTCTCTTGTTTTTTATATTCTTGCATATTTGATTTTTTTTAAATGACCTTGGATGTGCACCTTCTAAATCAAGCTAATTCCAGGGGATCCCGATGGCTCCTCTTTGCGATTTCGGCAAGGGCCAGTTTGTTGGAGTTCTTAGTGCATTGGATTTTATTTTGATATTAAGAGAGGTATGTGCATGTCGGGAATTATGAACAATTTTCTCTGGTGTGTTTTTTTATTTTTAGTGAAAAAATCTTGTAATAGTTATTTTTTTCTTATAAATTGTTGATAGCTTTTATCACTAAAAATATCTACCTTCATTGCTCTTGAAGCTACCAATCTGCAATGTTTAGGGACAATGCATTAGGGAAGAGAAGCCCTTTAGATGTCACTATGCTTTACTTTAGTGATAGAATTAGGGGGTGGGATTACTCTTATAAAGAGTACTCTCTCTAATATCCCTACTTATTTCCTATCTTTATTCCCTTTACCAGTTGGTGTGGCCAACCGTATTGAAAAATTGTCTAGAGATTTTCTATGGGGAGGCTTGGGAGAGGAGACCAAAACTCCCTTAGTGAGTTGGAAAAAAATCTGTTGTCCGATTGCTGATGGAGGTCTGGGTATTCATAATCTATGTAGTTTTAATAAGGCGTTGTTGGGGAAGTGGCTATGGAGATATCATGGGGAAGAGGAAGCATTGTGGAGGGGGGTGATTGATCGCAAGTATGGTAGTGATTGGGAAGGATGGTGTACCATGGAGAGCAGGGATTCATATGGAGTGAGTAATGGAAGTTTATTAGGAAAGGTTGGGGTCGCTTCCTAAAACAAGTTAACTTCTCGGTTGGTGATGGTTCAAAAATCAGATTTTGGTTTGATGTTTGGTGTGGGGATGTTGAACTGTCTCGAGCATTTCCGGTTGTTTTCAGGTTGGCGACTAATAAGCAAGCTTCAGTTTCCGAGGTGATGGTATTTTCCAATGGAGTGGTGCTTTGGGATGTAGGCTTCTCCAGATCTGTCCAGGATTGGGAAGTAGAGGAGGTTACTGATTTTTTTAGACAGTTGTATTCAGTGGAGATAAGAAGACAGGGCAGGGACCAACTATGTTGGAGTCAAATAGCCTCTAAAAAATTTTCAGTTCGGTCGTTTTATAAGGTGATACTAAATCAGTACCATATTGGCTTTCCTTGGAAGAGGATTTGGAAGGCTCATGTTCTGTCAAGGGTGGCTTTTTTTGTATGGACAGCAGCAATAGGGAATATTCAGACTATAGATAACTTGAAGAAGCGCGGAATGATTGTTGTGGATTGGTGCTTTATGTGCAAGAAAGAAGCGGAATCAGTGAACCACCTACTACTTCATTGTGAAATGGCTAAAGTGCTATGGGATGGTGTGTTTGGAAGGGTTGGGCTGTGCTGGGTTATGCCAGAAGCAGTGGTCGATTTCCTAACATGCTGGGCCAACTTTCAAATGCATACTTGTTCCCAAGTGGTAGCTGCATGGAAAATGATGCCTTTGTGTATTATGTGGTGTATTTGGTTGGAGAGAAATGAGAGGTGCTTTAATGATCGGGAACGCAATAGAGATGCATTTTGGAAGTTTTTTATAAGCACTCTACTTAGCTGGTTCTCTGCTATTGTACTGAAGGGTGGAGCTGTAAACGAGTTATTGTCTTCGTTTTTCTAAGTTTTAGAATGTAACTGGGTGTTTCTTGTGTATACTTCCTGTGTACTCGGGCTTTGCCTATTACATTGCGCTTAATAAAGTTTTTACTTATAAAAAAAAAAAAAGAATTAGGGGTTGTTCGGAAGAGGTTTCATCTCATCCCATCCCATCCCATCTCATCTCATCTCATCTCATCTTATCGCATTCTCAAACATCACTCAAACTACAAACACTTTTCAATTTCAAATATTCAACTTTTTCATCTAATAATTTTTTTTATAAGTAAATTTTTCATCTAATCATTACCTAGTCATTACTACTTTTCTAAACTTCTAAACAAAACACAAAAAACAATTTAACTTTTTCAAATCCAAAAAAAAAAAATTCATAGAACTCGGTTAATCATGGGTCATGCCTTTTAGTTTGGTGGATTTTCTAGCTAGCTGGAGAGGTCTCCAAGATAATTCACAGGTTGCAGCAATCTGGAAAATGGTCCCTCTTTGCATGTGTTGGTGTATATGGTGGGAATGAAATGATAGAAGTTTCGAAAACCGTGAGAAGAACCCCTAGGGGTTGGCTCAAGTGGTAAAAGCCTTGGGCTTGGGGGTATGCTCCCCCTAAGTCCAAGGTTCAAATCCTCTTGAGTGCAAATAATCTCTAGGGGCTACACCCCCTGGTGAAAAGCCAGCAATTTAACCAATTTCGTGTAGGGAAACTTCCGAGGGTGCGGTGCACGGGACCGGAGTTTACTCTGCAGGAGAGGGTCTGAAGGGCACTGTCTTGGAGAAGTTCCCGTACATTGTTCTCATAGTTGGGGTTAACGGACTAAATGTCCATGACTTTTTACTATCAGTTGTAAATTCTAGTTAGATATTTCTCATGTATACTCCCTGTATACTTGGGTTTTGCCTACTCTTATGAATAAAATACCTTGATTACCGATAAAAAAATATCCCAAAACAAATATAATATTAAAAAATTATATTCTAACAATATTTTAACTTTATAATTTTAACTACATTCTAAAAATTGTGAACAGTTTATGGAGCTGTCAATGTGTGGGATGGATTGAATTAGTTTCGAAAGGGGCTTTGGGTGGTATTATTATTATGTGGGATAGGAAGTTAGTGGAGATGGTAGATCGTTATGTGGGAGAGTTTATGGTTGCTTGCCGATTCAAAAGTGTGGATGATGGATTTGAATGGGCTTTTGCGGGGATTTATGGTCCCAATGTGGATAATAGTAGGAGTATTCTATGGGATGAAATGGCGGGTGTTTACTGCTGTTGGGAGGTTCCTTGATGTTTTGGAGGGGATTTTAACATTACTCGGTTCCCTAGCAAGCGAGTGGGGGATAATTATTTCTCTCATGCCATGAATGATTTTTCAGATCTGATTTTTGAGATTGGTTTGATCGATCTTCCAATGGTTGATGGGGATTTGTTGTGGTCCAATGGAAGGGCATGGTCTAGGCTGGAGACTTCTGGTTTCATCTTATTGGGAGGTTCATTTTCCTGATTTGAGGCAGAAAAGGTTACTGAGAGTGTGTTTTGACCATTATCCTATTATGTTGGAGAGTGGGGGCACTTTTAGGGCAGGTTTGGGGCACAATACAAAACACAAAATTCTCATTTCATCTCATCTCATCATTACACATTTTTCAAATTCCCATAAAAAATATAATAAACAATTCAACTTTTTCAAATCCCAATACACATTTTTCAAATTCCAAAACAATAATAATATTAAAACATAATATTTTAAACTTAAAAAAAAAACACAAAATTCTCATCTCACCCCCCAAACCTGCCCTTAGAGGACTAAGGTATTTTAAAATTGAAAATATGTGGTTGGAGGCTGAGGGTTTTGTGGATAGGGTGAGATTGTGGTGGTCTTCGTACTCTTTTTCTGGTACTCCGAGCTTTGTACTGGCTGGTAAACTTAAAAGTATTGAAAACAAATTTGAAGAAGTGGAATGTTGAGGAGTTTGGGAACACGGAAAATAAAAGGAAACTTTTGATGCAGCAGTTGCAGAGTTTGGAGGAAAGGGAGCTGCTGGGGGACTTATCTGGTGAGGAATTGGAGAGAAAAAAAGTGGTGGTGGATGATTTAGAGATCACTTTAATGGATGAAATCTCTTAGAGACAAAAATCCCGGGTCCTTTGGCTGAAGGAAGGTGACAAGTGCACGAATTTTTTTCACTGTATGGTGAACTTTCATTGAAGAAATAATGCTATTGAGGTTCTTCATGATGGTGAAAACATCATTTCAGATCAAGAGGTCATTGAGGATCATAGTGTCAATTTCTACTAGAAGTTGTTCAACAAATAATACTCATGGAGACCAAAGCTCGATGGACTGTTTGTTGACTCCATTGATTAGGCAAGTGCTGAATATTTGGAGAGAGCTTTTGAAGAGGATGAAGTTCTTGATGTGGTTAGAGGAATGGCAAGGGATAAGGCTCCGGGTCCGGATGGTTTCTCAGTGGCTTTCTTTCAATTTTGTTGGGATACAATGCGGGATGATATTATGAAGATTTTTCACTAATTTTATACATTTATGAAATTTGAGAAAAGTTTCAATGCTACATTTATAACACTTATTCCCAAAAAGGTAGGTAGGGGCTGTGGAGATGCGGGATTTTCGGCCTATTAATTTGGTGAATAGGGTATACAAGATAATCGTATGAGTATGGTGTTGGGAAATATTATATCAAAATCTCAAAATGCCTTTGTAAGAGGGAAACAAATTCTTGACTCAGTTTTAGTTGCTAATGAGTATGTAGACAGCAGAATTAAATCAAATGAATATGGAATTTTGATTAAATTGGACATGGAAAAAGCTTATGACCATGTCAGTTGAGATTTTCTATTGTATTTGCTTGGGAGATATGGTTTTGGAGAGAAATTGTGTATGTGGATCAAACATTGTATTTCGACGTCGAGATTTTCCATTTCGGTGAATGGCACTCCGGTTGGGTTTTTTAATAGTTCACGTGGTTTGAGACAAGGAGATACGCTATCTCCTTTTCTTTTTATCCTTGTCATGGATGCATTGAGTAGAATTTTGGAAGCGGAGGTAGAAGGAAGGTACTTGTCGGGTTTTGAGGTGGGCAATGAAGAATGGAATAGCATGAAATTATCTCATCTTCTTTTTGGCAATGACACTTTGATTTTCAATGAGCCCAACCAAGAACATATTCAATCTTTGATAGCATTGTTGTTATGTTTTGAAGCTGTCTTGGGTCTTAGGATTAACCTAAACAAGTCTAAAATTGTACCTGTGGGTGCTGTAGGTAAGATTTGGCTAATATTTTGGAGTGTAAGAATGTTTCACTGCCGTTGAAGTATCTTGGTCTTCCCTTGGGAGTTTCTTACAAATCTATTTTGATATGGGATGGGGTGATTGAGAGAAGGTTGACTGGATGGAAAAAGTTATATTTGTCTAAAAGGGGAAGAATTACTTTGATAAAGAGGACGTCGTCTTATTTTCTTACGTATTTTCTTTCACCTTTCCCTTTGCTGGCTGGGGTTGCTAGAAGAGTGGGTGGGGGGATTGGTGTTCTAATAAAGTTAGAGAAGCATATGGGGCGAGTTTATGGAAGTTTATTAGGAAAGGTTGGGGGGAGTTTTCTAAACATATTTTTGTTTTTTTGTTTTTATAAGTAATATAAGTATTATTAATCCAAGAATGGGCAACAACTGCCAATTACAAAGTAAGTATGTCCTATCTACGTAGGCACATTAGAAACTAACCACAGCAATGGCCCAAGTACAAAGCATTCTGAAAAAGAAAACTTTTAGCTCCTCCATAGATCTCTGTCTTCAAACATCCTCTCATTTCTCTCCTGCCACAAGCACCACATAATACAGATAGGGATCATCTTTCAAATCACTTTGATCTGATACACACATCGGATAGAGGTCCAACACACCAATATATCCACTACAGATTCCGGCATAACCCATGCTAGTTCCATCCTCTTAAACACCTCATTTCAGAGAGTCTTGGCTACATCACAATGTACCAGTAAATGGTTCACCAACTCACCTCTTTTACACATACAACACCAGTCTGTAATGATTATCCTCCTCTTTCTCAGATTATTTATAGTAAGAATCTTGCATAGTGACGCTGTCCACACAAAAAAAGATGCTTTAAGAGGCGCCTTGTGTCGCCAGATCCTTCTCCAGGGAAACTGTATCTCTGGCATTTGTGTGAGGACCTTATAAAAGGACCTAACAGTGAAAACCCCTCTCCCTGCAGGACTCCACCACAGGCTATCTTCATGCTGGGTACTTGGACGACACGAATACAAGAGACTATAGAAATCTGCAAAACTCTCTATCTCCCAATCCTGTGCCGCCCGGTTAAAGTTGATATTCCAGTGAATACCCCCTTCTAAGATTCTCAAAACCTCCGCCACTGTGACATCTTTGGCACTTGCTATTAGGAAAAGTAAAGGAAACAAGTCTTGGAGAGCACCGTTGCCACACCAAACATCCTTTCAAAATCTAATCCTTGAGCCTGTACCCAACTGGAACCTAGTATGTTGATGAAAGATCTCCCACCATTTTCTAATATGCTTCCATAACCCCATACCATGTGCCCCTCTAACTTTTCTAGTGCACAACTCTTCCCTAAACCACCATATTTATTCACAATCACCATTTTCCATAAGGCTTCTGGTTCCTTGGTATATCGCCACAGCTATTTGCCAAGGAGCGCCCGATTAAACAACCTTAAGTTTCTAATACCCAAGCCTCCACTCAAGATAGGACGGCACACCATCTCCCACCTGACAAGATGAAATTTAAACTCTTCTCCTAAGCCACCCCACAGAAAATCTCTTTGTAACTTTTCAAGATGACGCGCCATGCTTGCTGGTATAGGGAATAATGATAAGAAATATGCGGGTAGATTAGAAAGTGTACTTTTAATCAATGTAATCCAGCTTTCTTTTGACAAATACATTCTCTTTCACCCTGCTAGTCTCCTCTCTACTTTTTCAATCACTGTATCCCAGATCGAGCATGCCCTCAAAGCTATACCCAACGGTAATCCCAGATAAGTCATCGGAAGAGATGCTATCTTGAAACCCAATGTGTCCACCAATTCTCTAATATTCTGAACCTCTCCAATCGGCACCAACTCGGATTTATCATAGTTTACTTTTAAACCAGACATTGCTTCAAAACAAAGCAAACATACCTTCACTGCCCGCAACTGACCTTGATTAGCTTCGCACATAATAAGTGTGTCATCTGCAAACAACAAATGATAAATAGAGATAAAACCCCTTCTCGAAGATCCAATCTGGAAACCACTAACAAACCCATTAGCCAACAATGCTGCAATCATCCTGCTTAGTGCTTCCATAACAATAACAAAAAGTAACGGAGACAGCGGATCCCCTTGTCTCAAACCACGAGAACTCTGGAAGAAACCCTCGGGGCTGCCATTGATCAACACTAAGAACCTTACCGTAGATATACACCAACTAATCCAAGACCTCTACTTTTCACCAAAATCGCACCTACCCAGTAGGTATAGAAGGAAATCCCAGTTTACATGATCATATGCCTTCTCCATATCCAACTTACACATAATTCCTTGGTTGCCAGCCTTCAATCTACTGTCCAAGCATTCATTGGCAATTAGAACCACATCAAGGATCTGTCTACCCTTAACAAAAGCATTTTGAGACTTAGTCACAATCTTTCCCAACACCTCTCTTAAGCAATTAGCAAGCACTTTCGAAATAATCTTGTAAACTCTATTCACTAAGCTAATAGGCTGAAAATCTGTGATCTCACTAACCCCAGCCTTCTTCGGTATTAAAACAATGAAAGTGGAGTTAAGACTATTCTCAAACTTCTCAAACGAGAACAACTCCTGAAACACCTTCATGAGGTCTTCTTTAATCACCTCCCAGCATTCTTCGAAAAAGCCCATAGAGAAACCATCAGGACCAGGAGCCTTGTCTTTTACCATTTTCCTGACCACATCAAAAACCTCTTCTTCCTCGAAAGCCCTCTCCATCCTGGCACCATCCCCCGGTTCAATAAAGTTAAAAACCAAACAATCTAGAGTAGGCCTCCACCCCACCTGCTCCGTAAGGAGCTTTTCAAAGAAATCAACCACATGAACTTTAATAGCCTCTTCTTCTCTGCATTCCACTCGCTCAATTTTCAGCACCTTAATGTTATTATTTCTTCTATGAGAGTTTGCAATACTATGGAAGAACCTTGTGCTCCGATCCCCTTCCTTTAACCATAGTGCCCTTGACTTTTGACGCCAAGACAATTCCTTTTGCAAGATTATCCTCTCAAGATCTGCGACCAATAAAGTTTTCTGAGCTTGCTCTTCCACATTAAGAGGCCTCCCCTCTTGTAGTCTTTCTAACACTTGTATTTCCATCCACTTGGCATTTTTATTATCCTCTATGTTCCTGAAAGACTGTTTATTCCATTCCTTTAGGTCTCTTTTTAAGGCTTTCAACTTATTTGCAAAAATGAAACTGGGTGTACCCTCGAACCGATACGAAACCCACCATTGCTTGGCCCTCTCCACAAAACCTTCGGATTTCAACCACATGTTCTCAAACTTAAAATAACGTCTACCACTCTGAATTCCTCCACAATCAAGCAAGATAGGCCAATGATCCGAAGCTAAACATACCAACCGCTTTTGCCATACATCTAGAAAATGTCTTTCCCATTCTGGTGAAATTAAGAAACGATCCAGGTGGGTCCAGGTCTGATTATTTGACCATGTGGCGGGGCTCCCTGCAAGTGGTAGGTCTATCAAGTTCAAGTCAAAGATACATTCTGAGAACTCCAAGCTAGCTGGCCTCAATCTTCTATTGGCAAAACTCTTACTTTGGAATCTAACAACATTGAAATCACCCCCAATACATCAAGGAAGCTCCCACCAACCATGAACCCCCGCTATCTCATTCCACAATAATCTTCTATCCACGTCTAAATTGGGTCCATACACACCTGCAAATGCCCACATGAACCCATCTAGCATGGTTTTGAAAGAGCACGCTACCATAAATCTCCCAATATATTCCTCTACTCTCTCCACCACCCATCTATCCCACATTACTACAATTCCTCCCGATGCCCCTGAAGAGGCCAAGTACACCCAATCTACATAGTTACTGCTCCAAAGAGTCCTCACAATCTTCCTATTGATTACCTTCAACTTTGTCTCTTGTAAACACACAATGTCTGCTTTCCACTCACGAAGCAGGTGCCGGATCCGAAAACGCTTCTCTACCTCGTTGAGACCACGGACATTCCAAGACACAATTTTTGGCTTTATTTAAGAACAACCGGCCCCTTCCCTTTCACCCTGCTCCTAGAGGAGCTACCTTCCGAGTTCATCGACCAGATCAACCTTTTAAGTTCCCGATTCTTCTTCAAATCCCCCTTCCTTTTTTGTTGATCCCCGACTTCCATAGCTGTTAACAAAGCAATGAACTGCTCTTCATACCCCTCACAATTAATTCAAACAAAATGTTGAATCTCTTTTACCTTATGTATAACCCAATCTGAAGTTTGGTTTGGAAAACAACAGTTGAAAGGGATGGGATTTCCCATTCTGTTACTCTGGAAAGGCTGAAAGTCATCCCCTCCAAAAAACTCCTCCAAGCCCAACTGTTCGCAAGTCTCCGGGAGGAATAAATCATCCTCCACAGAGTGCATAAGGTCATCCGACTCCTCATCCCCTTCCTCCAACTCAAAACTCTCAAAAGGTTTGACAAAAAATTTCGCCGAAGCCAAACCCAAGCCTTCCTCGTCTGTCAGCGACATCTGAGTCTCCCTCGACGCAGAGAAGCGTGATTCAAACTCCACTAGGGCTTTTTGCGCACAAAACGCCGGCGTTGACTCAGCCGGAGCCATGCCCAAGCCTTCCTCATTTGTTGGCGAGGTTTGAATCTCCCTCGATGGAGAGAAACGTGAATCGAAGCCCCCCAACGCTTTCTGTGCACAAGATGCCGGCGCCGTTGACTCATCGGTGACCTCCCCACCATTCATCGGCGCCGTCTGTGCCACCTCCATCGTCGGTGGGCTTTCTGGCACGAACCCGATGCTGTGCAGCTCCTCTGAGCCCCCTGGGCTCACGCCACTGGGCTGAGAATCAGTTCCCTGGACTAAGTCTTTGCTGGGCTTATGTTCACTGTAATGGGCCGTTGGTTGAGACGGCCCAGCCCCTTCTGAGAAATAAGAACTCCTCTGCGTTTTGGCCTCGAAGGCCCACCAACCTTACGCCAAAAAGCTTTCCCCTTTCCCCTTTTATTCTGATGGGCTTCTTTCTGGGCCTTACCTGGCTCTTCACCAGAGTTCCTGTTAAATCCACCCTTATTACCAACCCACTTCTTATTTGCTTTTAAAACATTCGTCCCCTCCCTTTCCTTAATTAGACCAACAAAACCCACTATCTCAGCCATATCTCTCTGTAGGAGACGAAGCTGATCCTGCATGTCCATCAACAGTCTTCTAACCTCCCACGTCTCCTGACACACCACAGATTTCCTGCCATGGTAGTGGTTCAACTCAAACTGTTTTGATGGTGCTTCACGACGCCAACTCCTTTGTCCCCTGTCAGAAGCTTCAGCACCTCCTTCCATTTTCTTCCCTGCGTTTGGCAACGTCGACGACAACACCTCCTTATACGATCGAGACTGGTGTCTCACCGCTCCCTTCCCAAAACTCCCCTGACCTCCACCAGTCAAAACATCCGCATTAATGGACTCCTTACCACTTTCTAAGAGCACCTCCCTCAATTTCCTCCAACCCCAACCATTCTCTTTTTCTGGAATACATAGAACATTCCTCCTCCCCCCTTGATTATACTCAAAGACTTCAAGGTATCTCCCTCTACGATTTATGCATCGTTGAGCAGTAAGACAACTATAACCTTCTCTAGTAGCCGAGTATACCTCCTTCTTCCCCTCTTGTAGGCTATCCTCTAATATCCTCCCAAGCCACTGCGTTGAAGATGAACCCAGCAACACTGCATGATTAGACTTCCAGCTTCTCTCAGTGACTCGCAAAAGTCCACCACCCACTTTTGACTACGTGAAACATTTGGATTCAATCACCACTTCTTTTGGAAAACCCATCTTAGACATGTAGAAACTTAAAACCAGTTAACGCATCATCTTTACAGAGGAGAAATGCTTTTCAGGAAGACAAACGGGAAGAAGAAACGAGTGCATGTGTGGGGAATCAGCTCTTAAGTTTAAGGTGGGGGAAGGGAAGAGGATTCTCTTTTGGCATGACATCTGGTGTGGGGAATCAGCTCTTAAATGAAATTTTCCATCTCTTTACAGGATTGCAAGGGATCAAAATGTTTCTGTGGTAGATTATCTTCAATGTACGGATAATAATATTCTATGGAATGTTGACTTTATTAGAGATGCAAATGTCTGGGAAGTGAATGTTGTTTTGGATTTTTTGGGAAGAATTTATAATTCAAAAGTGATGTAGGGAAGAGAGGATAGGCTATTGTGGGATCATGCTGGAAATTCTGGAAATTTCAGGTTTTCAGCCAGTTCTTTTTATAAGGTGCTTAATTGTCATTTTGGTTGTGTATTCTCCTGGAAAAGCATTTGGAGGGTGAAGGTACTTACTAAGGTGGCGTTCTTCAGTTGGGTGGTTGCTCTAGGGAAAGTATTGACCACGGATAACCTTAGAAAACGTGGTTTGTGTATAGCTGATTGGTGTGTCATATGCAAGAAGGATGGTGAATCTGTAAATCATAATTTTTTACATTGTGAGGTGGCAAAGTCTTTGTGGAATGAGGTTATTGGTCGGACATGTTTATATTGGGTGATGCCTAAGGAAGTTGTTGATCTTCTTGCTTGGTGGTGTGGTTTTGAGGTAAGGAAATGTGTTGCTGCCAGATGGAGAATGATTCCTTTGTGTTTAATGTGGTGTTTATGGCTGGAAAGGAATGAGAGATGTTTTGAAGACAGAGTGTTCTTCTGAAGATCTTCGAAATTTTTTCTTTTCTACTTTGAGTTTGTGGGCTAAGATCTTTGTAAGGAATGATGATAATGTACTGAATCTGTTTCTGTCTTAGTTTCCTACTTCCTAGAGTGTAGTAGGTATTTCCTTTGTATACATTCTGTATACTTGGGCTGTGCCTATTCTTGATAATAAAATTCTTCTTAACTATAAAAAAAAAATAATATTTTTATTCAACTTTTTATTTCTCACTTCCCAAAACCCAATAAAACACATCATTACTTAAGCCATTTCACTACTAGTCACAAGCCATTTCACTACTAGTCACAAATTTCTCATCTCATCTCATTCCCCAAGCATCCCCTTAGTTTTGACATATAATGAGATATTTTCTCTGAACTGTTTTGGTACACACCTAGCAGGTAGTGTTTAATGCATTGGTGGTCATTTGGAGAATTTTTACTTTTGGTGTTGCTCCTAGGGTTTTCTTCATTAATATGAGGAAAATTTTGAAATATTAGAAGGCTCCTAATGTCTTAGTATGGACATTTGGAGGTAAACAAATGATTTCCTCTATTTATTTATGGCCAAATGTGTAGCATTAAGAATATTGAACTTTTGCTGTTTTTTGGTGCCAGTAATGTTTGTAGTACGTACATATTGTTGAAGGAATTTGTGCTATATGAGAACGTATTGTTTACGTGTTTCTTGTAAAGTTCAACTTAACAGAAAGCAGAATCTTGCTTGTGTTTCCATCAGTAAAATTATTATTTACTGATCAAATAAAAAAATTCAACTTAGTAGAAAAAAAGTGTTTGTTATAAAGTTCAGTTAAACATACACTTACAAAAAAAAATCCATCCAAACATATACTCATGAAAGCATGCGTTTGCATGACTAAATAGTTGATAACGTTGTTTAGCATTTAACTTGTGTGTTATTTTTAGCTTGGGAGTCATGCATCAAATCTGACAGAGGAAGAGCTTGAAACACATACTATATCTGCTTGGAAAGAGGGGAAAGCGTATCTGAACAGACAAAATGATTTTCATGGGAGAGCATTTCCGAGACGTCTTATCCATGTAAGAATAGCATCTGAGATGTTGGAATCTCTGGCATGCTGCATGAGTTTACGATTTCTATTTTTTTTAACATATGACTACTGTCCATTGGCCTCTATTTCTGTTGATTGCAGGCTGGTCCATATGATAATTTGAAAGATGTTGCTCTCAAGATTCTGCAAAATGAGGTGGCCACTGTTCCTATTATCCATCCATCTTCTGAAGATGGATCATTTCCACAGTTATTGCATCTTGCTTCACTTTCTGGAATTCTAAAATGTAAGCTTTTCAACTTGCTTCTAAATGACAATAGATAATTTTGTAAAGCTACTTATATGTAAAGAAGAAGAAGAAGAAGATTTTGTAAAGCCATCTGGCTAACTGGTAGTCTATAGATATTAAACCTCTGGATGTTAATTTTCAGGTATTTGTCGATATTTTAGACATTGTGCGAGTTCATTACCCATACTCCAACTGCCAATTTGTGCAATTCCTTTGGGTACATGGGCTCCACAAATTGGAGAAACAAATCGGCAGCCGTTAGCAATGTTGAGACCTAGTGCTTCTCTCAGTTCAGCACTAAGTCTGTTAGTTCAAGGTTTGATTCTTGCTTACATCATGATAGAGGGAAAAGGAGAGGGGGTTGAAGGGTGAGGTTGGGGAGAGTCTACAACGTATCAATTCACTGTCTATTCAATTCTTGGCCTTAAATTTAGCTTGTATATGTGTTCGTGTGTGTTTGTCCATATTCAACATATCTAGTATATTTGTTATTTTGGAAAGAAAAATATACCGCACGTTTGTGTTCATGAAAGTTTTGGAAAGAAAATATATGTTGGAGGAATAATTAATTGCATTATGTACAGTTCACAGTTGAATGGGGTTTTTTTACTATGATGCTGCCTTGCCCATTGGGCACATATCTACTGCACTTGTTGCAATGTCTTTCATGTGAGGTTTCACATGCAGCAGTCATGTTATTACTATTGGTGGTTTTCTTGCACACTATTAAAGGAGATGGCCTTAAGTATGTTTTATTTGGGTTTAGAGAGGGTAGAGTGATTGTAATTATATATGGACTCTATGGAGAATAATTAGCATAATTCGTCGAGATTGATGGTGAAGAAGAGTTTTATTTGTAATTTTCTACTGCAAATTTACCATTACAAAAATAGATATAGCACAGCTTTGTCACATTATATCTGTCTAGCTTATCCATAAGTATATTTGGATAAATGAAAATATGATTGAATCATGACCATAAGTTTTGGTAGCTGCCCTTCTTTTGGTCCATTTGAGACTCCTTGTGTGTATGGGCTGCACGATGAGACACAGACATCTTCATTCCTTAAAATAGCTCAATCCTTTGGAAGGTGGCTATTCATTACAAGTCTTTTATATGATACCACCAAGAGGCATGACTAGTTGAAAGCAGTTGTGCCTTTCGTTCTTGTAGCCATATATTTGCAAAATTATACTTTTTGCATGCTCTGTAATTTTTATGTATCCCTTGCTTTTGCAGCTCAAGTCAGTTCAATACCAATAGTTGATGATAATGACTCATTAGTTGATATATATTGCCGCAGGTTAGTGTTATTTATTACTCTCATTAATTGTTGTATATTATATACTTCTAAGGTGCATAGAAATGATTCTTAGCTATCTTTTCATTGTCTGCTAGGGACATTTTTCCTTATTTATGTATGTTTTGACAGTGATATAACAGCTTTGGCTAAAGACACAGCTTATACACATATTAATCTTGATGAGATGACAATTCATCAGGTAAAGGCCGTAACTTGTTCTATTTAACCAATCAACTGTTGTGTACATATTTTGTGTGAAGAAAAAGTGTTTTTCATTGGTAGTTGTATTGAAAATGTTGTAGTTCAGCTTAAGCCACTTGTGATACTGATCAACAGTCTCAGTCTTGAGAGTTGATAGATTACTTCACATGTTGATAATTAGTGATGCTATCATGTCCAGATTCGTAGTTTTCATCTTCTGGCATTTAGCAGTGGCATTTTTCCAGATGCATTAAGGCCATGTTTGGGAAATGAGATGAGTTGAGAACATCTCATCTCGTCTTAAAACTTCTCATAATTTCATTCCCAAACATCACTCAAATACAAAATACTTTTCAATTTCAAATCTTTAAAATTTTCATCTAATCATTAACTAATCATTTCAACTTTCTCAATTTCCAAACAAAACGCAAAAAACAATACAAGTTTTTCAAATTTCAAAACAAAAATAATATTCAAACAATTTTAAACTTTATAATATTTTATTCAATTTTTTCTCTCTCCTTTTTCAAAACCCAATAAAATATCTTAATTCAAACCATTTCACAACTAGTCACAAGTCATTTCACTGCTATTTATAGAATTCTCATATCATCTTATTACCCAAACATGCGCTGAATGTTTATTGCGCAAACTGAGTTTTGTACGTATCTTACGTATGTAGAGGCTAGGTTTAGTATGAGAATGATATTTAGCTCCAGGATTAGGGGTTTATAGAGGTATAAGATAGTTGGATCCCTGATGCATTCCTTTCAATTCTAAGTAGGAGTTGTTTGAATTCAGAGATAAATTGAGATGGTTTGTGAATAGTAGAATAAAATTTTGTAGAATATTATTTTTTAATATTATTATTGTTTTGGGATTTGAAAAAGTTGAATTGTTTATTATATTTTGTGTGGAAATTTAGAAAAGTTGTAATGATAAGATGAGATGAGTTGAGGTGAGTTTTGAATCCAAACAGGGCCTAATTTTATTTCCATGTTTATTCAGAGCCATAGTTCACATGTTGGGTTCAGTTGGTGGGATGGAGAGGAGTTTGGCATCGTGGAGGTGTAAAGGGAGGAGGGGCGTTGGACAAGATAGCAGGCAATTGATGGTGTTGGTGTTCTTTCTTTCTTTTGGGGTGTTCAGGCCGTGAGGGAACCATTGGGGCTGTGAGGGAAGTGGAACTAACAGTTGTGTATGGCTGTGCTCTTGTGGGAGACATTCTAAGTGCAGTTACTTGACTCAAGCTGACCTAATTGGTGGGAGTTTGATTAATTAGTCCAAAGCTTAAGTTGATAGGAATGATTCTAACACTGCATATCATGCTCCCCCTCACTTGCAGCCCACCCATTAGCAGTGAGCCAAATTGGGCTTTGCACATGTTGGATGTAAAGATAAATAAACTTTGAAATAGAATCTGATAGAACAGAATGCAGGTCACCAAGACTAGAACCAAGGACCTTGCATGAACCATGTACACCGCTATCACTCCCAAAAGCTTAAGCTGATAATTAAGGGGGCCAAAATACATACATACATACATACATATATATATATATGACTTGCCCACTAACCTGGAATGGTGGTGAAGTGGTGACCTGCAGCCTATACCCATTAGGTTTCTTTGGATTTGGGTGGTCAATTGTGGATGAGTTAAGGAGGGAGGTAGATTGCTTGCTACCGTATGCTCATTGACAAAATTTTACAAGTTTGAGCTGAGGAAATTGCATTCGAAAGTATGCATTAGTTAGTGTACCAACAGCCCTGGAATTTAATTCATCTCTCTGAAGTTAACCTACCATGAGCAGCAAATTTCATCAGAAAGCTCCTGCATTCCAGCTGTTGGGTTTCAATTACCAGGTTCAATGATATAACATTTGACAACAAAGCTGTATTCTCTGTTTCTTGACTTTGAATATACAATCTATTTCTGCTAGCTTCTTTTCTTTTGTCCTAGTGATGGTTCTTTTAAATTTCAACTCAGCCGAGCCTTAATTCTAACCAATTGTCTGCTGCATCAATCATTGTTACATAGTTTTTTATATTTTGCATCCCTCTCTCTCTCTCTCTCTCTCTAGGCATTGCGGTTGGGACAAGACTTGTACTCCCCTTATGAGCTGAGAAGTCAAAGATGTCAGATGTGTTTACGATCTGATTCGCTGCATAAAGTGATGGAGCGATTGGCGAATCCAGGTAAAGGTTGTTTTGTTGCGAACTTTTTTATGTGAAGCATGTCCTCTTTTAGTTTAAGTTAGAGATTACGAATATTGTTAGGAGTTTTTATGAAAATTCTGGAAGAAGCTCTTGCTTTTCTTGTGCATGCTCTTCTATAGACCTTGAACATCACCTAGGTTCCTGTTATGTACTGCATGTTTTTTAATAGCGCATGCTTTCTAAATTCATAACGACAACATAATGCTGTCCCTAAAACAAAATGGATACAATCATGCAGATTTGCATTTCCTCTGTAAGTCAGACAAATGAATTCCTGACAGTGTCCCAACCTCCAGAGAAACTTTCCTCGAGATAAATGTCGTATTTCGAAGACAATAGTCAGAGTCGTCCTGGTGGGATTACCTGGCATGCAAACAGTCACTTTAAAGTTGATTCACTCGAGCTTCATATAGAATCTGAATTTGCATAAATCATATTTTGTTGAGTTTGCTGGGTGTGAGGACCTTGCATATGCATAAATCAGTGTATCAGGGCTGGCATTGATTTTTTCCTCTCTTCTTCACCATCTTTGGCTAGCACTTAGTTCTGTCAATGTGCGGCGGCGTTCTCTTGAAATTTCATCATCGAATTAAGTGCCCTCTGAAATGTTGCATTTCAGGTGTCAGAAGGCTTGTTATTGTGGAGGCCGGCAGCAAGCGCGTGGAAGGCATCGTTGCACTCAGTGACATTTTCAAGTTCTTGCTTGGCTAATTCAAAGCAAGGACCAAAGAACATGGATGGGTTTGTGCAGTCTTTTAGGCATCCAGATGTTTGTGGGCATCATCAGCAGCTCAACTGTTCCATAGGGACTCCATTCGTTTACACGATGAATGGATATTGTTTCCATGATATATATAATTGGATTGGCCTCTTGCTTCAACGCCTGATTTTTAGGATTTTAGGTGAAAGAATGGGGCTGTAAATTTGAGAGGAGTCGATTGTCTCCCAAATTTGTTCGTCTGTTCCCCCATTGTCCATATTTACATCACGCCGCTACTTTCAGATGCATTTTCGGCACTTGTAATGTCAAAAGTTGCAATGAAGAAAGTGCATAAAAGAGACAAAAGGAGAATGGATGCTAAACGATTTTAGTTATTGTGTTGAATTCACTAAATTTATGAGATAAAATTACTTATTACTGTCAATTGGCATTGATTATTCTCAATCTCCTCGTGTTCCATGATGACTAATGTGCATCTTCCCGAAGCAGATGTGATTCATTTTCCTCATTTTTGATACAAAAAGCAGAAGCAGACATATCTTATAGGACATTTTATCTTATAGTAGTTTGGTGTGAACTAGAGATTAAAACAGTAGAAGACCACCGCCATTGCTTTACTCACCCAGCGTGGCCACTTCCTATCGACGTGTTTATTCCTTGGGTGACTCTATGGTGCTTTGATCTCGCATTCATGTAATCTCCACTGTGATATGATTTTTGAGATGTAAAATGGATTAAGGAAAATTAATGGTAGTAAAGCCTGAACATTAATTTAGTTAAAAATAATAGAAAGGATGAGCGCTGGATAGATATTGAAATGAGTCTCTTCTCATATGGGCACTTGTAAGGATCCTTTTAGATCCTCACTACCAATCACTCAGAATCACACAAGGAAGAGCAATATACAAGCACAAAGAACTTAGATGGAATGATCAAGATTCCATGGCAAATCTTGTAGAGAATTTTCGAGGGATTTTCAACCTCCAGAAAATTATCTCACTTAATTCTTCAATACCAATTACATGAACCCTCCTGCTTTTATAGAAGCAGTCATGAAGAAGAAAACAATGTAATGATCTAATACCCAAAACGCAAACTACAAAAAGCTAAACGCAAAGCAAGAATGCAACAAAGATGAAATGTGCCGTTTTACTTATTCCTTACAACAGACCAAAACGCACCGTTTCACTAAGGGACTTCATTTCGTTATGTCTGTTACTCTCAATCTGTTATTTCTGTTATTCCCATTCCACACAGAATGCACTCCAATTCTCTCCTTTTCCTCTTCAAGGCCTCCCTCGCCCACTGCACCCGTGACAATCCCTACCTCTTTAAGGCCTTGCCCACAAGGCACCCGTGACATATTACAGAATTGTGCCCACTAAATGGGGATATGAAGCTCTAAGGTCCCAGAGCAATTCCCACCTGAGCTTGGAAGGCCCTCAATAAAATCAATGGCAATGTCAAGCCAAGGACTTTGAGGAATAGGTAGGGGTTGAAGTAACCCTGCTGGCAGCATAGTCTCATGCTTATTCATCTGGTAGATTTGGCACTCCCTCACTAACTTCCTTATATCCTTCCTCATTCCTTGACAGTAAAAATCCAATCTAGCCTTCTGTAGAGTTTTGTGATACCCAAGATAGCTTGCTTCAGGATTATGATGAATATGCTGTAACACCTTTTGATGAAATGGTGAAGAAGGAACTAACAACAATTTCCCTTTTCTGAAAATGAGTCATTGCTAAAGAGAAAATTCCTTAGAGACTTGCTTCCCTTGTTGTAAATCAACCAAAAGATTAACAATATCAACAGAGAATGCATAACTTTGCTTAAGCTCTTCTAACCACACAGGAGTGGGAAATGAAATAAGAGCCAATGTGGCTGACTCTTCCTCCTCTTTTCTGGAAAGTGCATCAGCAATTTTGTTGTCTCTACCTCTCTTGTACTCAACAGTAAAATCATACCCCATGAGCTTTGAGATCCACTTGTGTTGAGTTTCAGTAGCCACCTTTTGCTCTAATAAATGTTTTAGTGCTTGTTGGTCAATTTTGATCTTGAATGTCTGACCCAATAGATATGGCCTCCACTTGCCCACTGCACACGCCAGTGCTAAGAACTCCTTTTCATAAGTTGACAAGGACAATGCCTTGCCCTTCAAAGCCTTGTTAAAGAAAGCAATTGGCTGGCTATCTTGCATTAACACAGCTCCTAGCCCCACCCCCGAGGCATCACACTCAATTGTAAATGCTTTAGAAAAGTCTGGCAACTTCAAGACAGGAGGCTTTGCAACAGCAGCCTTCAAATGATTAAAGGCCTCTTCAGCTTCTACAGATCAAACAAAGGAATTATTTTTCAATAACAATGTTAATGGGGCAACAATGGATCCATAACCTTTGATGAACTTTCTGTAGTAACCAGTAAGGCCTAAAAATCCTCTTAGTGCCTTCATTGTTTTTAGTATAGGCCAATCAAGCATGGAAGAAATTTTAGTTGGATCTGCCATTACCCCCTTCCTAGAAATAATATGCCCCAGATAATCAACTTCAGTAACTACAAACTTGCATTTTGATCTTTTTGCAAACAAGGACTGTTGTTGTAAAACAGATAATACTGTTTTCAAGTGTGCAAGGTGTTCCACCATGTTGTGGCTATAAATCAAGATATCATCAAAAAAAACTAACGCAAATTTTCGAAGATAAGGCTTGAATACATGGTTCATCAAACCCTGAAAGGTGGCAGATGCATTGATAAGCCCAAATGGCATTACCAAGAACTCAGAGTGGCCCTCATGAGTTTTAAATGCAGTTTTTGGTATGTCATCTTCTTTTACCCTTATTTGATGATAGCCTTCTGAGATCAAGCTTGGAAAATTTTTTTGCACCATGAAGTTCATCAAGCAGTTCATCAATGACTGGAATTGGGAACTTGTCTTTGACAGTTGCTTGATTGAGTGCTCGATAATCCATACACATCCTCTAAGTTCCATAAGCTTTTTTAACAAGTAGAACAGGAGATGAAAATGGACTGACTAGGTCATATAACCCCATTCTTCAACAAGTCTTGCACAATTTTCTCTATCTCTGATTTCTGGTAGTGAGGATATCGATAAGGCCTTATTGAAATTGGTGCAATGCCTTCCTTTAATAGAATCTGGTGATCAAAGGCTCTAACTGGTGGCAATCTCACTGGTTCCTCAAATACTGACCCAAATTGTTGCAACACTTCCTCTACCTCAACTTGCAACTCAACCTTTTCCAGCCTTGGTTCCACTGCCACCAATTGCAATAACCACCCTTGCTTCCTAACAAAAGAAGACTTCAATAAATTAGCTCTAGGTTCCCATTCTGTCACATCAGAATTAATACCATGTAATGATAACTTCTTGCCCTCAACTTCAAACTGCATAGACATATTAGTGAAATCCCATTGAATGAGACCTAATATTTTCAGCCATTGAACTCCTAACACAATGTCACAGCACTAAGAGTGAGGACATGAAATGGAATTCTGAATTTAGTACCTTGAATACTAATCATCTCTTCACCTGTACCCTGACTGAATATTTTAGTTCCATTTGCCACTCTAACTTGCAAACCACCATCCTCTATTACCTTCAATTTCGCAGATTCCACTACCAAAGGATCCAAAAAATTATGAGTGGAACCTGAATCTACAAGAATTTCAACAGACATGGAACCAATCTTCCCCAGTAACTTCATAGCATTACTGTAACACCCCATTCCCGTAGGCTAGGTGTGTCACGTATTTTTCATGAAAATAAATCCGGCAAGCGATTCTCTAATTTCATAATTGAAAAATAAACTGAAGTAATTTATTATGAAAATAAAAGGTCTAATAAAATTGTCTTCCCAAACCATTAAAGGAATAAACTGAATAAATTCATGATCTAAAAGACACATTTTATTTGAGAAAGTCTGAACAAAAACTAAAATGCTCCTTCTACTCCTGGTCTGCCTGCTCGTAATCATCATCTTCACCTGGGTGATTAAAAACATGAAAATAAACTAAAATGAGTCGATGACTCAGTAAGAAATCTATCATCACGAAAACGTAATAAACATAAGATTTTCATTAGAACTTTCATGCTGAGCTTAAAATTCATGACTATTCATGCTGATGCTTATGCTATGTATGACTGGTTTATCTGAACTAACTGACTGATTTATCTGACTTATCTGACTGGCCAACACACTTAACCCTGTGTGCAAGGTTGTGCACTAGCCCCACATCCTGCTGCAGCAAGGGGAACTGCTGATAGTATTCTAGCATACTATGGTGGACCACGACTGAGTTCGTGGCTTGCACACCACCCTGAAACTGAACTGCATTGGTACCATGCATCTGAATGGCCATCTTATTAACTGATCTGAATTTATCTTACACTTGAAATTAAGATGGCTTACGTGTCTTATACACATGAGATGCATGACATATTACATACATAAATCATAATTTATGAATTTAAACATGATGCGGAATGACATGATCGTATGCTATGCTGGATGACATGCTTGCATATGACATGAGCGGTTCATAAATAATGGCTATCAAAGAACTGGCTTGAATAATACATACATATAAGCTAACTGTGATGATCCTAATTTATGATCAAATTTACTTACCTCGATGCATTTTTTCTTGAATATCACGTCGTAACTCGTCACCTATACGCAATAATAACTATCACTAAATTTGTTTGGAAACAAATAAGTACTAATATCATACTTAATAAAATTCACAATCTAATAGGTAGTCAAACAAATCTTTTGTTTAACCCTTTAATCAATAAATCACAATATTTAAATTACTAAAATACTAATCTATAATTTAGTAGAATACTTGAGCTATTTTAAAATAATTCATAAAAACTTAAATTCTTAAACTAAGTTTTATTTCTTAACATACTTATTAAATCTTATTAAGAAACGTAATAAATATTAATATCATTTAAATATTCTTAACATATTTCTCTATTTTCAACCTACAACTTTAATAGCATAATTATAACAACATCTATTAAAATAGACAGTAGAATCTACATTTAATAATCGTTCAAAATAATTTAAAAACTCTTACTGCTGAAAAATGATATCTAATCTTTCAAATATAATTTAACTGCATATATATATATATAAATATAAAATAATTGGTGAAAGCATTCGATTAATAAAAGTAGACTTAATCATAATATTATTCAACACTCATAATTTATTCCCTAATTTATTTTTAAAGTATAACATAATAATTTTATTAAAATCTGACTAAATAGATAAACGAATATTAAATAAACTAGAAGCTCCATAATATACCTTTAAACACGTTTTAAATTCCTTAAAACATTTTCTTAAGCATAACCCAACAGCAAATAATCAATCCCACAAGAGTCAAGCCCAATTAAAACCATATACTAGTTTATAAAATTAGCCCCTTTTCATAAAAATAGGAAAACCCGAGGCCCGCGTGAAGAAGTCCACTAGGAACCAGGGCTTTCGGACAGATGGGCTTTAAGGCCCACGGCCCAACATGAAATGAAGGGTGACTACCCTTCAGGCAACACACGGCAACACGGTTTGAAGGAAAACCGTGCGATGGTAGGGGACTCACCGAGGAAAGTGGCGCGGATTGGCGGCCCTGGGCGGCAAACGGGATCACGGTGGCAGACTGGAGGCTCCTCTGAGCATGATGGTGAGACGCCGAGAGAGAGAGAACATGAGTCGGAGAGAGGGTGCTCTGTCACGCTGAAACGCCGCCGAGAGAGAGAGGAGGGTGGCGACGGCAGTAGGCTTCCCGGAAGGGAGTAGGTGCGACGGGACTAGAACGGCCGGCAGTTTCTGTGGTGGCTGGTCGGTGGTTCGACGTCCCTCTAGGTGGCTACCGTTGAAGCAAAACAGAGGCTTCGGCCTTCACGTCTGTGGCTGCTGCGGCGTGTCTTCGCGGCTGGGGATGATCCAGTGTCTTCTAAGGTGGCCGGTGGTGGCGTCGGCGTGTTCTAGGCAACTTGGAGTCGCCGTGGTTGATGGTGGTTCGCGGCACGACATATTGGGTGCTCTGTTTCGATGGGAGAGAAACAGAGTCATTCTTTTCTGTCATTCCGTGAGATGGTGGTGTGAAGTCTCTTCACCGTGGCGTGAACGGTTGTGCATGGTCTGGACAGTGGAGTTGCCGCGGTGGTTCTGGTTCTATCGTCAATTTTGGTTGCTGCCGTCAGTGCTTGTTGAGGAGTAAAACAAGGCTGAAACGCGCATGCA
This sequence comes from Juglans regia, assembly GCF_001411555.2. Lineage (NCBI taxonomy): Eukaryota > Viridiplantae > Streptophyta > Magnoliopsida > Fagales > Juglandaceae > Juglans > Juglans regia. Next base: position 20,981,936 of record NC_049912.1, read on the forward strand.
TGGGGAAAGGTTTGTTCATGGTTTGTGGTGTATTTAATAAGAGGCTTCGTGAGCTTTTATAGAGGAAAAACTATGGTAGGGTTTTCTCATACGAGTTCGTCTCCTAATAGGATTCGAATTAATCAATTTAAGGGATAAGGATGAGTGTGAGGTTGTTGCTAACGGGTTGGGATAGGAAGAAAATGATATTTAAAATTCAAACTAAAACTCTAGTAAAAAATCTAATAATAATAATAACAATAATAATAACCTAATTATCAAACCTAATAAAATATCCGTATAATTATCTCTAATGATATAGGATCGGGATGTTACAATTACTATTAATGCAACCTGAGATAGCATGTAATGAGACCTCAAGTTCTTCACTGCCCTCCTTCCCTTCATAAGATGCAGGCAACACTTCTCTTTCACTACTGTCAACCACTTCATGCTCAACACTAGTTTTCCCATGCAAAAAATACACTTTTGGGGCCTTGCAAATATGGTTAGGACTCCATTTGTCATCACAATGATAACAAATGCCTTTTTTCATCCATTTGAGCAAAAATAATTTTCCTTACAAGAGCCATGCTCTTCTGTCCTTTAATAGAAAGATCACCCACATGGTCAATAGGCCATTTATCACTATAATGCCCAATCTGTCTCCAAGGTTTTCTCGAGGACAACACATACTCCTCCTGCATTTTGGCTAAACCAAAAGCAGCTCCAAGATTTAGTGGATTAAACATCTTTACAGGCAGCCTTATCTCGTCTTTCAATCCACTAACAAAGCAGCTCAGCTTATATTTTTCAGACAAACCTTTCAATCTATTTGACAATACTTCAAACTGAGATTTATACAAACAAACAAAAGTTGTTTGTTTGAGTCTGGTTAATGCTTCCATTGGATCATCATAAGTAGATGATCCAAATCTGACTTGCATTGCTACCACTAAAGATTACCAAGAATTGAGCTGCCCCGAGTCCAAAGCATCTTGGTACCATACCAATGCTTCTCCTTCCACATGGTATGAAGCCATCATTAATTTTTGATGGAAAGGTACTTGATAAAAATCAAAGTACTGGTTGGCCTTAAAGACCCAACCCGTAGGATCAATACCAGCAAATCTTGGAAAATCTAATCGAAAATTCCTCAGAAACACAGGCCTATCCTCCTTACCTCTAGGTTCATTAGAAACCTCTCTACCACGACGAGAGTTTTCATTAACGGTTTCAATTACGGAACGCAACATGTCAGAAAATTGTTCTAACCTTTCTGCCATACCATGGATCGCTTGCTGATGGTTCTCCAACTGCTTCTGAACCATTTCTTGTTGTTTCTGATATCCGTCTAGCTGACCTTTCATGGCGGCACAAGTACCATCTGCCATCACCACCTCCACAAGATCGACTACTACTGATACCACTTGTAAGGATCTTTTTAGATCCTCACTACCAATCACTCAGATCACACAAGGAAGAGCAATATACAAGCACAAAGAACTCAGATGGAATGATCAAGATTCCATGGCGAATCTTGCAGAGAATCTTCGAGGGATTCTCAACCTCCAAAAAATGATCTCACTTAATTCTTCAATACTAATTACATGAACCCTCCTGCTTTTATAGAAGCAGTCGTGTAGCAGAAAACAATGTAATGTTCTAATACCCAAAACGCAAACTACAAAAAGCTAAATGCAAAGCAAGAATGCAACAAAGATGAGACGTGTCGTTTTACTTATTCCTTACAACAGACCAAAACATACCGTTTCATTAAGGGACTTCATTTCGTTATTTCTGTTACTCTCAATCTATTATTTTTGTTATTCCCCTTCCACACAGAATGCACTCCCATTCTCTCATTTTCCTCTTCAAGGCCTTGGCCACTACACCCGTGACAACACTATAATATATATATATATATATATATCCTTTGCTAATGATGTTGCGTAGCGAGTATATTATTTTTGCCGCAGATGGTGAAGGAGCTTGGGTTTGTCGTGGTAAAGGTAAAAAGAAAGTTCAAAATTGTGATTGGGATAAGTGTGAGAAATGAAAATATTGGAATCACGAAAGCAGAAAATAAAAATATGGGCTCCAAGGCTTGATCGTAATGACGATTTATTTAGAACATATTGTCCAATTTCAACGTGCTATAGAGTATTGACAAAATTGTTTCTAAAATAAAATGAAGCCCTCTCTCTTCTCGTTGCTCTACAATAACACTTTTATATAACAACTCAAAAACACATTTTTTTTTTAGAATTACAAGATGGAGAGATATCTTTTAGAATGATAACTTTGGTTTTTCTTATCTGTTCTAAAATATGAACAGATCAATTATTTTATAACCACTTATGATGCATTCTAACGGCTAGTTTTCTTGTTACATAACAAATGCCATATAAACGTTTTCTTCTTCATATATTTCAATAAGTTGACGTCCTCCATCAATGCGCAAGATTTTATTTATACATATAAAAAAATGAAATCTTACATTATTATTTAGAATACTCAAAAATAAATTTATTATTTTAATAAAATCTAACATTCCCCCACTATTTGAAATAATAATTAAATTAAAAAAAAATATCTTGTGCATATGGACGAAATAAATTGCTTCAATTAAGGTGTCTTTTGGATTTGAACCATCACCTAGTGTAATTATATGAAAGTTATGTCAAGGTAATCAATGAACATATCTTGAACTGATGATTCTATTGGACTAGCCAGATAGAATTCAAGCAATTATTTTCTAATTCTCCAGGTGATTTCATTTAGCTTGCACTTTTATGGCCTTGTGCATATCCTAGTTTCATGAGAGCTCTAGGCATGGTTGGTACCATAGGAAGCGGCCCCACCTTCACTCTCACATAGGTAAGTTCATCTAAGGTGATCCTGTTTCATCTTGACAAAATTAGTCTATGAGCTTACTAAGAGTTTTACTTATCCTTTAAACTCCAAGAACTATTACCACTAGAATACATCTATTTGGAATTGGAGTGTAAAATGATAATTTCATTTTAAAAAATTATTTAGAGTTAGACAATTATTACTTTATCGACTTGTTGATACCCATTAAACTTTGCCCATATTTCAAGTCCAAGATTGAGTTCCCATCGCAAGCGATTTAATTTATAGACCTCAACCCCATTCCCTTTAATGTCTTATAGATCATATCCCTTGATAGGCCTTTTGTTAATGGATCTGCCAAATACTGAATAGATTTAAGATATTCAACAATAATCACTCCATTATTGAGTAATTCACGCATATAATTGTGCATCAAACTAATATGTCTTGATTTATTATTATACGTCTGGCTTGTAGCTACTCACAAGATTGGCTCACTATCACAATAAATTGTTATTGCAGGAAATGGTTTAATTCAAATTGGTACGTCTACCAACAAATTCCTAAGTCATTCTGCTTCTTTATATGCAGCTACTAAAGCAATACACTCAAATTTCATTGTAGAATGAGTTATACAAGTTTTCTTCTTTGATCCCCATGAGATCGCAACTCCTCCTAACATAAAAATTCACCCACTCGTAGACTTAGAATTTGATTATACACTATTCCAACTAGTATCTTCGTATCCTTCTATTGTAGTGGGTTCTCTTTGATAGTGTAAACCTTGTCCCCTTCAGGTATTTTAGAATTTGAAAAATGGCATCCCAATGCTCTTTAGTTGGATTGCTAGTAAATCTACTTAGCATCCCAATAGCAAATGCAATATCAGGTTTAGTGCAATGCATAACATACATTAGAATCCCTGTGTTTTCTCTCAATTTAAGACTAGGATCATATGGAGTTGAGACTGATTTTTGGTCTTATTGACCATACTTCTTGATCACTTTCTCAATATAATGAGATTGTGTCATGGACACACCATTGATTGTCCTCACAATTTTAATTCCAAGAATCACGTCAGCATCTCCCATATCTTTTTCAAATATATATTGAGGAAAGAAACCTTTTAGTTTCTTCTACACATTGAAGATTACTTCCAAATATTAACATATCATCAACGTGCAAACATATAATCACACAATCATTATTATCTACTTTATAATAAACACATTTATCAGCATCATTTACTCTAAAACCATAAGATAAGACTATTTTATAAGTTTTTTATGCCATTGTTTAGGAGCTTGTTTTAATCCACAAATGGATTTAATCAATTTATAAACTTTCTTTTCATGACTAGCCATGAAAAAACCTTCGGGTTGCTCCATATAAATCTCTTCATCTAACTCTCCATTTAAAAAAGGAATAAATCTTCACAACCTCCTCACTCCACATTTTTTTTAATTATTATTATTTTTTTATTTTATCAAATATTTATTATATAAATAATGAATAAAAAATTTGAAATAATTTAAAAAGAATAAACTCAAAAAAAAATTTAAAAAAATATTAAAAAATTTAAAAATTTAAAAAAATGTGGAGTGTGAAGTGTGGTGGAGGTTGTGTAGCAAAACTCTTAAAAAAAATATTTTTTACATCCATTTGGTGAACTAATAGATGATTGAGAGATGCAAGATAAATTAATATTCTAACAGTGGATATTCTAGCAACAGGAGCATATGTATCATAATAATTTATACATTCTCATTGTCTATATCCCTTAACCACTAAACAAGTTTTGAATTTATTAATAGAGCTATCGACATTAAGTTTTTATTTTTTATTTTATTTTTATTTATAAAAATCCACTTACATCTATTGCTTTTGAACCATGGAGTAAATCAACTAGTTTCCAAGTTTGATTTGAAACTATTGATTCCATTAATCATTTATGGCCTCTTTCCAAAAAGTTACATCTTGTGATTGACATAGCTTTTTGGTAAGATGGGGGATCACTTTCAACGTTAAACACGAATTTAACTTCATTCTTCACCTCACCTCCATCTCCTTCTTTTCGAGGCCTCTTGCTCCTCCTTAATTCAAACTCACTAGGATGCTCAATTTCATTTTCAGAAGAATTTGAGATATGAACACGAGAATCATTCTTTTGAAAATCTGACTTACTCAAAATTTCAAAAAGTTCTACATTCCTAGACTCATATATCTCATTCGAATCTAGGTCTAAAAATTTGTATGTCATACTATTTTGAGAATAACTAACAAAAATTAGAGGTCAAATCGTATTAACGGATCGTGTCAAAGTATGTATATTCTACTATATGGGTCAACCCGAACATGACCCATTAAGCTTATCTCGTGTCAAAATCTCAAATCCTAACACAACTCATTAACATAACGAGTTGACACGACACGATTTGTTTTGACCCGTTAGTGAATACTACAAAATAGGTTGATTAACATGACACGACCTGACCCGTTTCAACCTGTTTATGTAAATGGGTTGAACAGACCCAAAATTAACTCGTTTGACCTGATTAAGTTTAGCATAATTTTATATAAATGTTAAAATCACAATATCTATAAAAAATATATAAAACTAACTACAAGTTCAAAATTACAATCCAAACAATAAAAATATTGAAATTAAAATTTTAACAATTTTACTTTTAGGTATAAGGGTATAATTGTAATTTTAACTTTCTTAACGGGTCATAACGGGTTGACCCGTTATCAACCTATTAAGTAATCGTATCTTAACGGGTCAACACGTTTTGATCTGAACCCATTAAAGCTAAACCCAAACCCAAACCCGCTATTATCATGTTGTGTTCATGTTGGGTTAATGGGTTGTGTCGGGTTAACGGGTCATGTTACATATTGCCACCCCTAACAAAAACACATCTATATGTTTTGGAACCCAGTTTTGGTCATTTAAGATTCGGTTTCCAAACATAGGCTAAACACCCTGTTATGACCCGTTATCAACCTATTAAGTAATTGTATCTTAACGGGTCAACACGTTTTGATCTGAACCCATTAAAGCTAAACCCAAACCCAAACCCGCTATTATCATGTTGTATTCATGTTGGGTTAATGGGTTGTGTCGGGTTAACGGGTCATGTTACATATTGCCACCCCTAACAAAAACACATCTATATGTTTTGGAACCCAGTTTTGGTCATTTAAGATTCGGTTTCCAAACATAGGCTAAACACCCTGTTATGACCCGTTATCAACCTATTAAGTAATTGTATCTTAACGGGTCAACACGTTTTGATCTGAACCCATTAAAGCTAAACCCAAACCCAAACCCGCTATTATCATGTTGTATTCATGTTGGGTTAATGGGTTGTGTCGGGTTAACGGGTCATGTTACATATTGCCACCCCTAACAAAAACACATTTATATGTTTTGGAACCCAATTTTGGTCATTTAAGATCCGGTTTCCAAACATAGGCTAAACACCCCCGCACTTTTTGTCTTTCCAAAGATGGAGGATGTGTATGCCATAATTCAAAATGAGTTTTTAAATTCTTCTTATGGGGTACACGGTTTAAAGTATAATATGCAAATAAAATAGCTTCACCCCACAAGTTAAGAGGAAGACTGAAACTTAAAAACATAGCATTAACCACAACCTCGCACATAGGGTTAAGTGTGTTGGCCAGTATAACAAGTATGTGATAAGCTAAGATAAGTCATGTATGTCATGAGCATATGTATAAATAGTCATAATTTAAAATTTCTCAGCATGAAATATTTTATGAAAAAAAACCTAATGTTAGATATGTTTATGTTATAATGAGTTTCTTATTGAGTCTTCGACTCATTTTAGTTTGTTTTATGTTTGTAAACCACCGCAAGTCAAAATATTTATGAAGGTGTAGAGTTGCAGGACGAGACTCGGTTTAGAGAGGCGTGATAGTGGCCTAGATCATGTACAAAAATTTTAAGTTATGATTTTTATAGCACAAACTTTGAGAAAATTTAGTAAATGCTTCGGTGCACTCTCATTTATGATTTCAATATTTTAATACAAAATAACTTTATTTATTATAAGTAATCTTTGTACTTGACGCTTCATTCATAATAAAAGAAAATATTTTTAAGTCAAGGTCAGTAGTAGCACTCTGACTCTTCAAATCTTTTAAAAACTAACTTTATTATTAATCGTGAGGAGCGGGGTAATACATATACTATTGAAAAGTTATTTATTATTTGGTAAACGTATGTCCAAATTGCTTTAATCTCTTTAGAAGCTTTTCAAATTTAGAGCTTTTTAATCAAGTAGGTTTTCAAAAATTTTTGAATGCTGAAAGCACTTTTTATAAAATTTCTATTCTATTTTTTCTTCAAAAACTGCTTTTAACTTGTTAAGTACTTTTGAAGCTCACAAACCCTAAGCCAAACGAGTACTCAAAATTTTAGGTGGTAATTTGTTGTCTTCCTATCACTTTTCTTATATATGAGAGACAAACATCTTTATTGGGCTAGTTTTTTTTTTTTTTTTTTTAAGTAGTGAGCCATTTTTTTTAAAGCTTCCAATCAGAGAAGATGTGTAGAATGATGCATTGACAGGGAATAAAAAAGTACCATCACAAATTCAACCCCTAGTTCAAGCCGTTCAAACTGAATACGAGATCTATTCTGGTCAACAGTTAAAACACTTCCGTCATGAATCTCTCTTGTCCTTAGATGAAGAGGAAGAACACATTTCCAACTAAGAAAGGGCGAGCTAAATTAGTTGGAGGCCCTTCCCTAGTACCAACACGAAGTTCAGCATAATGTCTTCTAACAGAATCTCGGTATTCATTAAGCTTCTCTCTCTCTTCCTTCAAAAATTGGTCAGAAAATCTCTAGGGTCTGCCAAGTGAACTACACCAACAAGAAATCACAAGTGATGCACTTCGTAGAGGACACCTAATCAAGAATGTGAGAAAGCATAGTATGAACATAAATGAAGGAGTAGTTGAGGCTCAAATATGTAACACGTTGGCGGATTTAAGCGAAAGTCTCATTTCGAGGGGAGAGTCCTCCAGGCAAAATGGAAAGAATGTAGAGAGAAAATATGAGTAACTGAATTGTAATTTTCTGCATAAAATCCACAATTGTCTCCTGATAGGATATATCCATGATTCCCGTAACAGAATTGGGCACAAGTAAGAGTCACCTGCATTGCATCTAAGAAATATAACAAACAAGCATAAAGGGCCCAGTAGCCCATAAAGTTCAGCAGACCATATTACTAATGGACCGAGATCCTTACAACAACTAATGAACGAAACTAAACAACAATAAAAGATAATAGAAGCCCATGAAGTAGCCCATGATCCATGTACTTCAAGCTCCCAACCTTAATCCTTCTAAGTCCTGATCACTTCTGCCTTTTCCCACTTCCTCTCAGCAACCCTAAGCTCTTTCTTCCAACCTCATCGACCTCTGGTAGTCGCAGCTATCGGTTGCCCAAAGTTGTTACATTCCCCCTCCATTAAAAACACCTTGCCCACAAGGTGTGGGAAGGTTGCCTTCAATTTGTAGTAGTTTTCCCAAGTAGCATCCTCCTTATTCTGTCCCTGCCACCTAATTAACATATTTGTTACATGCCGATTATTGATTGGTCGGATTCTTTTATTCAAAACCTCCTCGGGTTCTAGTTGTAGCACCCCTTGACTGTTGACTGATGGTAGCTGCGTAGATACTGAGATCCCATCTCTCATCCATTTCTTGATCTACGATATGTGAAACACGGGACGAATCTGTATAGTGGCTGCAGTTTAAGATGCTAGGCCACCTCCCCCACTCTACTTTCGACCTGGAAGGACTCGTAGAAGCGTGGAGCCAACTTCAAATTACAACGCTAAGCGACAGAGGTTTGGTGATAGGGCTACAACCGTAAGTAAACCCAGTCCCCTATGCTGAAAGTTTGTTCCTTTCTATTCAAGTCAACATTTTTCTTCATTCTCTCTTGTGCTCTATTGAGGTTGTGCTTTAGAAGTTGTAGTATAAAGTCTCTAGACCTTAGAGTAGCATCCACTTCTTTGACCACAGTAGTACCTTGACTGTAGGATAGAATTTTGGGTGGTTTGTACCCATACAAAGCCTCGAAATGTGTTAGCTTGCTAGAGGCGTGTGGACTAGTGTTGTACCACCATTCTACGAGTGGCACCCACCTCACCTAGTCTTTGGGCCTGCCACCTACAAAACATAGAAGTAAGTCTCTAGGCTCTTGTTGACAATCTCAGACTGCCCATCTACTTGAGGGTGGTAAGCTATGCTAAAAGCCAACCTTGTGCTGAGAACAACTCCCTTTAGAATATGCTTGTAAAGGTATTGTCCCTGTCAGAAACGATAGAGTGGGGAAGACCATACAACTTACAAGTGTGTTTGATAAACAACTAGGCCACGGACTTAGCTCAGTAAGGATGGCCTAAAGGGGTAAAGTGATTGTATTTTGTCATGCAATCCACCACTACCCAGATTTTACTAAATCCATTAGAAACTAATAACCCTTCTATGAAATCCATGGTTATATAGGATCATGGTTGTGAAGGTATTACAAGGGTTGTAGTAGCCCACTAGGAAGGGTATTTTCTATTTTTTGTATTTGACAACTCTCACATTTCTGCACAAAATTCTTAACATCAGACTTTAGTCCAAGCTATATAATTTCCCTTCTTGTTCTTTGTATGGTTTTTTCGAACCCAAAGTGTCCCCCCATGAGCTTCCATGCACAAATTGAAGTAACTTTTGAGTTCTGGTATATCAGCTATGTACACCCTACCCTTGTAAAAAAGTAGGCCTTCCCTCATAGAGTAGTGTTGGCTTAGCTGCCCCTTTTGAAACTAAGGCATCAGATTCTGCAGTTAAGAATCCTTATCATAACCCTGCCTAATCTCCTCCATCCATTCCACCTAGGGCACTGAGATTAGTGTCAGTGATATATCTTCTTCCCCCTTTTGAGACAGAAAATCTGCAACTCTTTTCTCGGGCCCCTTCTTGTATTGGACAACAAAGTCATAACCTAGTAACTTGCTCAACCAGGTATAACACCCCACCTAAAAAACTCCTTAGTAGCCTTAATCCTAGTTAATTAGGAGTTGGGCTATTTGAGAATGAGAATAGGTTTAGATATTTGAGTTGGCAAGAGGACCGTATACCTTGAGTTTAGAAGAATTATTAGAAAGTTCTAGTGCAATATTGATTTTTGAGGAAAAAAAGAGGAAATTTTAGACCTTGATTGGTTAGTAATATTGTTTTGGAGAATTTTTAGTGCTTTATTAATTTTGAGGATAAGAAGCCAAGAGGCCCATAAAGGAACAACACATGACATACTTGATGGTTGCCGCATTAATGAGCTAAAGTTAAGATGTTAAAAAGCCTTAGGCCCAACTTGGAAGATATAAAGTTTTAAGCCTTTCTTGGAGGACACTAGAAAATACCAATAAAAAGGACATAAGGCCATTGGGCCTAACTTAGTAACCGTGAAGGATTTAGGCTCAACTTGGAAGACATGAGAATTTAGGTCTCACTTATTGGATGCAAGACTATGGGCCTAACTATTTAGACCCAAGGTATTAGGTCCAACTTAGTAAACATAAGGCTTTTTGGGCCAAGTACGGTATATGTTTGACCCATGGCCCAATTAGGTCAAGGTAAGCCTTTCAAACCCCATATTTGTGGATCTTGAGGTCTCTTTTAATCCCTCAAGATATAGAAACAAGGCTCCCATTCACTCAAACCCAAAAGCCTATGGACCATTAACCCACACTCATGGCCCTTTTAAGCCCACAAGGCCCAAAGCCTTGTTTTGCTTCTATTTCACTTTTCAATTTGAAAGTCTAATACACCATACCATGGGTTTCCTCAAACTCATGTCATACCCTAAGTATCCAAATTAAGTTTTGAAATTGGGTTAAGACCATTAATCAACTTACCCATGATTAGTGATCTTTAAACCATGTTTTATAGTTTAATTTTATCTCTTAACCTTTTTAGCCTTTTTTATCTAAAATTTTCATGTTTCATTATTCAATTAAAGCATTCTTAAATCATGTTAGGACCCTAGATAAACCTCCACACATGTCATTAGAAGAAATGACATATCAAATCCCAAACTACACCAATTGGCACACATGTGTGCCCTTTATGTGAAATTGATTGTTTTGCCCTTAAGCCCAATCTTTTTGTGCCTTTTTCTCAAGGACACTATGATCTTTGAACACCTCATATAACCCCTTTAAACCCAGACCAAGCATTGGACAAATTTTGGTTTAAAAAACCAAACCAAAACCCTAAACCTATTGCACCCAAATGACTAGTTGAATGGGAAACAAATTGGTTGAGCGTCAACCACCCTCCTGCCCATGGTTGAGCCACCACCCCACTCCACCTCTAGCACCACCCAATCCCTAAGAGGCCCTCATGGCCATCATGAGCCTTTGAGCAGATTTTTCCACCCAAAGAAGGCACCAAAACCGAATGGCTTTTGTGCACCACTCCATTTCAGCAACCACCCTCCATTGCATCATCTTCTTGGAGCTGCTCTTTCATGATCACTTGGCAGCCAACTCTCCACCTTCTACCACCTGAAAAAGCTTTCAACAAATGACTTTACACCTGCACAAATCAGCCTTGAAGAGGAGTCAAGAAGATAAGTCAAGGCTATGATCAAATCAGTGCAAGGAAAACCACCTTGAACCTATCAGCCCCATTGATGGTTTTTCTCCTCTTCCTTTTGCACCATGACTTGACTAGCACCCTTAGGTTCATTGTAGCACCTGTAGTGATGAAATCATGGTGATTTTAGGGGACTATTCACTCTGCACAAGTGACACAAGGTGATGAAGTGCAAGCTGAAAATTCAGCCCCTTACACCACCACTTGTCTCATCCAATCACCATGGACTTAGGCCAACATCTCCACCCCCTTGGCCACCTATAAAAAGCCCCTCCACCCTCTCATTCCAACACACCTTATCTCCAGCTCCCCCTTGAGCATAGATAGTCATATTCCCCCTTAGTTTTGAGAGAAACCAAAATGTGAGTGAGTTTGAGTATTCTTGAAGTTCTTGTGAGTTCTTGAGCTAGAAGCTTGAGTGGGCTACAAAATTTGTAAGTATTCTTGCCCTAGATCTTAGTTTACATGTCAAGTTGTGATTTTAAGTATTAGAGTGATTTTTGGATGAATTTAGAAAATGTTAGCATGCCCGATTTCAAAACCGGGTTCATTAAGAATGTTTTAAGCGTTTAAATTATTTTAAGTGGAAATTTTAGTTATGGTATACCTTAGCATATTTTGATATGATTTATTAATATCTTAGAATGATCATGTAAGGTTTTATTTTTTATTAGAAACATGTCATGATAGGTTTTAAATTCTATCTTGTTTTGATCATCAAAATGTGCATGAGTTTTAAGTAAGTTGTGATTAAGGCATGAAGCTTGATTTATTCCACCTAGACTTGATAATTAAGCATTTAGAAACCTTCTAATTGGGATAAGAACGAAATTGCATGTTTTGGGTGAGTTTTGAAAGCATGTTTTTGTGATTTACACTAGGATCATCAAACTTGATTAGTGAATGATTAATGAATATTAATGATTTTAGCCATGATTAAGTATTGGGATGAACTTACTTACCAAATAATTGGCCTTTATCATATCATTAAGGACTAAAGTGATTTTTTGTGACTAAAGAGAATTTCATATGCATGCATTCATAGGCATCAATAGTTGAAATCATACTAGGGCATCAACTAGAGTACATATCACGAGTTGGGTATGTTTGAGCTAGTTCTACTTTGAGTTTTACAATTCTAAGTGTATAGATGGTTTTAGAATATCAAGAATATAAGGTCCATAAAGTTTGGTTAAATTTGAGGTTTGTTTACAAATAGTAAAAATTTAAAGCCTTAGTGACAATTTTTGAAAGTTTAGGGGTATTTTTGTAAATGCTGATTTTTGAACCCTTTGATTATGAACATCTTTCTTAGAAGTTCAAATCCTAACTTAGTATGAATTTGATTTCAAACGCTACGACTTTTTCAAACTCAGGAAGTTTGTAAGTTAGCTTCTAACTTATACCTTGATAAGTTATTTATGATTTATTGATAAATTCGACATTCAAATTTCAACTATCATTTTGAGCATAAAATATCATGTTATATAATACATTGAGTGCATACTTACATTACATGTGATATTTTTCACTATTTTTGCATATTGCATCTATAAATGTCATTTTCACATGAAAACTTGGTACATATGCACATGTCATGAAAATATTTTTTTTTTCAACATAGCATGAAAATAAATTTTGTCACGACCGCAAAAACTAGGGTGAGAAATTATCCTAGTGGAAGTCCTCTGTCCACTCTGGAGTGTTTAAGAATGAAGTGGTAACCCCTGAGTTGACGAAGAACATTCAACAGGCTTCGAATGAGTTCTTTTTAAAGAACGCCGGAGCGAAGTCAAATGTTATGACACCTAAGGCTAGTGGGTGTACATGTTATAATGTTATGTTATATTACCAATACATTGAGAACAAATCTGCAAACAACGTAATTTCAACGTGAGTTGTAATACAGTCACCTGTAGGTACTCACAATGCATATGGAGGAACTGTTACGATACCACACGTTATGATGCTATAATTAAATATGAATTTCTAATAATGATGAAATGTTACGATGAAACTATATTTTTTGACTGTTGAAGTAAAAATGTTCTCTGAAAGAAAATGTGTGTCCTAGTTTTCTGAAAATGTTAAGAAATCTAAATGTGAGACACACATTTATCATTCTTCATTCTTCATGCTTAATTTATCTTTGTACACGTTGGTTGTTTAATTTACTGAGATTTCAAATAAATTTCACCCCTTATGGACCCACTATCATTCCACTCGGAATGATAAAAGTTGTGTCAGAATTCGAGGAGGACGGACTCGATGGAGCGTTGGATCCGACTAATTGAGGAGGAGCCAGACCTCAAGAAAAGACTGGACTTAATCCTTATTTTTATAGCACTAGTCCTTCATGCTCTAGAATACATGAAGCAGTTGATTTAACTTTGGAGACTTTTATGTTTAGCTTATACTACTATTTGGTTTTGAACCTATGATGGTCATTAATGCATTGTGATGTTTTTAGTTATTATGGAATAAGTTATATTTTCACCCTTAATCTGCTACGAATATTGCATTATGCTAGTTGCACTTATAGAATGTATTGCGTACTAACTGTCCTGTACGGGGGTATCTAACTTTGTGTTATATGTTCCGATGTTCTAAGTCTCCGTTCCATCCCAAGCGGAGGTTGGGACATCACAATAAGTGTACCAATTTTCTAGTCTAGAAGGTATTTCAAGTTGTTGTGGTTTGTTTTGACCACAAAAGACCTGCCTAGTCGTTAGAGTCTCCACTTTTGGATGGCCATGACCAATGCATACAATTCCTTCTCATATGTGGATAGCAAATGGGTTTTCCCTTTTAGGGCTTGACTAAGAAATGAGATGGGTCTACCATGTTGCATTAAGATTGCTCCAACCCCTTTTCCTAATGCATCACACTCAATAAAAAAAATGGCTTAGAAAAGTCTATTAGAGCCAAAATAGGTGGCTGAGTCAAGGCATCACAAAGGTTGTTTCAGCAACTTTCCCACTTGAAGTTATTATTCTTTAACAGGGTTGTGAGGGCAGCATCTATGCTCCCATAATTCTTAATAAAATGCCTATAATAACTAGTCAAACCTAGAAACCTTATAAAACACCTATAAACCCCCTTAGAGCCTTCAAAGTCTTAGGTTTGGGCCAATCCACCATTACTTTCAGTTTTTCAGGGTCTATTCTCACCCCCTGACCTAAAATCAAGTATCCCAAATAACCAATTTTCTGACATCCAAACTGGCACGTGGATTTCTTTGCAAAAAGCTGGTGTTTTCTTAGGAGTTCCAGGCTTAAATTCAAGTGCCTCAAGTGCTCTTCCTCACTGCTACTATAAATCAGTATGTCATTGAAAAATACTAACACAAACTTCCTCAGATAAGGCCCGAAAACTTCATTCATCAAGCTCTGAAACATTGAGGGTGCTTTGGTCAGCCTAAAGGGCATGACCAGAAACTTATAATGGCCTTCGTGGGTACGAAATATAGTTTTATGCACATTTGCAGGCCTGACTCGTATCTAGTGATAACTAGATCTGAGATTTAGCTTAGAAAATAACTTCAAGCCACTCAAGTCATCCAATAATTCCTCCACTACATTAATAGAAAATGTATCCTTTATTGTAACCTGATTTAGGGCCCTGTAGTCAACACACAGCCTTCAAGACCCATCTGCTTTCCTAACCAATATCATTGGGGAGGAGTAAAGGCTTTGACTGGCCTGGATCACCCCTTAGTGTAATAACTCCTGTACAATCCTTTCTATCTCTTCCTTTTGGTAAAAAGGATACCTGTAGGGGCGAACACTGTCTTTGCCCCTAGTAAAAGATCGATAGCATGATCGTGCATTCTACTAGGAGGTAGCCCCTTGGGCTCTTGAAATACGTCCTCAAACTGTTCAAGTACTTCCTTCAGTGGTGCAGAAAATTCTTGCTCCCAATTAAGTCCATCTTCACATAATAACTGCAATACCACCCCTTTATTTTCTAACTTATCCATTTCTCTACAGGAACTCTCTTCCATCCACTGAGTTGATGCTAGCCAAATCAAGCTGATGTTTTGGCCCCCAAAGGTAAACTGCATAGTTAACCTTAAAATTCTATGAGATTGTGCACAAGGTTTGTAACCACTGCACACCCAATACTACATCACAACTAGCTAGTTCAAGTACAAAAAGATCCATAGAAAATAGGAAGCCCTGGATATTAATCTTGACTCCCTCCCCTTTCCCTTTACTTATCAACTATTCTCCATTGGCCACCCTAACCTTCACACTCTCCCTTATACAAAGTGGAAATTTCGAACTTCTAACCACTGCAGGGTCCACAAAATTGTGGATACTGCCTGATTCAATTAAAATAATAGCCCATTGACCTGCTATCTTCCCCTTGACCCTCATGGTTCTTGGATTTGATGAACAAATGAGAGCATGCAAGGAAATTTCAAGCGTGTCAAGTATCTCAGGGAACTGCATAACTTTCTTCCCCTTTTCTAAGGGCATTTTTTTTACTCCACTCTTCTAACTCCCCACCATCCTTTTCTTCTATTAAAAACTTGGGATTTTTACATTTATGGCCTGGATTCCATTTGGAATCACAGTAGTAACAGAAACTCTTATATTTCATTTCCTTCTTCTGAGTAGGGTTTATCTTTTGAACGGGTACTATTGATTTCCTAATAGATTTGCTAGACTCATAGGTCTAGCTGTGACTAGTTCCCCCTTTTGTACCCCCTGGGTCCATCGCACTGTGGAATGTGCCTTTAAAACCCCTCCTACTGATCCTCACGTTTTCTTTTTGGATCTTTGCCAAGCTAAAGGCTGTCAATAAGTCATGAGGATTGAACATCCTCAATGGTAACCTAATCTAATCCTTTAGGCCACTTAGGAAACAACTTAGCTTATGATAGTCAGATAATTTCTTTAATCTGTTTGAAACTGCCTCAAACTCTACTTTGTAATCCTCTATAGATGTTGTTTGTCTTAATCTAGTAAGTTTTTCCATTGGGTCATCATAAGAACTTTGTCCAAACCTGACCAAGAAATCCCTCACAAATGACACCCAATCCACAATAACAACAAATTCATCTAGGTCCTGGTACCATACCATGTCTTTTCCTCCCATGTGAAAAGAGGTCAGCCTAAGCTTATGTTGGGCAAAGTATTGTAAAACATAAAAAAATTGGTTGGCTTTATAAAGCTACTCCAATGGATCATCACCAATAAAAGATGGAAAGTCTAACCTTACTGACCTGAGCACGATTTCACCACCCACTTCTCCAAACCCCTCAGATCTGCTGTTATTTCCTGATATCAAGTCCTCTTGTTAATGATCTTTGTTGTTGTTCTTCTTCTTTAGTTCCAATGTGAGAGCTGTAAGTTGCTAAACAACCGAGTCTGATTGTTTCTTGACAACAAGCATCTATGCTTCCAAAGTCCTTAACTGCGATTCTGTTGTCTTTTTTAAGCCATTCAGACCATCCTAAAGTTGATTCAACCCCGTCCCTTCAACCATAGCTCTGGTGAACTCTTGCCAAGGAAAGGTTGGCTCTGAGATACCACTTGTAACACACCAGCGGATTTAAACAGAAATATCACTTCGAGGGGAGAGTCCTCCAGGCAAAATGGAAAGACTGTAGAGAGAAAATGAGTAACTGAATTGTAGTTTTTTGCATAAAATCCACAATTGTCCCCTGATGAGATATATCCATGATTCCTGTAACAAAACTGGACACAAGCAAGAGTCACCCTGCGGTGCATCTAAGAAATATAACAAACAAGCATAAAGGGCCCAATAGCCCATAGAGTTTAGTAGACCATATTACTAATGGATTGAGGTCCTTACAACAACTAATGAACGAAACAAAACAACAATAAAAGATAATAGAGGCCCAAAGGCCCATGAAGTAGCCCATGGTCCACATACTTCAAGCTCACAACCTTAATCCTTCTAAGTCCTGATCACTTCTGCCTCTTCCCACTTCCTATCAACAACCCTAAGCTCTTTCTTCCAACGCAGTCGACCCCTGGTAGTCGTCGCCATCTGTTACCCAGAGTTGTTACAAAATACATCCTTATGAAACCCCATTCGAGACGGGTTAATCTTGGAATGTGGCCCAATCTGACGTGATCCAAGTACTCCATGGATTCCCTTCTTGCAAGCCATGGGTAATCAATAGCACTGTAGAACCACTCAAAACTGCAGCATCTCCGTGCTCGATACTGATATATGAAATTAGAGAGCTTTTGCTATAATATAAGCGTGCACAAGAAGAACAATTTATTCAAGAGAGTCAATTGCATGGAAATGTAAACAAATGATGAATATTTCACCTTAAAAGTAAGTGCTCTGTCATGGGTTGAAGGAATGGGAATATTGGGATGTTTATTCAATATATTTTCAGAAGACTTTGAATCATTCTATACCACTAGCTTCCGTACATTCATCTTCCATCTACTTCTAACTTTAGTTGGTAGTCTGACCTGGTCTGCTAATGAAACCTGTAAAGTTGATAAAGCTTAATCATTCCTTTCCCTTCCAAGATTAGTACTTGGAGACATGCATTCCGTAGGTTACACCATCTTCCTTGTTTTGGGTTGTGTGACATTATAAGAGGAGCGTTTGCCTTTACTCAAGGACACCTTCACTTCAGCAATAGCCTACAACCCAGTGCGGGGAACATAGACGCCAAAAGTTCCCAGATAAGAATATGAACAAGATACAAAGAACATAATTTAACTGCAATAACCATAATAAAAAAAAATTACAATAAATGGAGACATGATGACTCAATTCAACTCGAGGCCTACAATCCATAAAAAAAAAACTTGAATATATACGGGACCCACATGAAAATAAATTAATTCTTTAATAGTGAACCCCACTTTTTTTCAAAACGACTGCGCGGCGCTTGTGCATTCCACAACTGCAGGTAGCATTACTCATCTTCCAAATGGGTAACGCACATGAAAATGATAATGCACCTCTATTTTAAACTCCTCAAACATTTTAGGTTCGCTTAGATGAGAATTAGTACGAGCTTCAGTTGTCACAAATCTGGAACTACAAGAAGCTTGCATATGGTCAAAAAGTCAGGTAAAGATATAAAAAGTTGAGGTGAACTTTCATCTTTTCTTACTTTAAATGGTAAGGTTTTCCATATCCTTTTCCGTGCTCTAGTATTAGACTGGTGAGCTTCCTCCTTTGTTTTCGGATGGTTGCCAATGTTTTGAGCAAAACCTTTGCTCAGCTTCGGTGTTCTCAAAGCATTGGCTTTTACTCTAGGCATAGAGTGACCCCCTTTCAATTTAGAACTATTAATCATATCAAGACTTTCTTCTTTTTTGACCTGTGCTGATAACTATAACAAACATAAAAACATAAGATCAGATCTTGATTTAAATTATCATATGATAAAAAGCCTACTACGCCACATTTTTTTTTAATGTCGGGGAGCATCTCCAAGGCAGAACCCTTCGAACCCACCCTTGCAAAGTAAACCTTGGTCCTGTGCACCGCACCCTCGAAAATTTTTCTACGCGGAACTAGTTAAATCACCAGTTTTTCACCAGGGGTATGGCCCCAAAGAATTGTTTGCACCCATGAGATGTTGAACCTTGATCCTTGAAGTGAGTGATACCCCAAGACCAAGGCCACTTATCAGGCCTTCAATTATACTTCTAGAAAAGCTTATTATTCAAAACATGATTTTTTTTATTCGCACTAGATGTCCAAGAATAGCGTCCTGACTAATCCCAGAGGTGCACAGGCCCTCGGTAAGGAGTTTCCTGCAAGTGCACATCGGGTAATTCAAGGAAAAAATCTCCCAGTCCGATGGCCTCTAGAGATTGTTAGCACCCAATAAGATTTGAACCTTAGACTTGGGGGAGCATACCCTCAAGCCCAAGGCTTTTACCACTTGAGCCAACCCCTCAAGCCCAAGGAGAAAATCTCTCAGTCTGATGGCCCATAGAAAAGCTTATTATTCAAAACATTATATCTTACCAATATCTGGCATCATCAAAGATAAATCTGCCAAAGCTTGCAGAGCGTCAAAGGCAAAGCTATAGAAAAGGATTTAAAACATTCTAAACAAAATGGACAGAAAGAGGTCAAGCCTAAAGGTCCAGGAAAAAAATCATTTACAGGGAAGGAGGAGGGAGAATCATGGGGCATTAACAGTATGCAATCATTTAAAAGAAAGGTTAAACAATTTTCATAAAAATATAGTTTTTGTTTTGAAAAAATTGATTAGATACCAAGTAAAATCGAAGGCAAATAGTAATGATTCATGCATGATCATCCTAATCATGTATTCTGACTTAGAATGTCACAGCATGATACCATCTTACATACCGCCAAGTGTAACGTTAGAATAAATGCTTAGGATGATAATCATATGCCCGATTTATACAAAAATTTATTCCATAGATTGATAGCATAGACACTAGTGTCTCTCTTATATCAATTTGTAATACATCTGAAATGTTTGAAGAAAATATATTGAGAATCGCTCACTTCGAAGAAAGCACCTCCAGAGAAAAGAAGAAGAATATGAGGATAGAAAAGGAAATACAGATTTGATTAAGTTTTTTGCCTACCATTACAAGGGTGTCTTCCCACTACAAATAATGACACTCTCTAACTAACTCATGGGATAGAGGCCAACTTAACAAATCAGCAAAATAAAGACAGTTCATACAATCCTAACAGTAAATGGGCCATGGCCAGACCCAAAAATAACATGAAATTAAAGAAATGACCATAGGCTAATACGCAACTAAGGGACTGAGCCCTACGCAACTAATTTGCTTTTCTTTTTGAGAACCGTTTCTAAGCGGTCGATCCGATAACTCTTGCATAACAGCCCTCCACTTAGCTCTCGACACCTCAGCAAATGCAATAATCTCACGGTAGACTCGCGCGCATGGGATAGAAAGGGACAAAAGCTTCAACTCAGCGTACGCATTTGTGCTTCCTTCAGAATTCGCGACCATGTGCTTCCACGTCGAGGAGACCTCCACCGCCACCAATCCACCACCATGTCCAAAGGCAACTGCCACTAGTGTCCTCTTTGGCCGATTTCGCCCAGCTCGGTTTCTCCCGATTTTGGCCCACAAGTTTGTTGCGCACTACACAAGCGTAGTTCCACCGCCCCACTTCACCGCAACTGGTCTATCGCCCACCATAGCAGAGTCAGCAACTAACGGTTGTTCATGACTGAGTCCCATCCATTATTCCCACTGCAACTGCAGAAAGAGTGAGAAAGAGAGGTTGTGGACATCACACCACCCTGCCAAAGTTTTAGTAATTTCCCTACCCTTCTTTTCGGTTTTGCTTTCTCAGAACCCAAATGCTATGCCTGTTATTTACTGGAAGAAAACAGAGTAGCTTGGTGGGTTTTGTTAGAGAGAGAGAGAGAGAGTTTGGACGTTGTTTTGATGGGAGAAATTAGAGAGAAAATGGGTGAGAAAGACGATGGGTTGGGGTTGGGGTTGGGATTAGGTTTGGGTTTGGGCTTAGAGTGTGATGGGAGTCGGAGTTCTGTGGAAGTGAGTCCCATGCACAACCCTTCACAGTTGGTGCAGAAACACAAGGGTTCATGGAATGAGATGTTTCAGTTACCAGGTAAGCTATGGAATTTCATTTTATTTTTCTCTCTATTTTAGTTTATATGATTTTTTTTCCCTCATCTTTGAACTTAAGAATCTGATAGATTTCAAGACTCATGTTGCTTTTTCTGGGTTTTTGGTTGTTTTTATTTAGCAAACCAGAGAGGAACGTGCGAAGTTGCCCATTGGGGGGAGGAAAACCAGAGGGAGGAGGTAGCGAAATGTCTAGGGATTTCAGTAGGAAAATGGGGGATGCAAACCCAGAGAGGAACCTCTTCAAATCTGATGCTATTCAACTTAGCAATTTGTCCATATAACCGCCTACGTGTCACCACCTGATTGGTGGGCTATTATCTCCAAATAATAAGCCTGACCGGTCTGTAGGTTTTCTATTTCTTTTATATCTCTGCATAGCCCTTTATAATTTTTAGTTTGGCTCCAACCCAAATTAATATTAAGATAGTTTGGATACTTAGAATATTTCGGTATATCTATAAATAATAGTAAAATGATTTGGGTTAAGATGTTTTATTGAGTTTTGATAAAAGGAGAAAAAAATTAAATAAAAATATTATAAAGTTAAAAAAATTATTTGAATTTTACTTTTTAATTTTATTTTTGTTTTAAAATTTGAAAAAATGGTATTATTTTTTGTACTTTATTTGAAAGTTTGGAAAAATTATAATAATTAAATAAAATATTTAAATATTTGAAATTGAAAATGTTTTGTATCTGAGTGATATTTGAAAAATAAATATCTGAAAATAGTTGTGTTGTCAAATGGATATTAAAACTATTTTAGGTCTCATTTGGACACTTAAAATATAGAAAATGATAACCTTACAACTATTTTATAACTATTTTACAATTCTACATGAATTGAAATGTAGTTTTATAATATTAAAATTTATTTTTAATGAAGTGATATAATTTAATTAGTTATTTAAAAATAAATTATAAAATAATTATAGATATATCATTAGTCATTACTCTTTGACTTTGAATAATGTGATGGATAAAAGTCCATTTTCGAAGTTCATTAGAGACGTATAAAAGCGAGAGGAATCTCTCCCAGTTGGGTCAAAGGTGATATGCTTATTTTCAACAAAAAAGAGAACTTAGGTCCATCTCCAAGTTCAAAGAATGCAATGGAGAAACTTTCGTGGCATAGTTTAGTGTGGTTCAAAGGGCACATTTCAAGACATCACTTAAGTACATTTGTGTAAATGTTATATACAGTTTTAAAGTATGTAAATTTCATGTACTTTATTTAATAAAAAATATAAAATATATTATTAAAAAATTAATTATTTTTTAAAAAGAGCACACGAGACTTATATACTATAAGACTGTAAATATTATTTTACTATATTTATGTATACATAATATGAAAGAAACCGCGACTTACAAACTTAGTTTGTAATTGAATTTAAAACTTTAAAATTTTTAGTTTAAATATATTCGCGCACATATGCAAGATTATTTTTGTCTATAACAGCCTCTTGAACGTCCAATGGCGCGTTGCTCCGACATGATTGAACTCATGTTTAAACATGTAGATATTTATTTTCATAGGGCTTCATTGATGTAATTTGTTATGTCGAGATTCAGGGTCGACAAACAATTGATCCGTCCAAGTGGAAAATCAACTAAAATTCGATTGTTCGTGTCAATTTCCACCAAATTGAATACAAAAAAAAAAAAAATTGTTATTATGTGATTTAAGTGTCATCTGTGGAGAGGAAATGAAATAAATGGAATTGAATCTTTATTATTCAGATGTTTTAAAAGAAGGGAAGAGATATCACCTTTAGAGTAATCTAAATGAAGCATTTATAAAATAGATAGGTAGAGGGAGAGAGAGGAAAATCTACTAAATCAATTTTAAATGAATTTTTATTTTAAGTGATTATTACTCTATAAATCCATTTTAAATATCACATATTAATAATTAAAAAATTAATAAAAGTTAAAATTAAAGAATAAATCTATTTATCATTATTTTTCTTATCATCTCATGATATGACATTAGATTATAAATTTATAAATAAAATATAATAAATAATTTTTAATTATCTAATATCATATTATAAAATAATAAGACGATAATAAAAATATAGATGACGAGTAACATTATCCAAAATTAAAAGATTACATTTGATTTTACCTCACACACAAAATCTATTATAAAAAGAAAATAAAAAAGGGAAAAACTCGCCGACATTGGGGTCGATAAGATACGGTCACTATCAGTCCAAAACAGAGTCACAGACCAATGGTAGCAAATCTCGACAACTACAAGTGCCACTCGTGGCCAAAGCTTGTCCAAGTCAAATAAACCCCACTTGGCCACTTTCCACCTGGTGACCGGTCGATCCGGTTCCCCTCCATCGCATTCACGCCTTACACCGACGGCCCACACCCAGTCACACGTTCAACCTGAATCATGAATCAATCTTCCTTACCTACTGCACAACTCCCACCTTGATACTGTA
Source organism: Juglans regia (assembly GCF_001411555.2). Taxonomy (NCBI): domain Eukaryota; kingdom Viridiplantae; phylum Streptophyta; class Magnoliopsida; order Fagales; family Juglandaceae; genus Juglans; species Juglans regia. The sequence continues at coordinate 21,005,554 of NC_049912.1, forward strand.
CACTCGTGGACGTTTCAAAAGATCTCACCCGTCCATATGTGAAAATATGGGATCTGAACCGTTGCTGTTTTGGTCGATAAACCCCAACAGGATGCAGCTGAAACTGCCTCCATACGATGCTTACCGTTTTTGTCACTTAGACAGATTAATTTATAGCAATTCCCACGCCATCGTACGACCAGTGAAAAGCCACCTTTTTCATTTCTTTTTGTTTTAACAATTGGCACGTGAACACGCGCTACAAGGACGCGTGGGAGGATATCTCTGTCAAAAAATATGCCTGACAAAAAAGACCACTTTGGCAATACGTGTCAGTCTCTCGTTGGTTTACACAGAAAAACTGTTCAGTCCTCGGAGTCCTTGTCCCCCATCCATCGACGAGTGTTTGCTCTTACTGCTTTCTAGTTGGTGCGAAGTCGTCTGATTACGAAAATAGACAAGGATTAAAATGTTTTGGACTATAGTTAAAAATTATAGCTGTTGAATAAAAAATTATTAGGTGTCGTTTGGATTCGAAGATGAATTAAAATGGATTGTAAATAATAGTAAAATGAGTTATGAATAGTAGTGAGATTTATGAATTAAAGTTACTGAATAGTAGTGAATAATAATGAGATGAATTGAGATGGACTATAAATACAAACGAGACCTAAATATTCTGTAATAAATAAATATTATTTTTTAATAATATTCACATTGCTTGATATATCATACCTTAAGCAATTCTTTATATAAAAGAATTACTACAGATATAAAAAGATTACATAAAAATAAATTTACAAACTAACGTAATTTTACATAATCTATTAGATCTATTTTATAATATACGTAATTTTACAACCTGACGTACTTCATCAAACCATGCCAGTTTATAAATTTATTTTTATGTAATCTCTTTGTGGCTAAATTATTTTTCATTGACTCTAATTTTGACCAAACCAAATCCAAATTAAAGACCTAAACAAAGGTTTTAGAGACAATTAATTTGAGAAAATAAAGACTAGAAATAAAATAAAATAAAATGGTTAAAAAAAAAGGGGGGTGCATTGATACAACATAATCATTAGCATGCTCATGAAACAAATATTGTGAAAAGTAAAATGTCCTATTATTTTTTATTTGAAATGTGGAGAGATAAGACACAACTCATAAGTTTTATGTGACTTTTCCTATAATTTTTATTTTTATTTTTATTTTTTTTATGCGCCAATGGTTGAAGTGATTTAACATTTGATCAAATTTTCTTCCTCATTCATCATTAAAATCTACATTATTGTATATTCTACAAATGGCTCATTACTATATATTGGTTGTCGGTCAACATTAAACGTATTGGTAAAGTTGCTCAACTTAGTGGCACAAAAACAAAATAGTACGTACCATTGATATCAGGATTAGTTATGTAACTAAGTTTTTTATATACATGTGTGTTTGTTTGTTTGTTTACAGGCCAAATTAAATAATAAATAAATAAAACACGAAACCATGTGATGCAAATAATTTTTTAATAAAATTAATTTTAGATATAATATTTCTAATTAAAATTAACAAATGCAAGAATTTATTCTTATATTTTTATTTTAAAAAACAAAATACTTATTGCATTGTTCTGTATATTTGGTTGAGAAAAAAGAAGCACCGGCACTGCACCCACTCCTTCCCCTTTTTTTGAAGAGTCTTGCAGCAATCGAAGGTGATTTTAATTTAAAAGAAATTTTATGCATAACTCATTATTTATTTTTATATATTAAATTTATAATTTGTTTTTATAAAATATAAGAATATTTTTTTATGAAATATAAAATAATAAATAATTACTGTTGTATAAAAATTTTCTTACTTTAATTAATCCCCATCACTACCTTTTTATGATTATTCATTCTGGACAACCTTGTCATATCACACAATCCACGAGCTGGACTCCCGTCATGACTAAGGCCATTTCTGTCATTTCACTTGACACCTACACTGTCTGTTACACATGATCGGTGATCCCCCACACGTTATTTTTCTTACAATTCTAACACGTTTTTTTTTTCTTTTTTTTTTTTCTTTCTAAAAATAATATTCAGGCTACTAGATAAGGAAAATTACGCTGTTTTTGGCGCGTTTATAAACGACAGGATTGATTAAATAAATATTACTATATATTATTTTCATTTATATTAAGTTTCCCTTTTTTTATTTTTTATCGTCAATTAAAATTTAAAGCGAGAGATGAAGGAAGGTATTGTGGCGAGAATAAGAGGCCGATGTAATATATACCGCCTGACTCAGGTATGGGAATTACAAAAATAACTAATAATTACCCAATAATTTTTCAACAAGATGAAAACCAACAACAAAATACCAAACCAAACCAAACGAAACGGAAACAGAGACACAGTACTCTGTGAGTGAGAGAGAGAGAGACAGAGAGAGAGAGAGAGAGAGGAAAACCCAGAAATCCAAGCACTTCCCCTCTTTGTCTCTCTGTATCTGTATCTGTATCTGTCCCTGTCTTTATTTCTCTCCCCATTTGATCGGAGCCTCTCATTCTTTGTACAGAACCGTCCTCGTTACTGTACGATCAGTACCCCTCTCGTCCGGTTTCGAAAGCCCCCCTCCCGAGTTCGTGCAATGGAGCGGTATGGTCGGGCTACTGAAGGCTCTCAGTCCGATCTGTCGCAGGAATGGACCGCTCCGGTACCCGAAATCGGACTTGAAGGTAAGCTCAGAGACCCTGCATTTCAATTTCATTGTCGTTTTGTGACAATTTTCTGCGTTCTGGCGATTAGGATTCCCAAATTGCTGTGGAATGTATGCGAACTTTATTGGGTTTTGATCTTTCGTGTGTTTTGCGGAATGTAGTGCCTATGTGGCAGTTGGGATTGGGCGGTGCAGATTCTTACCCGGAACGGCCGGACGAGGCCGATTGTATCTACTATCTGCGAACCGGATTTTGTGGGTACGGCCCACGGTGTCGGTTCAATCATCCCCGTGACCGCGGCACGGTAATATTTTTGGAATTCCATTTCGTTTCGTTCCATGTGTTTGAATTTAGGGCTTAATCCGAACGTTTCTACTCGTTTTCATTGTGATCAATTCTACTAGTTTGATTTGATCTTAGCTTTATGTTGGGTTTCATGGTGGGTTCGTGAAACTTGAGCATTTTTGTCGGTGTAATTTGTGTTGAAGTTTTTAGATTTTTTTTACTAGTTGTGTCGGAATTGTGATTGTTCGATAGTTAAATGAATGAGATCTGCATGGTTGATATGGTGATTCCTTATTTGATTTTTGATGAAAGTACACTGCTCAGGTAATAGGAGCTGCAAGACCTGGAGGGGAGTACCCAGAGCGAGTGGGCCAGCCTGTGTGCCAGGTACTTATTTGGTTATTCTAGTTGATTTTGAAACTCGGGTTGTATGCCAAGTGGCTCATATTAGACAATGTCTGTTCAGTCACTCAGTCCTACTTGATTGTTACCGTTTGTGTTTGTAATTAGTAATTAAACATGTTTTATTGATGGTCTCTTGGTTTGATGATTCATCAAGATTTTGAGCTCCCATCCTGTTGACTATACCGTTCTTGCTCAATTTTCAGTATTATATGAGGACGGGGACATGTAAATTTGGTGCTTCTTGTAAATACCACCATCCTCGGCAGGGAGGAGAATCTACCCCTGTACAACTAAATTATTATGGGTACCCGTTACGTCTGGTCTGTATTCCTGACATTTACTCTAATTTTTCAAATCTTTTGTTATATTGGAATCACTTTTAAAAAATAAACATTTCCTCAGTGTGCACTTAAGTTTGATCTAAACAGGATTTTTTTTTTTGACAGGGTGAAAAAGAGTGTTCCTACTATGTAAAAACCGGGCAGTGCAAGTTTGGTGCGACATGTAAATTCCATCATCCACAGCCAGCTGGCATACAAGTTCCAGCAGTATCATTAGCACCACCAATTGCAGCTATGCCTACACCCACATTACATCCAGGTGTGCATTCTTCATCTGTTCCTTCCTCACAACAATATGGGGTAGTTGTTGCAAGGCCTCCTCTGCTACCGGGCTCATATGTTCAAAGCCCTTATGGTCATGTGCTGCTACCAAGCATGGTTCCCTTTCCGGGTTGGAGTCCTTACCCGGTAGGTGAAGCTTTCTTACTTCTCTATTTTTTGGTACTGTATTCGTTTTATTTATGCTGTTAACCAACTTGTGCAGGCACCCATGAGCCCAGTCCCCTCTCCTAATTCTCAGCCCACTGTCGGTTCTGGGCAGCTTTATGGGATGACACCCTTGTATCCAGGAACACCCACCTATACTGGAACTTATCAGTCTTTACCTTCTTCTGTTGGTCCCTCAAGCAGTAGTCAGAAGGAATACTCACTTCCAGAAAGACCCGGCCAACCAGAATGTCAGCATTACATGAGAACAGGAGATTGCAAATTTGGCTCCTCATGTAGATATCATCACCCACCTGAATTGGTTGCATCCAAAACTAATAGCTCCATTGGTCTTCCTCTACGTCCTGTAGGCATCTTTTTACAACTTATTTGCATTTGATGCTCTCTATGTTGGCTCGTGTTGTTAGTTTGTATTTTCACTTAACCTATAAAATGTCCTTTTGAATCAGGCACTTTTTGTTTTTTGTTTTCCTTTGTTGAAAGAAACTATAACATATTAGTATTAGGTATCGCTTGTTTCATGTAAGGTTGGAAATGATTTTCCTGAACTTCTACTGAATGGCTTATGCAAATTCTATATTTCTTAGTGTAGTCAAATACGTTGTAAACATATGCATTCTTCTTATCTTTTTCCTTGAGATCCAGATTTAGCAGGCTCCATTTTATGGTTGATGTCTTGATGAGAATTTTGCAGTTCATCTTGTATCATCCAATGTGATTCCTTCAGGATATTATGTGTGTGTGTGTGTGTGTGTGTGTGTGTATAATATATATAGATATATATATCTTAGGCCTCTTGTAGACATACTCTGAATATAAAGTTTGATGCGGATATCTTTTATATGATTCAAATAACATCATGGCCAACCATTTTCCAAGTTTATCTATTTAAGAATCTTTGTTAGATTGATGCTACCTTGTGTTTTCACTTTGCCTCTATTAATGTTAGTGTGTCAAATGCTGTTTGTCCTGGAATGCGATTGTACTTTTTTATACCAATATGAACATGTTTACTTTTGCTGGGCCTATTGGCCAATGAATGTGTTGAAGAAACATGATTAATGATTTTTTCAATATTATACTATTATCATTCTTTGGATTATTGGAGGGAATCCTCTTCGTGTCCATCCTAAATTGCTAATTTCAATTTCTTCATTTTTGTGTAATCTGTAAACTATGATGTTTAAGATAACTTTTCTGGTTTTCCCGCATTCATAAGATCTAGCGAAATGATAAAACCAACACATTATTGAGCTACATGTAAGGCTATGGAAGTGTATTTTTTCTGCTGGAAAACACTAGTTCTTTACACAAATAGAAGATACATAGGAATTAATGAGAAAACTGCATGCATATGAGTGTTTTTAGAGGAAGCTGAAGACTAATAGTTTTAGTAAGATTAAGATTGATGTCTTATTCTGATTTAGATAGGAAATGCTGAAATAGGTTTTGAACCATTTACTTTGTGAATTCAGTTACATCAAAACTGTCGAATTGGACAATAAATCTCTGCAGGAACAATGTTGAAGATCTAGAAGCATTAAATCTAGATGAACTTTTGCTCTTAGCAGGAGCAATCAATGGTTGGTCCATATCATCTTTACTCGTTCCCATGGAAGGGTTTTTTTTGTATGGAAAGGAGAAGACTGCAGAGCTATGATTTCAATTATGATATGAAATTAATAGATATTTCTCTACTGTTGTTTTATAATGTATTTATGTGCTTCATTATACTTTGAGTTGCTTATTGATCAGTTGTTTTACTCAGGGTGCACCGCCTTGTGTTCATTATGCTCAACGTGGAGTATGCAAGTTTGGGCTTGCATGCAAATATGATCACTCATTGGGAACATTGAGCTACAGTTCATCTGCATCTTCCCTTGCCGATATGCAAGTTGCGCCCTACCCTGTGGGATCTTCAATTGGTACACTAGCCCCGTCATCTTCATCTTCAGAGTTGAGGCCTGAATTTATTTCAGGATCCAGCAAGGACCCTGTTTCATCGAGAATGTCTTCGTCAATGAGCACTTCTAGTGGATCAGTTGGTTCAACTTTCTCAAAGAGTGAACCTATTCCACATTTGACTATAGAACAGTCTGCTCAGGGTTCTTGCCCTTCAACTGGCAGCAGCAGTGGTGGCACAGGGGCTCGCTCTTCAAATTAAGCCACATCAAGTCATCCTTTTTATTACTCTTTGACCAAATGTCATGAGCCAAAACATCATTTTTTGATGGAAGTCCTCAAAAGGAGGCTTCATTTCTCAGTTATCAATGTTCCACGGTTCAGATCTAGCACACAGCAGCTTTAATCATCTCTATGTTCACATAGTCTTTTTATGGCCATGTCCTACATCTTGAATAAACCATGGCCAACTTTTAAAAGTTTAGCATACTCCGTATAGCATTCCACCTTAATTCTGAATAACCATGAAAGAACCTGCAATTCTATTAGGCAACCCTGGGTCCATAGCTCCCCATTTTTTGGAGGAGTTGTGTTTATTTCATCCAATCCCTCTTCAAATGAAAAAAAAAAAAGTGTTCCATAGTGTTTTTTCTTTTACATTGACTACGTCAATGTCTTTTTTTTTTTTATTTCACTTTGATATGGGAAAAAAAGCTTCCAATTCATCTTAGAAAGGACTTTGAAGGTCTTATTGTTCCCTCACTTTTTGTCTTAGGGTCCATCATGAAAAAGGGAAGGAATCAAGAGGCGCCAAGGAGGCATCAGGCTGCTTCATTGTGTGAGATCAGATACAGTCATATTGTTGCAAATATGCTTGACTTGGTTCTTGATAAGTTTATTATGAAATACAAATATATGAAGAAACACCCTGGGATGTATAATAATTGTTCCCTTCCTTTTCTCCATTTATAAATGTGATCTTTTCTTATTGCATCCTGTCATGCTTGCTTAATATAATACCAAGCCCGTGGTAGACTGAAAAAGGGTGCTCTCTCTCTCTCACGCACTGTTCCAGGAATGGCGATGATTTACAATAGGTCACTCTAAAGTCGTGAAGTTCAGCTGTGGCAGGCACGAAAATTTCAGGTAGATCCACCTCCGAAGATAAGACTTTGAATAAATTTGTACACATCTCTTGTCAAACACATGAAAAAAAGTAAGATGGAATTACTGTTGAAGTGTATGACATGGAGGAGATCATAACTACAAAATTGCTTGATATATATATATAGGTCACTTCCGACACTTGGTTCGATTATTTCCAAGTCTCAGATATTGTTTGAAGTTTCTTTGGTATAGAGTGAAATGGCTGGAATATGATTGATTATACAAGGACTCGTCATATGCCAGAATTTCTTACCTATCACAATTCACAAACCTATTTTTATGAACTCATACCAACAAAAATAAATGGAAGGGTGGAGCTCATTTTATTTGTGGACCATAGAGAATTCTGTGTTGACCATTCACCAATAATTCACTCTAGAACTGTATAACTGTTCAAGTACCTACACGGCAATGCACTTGTGAGATATTTTATCTTTGTGGCTGATACATCCCTCAACTTGCAGCAAGTAGGCTTGTATGCATTCTTCGTGAGGTTCGCATCCCTGGGCAAAGTCTGGGCCAAATAAGAAAGGTTTTGGATACTAAATTTTTTCATTTTTAATCATATCATTTCTAATTACGGCAGCTGTGTCATATTTTAAAATATACCACATCAAGTGATATGACCAAGAGTAATATGATCAAAGATGAAGAGTAAGATTGCAGGCACGAGTTGCAAGCAAAACCCAAACTACAACAAAAACATTTTCATTCGAGTAAAATGACTTTATAACGAACGTAGTCGTACTGGTACACTCAAAAGAAGGAATAGCCAAAGTAATCACCATAAGGAGAAATTATGGAGGCAAGAGGTTGAAGAGGCGGCCAGAGGCACCATATCATAACTAGGATTGTTCATAATTGGATACGAAGCTCCTATGTTTCCGTCTTCCTCCATCGACGGGCTGCTGTTCATGGCTGAGAGCTCGCTGGGATTGGAAAGAGGTCTCAAAGCAGTTGTAGGGAACTATGCATCCCAAGTAGCCCGAGTTAGAATCATTAGAAAAGAAGAAACTATTATCATCTGCTTTCCCATATGAAGTTTCTGGCCCCTCACTGCTGGGCTTGATTAGAGTGCTATTTTAATTTGAGGGCTGTTTATTCTGAGTAGTAGTGAGGTTTAACTGTGATGTTAGTAAGAGGGATTGTTCATCAAATGGAGCCAGCAGAGAGTGGAAAGTAGAGTTCTCAGAGTAGACAAAGTTGTTTCTTGCTTGGGTGCCTTTCATGGACAATGCCAGCCGTCATAAGCCAGAGCTGCTTCCTGAGCAGGGTCAAATGTGCCAAGCCAGTGCCTTTCTTTTGTTGTTGGGTCCCTGATTTCAACAGCATATCGGCCCCAAGGGCGCCACCTCACCCCGAGAAACCTCCCTGGCTCGGCTGGCTTTCTCCGTCCTCGTCTAGATGGGGATATGTTACACTCCATTAGTGTAACAGGCTCACAGCCCTTGCAGGGTTTATCCAAGGTTTTGGAGGTGGACATTGCTAGTAGTACTGTAGTAGCAAAGAAAATGGGGTCAACTTGGGTAAGATAACTAAAAAGTGGCAAGGGAAAAAAGAAAATGATGTCAAAAGAGTTATAGGCAGAATAAAGAGTGCAAACTATAGGGGAAGTGAAGGTTTTGTTTTTGAATGGAAGTGAAAGCTCTTTTCTTCCTTTTCCACACAGATACTTTAAAATCTCTTTTATTTTTTTTCTTTTTTAATTTGTATCCCTTTATACTTCATCTCATATTTAATAAGTGATAAGCTAATGTATGAAAGTAAAGGCCCATTTCGGTTGTCTAAAATTCAAAATGAAGGTCTACAAGTTGAGCCCATAATACGGTTATGTATATATATTTCAAAAGGATGATAGCTTTGCTCCCATTGAGCCTTATAATTTGAAAAATCATGGGGTCAAGAAGACCATGCCTTCTTTTATCTATAACATCTCACTTGCTTTCCTCTATGTATGATTTCTTAAAACTTAGTAATCAAAGAAAGCTACTCAAACAACTTTGCATTCGGCTTGGATTTTTTTTTTTTTTTTTTTCAATCGGCTTAGATATAACATTAAAAAGTAGAATAGAATTAAAGTCTAACAATTTTTCTCACATTTTGCGGGTGCACAACTAGTTATCAAGGAATATAGAAGAAGCATCCCTAGTTTTAAGCCCTCAAACATAGCCTTTGGATTTTCAAGTTTGACTTACTAGTATGGAGTAGAGAAAGAAGAGTTTTGCTAAGTATAATTAACTAGTGTGTCAACACACCACTTAAAGTGGGACCCATTTTAACTTTAAAAAAACTTTCACGACAATCATTTGTTAGCATAACTGATGTTGTGGTGCGTTGACTGTTGGGTGTGTTAAATAGATTTTCTCGAGAAAAAATACTCATCCCATCATAAGCCATAGCTATGTTATAATTATGTACTCCATGTGGCATCCTGTGTGGCATATCATTTGAAGTATTGGGGTGAGGCATCTCCTCCATCCCTTAGGGGTGGCTCGACAATCATTAGGGGACTCGCAAGGTGACCTTGTCATCCTTAATGGTGATGGAGGGGTCCCCTCCCCTACCCATATTCACAACCTCCCTTCCCGACCACCCCTCATCTTGAGAGAGGGTGGCGAGGGACCTCACGCCACCCTTGCTTGACAATACAATAGGCACCCCTTCAACCCCCATTGGGTGGATAGGTGGATATCATTGTCAGGTAAGGGCGCCCTCATTTTTTAAGTTTTCTTATTTTTTATAATTTTTTACTTGGTTTCTTATATGTTTATATTTTCATATGTCTCGTACATATAATTTCATATTTTTCATGTCGCATACAAATTTCTACCCGGTCATATATGCCATGGCGTGACGCCACGTTAATATAGTAGAATAATAGTGTAAAGTTTACCAAATATACTTGCTTATAATCTGTCTTCCTTCAACTTAAAATTGTAGTAATTATAAGATACAATCTACTGACCAAATATATATATATATATATATATATATATATATATCCACGAAGACTGACCTTTCTAGCTAGCAATATGATACCTCCACATGATAACTAAAACAGCAGCAATATTGTTTTTGTCAGCATACACCTAAGAGAGTCTCAAATATTTGAATTTGACAGTCATATATTGCCTCTAATATGCCCATGTGAATCCGCATTTTATGCAAAAATAACATTAATAATCAATCAATCAATTTCCTCCTATGTTCTTGTCTGCTTCACATGATTCTCAAAGGAGCAGTTGAGATTATCTCTCACCAAACAGAAATTATCTAATAGGCCTGAAGTCCTTGTCCTGCATCATGGAAACAACAAACCCCACATCAAAGTACAAACGCAAAGGGTTCCCCTAGCAAAGGGCCACAAGTCAAAGTTGTATGGCTCTGTCGTTTGTCAGTTCATGTAATCCTCATGTATCGCACAAACGATTATTATTTATAACAAAAAAAGTGTTATTTATTATTATTTTATCATTTATTAATGAGATATTAAATTATTAAAAAATTATTTTTTATTTTTTGTTTAGCTATCAATCTTTTAATGTCACATCACTAATGATGATTTAAAAGATAATAAATAATATATTTTATTCATATAATAGTCTCTCCACTTATCCTTAGCGTGTGCGCTAAAATTATGATAAAAGGTTAAATAAGAGATGGCCGCCATTAATCCCGTCAAGGGCTTGTTTGAAAAAAAGTTTATATTTCAAAATTTTCATTTTGTTTTTTCTTTAAATATCACTTAAATATAAATATTTTTAAATTAATTATTATAATTTTTTAAAACTTTCATATAAAAAATAAAAAATAATTCAACATTTTCAAATCATAAACAAAAATTATATTATAAAATTATATTCTAACAATATTTTAACTTTTAAATATTTTTTATTCAATTTTTTCTTTCTCATTTTTTAAAACTAAAAAAATACTTAATTCAAACTATCTTATTACTATTTATAAAATTTTCATCTCGTTTCATTCCTCTAGCAATCCCTTAGTGTTCAAGTAAATTCTCCATGTTTGATTATGAGAGACGTGGATCATTGTCTCTTACCCCCTCAATAGTAATTAGAGAAGGATATGGATAAAAGGGCAATCAAAAGCTTAAGAAAGCATCGAACTGCCCAAACAAAAGCCACTGATTGGGACACTATATAAATCAGTTTATTACGAATTCCAATAAAGTATGATTTCATTCCTTTGATCTTCCTTCATATGCCTAATTGGCGTTGGGAATAACATAAACAAATCATAATCTAATGGTCGACTTCTCATTCTTCTTTTAGCATTTCCCAAGTTATCAATGCTTGGTCACACTTCTTATTGGTATGGTCTATCTAAAGACTAAGATATACATAACTACAAGAAAATTATTTATTTGTGATGAGTTATTTTTAACGAAATGATTATTTTTAACTAAATTGAGTATTTTTATCTCAAATAATTTTTTGCGTCGCAAAAAATAGTCATAAATATCTATTTTTTTGTAGTGATATATATATTGTAAAGAAATTAAGTGAATTAAAATTGAATATTACAAAAAAAAAATGAGAGAGAGAGAGAGAGATGGATTATAAAGAGTAATTTAGTTTAGGTTTCTTTTAAGAGTGTCTTGTCCTTAGCATCTATAGCCCTTGTCACAATAGATTTCCAAGAAAAAAAACCTGTAGTTCAAAATATTGGTTTTGTTTGACCCCATTTGTGTCACAATGCTTTCATGTCTAATAGAAGGTAGAACCAGGTGTTGTACTTTATAAAATATGTTTTCTAGCCCATATTTTGAGATAGGGATGCTACCCGCATGGTGCAGGGCGGGAGCACCCTCCCCGCCCCCGAGAGGCGGGGGCCCCGCCCCTCTACCGAGGGGTGGGGTAGAAACCGCACCGCACCCCATTTCGCCTCCCACTCAACCCATTATCTAAAAAAAAATTTTAAACTAAAATATTTTTTAGACTCAAATTATAATATAATTTAAAGTATAAATTAAAATTTATACATTAAAAAAATACAAACTCATTAGAGTTATATTTTTTATTGTCTTGGCATTAAGTCTCACATTTCTTAACTATCACTATTGTATTGTCTTGGCCTCCTATATAATGGTTGGCCTAGGAGGTAAAGACAATCCATTAACTTGAAGTTAAATTCAAGTTTTTAACAAATTGTATATATTTATATACAATATATTTATATACATTACTTATATATTATATAAATATTAAAAATTAAAAAATTTTACATTAAAAATGAGAGGAGTGCGGAGCGGGAAGCGGGGCTCCACTGGGGTCAATTCGTCCCCTGCCCCCGCATGGGGTATTCCGTGCTGGGCGGGGGCCCCCGCCCCTGCATGGACGGTGCATGGTAGCCTGCCCGCCCATGCGGGGGCAAGGTAGTAAGGGGCGAGGACCCGTTGCCCACCTCTATTTTGAGAGACTAAAAGGAACTAAATGTGGAAAAGAAATTAAGAAATAATAAACAAGTATAATGCAGGAGGTTTTAGAAAAGAAAAGGGTCCCTCTATACTCTTTAGGGACCAAAGTATGCACCTATTTTCTTCCGTGCATGCTTCAGTCCCTTAAACATTTTTCTTTAAAAAAATGAGCAGTTGAAATAGAGAATATATATTTTTGACTAAAATTTAACAAATAATATAAGAAGGCTGACCGTATTTACTCTATTAAAATCTAAGCACCAAGATTATACCACTTGACATTTTATTCATCTCAATATTTATTTTTGAAATAGGGTGTAAAGTATCACTATTTAATAATAATAATCAGAGAGGGTAATATTTTTTATTGAGTCGGCAGAATAGTCTACAGTAGCCCGTTCATTTTAATCTATAGTTATTTTTATAATTTTTTTATTTAAAATTTTTTAATATATTTAAATATTTTTAAAAAATAAAAAAATACCAATACATTTAAAATCAATTTTTTAATTATTAAATAAAAAAATTCCGAACGGTCAAATACAGCCATACGAATTTGTGGGTAAAGTAAATTTTTCCTTTTCGATTTAATAGTCTGAAGTATAAATATGAAATATTCGATAATATGACTTTTCTAATAATAAAGATAAGATTGGGGGGTGGGGCACAAGGCTTCTCTCTCTAGAAAATTTAAGGCTACCCGGGTTTTGGGAAAAAGGACTGTCTCGGGACTTGGACTCTGATGAGACAGACGGGGGAGACATGCAACAAAAATTCTGCAGAGCATTGGCAATAGACTAATTATTGTCAAGTCTAAAATTTAACTAAAATCTTATATTTTGGCTATTGTATTAATTTTTGACTATTTAAGTTCACATTAGACTAATCATTTTAAAGTCAAAATAATATTATTATATTATATATTTTAATAATATTTGACAAATTTTTTTTTTCATATTTTGTAAATATACTTCATATATTTTAATAATATTTGATAAAAAAAATTATACAACAATTCTTAAAACCAATAAACTAATTTTTGCTAACCCTTTTTTTTTGCTATTTATATTTTTATATTGTGTATTAAGCTAATAATGATAGAAAATAAATGTACCCTCAATTTGAAACTTTATCATAAAAGAAAAGTAATTTGGCAAGAAAAATTACCAAAAAGGGAGGGAAATTGAGAAAAAAATAATAAAAAACTCATTTGGTCCTTCAATAGTGTATCGCCAAATATAGCTAGGTGGGAAAAGTTACTGTAGCTCAAAACTAAAATATATGGCTATAGCTAGTTCAATGTAGGAAGTTTGTAATCAAAAAAGGTAAAATTTACACTTGGCGTTGGCAGGCCATTGCCAATGCTTATATGGAAAATGATAGAAATATATTTTTTTTATATAATTATATTTTAAATAAAAAATATTTTTATAAAATAACAACATTTTATATAAATACTTTCATTTTAAAATATAATTATATAAATAGTTGTAAAAAAAAACTGTACATGTATAATTATTCTAATAATATAAGATACGTTTTTTTAGTGCTTATATATATTGTGAGTTTGGTTGCCAAACTCATCTCAACTCATTATTACAACTTTTTCAAATCCCAATACAAAATATAATAAACAATTCAACTTTTTCAAATTCTAAAATAATAATAATATTAAAAAATAATATTTTAACAATATTTTATCATCTTAACTCAACTCAACTCAACTTACTTCAACATCCAAACACACACTAAATACTCTCACGAGCCAACTCTTTATGAACCAATAAAAAAAATTAAAAAAAAAAAACAGAATTCAGAAAAATTATTGTGGGCTGTGCCGTGCAATGCAAATATAATATATATATTCACGGCTAATATTTTTCCCTTCTTTGAGTAATTACTAATTATTCACAAATGCAAGTAAACATCTTCACGCATAAAACATAGATAAGGAAGAGATAAAAGGAAATTACAAGTAAACCGATAATTATATAAAAAGAACGTTTCAGAAAATACTCATTGAAAAAATCAATATTATAATAATAATAATAATAAAATCTTTCACTGTTATAAGATGTTATTTACCATCTTTTAATTATTATTTCATCATTTCCTTTTCTAATGTAGTATTAAATAGTTAAAAACTTATTTTTATTTATTATTTATCTGTCAATTATTTTATAGGATCGTGCTATATACACCCACCCGAGAGATTCTCCCAATAAATCCATTTGATCTTTTTAAAAAAAAAAAAATTCATACATTTTTTTATACTCTTAAATATTTAAAAAAACATTTTACATCATCATTAAAAAAATATTTCCTTAATCACTAAGTTAAAAAAATAAATAAATTGGAAAAATGTCTCGGGACCCAAGCATTTTCCTATTTGATACTGCATCAAGAGACGAAAACATATGATAAAATGGCCTATAAATATAATTTATTTTTCACTTGTTGAGATGAACTTCATTTGAGTTGTTTAGTGTAACGGGTGCAGAAAGGGTAAAAATACAAATGAGCTAGTTTCTGAAGATCAAACTCACATAAAGGATAAAAAAGTTGCACAATTTTGAAATCCAAAAATAAATCACTCATTGTCACAGGATGGGTGCAGGATTGAGGATTGTTTCGAGAGGATGCCGATGAGCAATACTGCTGCATTCGATGATCAACAGAATTAAATAATACTCGATATTAAGCCCTAGACTCAACGAATGGGCACGAATGGGCGAGCCAACTATACTATGAACAACTAATTCAGACTAATCATACAAAGACAGACCTCTTTGGCACCATAAAACCACCATCCATACATGCATAAGCATGGTAGCTTTTTAATACCTTTGTAACATCAGAACCTCAGTATGTAAATCACCAGCAGAGCCGAGGTCGTCACTTCCGCATGATCTGCAGCTAAGAAGCGACGCAAGCAGAAACAATCAGGCCTCGAGCATTAAGCCATTTTATTCATCATCTGTCGAAAGCACAAGCAGGCCAAACTCCTTGGGGGCCTAATGATCTGAGCCGGATAATTTACATCACTCTCCCCGTCCGGGGTCAAGTGCAAGTAGATCTACAAGTAGTCTTGTAGTTCATCTGGCACATGCAACTTCTCAATGGCAGCCTGTCAAAAGATACAGAGGACAAGAAAGGATCATAGAGCAGAAGTTCCTTGCTCTCAGGAAAGAAACAACTTAGTGAAGAGGGAGGAAGACAAGAAAACCTACAATCTATTTGTAAAGTAATCGGAACAAAAACAAGAGATTTTGTTTACTTTGGAAAACATTGATGGTATAGCCACAGAAAAAGCTAAAAGATGCATGATTCATGTCAGACAGTAAGATAAGTAGGAATTGCAACAACTGAGAACCCCTCAATATAATTGAATGAGATGGGTGAGATAGGTTCAGAGATGGCCAGACTTGCAGGAGGAAAGTACGGCCCCACCCCAAAAAAATGATGTATTTATTGAAAAAAATGCTATATACGGCCATTATTTGATAGGGCCTCTTCCCATCTAACTTGAGCACGGATAGGGGTGAGAGGCCTGGGAGGAAGGTCTGCTCTCCCTTATCTGTCATAGGAATGATAACAACGGTAAACAACTCTTTTTCCCCAAATACGGAATGTATCGTCAAATATTCAATATGATTCCACAAGATCTAGTTTCGTTCAAGTAACGGATTCTAGCCAATTGAAAGGATCTTCTGATACCACTTCCATAGAGCCCACAATCTCATGTGAGAATCAGTTGCATATTGTGATCTGTGCACACTCAGTTAAACTCCAACAAGCCTCAAAAAGAGAAATCTTTTCCTTACCTAAAAATTTAGGAAAGTTTGAAGGTGTATTTTGACAATACTCTCTAGTTTCAGAGGCAAGATGATAGCTAGGAAATAAGTCAATCACCTTAATGGTAGCTACGTCTGTCGCGGGTGGTTTCAAATCCAAAGCAAGACCAAAATGAAGCATCGCTTTGTCATGCATATTACGCCTCTTGTAGATCTTACCCATCAAAGCATATATACTGCTTTCGCGAGGGGCAAACTCTTTAAGCTCCTCCAGGGCTTCAAGGGCTTCATCAAAATTTTCCAAGCTCACTAGTATATTAGCCTTCTGATACATGGGAAGAGGATTCTTCTTATCTGCTAAAATAGCCTTCTCCATTATCACCAGAGCTTCATCACTTCTCTGTCAGGCAATAGAAACACAATTAAGAGAGCTTTCATATACTGTTGCTCCTGAAATCATAATATTAGAATTAACATAGCAATTGGTCCAACCTTTAAGGCATGCAAAGCTGTACCAAGATAAGACATTATAACAGAAGAACGTGTATTTATTTGGAAAGCCATCTGGAAGTGATGCTCTGAAAACTCATACTTCTCTTGGCGAAGATATATCATTCCAAGCCCATACCAGGAGTTATAATGCCTTGCATCAACCCGAAGTGCACTCTGGTAGCTCTTAATTCCATTCTCAAAGTCCTCCAAAGCTACATATCTGTAAATAAGAATGCAATTGCAAGATCATAAATAACTAGCTGAAGCAGCAAAGGTAAAAATTGACCATCAGAGAAGAAGTTCACTCCAAAAGGTATTCAATTGGGGGTTAAATCAGGGCAGGAAAAGATACTGTCACATACTCATGGCCACAAAGGGTGTGTGCATATGCAAATCTTGGATTAAGTTGAACAGCTCGCTGGAAATTTCTCAAAGCAGTTTCGTGGTCTTTTTGCAAGCTATAGCAATTTCCCATAGCACACCTGCATGTCCATTCAAAAGGAAACTTATAAAGAATAATTTTATCGCTAATAAAAACTACGAACTCTGAATATACTAAAAACGAACACCTAATGCCTTCATGACCTTTGACCCTCAAATTTGCAAAGACACTCTGTGATACCCCATATGATAAGGATAAGGGTAGATGGTGTATGAGATTTCACATTGCTTGGGAAGAAGTTCTTGCTCTTTATAAGGTTCCAATAGGGCTCCAATTGTTGTATCATTGACTGGAGTGGCTCTAATTGTTGTATCATTGACTAGTCCTTTTGGAGTATAGACCATGTGGTTTGGGTCTTCCATTGGAGCGTTACAAATGGTATAAGATCCTATTCCAACAAAAAATGTGGGGCTTGAGCTGTGCCACCTACGATGGACTAGCCCGACGAAGACGTCGGGAATTTTTTTTTTTTTTTTTTGGGGGGAGGGAGAGAGAGAGAGAGAGAGAGAGAGAGAGAGAGAGATTGTGATACCCCATATGATAAGGATAAGGATAAGGGTAGGTGGTGTATGAGATCCCACATTACTTGAGAATGAGAAGTTCTTGCTCCTTATAAGATTCCAATATGACTTTAATTGTATCATTGACTAGTCCTTTTGAAGTATAAGTCATGTGGTTTAGGCCTTCCATTGGGGTGTTACAACCTACTAACGTCAAAAGTTGTGGATTAATGCCACAAAACCAATAGATCACTGCACTATTAATCATGGCCATCATAAATAGAAGCATATAACCCCAAGGGGTTGGCCCAAGTGGTGAAGGCCTTGGTCTTGGAGTATCACTTCCTTCAAGGTCCAATGTTCAACACCTCATGGGTGCAAACAATTTTTTTGGGGCCACACCCCCTAGTGAAAAGCCAGCGATTTAACTAGTTCCATGTAGTGAAACTTCCAAGGATGCGGTGCACGGGACCGAGGTTTACTTTGCAGGGGCGGGTCCGAAGGGCCCTGCCTTGGAGATGTTCCCCGACATCAAAAAATAAATAAATAAATAGAAGCATGTAACAGGATGGTAGAAACAAACACAACACAGCTCATAAGACAAAATAGAAAGATAAAAGCCAAAAGACAAAAGACCTTCCCATCCCTCAACTGAAAAAAGGTAGGCAGGAAAAATATATACTTCTCTAAATAGGAGTGATTGCATATTGCAGGTAAACTCTAAACACAAGATAGAAGTACCAAAGAAATTGAGGGTTAAAACATTTTGGAGCATGAGAAATATAAAAAAGTCACAGCAGAAATCTAACGCCGAGAAGAAAGGTTAGAATGCACTGTGTAATGTGAAGAAAGATTGAAAAGGCTACCAAGATTGAGATGCTAAACGGTCAGTTGAGATAAGTTCTTGAGCCAGATAACTCAACTTCATATCTTCCTTCAAATGCTGCAATGGAAATAGAACAACTGTCAGCGAAGCAAGGGAGTCAAGGAAAACTTTTCTGCAAGCATCCAGTATTATAAACACAAGAAAATATCATAAGAGAGCTATCACTTCAGATAAGTAGAATGACAATAACTTTAAGCCTGCAGCTTGTGGTTAGATGAATTTGCTGAAGTCACCCATCTAAGGGATTAAATTTTCAGATTGCATCATATGGGGGTTATGATACCCCCTCTCTCCTTACAGTAGATAAAAGAGGATTTTTTACAAATACAGTATGGTGGGAACTCACATAAAGTACTGTAGAATAAGTATCCATTCCGTCTAAGCTGTACGGGGATGCCTGGCGGGCAAGACTGAATGCCCCATCAGCCTCTAAATAATCAACCAATTCGAAATATGCTTTTCCAACCTGCATTTAAAACATGAACGAATTAAGAGGTCCAATAGTAAGGAATATGCAGGCATGCTAACGTTCTAGCATAAGTCTAAGGTGCTCCCAAAAAAGTGGGTACAATGTATGTAAATAAACTAGTTCATTTAAAAACCATGCATCTGTATGAACAGTCACAAATCACAGCTGACACAAGTACATGATCAGCAGTAGAGAAAAGTATAAAATCCAGAAAAGGGTCAAGGAAATAGCTTTGAACTACCAAACTACCTGGGAAAGCACCCAGCCTGTGTTATAATGCTTGTGTGGAAGTTTAAGATAAACATCCAGTGCTTCCTGTAACCCAGAAGCAGTCAGACAATGAAACATGAGCCAGGAAATACAAGATATCTTAGTTCCATATTTGGTGCTTTCTAATATAACTCCACTAATGTCATAATATATATTCTTTTCTGTTCCATTTAAGAAAAAGTATCTATTATCTATTAAAAATAATCAAATTATACCTGACATCTGTACATACAGGAAAGTCTGTAGCCGTCCCCAAGAGTTCTCAAAAGACCCAGTATTTCTGAAGCACCACTAATAACTTTTGAGCCGTTCATGATACCTCCACTAATTGGAATGGTTGTTCCTTCTTGTTCAGGAAATCTAGTATCACCAGAGGGAGACAAACTAGAAGTTGTTGACGTGACGTTTGTACGAGAATCATCAAAAGTCTCATTGCGTATCCCTAAAAGAGTGATAAATTAGACAGTTTTAGGGAGTCATTTACTAGCACCATGAGGCAGAAACATCACCTAATAAAACAAATTAGTTCATGACTGGCCAGTTTCAGACTGGCATATTGGAAATCAACTGTAATTTATAAGGACAAATGTTGTATCCACAGTAAAATTAACTTGAGTTTAAACATGACTTAAATAAAGTCATTTCATTGCTTTTTTTTTTTAATCAGTAAACAAAATTTTATTGATCATAAGAATAGGTAAGAACCAAGTAACGGGCATTTCATTGTTAACAAAGCGGTAGACAAAAACTACGTAAAGGACTATCAGTGAAGATTTCCATTTTCATTTGATGGTATAGTTCACTGAATTAGTAAAAGATAAAAGATAAAGAGATTCATTACCTTCATCAATATTTTCATTGGTCCATGACTGAACCTTACGAATTGTCACAGCACGAAATGCCATAGAGCTCAGTTTGGAACCTCCAAGATATTTAGAAGAGTTGCTAGTTCCATTTCCAACTACCATTGTAGCACTCACATTTGAGTTGGCCACTGCATCTCCAGAAAGCCTCGTACTTCGTCGAGGGCCAGAATCAGAAAATAACCTCCCAGAAATCTGAAAATAAAGGAAACAAAGGATCTCAAGGGAGAAGAAGATCCAAATAATGCATCAAATAGATCTAAGAATGACTTAAAAACCACTCCAACACTACATGCACGTTGATAGGCCAAGAAAGCAGTGGAATTAATTCAGCAAAAAAAGTAGTTACTAAGACAAGCTCAAATGACTTGAAGAACAAAATGTAAATGCCGATGTGCACACGAGAACAAACATGCCAACCAAATTAACAATATCAGGCAGCAAGATGCCATAAGATGAAGAGACAAGTTAAACCAAAAGATCAAGTACAATAGAGCAACTATGTAATGAACTGAAGGCTGTATCAGCCTCAAAAACAAAATAACCTAACTATGAGCTTAAATTATGTAGCAAAAAAAGGCAAGGAAAAACAGAGAATACGAAACCAGATAACGTCACAAAAAACAAATTTTTTTTTTTATAAGTACGTCACAAAAAACAAAAATAAAGAGAACCAGATAACAAAATGATCTCAAAGGGAAAAATAAAGGCTGGTACCCTCTGCAAAAGCTTGCAACTTCACCTTGAAAGTTTCCAAATTCGCCAAATAAATTTCTAAAAAGATTTGTTTTTTCTTTTACAATATATAAAGTCTAAAGCTGATAAGACTCCCTTGTCTCAATTCTAGCTCATTCAAAAAACATACATGTTATTAATAACTCATATGGGCTCCCTAGTTTTGTACACAATACACTCTGAAAATCTGATCAATAGTTTGTCAAATGAAAAAAAAAGGACACCTAATAATTTAATTTGTGAAATTTTTAAGGAACCAGATAATGGGAAAACCACATTACTCTAAGAAAAACGCGACATATGAAACCATTAGTGCACATAAATATGCATTTATATCTATATAAGAGAATAAGATTAAAAAAGCAAGCATGAATTTTCAAAGCTATAACCTTCCGTAATTTTCCTTCATCCACAAACTTTCTTCGAGGGGCTTGAATAGTAGAGTTCACAGTGGACCTTGGAGAGCTATCAACAGTGACTATGCTTTGGTTTGGCCCATTTGGCTGAGCATTTCTGCATAAAGGTGGCGGAGCAACACCTGACAACTGTGAAACGTAGGGGATCTAAGTGCACTGATTGATCTTTACAGTAAAAAGGACATATAAACTAATAAAGATGTAGATAGCTCAATATATTCGTTAAAGACACAAACAAAAAAGCAAAAACAAATGGTTAACTTAACTAAAATTTTGCAGAAAGTTAGGCATCCTTTTATAAGAAATACAAACATATATTAATAAAGATGTAGAAAGAAAAGTGAGGAATCGGTGGATCATTTTATTTTACAATATGAGGTTGCTAGCATCATAAGGAACGTGATCTTTGGCCAGCTTGTAATAGTTTGGGTGATGCTTTCTCAGGTAGTTGAACTCCTAACATGTTGGAAACAGCAGTTTGGTAACCATCAGTGCGTACCTTTGTGGAAGATGATCTCAGTGTGCTTACGATGTTGTCTATGTAGAGAAAAAAACAAGCACAGCTTTGAGGATTGCAAAAAAGGGTGTTGGAGCTCAATCATTTTGTTCTTAAAAGCCGTTATAATTGGATAATGAACTTAAAGTCTTCTTCTTCAACACCTTGTTTCCTTGGCCTATTGCTGTCTATTGATAGAACTTATTGATTACCTATAAATATATATATATATATTTCAAGAATTTGTAGCTCTTTTTCCTTTTGCTTGTCAAGTGGGTCTCTTGCATACTTTATGTCAATTGGGGTAATACCCTTTTTCAGCATAAATAAAATCTCTATTGTACCCATAAAAAAATTTATAATGGTGACTAGTAATTAATATACTCAAAAGAAGGGAAAAAAAAAGAAAAGAAAAAAACAAGCACAGCTTTGAGGATTGCAAAAAAGGATGTTGGAGCTCAATTATTTTGTTCTTAAAAGCCGTTATAATTGGATAATGAACTTACCGATCAAAAAAAAATAATTGGATAATGAACTTAAAGTCTTCTTTTTCAACACCTTGTTTCCTTGGCCTATTGCTGTCTATTGATAGAACTTATTGATTACCTATAAATATATATATATGTATATATATATATATTTCAAGAATTTGTAGCTCTTTTTCCTTTCGCTTGTCAAGTGGGTCTCTTGCATACTTTATGTCAATTGGGGTAATACCCTTTTTCAGCATAAATAAAATCTCTATTGTACCCATCAAAAAATTTATAATGGTGACTAGTCATTAATATACTCAAAAGAAGAAAAAAAACAAAAAAAACAAAGCAAAAAGAATGCAAAACTTTACACAGTGTTAACATTAGGTGTAATTTAGATTATCATACCTGTGAGGCCATGGGTGAAGGAGTATTATAGAATGATATGTTTGATGAAACACCATTTGAAGGCTGACTAGCAGCTCCTCCTAGTGCAGTTGCTCCATGATAATTGCCAGGAATATCTTTTTGGTTATTGCCTTGCATGTGTTTCAATTGCCTTGGACTGGCATCATCTGCCCCAGGGCCAAAGTTTCCAGAAGAAGATAAGCCACGATCCTCATTTGACATGTGCAAGCTTTGGGAAGATGATCCATGGGGTAAGTATTGCTTTTGTATGCAAAGAGCCGCTGCTTCACCAAAAACTGCAGCTGCTTCTTCAGCAGCACCTAAAAGCATAAAAAGGAATAGCTTGCTTAAACATGGACCAAAATTACAAAATCAAGCATGAGTTCCCCAAGGGACCAATACTTTTTTTTTCATGCATGAAGAAAAAACGTAACTGGCTTGTATAATATAAGGCCAAAAGGCATTCGGCAAGGTGTCATTTACTGTGCCTGGGAAATACTACTAGGGCAAAGTGAATCAACTCCCTTGCACAGAAATATGCCTCTTATTACCCAAGAGATCAATACTATACTTCTGAATTATAAGAAAATTGTTTAATCAGTTATGGAATATCATAGTCGTCAAGCAAAACTGCGAGCAGTTACTGTCATATCCATAACATAAAATGCACTTCTCAAATTTCTTGCAAAGATAATCAATCCATCCCCTATAGCTTGGCTTAGTTAAACTTCCAAGTGGTCTCAAACTTCATCTGGTTTAAAGGACACCATGTCCTATGCCTTGTGGCAACAACTCCACACATACACCAAATTAATGACAAGTTTGCAAAAGAACTAAAATACAAACATGGGAAAATATTACTTAAGGGGGAAGTAAATAAATCACATTTACAATTACATGATCATGATCATGATCGGACAGAAATAAAAATACACAAAAATTACTAAAAGTCATGATTAAAAGACAAAAAGCAATCAAGATGACCTACAATGACCAGTAAAATTGCATTGCCATTCTTTATATATAATAATTTTAATATCATTACCCCAGCTCCACCAATGATACAGAGATGGCTGCATTCTCCAACTTCCTGATAGAGGGTCAGTTTAAGAAAGGTATAATTATAGCTAAATTCCCCACTACACATTTTTTTTTAAAGAAGATACCATTAAATTTAAATTGGAAGTGAAGGGCCATGAATATTACTTTTAACCCTTAACTATCAAACTCAACTGGCAACATATTTAACAATCAGATTACCTTTAATTGCAAACTCATATTTTGATTATGATATTACACATCCACATGACCTAGTTGAATATTAGAAATATGAAGTTACAATTTTAAGAGTTGTACGATCATAGAGCAAGAAAAATGACATAGAGAACATCAACAAATGACTAAAGCTCCACCAAGGAGACAATACATAGAAATAAAGTATATTTGCAGAGACGACATCTAATAGTAATGATGGCATTGAATTTAAATGTACTGATTAACATGTCAAAATGGAACCTATGAAGTACATTGGTTCACAATCAGCTTAAATTCCTAAACATAAAAGTTAAAGCCCTTAGAATTAAAACATCAGTAACTACTAAAAATTATCAAAGATGATATTACACAGTAGTTGAAGGACTTGAAACCATGTGGGTAGTCTTTGCACAAACCTAAGACACAAAGCTCCTCATATGCAGCCCACATTAAAGGATCTGCTGATAATGCCTGCTTAAAGTGATGTACAGCAGTTTTCCTTCTGTCAGTGTACCTAAAACAAAATAAAATCGCAATGAATAAAAGCTGATATGCTGAATTAAGAAGTTGCACATAACCAAAAACTATAGAAATGGACATGATTTTGCAATCTGAACATGACATAATTAACCATTTCAGAATTTATGTCACTTCTGGAATTCAGAGATGAGAACTGAATAAATTCAGTCCAACAACCAGTCATAAGACGAAGGAAAGATAATGCATAAAGCACAAAGGATAAAGGATAAAGGATAAAGGCCGTATGGTAATGGAATTCAATTAATTGGATTTAGTAGCCCCGTTTATATCGTCCAAGCACTAATTCAATCCAGGACCATTTTTACAAGTAACCAAAAATTTTATCAAATAACGCAAATGCTTATCCCATGTCCATAGGATGTATACAAGAGAAACACCTAATTAGGAACTTTAAATGACACAAAGAAACCATGAGACCCAACCTATTATGTATATCAGATGCCCAAAGAAGCAAAGTATTGAAGCAGAACGTTTTTCAATTAAAATTTTAAATTGAACCCAATACTTTGGATCAGCTAAAGCTGCCAAAAAAAGAACAGACATATTTTGTAATGAGCAAGATAAATTTTATTAAAAAGAAAAGGGATATTATCCTGGCATACAGGAAGTATACATGACCACACTCAACCAAGAAAGGGGGAAAGAGATATAAAATCCTGAAAATTATAAATAGAAAAGGGAGCACCATAGTGGGCTTTTGTCCACTGATACAAGGTGTTTAAAACATAAAATTTAAATCCGACACCAATCACTTGCAATCATCAAAGTTACGCCGGTTTCTTTCCCTCCATATGCACCATATGATGCACAATGGGACCATCTTGCACAATGAAACATATAGATGGCGCTCAACTTTCCATTCCAACATGTTAATAGCTCCACCACCTTTGAAGGCATCACCCACCACCAAAAGAAGAATAGGAACAAAGCTAACAAACACAAATAAAAGAATGTCCCATTGTTTCGCTACTATAGTCAGTGAGGAGAGTAAGAGAGACTGTATCTTGAGGAAGGGGGAAATGTAAATTACATAAGCTTCTTTTGCCTGATATTCTGTCAAGAGAAATGTTTCCAAATTTTGTAACACATTGACTCATCTGATTAGAAAATAATGTGTTGTAGATTAGCAAAAAAAATAATAATAATGTATTGTAGACTTATTTGTGTCTCTCATCTGTGCTGTACACGTATGACGAGCAAAGGTAAATACCTCTCTGGAAGTTCACAGAATGATGTATGGGACAACAAAATGGCAACCTACTATTTCAATAATAATAATAAGAAGAAGAAGACATAAAAAAGCAACCTGTAAATAAGTCCTAAAAGGTAATGACCAGCTGCACCATTTGGAATCTGCATAAAGATAACAACACCAAGCAATTCATCATCGTCTGAAAAAGCATCTGAGCAAGTACATGCTTGCCAGAAAATGAGGGGGTTGGGGCAACTAAGACCAAGAAAATAAAATATAAAATATAAGCATACACTTGCCTCTGCACCAGGCTCATTAGGGGGACATAATGCTGCTTCGGCTTCATTGAGAAGATCCATCTGAAAGCATGATAGTGCAAACATGTAGCGCGATTGCGCCATTTGCGTGCCTTCATACAATAATGAACAAACAAAGAAGAGAGATTTATGCATAAGAACATTTTCAATAAATTAAACCACCAAAAATAAAAGTACAAAAATCCTAATACTAAATTGGTTCAATAATGGCAGAAAATTAAGTACTATGATACATACCCTTTAAAATATGGTACGCGGCATAAGATTGATTGCTGTGCAAATAACAGCCAGCCAATAATTGCATATTGGTCTGCTCATAAGAAAAAGTAAGTGTCAAGGAGTCGAGTAAAACTAAGATAAACAAAGGAAAATAATAACAATAATCACGCGATTCAATTATAGACTGTAATAGTTATATCCTTCAGTATGCTTCACCACTGTGAAAACTTTGTCAAATGATGTGTGCAGCCATGAACAGCAATTTATAGTTAAATTGAAAATAAAGAGTTCCTAGTTGAAGCCAACGAAGTAGCAAAGTGGGTAAAGTAAACCGAGCCCAAGAACCATTTTTGCACTTTCACTCATTACGCGAATTTCCTTTTCTAGGTAGTGAATAAGTATTACTGATAAAAAATAAAAAAATCAAAAGGTAGCGAAATAAGTATTTGATTACGGTTATACGAGGGAGGAAACGGAAAAGAAAAGCAAAATGATCTAGTACCTTCCTACATCCTATTCTGCGTTTGCAATCCCCCAAAACCTCTCAAATTTCTCATGATACCAAAAAAAAAAAGAGGAAAAAATAATGGAATTTGTAGGGAATGGATTAAACTAAGCGTTTTACTCTAACGAAGAACTAATACTGGCAATTGACGCCAAATTAATCCTTGGAGGATTGAGACACAGTATTAAGAGAAAATAAAATTGGAAGCAAATACCTAATGCCGCAAGATTTGAAAGAAATAACCCCCTTAATTTCTGCCACGGATTTCGAAAACCAAGCAAAGAGGCTAGAAGTAAAGAGAAATTAAAAGATACAAGATGAAAAGGAAAAGGAAGGTACCTCAGAGGGGAACTCAGCGCATAGGCGTTCGCATATGAAAATCGCGTTCCGGTACATAAAATGACGAAGACTGTTTTGTACACAGTCCACGAGTATTGCTTCCATGGCTGCTCCGATTCTCAGAGAGAGGAGGGGTGGGGAGGGTTTATGTGGTTTTGGGCGGCCGGGGGCTCGGGTTCAAATCACGGAGGCACGTGAGAGGGATCGGAGTATTACTCCCATGACTGCTTCGATTCGATTCAGAGAAAAAGAGGGGGGAGTGGTTTTCCAAGTTTGGGGACTTTAGGTTCAAATCGAGGCGGCACGTCACCAGACACGTGACAGGGATGGAGGATTTAAATTTTGACAGGGATGGAGGATTTAAATTTCAAGCAAAGAAGATTTTTATTATAAAAAATAAAAATTTTATTTTCAAGTTAACTAGTAGAGTAAACATATAAATCAAATTTTATTATTTAAATAATATAAATTATGTAGTCTACAAACCAGCTCAAAAATATAATCTGTTAAAAAAAGTAATGAAAGATGTACAACCATTTTCACAACTCTTTATATAATTTTATTTTAAAATTTATGATTTTATAAAAGTATCTCAACTTTAAAATACGAGTAATGATATATATAGTCGTAGAATACGTAAATTTTGTATAATCTTTTAGAAAAAAAGTGAAGTTCATAATTAAAAAATTAATATTTTTTTATGTAAATTTTATATTTATTTACTTTTTCTAAAAGAATTGCGTGACTTTACACACTCTACAATTATAAATATTATTTTTCTTCAAATACAGATTTACGAAGAGTTGTAGACTTATTTATTATTTATTATTAATATTTCGGTCATTCGATGTTAACTAAAAAAATTGTACAAAGCGATTTCAAGATAAAATTAATAATACAATGCACATAAAAAAAATAATAATTAGAATATGATAATTAGAATAGTCATTTATTATATTTCAAGTATATAGGGTTATGTTATAAACAACATCTTATTTCACTCTCAATTTAATTTCCTTAAAATAATAAATTCAAATAAGTGAGATATGTACGTACTACATAATATTTATCAAGTAAATTTAATATTGGATAAAGGATAAATGTCATCATTTACCTCAATGGTACTAAAGCAAACACTGATTTTTAGGCCTTCTCCACAAGTGCCTTCGTCATTAATATACTCTCAGCACCAATCCTAAAGGACGATTCATTTTCCAAATAGTTGGTTGCTTTTTTCTGATTCTTTTACATTTGAGTGGTTATATTTATTATTTACCATCTTTACCATCGGTATGTCACCATCGAGTTATCAAATTATTGGAAATTAGTTGTTGTATTTTACTAAGTTTTAGTTTATTTTTACAGATAAAATGAGATAAAAGTTGAAAGTTAAATAAAATATTATTAAAATATATTTTTTTAATATTATTTTTATTTTAAGATTTGAAAAAGTTTAATTATTTATTTTATTTTATGTGAAAATTTAAAAAAATTATAATAATTAAATAATATAAAATAAAAAATTTTATAAAAATAAATGAGACCTTGTAGACTAATCATTTGATGCCAAGAATATTGAGAATATAATAATAAAAAAATATATAAATGTAATTTTTCTTTTACATTATTATACAATGAGCATAAAGCTTGCTCCAAAAAGTGTTATTTTTGTCTTTGATGACTACAGCTCTCTCCATGAAAGGATCATTGCCATCTTGATCGCACTACTCAAGGCGAATATCTCTTGTCATGTCACCTTCGACAAGCAGAATTTTCTCTCCACTCGTGACACTTCTCCAGCCAATCCCACCTCACTTTTTGATGTTTTTCTCTTTTAGCCTGCCCATATGATGCGTCTCAGATACCTTCTACAAGTTGTTTTAAATGCATAAAACCAAGTAAAGCACAAGTTGTTGTCAACAAATATAACATGGTAGCAAAGAACCAAATAGAGAAATAATTGAGGAAAGACCCCATTTTTTTTTAAATCAACCATAAATAAAAAAGATAAGAGATAACAACTTTACTTTGCTGTGACCATAATAGCACTCTACCCATAAGAAAGGTCTAGACAACAAGCGGTCGCAATTCTCAAGTCGGGTTTGAGTTAGTTTAAACCTTAGTCCCACTAGGAAACTCGATAAAGTTTTAGACGGTTGATACTAATAGTCTAAGGTGAATCCATATTCAGATTCGAATCCAGAACTTCATAAATACCAAACCACTTACCCAAAGAGGATTGATCCACCACCCCTCGGTGGTAAATAAACTTAGGTTTTACTAAAATGAAAAGGAAGCTTGTGGCTTTTACCACGAGAACCTTGACAAACAATTGCATTAGGTAATTAAAAAAAAAAAAAAAAACATAACAAAAAAAAAAACATAACAAAACGTAGCATCATTTTTATTCAAGAGCTCAACAATACTATAAGAAGCGTGTCCCAATCAGGCTTGTCATACAACAAAAGGAACACGTGATTTACTATCATGAATGGTTGCAAGAAAACCATGTTGTCCACGATCTAGTACCGTTTCTAACAAGGCTCAAATTGTCACACATGAAACCCTGTATGGTAAAAACATAATAATAATAATAATAAGTGATTGAGTAGTGATTATCGATGGTTAATTAGATTCTTATTGTTACAAGTCACAACAAGAATATACGTTACTTGTCTAAAGCATTGTGGCTATTGAGAGAACAAAAAGAGAGCTTCCACAAAATTCTGCATTTGAGAATTCAGATTGTAGTGTTCCCAACAAATCGTTGCAACATCATCAACCTTGCCTTTGTTGAGTTTGAAGATGAGTCTTTGTTGCCGTGGCCACCACCATGGAGATTACCACATCCACCACCCTTGCCACGCGACCAACATGGCTTCCAAGACCCCTAATAATTTTCATGGCTTTGAGAACAATGGGCTTGAAAACCAAACCAATCGACTAAGGGAGAGAACAGAATGAACCGGTTCTGATCGGTTTGGCAGTTGGTTTTGGAACTTTCTACATTTTCTCAGACTCTCAACGAACCATATCTCGTTACCCTTTTACAGTTTATAGTGTTACACACATAAATTTTTTTTGAGATTTCAAGGATAAAATGACATTTGTTAGCATACACAAATAATTTGAATTAACAAATTAGACATTGAAAATATAGATCAAATATTCAAAACTAACTTCGTGAAACCGAGTTTGGCAGTGTGGCACTTACTGATAACATGAGAAGGTCTTAGAGATGAGAGAGAAAGAGATGGGATGCAAGGGAGAGAGAGAGAGAGGCGGCATCGGAGCAATGGGGCTGGCAAGTTGAATCTTGCCGGTGGATAACCGGACGGAGGGGGAGAGACGAAAGAGGTTTGAGAGATGAGAGAGAGAAACGATGCTAGAGATGATGAGTAATAAAGAAGATGGGAAGGGGGGCTTCATTCCTAACCAAAACAATGTCGTTTAACTTACTAAAGTTAAACAGCTTCGTTTTATATAAAAATTAAATAAATAATATATATATTATATAAGTCGGTTCATTAGTTTGAACACCGAAACTGAACCGACAGACATCATCTCCATCAATTTTGACTGGTTCCAAAATCTAGCGGCCGATTTCGACCGTTGTTGTTCACACCTAAGGAATAATATCTCAAAATTTGGAGATGGGTTAGCCAGTTAGGGCTTATACTCACCCATGTACTGGTGGATTTTGCCTTCCTCAAGCCCTAAACACATTATTGTGTGATTTAGAATAGTTATAAAAAAATTTAAAATACATTTTCTCACAGAATCACCCAATTTAAACAAATATCCTTTTTAATTGCTTAATCTAGTTGGATGGTTTAGAAAGGGATGCACATGCATACTGGGGGTGAAAACTGATCCCATCGACGCGGTTTTGGAGTAAAATTGATGACGACCGATAGTTTATTTTTGGGGGAGGAAACCGGCCGAAACTTATCGATGAGGAGAAGAAACACTGGCAGTTCTCTAGCGGTTCACGGTCGGTTCATCGACGAGTTTCGTCTGAGAGAGTAGAGAGAGAGGGTGTGTCGCAGAGGAGAGAGAGAGAGATAGGGGATGAAAAATGCGATCGCATCACTGGGAATAAGACGCCCGAAAAAGAAGACGACCTAATTTCAAAACGACGCCATTTGGTTTAGACCAAACGGCGTCGTTCTACTTAAATTTTTTTTAATACGTTATGAATAAAACGACGCTGTTTGGTAGTTATGTTAAAACACAACTACATAATTTCTTTAATCGGCTGGTTCAGCGGTTTGAACCAGGTTCGAACCGATGTCGAACCGGCCGATATCGGTTTACACTATTTTCTACTGCATGCCGACCGGTTCTTCATCGGTTTCGGCCGGTTCTGAGCTCCGACGACCGGTTTGAGTCGGTCTAGGTCAGTTTCTCAGTTTCTTGTACAGCCCTAATGTATACCCAACAATATTCTGTGAGACTTTCAAACAATGTATTCCTGGTATGAGTATTTTTATTTCTCTCTACATTAGATCATGTAATTTAATCAAAAAATTCGATTCTTACGGTAGGCAATTAAACTTAAGGCTCATTTTGACATTTGAAGTGTCTAAGGGGATGTTTGGAAAAAAGTTTACACCCAATCTCATCTCATTTCCTTCTTAAACATTATTTAAACATAAATAATTTCAAATTAATCATTACAACTTTTTCAAACTAATCATTACAACTTTCCAAAACTTTCAAATAAAAAATAAAAAATAATTCAACTTTTTCAAATCTCAAAACAAAAATTATATTAAAAAATTATATTTTAACAATATTTTAATTTTATAATATTTCTTATTCAACTTTTTCTTTCTCATTTTTCAAAATCTAAAAAAAACTTAACTCAAACTATCTTACTATTATTCACAAATAATCTTGCTATTATTTACAAAATTCTCATCGCATCTCATTCCTCAAGCATCTCCTTAGAATTTTATGAATAGTAGTGAAATGATTTGACTTAAAATATTTTATTGGATTTGAAAGGAAATAGAAAATTTTGAATAAATATATTATAAAGTTAAAAAATTGTTTGAATATAATTTTTATTTTGAAGTTTGTAAAAATTGTAGTGATTTTTGTGTTTTGATGACTATTATGTGATGATTAGATAAAAATTTGAAAATTAAAAAATAAAAACTGTTTTGTATTTAAGTGATGTTGGAAATGAAATTATAAGAAATTTTGAGAATTTTAATAAATATGTGTCTCGTTTTTGTATCTAAACAGACCCATTTACTCGTTCTATAAACCAAATTGACATTTTGTTTTTCTAAGCAATCGTATTATATATATATATATATATATATATATATATTTAACAGTTATAAGATACAATAGTCAATAGGGTGGGAGGCCCTAACATTCAACCCAAACTAGCAAATAGTAGTGATCAAATAGTTTGATTATTCACAAAATTCTCATCTTATCTCATTCCCCAAGCATCCACTTAGAATTCTGTGAATAATAGTGAAATAATTTTACTTAAAATATTTTATTGGGTTTGAAAAGAAATAGAAAATTTTGAATACAAATATTATAAAGTTAAAAAATTGTTTGAATATAATTTTTTAATATAATTTTTGTTTTGAAGTTTGTAAAAATTATAGTGATTTTGTGTTTTGATGACTATTATATGATGATTAGATGAAAAAGTTAAAAATTTGAAATTAAAAAGTGTTTTGTATTTAAGTGATGTTATAAATTAAATTATAAGAAATTTTGAGAATTTTAATAATTATGTATCTCGTTTTTGTATCTAAACGGACCATTTACTCGTTCTATAAACCAAATTGACATTTTTTTTTTATTTTTTTCTAAGCAATCGTATTATAGATATATTTAACAGCTACATAATACAATAATCAATATGGTGTGAGGCCCCAACATTCAACCTAAACTAACAAATAGAACACAAGAAAAAAAAAAAAAGTGGGATCTGAGGTCAATGACTTAACCTCCACCCACAAGGAGAAGCTACTTAAAGCGACTTTGATACAGTTCGATAAATGGACTGTAATACTACGACTGAAAGTTACAGTGAAGAGATTTGTGTTGCATTTTGCTGGTCTGGACTGGCTGCAGGAGACTTCCACTACCTCTTTCTTTCGATCTTTGGTTAGGAGAAGCAAAAATATAGGTAGATGGCAAACAAGAGATCCGTCAAATTGCCGGAGGATGACGGCTAGGGACTGTGGTTGCATGTGGGGAACACCCACTCTAGGAGTATAAAGGTCGGTCGGATATGAAGAATTCGAGGTTGTTGGCCCCATAAATGTCACACGTGGCGGCACCAGGAACTTCTTAATGTGGTGGCGTGTGGATCTCACGCGCGCTTTGACCCGCGTGTGTGACTCACGTGCTACTTTGTTTGTCAATATTCTTCGGTCGTTTGAAAGATTGCGGCTAGGAAATATTGCAGTGGGGCGCGTGGCGGTCACTGGGCTCCAAAAGCAGCAGATCAATGGTTCTCTTTGCTATGGACGGGAAACAAAATAAAGATCTGAAAAAAATGGGTTACACAATTTCTGGACTAGCCAGATGGGAGGGAGAGAGGAGCCAAAGCTTCACCCCCTTCTAGGCGGAGAAGATGGGATCTTTGGTGGGTTTTGGTCGAGAGCAAAACGCTGGAGAAAATATTGGGCCCTCAACTTTTTATCTCCTTGGCGTTCTTAGTATCACAATCAGATTGACCTTAATTGAACGAGTGAAACCTAGAGTAAAGGGCTATAAAAAAAAATTGGTTGAACTAGTGTGTATGGTCCAATTTAACTAGTCTTGTCCAGTTTCGGTTCCTAATAATTAAAATCGGTTAAAAACCGATTTAGTTCCAGTTTTGATATTTAGAACACCGGTTCGAATCGAATTGGACCAGTATATAAAATTTTAATTTTATTATTCATGTCTATTATTCTTATAACATAAAATTAAGAAACCTATGTAGCCGAGGAAGAAACCTATGTAATCAAAACTAGAATGGCACCAGCCATTGCCATTGAAGCCAGCCTTCGAGCAATGACTCTGCTTCCCGGTGCATTGCGAAAATTCTCAATGACTCTCACTATCAGGTCAGTGACTGGAACATACAGTTTCAAAGAGGTTTTAATACAAGGCAACCAAGGGCACAAGGTGAGAATCCCAGGATTGGTCAATCTGAAAATTATGGGATGTGGTGGTAATATTCTTTGTAATATATGGGAATAAGAGGCTAGATATATTTTCTGGAATATATATATATATAGGATCGCTGTAAAGATAACTGGTATAAGTTTGCTCGATGTTTACGGGCATCGAACAGGTTCTATTCGACATGCCTAGTTATTCTTACTTCCGGGCTTCATAGTCTATGTATTTCTTTTTTCTTTTTTTGAACACATGTTGTTTGGTTGTTCCTAGAAACCTAAAGAACATAAGGGAAAAGACAACAAAATTGCATTTTACAATACCCACAATTTCAATTCTTTACATTTCCTTCGTTATCTTTGAGACTAAACAGATTATAATTTCTGCATGCCAAAATTATTTGCTTAGGTTCTCAAGTTACCATTGTCCTTGTTTTTATTTTTTGTTTGCGCTCTACGAAGTTTTATACGTACGAGAAATAACTCTCTACACTCGTTACTTGTTGGAAGTTTTTGTCAGAAGTATGAAACATGTTTAATAGAATGTTTCAGATAAATGTTTTCAAATGTGTGTCGTGGTGGGAGCATGATCGGGCGGGAGGGAGATAGAGAGAAATAAGGCTTTTTTAGAAATGAGGCTTGCGTGAAGATGATCTGAGGCAAGGGAGAGAGAGAGAGATTCAGAGGTTGAAGAGGGGGGATTGGGTGGACGCGCTCCAACATTCTTTTTTTCTTGGAGTGCCTACGTGGCATACTATCATTGACTGGTGTGAAAACTACTTTTAAACCCATCCGGCCAAGCTTTTCTCTTTATATATTATTAGGTTAGTTTCATAAGTATTCAATTAAAATAATTTAAAAATAATATGTCAATTATAATAATTTTGGGTTAAAGCATATAATTGTTAAAAGTTATAAAGGTAAGAGGAGTATTTATAATTTGAGTTTTGCTACACAATTTCCATCACACTTTACATTTCATATCTTTTTAAATTTTTTAGATTTTTAATATTTTTAATTTTTTTTTGAATTTATTCTTTTTAAATTATTTTAAAAATTCTATTTATTATTCATATAATAAATTTGTTATAAAAGAAAAAAAATAATAAAAATTAAAAATAATATGAAGTGTGGAGTGTTAAGATTTTGTGAAGATTTATTGTTATAATTTACCTTTATAATTATCGCCAAATATATAACCAACCTTGAGCACGCGTGGGAAGAATCGAATCTAAAACCCGGAAACGGAAAAAGGTAACCGTGGCCATCCGTAGCACCTTGGCGAGAAGTCGAAATCAGACAAAAGTTTGGTCTTCTCCCCTGCGTGGGAGCTCACAGATCGGAGGGCTCCAAGAACTGGGGCTTTTCTAAGTAATGCACGCGGTTCTAGTGCTGTAATAATCGTAGATTTGCTCTCAAAGTGAACGCAGAGCTGGTCCCAGTCGAGTCGGGAACTCAAAGGGGGTGACTCGGCCATGTACAGTGGGTCCAGTGATGGCGAGAGCCACGAGGCAGTGCAGAGGAGGATCCCGCCGGCTGCTTCAATGCCTTGGGTCCGAAACCTTCGCCGGTTCATCGGATCCGGTGACGGACTCGGATCAGAAGCGTTGATGGGTGCGTATGATCTGTCTCTGTCTTTCTATCTCATTTTTTTTATCCATTTATTCCTTTGTCGAAATTTGGTTGGTAATTAGGTTTTTTTAGTGAATTCCTTTTTTCTGTCTGGTATGCAAAATTTTCGAGTCTGATATTTAAATGTCGTTTGTATGTGGTAGCCAATTGTATTTGGAGCCGGTGACTCCTATAAACTGTGTTTAGTCTGCATTATTTTTTTGTCGGTTTATTTTTTCCACGAAGGTTTAGAAGTGGTGCGGAAGATGAATAGGTTTTAAGTTATCAGAGAACTTCAATTAGCAACTGAGGGCAACATCTATGGGGTTGGGGAGAAAATGGAGGACGATCTTTGGGACCGATTAAAAAAAATTGGTTAGTTTTCATTTGGGAGCTGAAGTAATGGGCACATGCTCAGCCGAGCCCAATACGACCTTTTGGCTTAGGTCAAGTAGGTCTTTCAACTTGGACAATGCTGTCTGAGAAAACGAAAAATGGTGCACTAGGTTTTTCTTTTACTCTTCCTTCATTAAAAATGTTTGGATTAAGAATGACAAGAGGAAAGTTTTCTGATGACATGAAATCTCACAAAGGCTGGATTCTTTGGACCCACCCATGGAGAGTAGGCTCTGTTTGGATGCTAAGAGTATCTCAGATGATCTGAGTTTATCTATGAATAATAGTGAGGTAAGATGTTTGAGTGGGTTTTTGTGGGTCCCTTAAGATGTATTTTGATGTGTTTGGGTGTATGAAGTAGGTTAAAATATGTTTAATTTTTTTATGAGAAGTTAAAAAAGTAGTGGGTCCCATCAATGATTGATTTGTTGTTGTATGGAATAATAATAATAGTCCCATTAATGAACATTGCTGAGTTAAGATGAAAAAAATGAGGTTATTTCAGATGAAATAAGTTGTGTGTATTTGGATGGAGAGTATATCCATCCATACGAAACTATCTCAGATGATCTGAGATCACCTTTGCACCCAAACGGGCCAATATATTAAGTAATCGAGGGGAACTATTTGTGCGGTATCAAATCCAGGATGTGGTGTATGAGTCTACAGCTCATCCCAAGCCCGACTTGGTGAAGCAGCCAAAGCCCTTCCCAAACTTATGCGATGGTATTTTTTCTCTTTGCATAATTTTACTAGAGTAGCCCACTGTATTATGTGATCGTCAGATTTTAGTTTGCCTTTTGATGTTTTTATTACTTATCTTATAGTTCTGTTATTATATTCATGATGGCTTATTCTTAGTATGCCGATACATCAGTTGCAGACTTGATATCCACTCCTTGATATCAAAATGTGCATTTCCTTTTGATTTGGCTATTTAACTTGGTAAATTTTGTTTCTCTTCCTTTGTAGAGCTTGAAACGAAGAGAATCTTGCTTGATATATTTAAAGAGAAGCAACAAAAAAGTGCTGAAGCTGGCACAATCCCAAGTTTCTATAAGAAGGCACGTGCTAGAGTTGTAGCTCTTATTTTGAGTTTGAAAGATCTTTTATTAAGATGGATAAGGACTAAATATGAAGGGGTTTAATTCATTTCTTTATTTCTTGGTGCATTTGTTCATTAACAGACAAAATTTATTTGATATGAAAAAACTGGTGACAAGCTTTTCTCAGACTGCATTTCAAATTTTTTGTACTCTGTTTTTGGAATATTCTTTTTTTTATACCCTTTTATATTGTACTATTGTCTTTCATTTTTTTTACTCTGATGTGTTTTTCCCTCTGGGTTTAGAAACCTGAAGAAGGATCCATCAGCCACAGGGTTCAGAGGCTGGCAAAGTATCGATTTTTAAAGGTATGTTCCACATCTTCCTGTCTAGCTTGCTAATAGTTTTTTAGTTTTTACTGATAAAGTATTTGGTGATTTGCTTCACTGGTGACATTATCTCAACATTATTGCAGAAGCAATCTGATCTATTACTTAATGCTGACGATCTAGATGCAATGTGGTTTTGTCTAAGAGAAAATTGTGTAATTGATGATGCTACTGGTGCGGAGAAGGTCTATATACTCATCATCTTTGTAGTACTTAGTTATGCATTTATTTATATATTTGCTGGAAAGAAAATCATACGTGTAATTCATCTTTTTTCCCCTCCCCCCCTAAGTTCAGGATGTGGATTTTTTCTTTTCAAATTTATATCCTCTATACTCCTAAATCATTGGGTTTATAAGTAATAAAATCTCTATTAATAAAATCATTGTTACCATCAGAATGGTATAACCCACTTCACCTGAACTTCTTACGTATAGAAGATTTAGTTGCAATAAGGCCTTAGTTTCTGCTAGCTTCAAGCTTGGAACCCAAGATTTTAAGTAATTTTAGTTGGTTGCCATTAGTCATGATTTTAGATTGTTACCTACAGTTCAAGGGAAACCTCCTCCTCTATGTCATTTGACTGACTTCTGAGCTACTTCAGCTTTGTTATTGTTTTATATGTCATGTAGCAATTCTTGGCCTTATTTCATGTCAGAAAAGCTTTTCAAGCTGTGTATTCTAGTATTATACTGATGCTAATACATTTCTTGCTTTGTTTTCTTGTAGATGAATTATGAAGATTTTTGCCACATTGCCTCTGTCTGTACAGAGCAAATAGGGCCCAAATGCCGACGCTTTTTTAGCCCTTCAAATTTCATGAAATTTGAGAAAGATGAGTCGGGAAGAATTGCCATTCTGCCATTTTACCTTTATGTGATGCGCACGGTGGGTATTGTTCTTAGATGCCAAATGCATAGTATGATTTTGCTTAGGTACTGGAAGTTGTTTTTGATAAGTAGCAGAATTGAATTTCCATGGTTGTATGTCATTTAACTTTACTTTCTTGGTGAGGATTCTGGTTGTGTACTCTTTTTGATGAGGCATATGATCTATGTGGTTCATTCTACGTGTTGTACTGGAACTGTTGCATGGGTGTAGGACTGTGAGTCTTAACCATTTCTATTACTAAGTTGAAACATGCAGTAGATTGTGTTGATTAGGCTGTATTTTTTTGACAAAGATTTCTCTCTCTCTCTCTCCAAAAAAAAAAAAAACTAATGTGACCTTTCTTTGTTGTTCTTCAGGTATCGCTTACGCAGGCTCGAATCGATATGAGTGAACTCGATGAGGATTCTGATGGTTTTCTACAAGCTCATGTATGATTTCTCAACATTGTTGGGCCTTCAGTTGTTTAAAATGAGTTATTGGGTCCTTCTGTTATATGATCAATATAATTCAATGTCAGCTTATTTTTTACCATTTTCTATAATCCATGAATATCCGGTTCTTCTTCCAGGAAATGGAAGCCTATATACGAGGCCTTATTCCTAATTTGGCACAATTACGGGACATGCCTGCAGCCTTTGTTCAAATGTATTGCCGCATAGCGGCACACAAATTTTTCTTCTTTTGCGATCCTCATAGACGAGGTTTGTTGCATATCCTTTAACCACGAAATTGAGTTGATGTTCTATTGTCTGATTGTCCTATTTTAAGAAGCAATACCCATAGACTTTTTCCTGTTGAGTGAATCTGGTACTGATGTTTGATTCTTAGTTGCAATTATTTATTCTCCTTGGTACAGTTTGGTAAACATTATATGTCTGTACATTTACTTTCGTTTGATGTATCCTACATCTTTGACTTTATAATTTGGCATAAGAAGTGGAATATATATCTGCATAAGGATGAAGTTGAGTATTAGGAAATTAAATCCCTTCAAATGAAATGTTTCATACCTGAGCATGTTGGGGCTGTGTGAAAGTTTTTTGATGAGTAAATACATTTTATCATTTAACAATGAGAGGGCTTGGGTCTCGGGGGAAAATTATAATTTGTCTCTTTGACAGCATGAGGTGAGTTGTGAGAATGCAGAAATAATGGCGTGAGATAATGTTGTTTCTGTGGTGGTAGAGAATATAGCCGATATGAAGAAAAAAAATTGAAAAAAATGTATAATTTTACATATATTTTAATTTACTGAGTATAAATAAGTTGGTTAAATACTTAAAACAGATATGGTTGGGTTATCATGATAATATGTCTGGTTTGGAAATTTTTAGTGTCGATAAGTTATTTTCACTGATAAATTTTTGTGCAGTTTTCATAATGTTTCTGCCCCTTGTGTTTGCCAATAATATAAGGCTGATTTTTCTTTCAGGCAAAGCCTGCATTAAAAAAGTGCTGCTAAGTAACTGTCTCCAGGAACTAATGGAACTGCACCAGGTAGATTGTGTTTAGCCTAATATATCTGTAAGAAGAATGTCAGTGAAAGCCTTCTGTGGCTTGCTTCTCTCGATCTTTGAGAAGTTTTTGGCAACAAATTACTTGTAAAAAAAGGTTTTGGAAACAAATTTGCTTGAAACTTTTAATTATGATCTTTACTTAGGGATGGAAGCAGTACATATTTATGTGGAAGAAACTGCTGAAATTTTTGTTACCCATTCGTGTTGACGGATGGAAAGAGATTTGAAGCTGATTTTTTTTAATAAGAAGTTGAAGTTGAAACTAAGTTTATCTTCTACATTTTATCTATGTTAGGAAAGCGAGGAAGAAGTTACTGACACTGAGCAAGCTGAAAACTGGTTCTCCTTGACATCTGCTCAACGCATATGTGGTGGGTGTTTTGCATGCTGAAGTTCCGATATTTGCTATTTCCTGGTTTCAGTTTGCTCCCTCTTTAGCTGTTGTCTAAATGATCTTAATTGTAGATCATGAGTTTACACTGATTCAGTAGGTTGCTGAAGTGCATATTGTTTTCCCTGGATAAAGTCTTTACCTTGGTATTGTTTTGGATCCATCTCATGATTTTTCTTGAGAAGAAGAATAAAAATAATGCGTGACAATTGGCAAGTTAAAGATTAATGGTCAGTAATCGTTACCAATGTACAGGAGCCTTTTTATGTTGTCTTACTTTAGTGAACTTCATTACGGTGGTATGTTCAATAAATTATATTAGCTGCATTCATTGCATTATGGTGGTATGTGACTTTCTAGCCTCGTGGAGAGGTATATGGGGCAACCCTCAAATTGCATCCATATGGAAAATGATACCTATATGTCTATGGTGGTGCATTTGGAGGGAGAGGAACGCAAGAAGCTTTGAAGATCAAGAGCAATCGATGGAAGAGCTTAGAAATTTGTTTTTCAATACCTTGCTTCATTGGTCGATTGTAATTGATTTCCATGGCATGTCTTTTTATGAATTCCTTGTATCTCTAAATTAGCACGCATAGGCGTTGCTCTTGTATATGTCCTGTATATGGGGGCTTTTTGCCTCCTTTTGATCAATAAAATTTTGTTTACTGATTAAAAAAAAAAGAAAAAACAAAAAACAAAAGCTTCTCTCATTAGCAGCATGTATGTTGCAGTTAATCTTGGAATTGATGTTATGATGTGTTTAGAGTGATTAAAACTGCTGCCGTTGGGATCATGTCGCTAACTGCACCCTCATTCTTTTGTGCAGACATGTTTCTTGCCCTTGATAAAGATATGAATGGAACATTGAGCAAGCAGGAGCTTCGAGAATATGCAGATGGGACACTGACTGAAATTTTCATTGAAAGGGGTAGGAATCAACACCCTTTTCTGCACTGTTTCCCTTTCTTACTATTTGAAAGTGGATGCCAATTTTTAAAATGACCTTGTTTGTTTTACTGAAAAAGGCTATAATCCTTGACAAATGATCTCATATAGGTCTTGCCCTCCGTCATTGCTGCTTTGTAGTTTGACCATTGTGTGATGGCCTTCTATTAAGATGTGCATTATAGACTCAAACAGTAGCTCTTTATTTTGCATGTTGGGATGATTGAGAACTAAACGAAATTTAAATGGAAGAAATGTCCATAACATGTCCCAAAAAAAGGTCCTACCAGAAAAATATGTTGAAAAGTTATCTCCCTATACAAAATAGAGGGCACCAAAACATATCCAAAGATCCTGGATAGCTTTACATTCCTTGCTACATCAAACACTCTACATCTGCGCGCACACACACACACATATATATATTTGCATTTTGTTTTCATTTCCTTTTATTCATTCCTTGCAATTGATATGCTTTTGAATAGTATTTGATGAGCATGTTCGCCGTGGAAAAAGTGGTGGAGGAAATGCTAGGGAGATGGATTTTGAAAGCTTCCTGGACTTTGTACTGGCCCTAGAAAACAAAGACACTCCAGAAGGTTTAACTTATTTGTTTCGGTGTCTTGATCTTAATGGAAGGGGTTTCCTTACTACAGCCGATATTCACTCTCTTTTCAGGTGAGAAACCTCTTCTGTTGTGGGTGATAATCTCGCTCACTTATCTATCTGGTGTGCTTTTCTTGGTTGTCGTGAACAACTTATATATATATATACACACATACAATTGCCCCTCCATTTTCTGAGCAAATCAAGTTTAAGCCAACTATGGAAAAAAGGGAAGCATCCAAAGCTGAGAGATGTTTCCTTATAAAACCTTCAAACAGATGACCTCTTTAGTTACCAGCTTGTTCTACTAAAGCAAGTTATGCACTTGTCAAATTACCAGAGACATCAGTCCAGATATCAAACCCAGGA
This sequence comes from Juglans regia, assembly GCF_001411555.2. Taxonomy (NCBI): domain Eukaryota; kingdom Viridiplantae; phylum Streptophyta; class Magnoliopsida; order Fagales; family Juglandaceae; genus Juglans; species Juglans regia. Next base: position 21,048,146 of record NC_049912.1, read on the forward strand.
ATTATTGAAATTATGGTTTACCTATTAAAATCTAATTGTTATTGGTTTTATAGCATGTGAGTAGCATTTTGATTGCTTTATGAAAAATTAAAACAGGGATGTACACCAGAAATGGATCGACGGTGGGAACTATGAATTGTGCATCGAGGATGTAAGGGATGAAATTTGGGATATGGTAAAACCAGCAGACTCGCTGAGGATTACACTGGCGGATCTACTCAATTGCAAACAGGGTGGGACTGTAGCCAGCATGGTTATCGATGTTCGTGGTTTCTGGGCACATGACAACAGAGAAAATCTTCTCCAAGAAGAGGAAGAGCCAGAAGAAGAATGACATGTAAAACTGCCCCTGCACTAACATAAAACTGGTGTCTGAATCCGACTGTAATATTAATATCGTTATGACTATGATGCGTTTCTGCTCTTCTTTCTAATTGTAGATTTTTCTATGTACGTTAATGTTTTTCTTTTTAAGCAACTGAATATATTAATGCGGTTTTCATTAGTGTGAAACAACCTCGGTACAGAAACATGTGAATCCCAATCAATGCTAAACTTCATCAGCACATCAAATAAAGGAGAGGGTTCCATTGAACAAGAAAAAAGGCCTCTCTAATCTTTCCTTACAATATTGAAAATGTCAAAGTTTCTAAAGAAACAATCTGCACCATCAGGACTAGCCCATAAATTGGGTCTACCCTATCAGGATAACTAAGGACAAAAGGGGGACCATGAAGAGATAAGAAGGGACGTGAGTGAAATAAAAAGAGGATTGCATATGTCAAGGAGGATAGAAAGGACATGAGTGAGACGTGAGGGTTACACATGTCAGGGGGACAAGAGAGATATTAGGGTTATAGAGTGGCAGAGGGTCAGAAGAGAAGGCAAATGGATCGCGTAAGGGAGATTTGCCAAAGGCAGACAAGCCTATAAAAGAGGGTTGCACATATCAGGGGGAAAGGGGGACAAGAGAGATATTAGGACTGTAAAGTGGTAGATGGTCATAAGAGAAGGCAAAAAGATCACGCAAGTGACATTTAACAAAGGTAGACAAGCTTATAAAAGGGAATGCCTGAACAACATTAGGGGGGGACTTCTTCTGAACTGATCAAAAAAGGCCATCTGGACAAATGAATCGATGGAAATATTCAGATAGGAAGAGCTTCAACTTCTCTATACAGTGAGGCATGAGGATCCATGAGTGATTGTAAACATATATATATATATTATATTGGAGACTTATCTCCACAAAACCCGTGGACGTAGGCATATTGCTGAACCACATAAATCTTGTATCATCTCTATTTACTTTTCCTGCATTTATATTCAATTCACCACCATGGATGTATGAACCGATACCGTATAGTCGCACCGAAACACTGTCGGGGGCTCCAAATAATTCACATCGCGGCACCGGGAGTGTAGATTTGCCAAGGCCTACGAAACACGACGTCAACAGTGGCGCCGTCTGTGGGATCTCTGTTGTCCCATAATCCGTGTGTTCTTCGTAGGTCGTCAAAGACACACTCTCAGAGTTCGCGATGTGAAGAAGAACAAACTGAAGCAATGGAAGGAAGAGCTGACGAGCAGCCTATGATAACACAGAAGGATGACGCGATAAAGGTGGAAGAAGAATGATTTTCCAATGCACTGAATAAATCCCAAATAAAGAATGGAGCTTCCTCCAGATAAGTATTCTCAGCTTTTTTGAATTTTTACATTTATAAAAAGGGGCAAGTATATATTTACACGCCCAGTCGGAGATTTGAGCTCCACTGCACTCAGTTCATCTTAATGAACTATGCGGGGATTAAAACACCCAGTAAAAACTTTACGCATAGAAATCATGCTGCTCGGGCATTACAAGTGAATATTGTGCACTTAAGTGCATAGTAGCACACAAATACTCACCTGTACGGTACTTGGATAAAATACTGTGCATTTAAGTGCACAGTGTGTGAGCATGCACGCACTTCTGCATGCATGCGTACGTACCCACCGTGCACGACACGAGTGCACGGGGCCCAGCTTCCCGTGCGCCCATAGCTCGCGGCGCGGCACCGTGAGCCCAGTCACCCGTCGACAGTCCCCACCTGGACCGCCGGCGGTCTCTGGCTCCAGAAGCTACGGCCCCCCACCGAGGGGTCGTGAACAATGCTCCCGTGCTCACCACGCCATGTGCACGGAGAGAGAGGGGGGCTAGCGCCCACTGTGTGGTTCACCGGCCCCATCTGCCACTGTCGGAGCGTCATCGGCAGCCCCTCAAGTCAGTTGAAGCAATAGCCCTCTGTGCTCCATTATAGAAAGTCTGGAAATTTCTTTGTCATCAATCAAGTCAGTGCCAGTAGCTGTGATCCCATTCAAACAAGTTACCTTGCCTTTGTGAGTGAGCTCCATCCTCAGCTCCACAAAATCCCAAAGAATAGGGCCCAATAATAGTAACCACTGGACCCCTAGAACAACATCACAACCCACTAGAGAAAGTGTAAAGAAGTCAGTGAAAAATGTGGTGGTACCTTGCATCTGAACCAGAGCTGAGTTGCACCTTCCTTTAGTTGACAGTACCTCACTATTAGCTACATTTACCTTGATTGAATGAGACTTCTCTATCAACAAACTACACTTAGAAGCTACTGAAGTATCCACAAAGTTATAAGTACTTCCAGTATCTACTAAGATTACCACCCTTTCGCTTTTCAACCGCCCCACTACTCTCAGTGTTTTAGGGCTTGGTGCACCTACCATAGCTTGTGGTGAGAGTGAATCAATCTCCATTGTTTCTTCAACAACTGCTTCTAACACTTATACTGCTTTTTCATAATCCAATTCATGGTCAGTATTATCAGACACCTCCATTCTCTCCAATAAGCCCAACTTTGGCCTAATGCATTTATGTCCTTGGTGCCATTTTTCCTCACAGAAATAACAAAGGCCCTTCCTCTTTCGTTCTAACATGTGTGCTTCAATAACCTTATGATAGGACATCTTTGTCATAGGTTGGGTTTTAGGAGTTCCTAAAATATAACTTGTTTGGCCAAACTTATTCAAATTCAACCTTGACCCTTGTTGAGTGGAACCAAAAGATCCACTCTCCCATGGCCTTTTTGCACTCCACACATATTGCTCTTGAATTTTGGCTAATCCTAATGCATCATTTAGATTTGTAGGACTCAACATCCTGATAGACAACCGAATTTCATCTCTTAAACCACTTAAAAAACAACTGAGTTTATTCTTCTCATAAATACCTCTAATTCTATTAGAAAGTATTTCAAGCTCAGCTTTGTAAGTAGTCACTATACCCGCATGTTTTAACTTTGTGAGAGCTTCCATTGGATCATCATAAGGAGATTAACCAAATTTGACCTGAACTGCTTGCACAAATTCTTCCCAAGTATGGAAAACTCCTACTTCACTAATATCTTGGAACCATATCAAAGCATCGTCATCCATATGAAATAATTCTATAAATATTCTTTGACCTGGAGGTACTTGATGATACAAGAAATACTGGTTTGTTTTGTATAACCAACCTGAAGGATTCTTGCCACCAAATCTTGGAAATTCCAACTTAATTCCCTTAGTAAATCCTTTGTCAAAGGTTTCCCTTTGGTGTATCTCACTAACAACTTCATTGACATCACCATTCCTCACAAAAGCATGATTTTCAATGCCATTTCTTCCTGCATGTCCCACCACCTCATTACCCATTGAACCACTGGTTGAAATTCTGGAAATTTGTTGCAACAAATCATTAAATCTTTTGTCTTATTTTCTTTGTTTGCACGAGTAGTCTCCTACTGTTGTCTTAAGATGGCAATTGTATCTTTAATATGCTTCTGTTGTCTTTCTTGTTGTTGTCGCAAATGATTCAAATAATCGGTTAACTGCGTATTGGACCGAGTACCCTCCGCCATGATAACTAATACCAAATGTAAGGGGCCCTCTTCAAGTGACTGAATTCAAGATAGCAAATCTCCAAAAAACAAGAATTAGAGAGAGAAAGAGAGAGAAAGTGAGAGAGAGAAAATAGCTTGAATGAACTTCGAGATCATTTTCTCTCATTTCCTTCCTCATTTGATAACTGAATTCCTTATAGACCATACGATGTCGCATAAGTGTTTAGCATATATGAACGACATTGTTTCGCTTACATAAATCACATACTAAATGACAATGTTCCACTTATTACACAAAAATATCATACCAAATGACATCGTTTAGGGCTAAACAACATTATATTCTTCACAAAGGCTTAATGAATTTCTATAATTTTTTCCCTTCATTGTTGTCCTACTGCTCACCTTCAACATTCTCAACTCCATAATTGATCTATGACAGACATACTCTAGGACTGCAAATATCATTTGTAGTTTATTATTACTCGACGTTAAAAGAATGACAGAAGAAATGACCTCGGTCGGTCTGTAAGAGCATTCACATTTGGTTGAGTATACCATCTCTATCTCAAAATTTAGGAAAATTTTTTAATTTTTTTACAAAAATCCTATTGGGGTGTATGTGGAGACTGGTTTGTAAGCAGAAAATTAAGAAACGGAGAATTCGCTCGATGTTGCTCGACATGGTGCTAAAGTGAAACTCAAGTTCACTTGAGGTGTGCTCGACAGTGAGCTCGAGTGGGACACAAATCCTAATGTTCGTTCAAGCCACGCTCGACACCCCGCTCGAGCCAATGTACATTGAATGTTTGTTCAAAATGCGTTCGACATACCTCTAGAGCGAAGAATGTATTTTTTGCCAAATTGAGATTTCCAGCGCCGTTTACTATAAATATGTTATGTTTGACTTGTTTTGTATGACTTTCAATATATTTTGAAATAGAACAATTATCAAGTGAGTGCATAATATGTGAGAGAGCAAAAAGTCATAAAGAGTGTGAGTTGAGATTGAGTGATTGTAATCTCATCTGGTTAATAAGATTTTTGCAGTTCTGTAGACGTAGACAATTTGCCGAACCATGTATATTGTGTGTCGTGTGCTTGATCGTGTTTGCTTTTACTTTATCTTATCATCATTGGTTTGTGTGTTTTTGCACAACAAACCCATCTACATCCGATCGACTATTAGAGGGGAAAGTTTTGCGATTTGAACAATAGCTCCCTAAATACGGAGAGTTACTGTTCATCCATAAATAATTTTTTGTAAATATTTTATTCTAACCAATAAAATAAATTCTTCTTTCAATCATATACATCTTCTCTCATGTTCATATGTGTGATAGTTGAAATTTGAAAAAAAATCTCACTATTGAGATTATCCAATTTTATTGACTATTTATAAAAATATGATTTTTTTAAATATTATTGTTACGAAAGTACTGGTTTTGAAAATATTATCGTCTTAAGAGATAAGGTACTTAAAAAAATTCAATACAGATGAAAAATTGAAAACATGGGTACAACAAATAATTAACTAATCATGAAAATGTTAAAAAAAAGGTAAAAACTTTTCTCACTCTTTTCCTAAAAGACAAAAAATAGTAGTTAAAGATGTACATAGAAATGATTAGAAAAATAATAATAAAAAAATATTTTAATGAAATAGAGAAAAAATTGAAATTGAGACTTATGAGGTTTTGAAAAGATAAATAAAATTTTAAAAAAATAATTTTTAGCTAAAATTTTGAAAAAATAATTTGTTCAGACAAGTGAGAAAACAACTGTCTGCAACCTAATATAATATTATAACGTGAGGGTTATGGTTTCACTTCAGACTCAGTTCTACCGGTGAAGATTGAAAATTTTGCTTTCACTCAGCCAAAGAAGATATTTGCCGCTGAAGAATAGGTGAGTTTCTTTTCTCACTACCTGAATTTCAAAACCCATGTTTTATTTTCTCTGCAAAACCATACGAAATGGGAGATACGCTAATGCAACTCCCCTACCAATACACAAACTGGGTTTTCTGCGGCCCCCATCTTTATCTTTGAAATACATCTCAAGCACTCCCGATCAACAACCTTTCGCAGTCTCATACCTCATAAACGCACTTGGATTGTCCCCAGAAGTTGCTGTATCAGCTTCCAGATATGTTAGCTTCGAAACCCCAGAGAAAGCAGACTCCGTGATTAACTTTTTCAAGAGCCTTGCATTCTCTGAAACCCAGATCTCGAACCTTGTCAGAAGACTCCCCACGGTGCTTTTGTCTGATACTAATAAAACCCTTTTTCCCAAAATTGAATTCTTTGCCTCTAAAGGCATTTCAAGACTTGACCTTGCCAAAATGTTATCTGGGTGCCCTGCTCTTCTTAAAAGAAGCTTAGAAAAAAAAATTATCCCGTCCTTTGATTTCTTTAAAGATTTGCTTCAGTCTGAGGACAAGACCGTTCAAGCAATAAAACGATCTCCGGGTATACTTGTATTTGATCTTGAAACTTGTGTGGCTCCTAATATCAATACACTGAGAGAGAACGGAGTGCCTGAATGTCATATTCTTACTCTACTTAAATACCAGCCTAGATCTCTCATGGTCAATCCAGTTCGGTTTAGAGAGATTATAAAGGAAGTAAATGAAATAGGATTCAATCCTTTGAGGTTGAAATTTTCTCTTGCGGTATTTGCTTTCCGAGCAATGACCAAATCAACATGGGAAAGCAAGGTTGATGCTTACAAGAAATGGGGTTGGTCTGAGGATGAGGTTTTTGTGGCATTTAAAAGACATCCATGGTGCATGATGGCTTCTAAAGATAAGATTATGGGGGTAATGGATTTTTTTGTCAACAAGATGAGTTTGGAGCCTTCGGTTGTTTTCAAACGCCCGTCACTTGTTTCTCTTAGCTTGGAAAAGCGATTGATTCCTAGGGGTTTGGTTGTTCAAGTTTTGTTCGCCAAAGGTTTTGTGAAGAAGGATATTAGCATGTCTTCATTGTTTGAATGCCCTGATGAGACGTTTCTGAGGAAGTTTGTCATGCCTCACAAGGAGGAAGCTTCTGAACTCTTGAAGCTATACAGAGAGGGCATCAGATCTTTGGAGATGAAAAGATAATAGAGGGCGTACAAGGCAGTTAATGGGTTGAAATAATTGTAGATGGCTTCATCATAATGACACCTTGTTGAATTTACTCAATCCACTTTGATTCGTTGCTCTTGAAGCTGTGCTTTGTGATGGATTCTTTCTTTATATGCTGGCATACCTCCACTACTAGTTTCATTGGGAACTTTTGCTAAATGCGAATAACCTGTGGAAATTTTGGCACTTCAATTATATTTTCTTTGATCCTGTTGCATTACAAAGGCATCTAGCTCCCTGAAAAATGCTATTTTTATGCGATTGTGTATTGCTCAATAATGTTGTGGTGCTGGTTCAATTTCGTTATGCTCTATGGTGTGCATTGAGATATACTGCCCAACGACATTTTTTTGTTAATTTCCCACGCATTCTGTTTGACCTTTTGGTGCAAAATTTTTCATTATTTTCAGGGTTGTACTAGTTTTCAATTATTTATTTATTTTTTCAATTCACCGAACCATAGCATGATGTTTATCCAGAATGCCTTTGCTTGTTCAGATGGTTACAGTAAAGAGCAGAATAGAGCAGATGAACTTTTATTTTACAGAGGGAAAAATTGCAGAAAAACACTTTCACTGCGAAGGGTAGGAGAATGACTATGGGGGATTTGTTTGAGAATTTATTGAATTGGTCAGCTGTTATTTTGGGTTTTAAAATATTTAAAATACAGAAGGTTTGTACTTGTCAATTCAGTGTTTATAATTAGTTTATATGTGTTGTAGAGAAATTAAAACTCCATTGTGAATGATAGACAAACTGGATAAAAAGTTTAAACAGGTTCAAAATTGCTCATTGAGAATTATAGTTGATCTTGTTTTGAACCAAATCTATTGCTTATTGCTTTTCCAAACGTCCTACGCTTCTTCTTTCATTAAAATTAGAGAAGAGAGTCATCCCAAGGGCTCGGTTTTGTATAAAAGTTCCGATATGAAAAGCTTTATTTAAGAGGTATTTCAGAGGGTGCTATTGGATTCGAAGAAGCTTATTATCCTTTTGTTTACCTCTGAGCACCATTGTGTACTGGGTGATTGAGAGCAGACATGCTAGAGTCCTTGGTGATGAAGATTAATGGTGGGAAGTTAGTACTCATTAAGCATGCTTTGTCTAATATGCCTATCTATTTACTGTTGATTCTGAATATCTCAAGAAAGATCACGTAGGAAGTATTAGTTGCTGTTAATTCTGAATATCCCTAGAAAGGTCATGCTGGAAGTATCCAAGTTTTTTTCTGACTTATTCTGAGGAGATGCTCATGGGAAGGTTAAAAAAAGAAAAAGTGGATTTCTTGGGAAAAGATATGCAAATCAGTAGAGGAAGGGGGTTTGGGGATTGAGGATTTGAGTGAAGTGAAAAGGCTCTTCATATGAAGTTGCATGAAAGGTTCTGCATGACTCTTCTCTGTGAGCTGAGTGTTTTAGAGCCAAGCACTTGATGGTCTCTCGCCCTTTTCTCATGTATTCTTCTTGGTTTGATTCTAGTTTTTGGAGATCCTTTTCTGGTCTGATTAAAGAGGTTTTGAGAGGTACAATGTGGAGGATAATTAGACCCGACGATTTAGTTATTGAGATGTGGAATTCGACTGATTGGAATTCTCAACTGTACAAGTGTTAGTTGGGGAGGCATTGGCTGCTCAATTGATATCTAAACATGTGAAAATAACTTGTGGAAAATAGATACCAATCTGGACTGCTGCTAAGATGGCTCCTTTTCAACAAGGTTTTCTTGGCAGCTGGTGAGAAGTGATTGAGAGACTTTTATACATGGGTGTGGTTCAGATCCTCTCTAAAAATTTCTACCTTCATTTGGATAAGTTTCTTCAAATGAAAGTAGAAATTTTTGAGGATCCTGAAATATTCTCTTCTTCCTGCAGGATTGCATGAAATGCTACGAGGAAGCTACTTAGAGATTATTGACTTGGCTGCAACTATTCTAAATGGTGATACAAAATATAATCCCCAAGAGTTTGGCATGTTGGATTTTTAACATTCCCACATTTAGAATCTAAATGTGTCAATAACATTCCCACGTTTGCTAAAGCGTATATAAAACCAAATTATGCAATGGGTTTTCTCACATGCCTAAAATGTAAAGGATTCATCAACAGGATGTTGGGCGGTTCCACATTCTGAAGGGTGTTTGCGTGCAACGATTTTTGTATCAAAGGCTTAAAATGGGCTAACGTGTTCTTCTTCACAGGATTATCTGATGGCTAGGTTACATCCTTGAGAGATCTAAGCCACCTGACACCTCTGCCCTCGAATGATCTTTTTGCTGGCTCGAAGTAAACTGTCGAATCTATAGCCAAGGAGATGATAATCCTCTCCAAACCAACATCTTACGACAGAAGCAGGTCAGTCATCAAAACAGCCCTTGCACCTGCAAACTATTGGTCAGCCTTGTTATGAACATCATGTGGGCATTAATGTTGCAACTCTGAAATTTTGCTCTGCTCGAACATCATAGCCCAATTTGACTTGGCTCATTTGCAGTCGTAACTGACCTAAGTTGCATCACATGATCATGCATTTAAGCAGCTCCTGCTACCTTGCTGAGAAGGCTACTGAATTTTCACTCAAAAAGAATGAGGTACCTCGACCTTCCAACATGGCACTTCCACGCGAAATAAAGAAAAACATGGATGAGACAAGTTGAACTAACAAGGCTATTTAGCACATATATAACTTAACCCCAACTACTCATATTCGACCACAGCATCATACGCCTCCACATTTAACGAACTCTCTGCAAAACATCTGAACAGAAATTGTTTGTTACTAATAACAGTCACAACTAGCAACAAAATAAGACAAATAATTTTCTGCTCCACCTTTATAAAATATAAAGAAAAAAGTCCTGCAAACATGATAAAAAGAATAAAATATTGCTGCTCAGCGGCAAACTTGAATGCTACCGATAAAAAGATGGTGTTGTTGTTTGTCTAAACACTACATTTTAGACTGCTAGACACTTAACTCGTGTGCTTCTTCAAAATCTGGGTTTTCTAAATGAATGAAGTTTTGAAGGCTAACTTATCAAAAAAAAAAGTTTTGGAGGCTATTAATTGTATTTCGATTAATTACCTTAATTCATGCAAAAACATATTCGTTCTGTCTTGCAAGAAAGGACGCAAAGGTGCCATGAGGTTATCTTCACCATCAAGCTGTTCGGAATTGGCATTATTTTTCTTTTCAAGGCTAGCTATGAAAAGTGAGGTGGCTACATGAACAATAACAGATGGATCTGGGTCCCCGAGGATAGCCTGCAGCTCCCTCCAAATCCATGGCTCTATTCTCTGTATTATTTTTTGTCTCGCAACAATATTTCCCAAGAAATTCTGAAATTTCGGAGATGGCAAAAGAATCAGATCCAGCTAAACTCAATCCATTGTTGTTGGATTCAAACACAACTTTGTTAAAAAAATAAAGTTTTGAACCATGAAGAGTCAGATCCTCTGGATAAAAAATGCATTACACTTCAACCTTTCGAGAGGTAAAAAGAATTATGGAGCAGCAGATGCAAGAAATAACTTTGACCAAGTACACAAGGAGTCTTTCAAATCAAACGTAAGAGACAGTACAGAAACCAGCAATCTTCGATAAGAGATTATAACAAGTTATCATACCTGCTCAATACAGTTTCTGGGAGATAAAGGAATAGCTCGCAAGCCTAGGCCATACATGCTGCACAATATCATAATCCAAACTCCATAATTAGAAAAACCATAGGACATATCAGGCCAATGCCACCGACAAGTACGAAAACAATAAAAATTAGAGCCCATTGCTTATTGAGAAATTCTTGGTCTGCACATGAATCTTACAAAAGAAGTTTACAAACCAAGCTTCTGCATGCATGTATGTTTGTATCTGCATTATGATTATAAAAGTACCTGGCACGCCATTGAAGTTTTCTTTCAGCAATAACATCAGGCGGCACAGATCCTGGCCGTCCAAACGATCGCTGCCATGGTAGCGGCCTTGTCCGACGGCTAACAGTATATAATTCGTCTCTTGTTCTTCGAACTATCCTGTATAAATTTTCAATAGTGCAATATACAAACGATGAGAATAATAAACTCGATTCAAAACAAGATAAGGCAAAAGAAACAAAGCCAACCGTCAGTTTCTTTCCATTTCATTACCCTTCCCCGGCAGCCAAAAGAAAAAAAAAATATATAAAATCTTCTCTTAGAGAATTCATGATCTCCTTAAACCAAAAGTTGAGAATACAGAGAATAACCACTCGAATGAAACTGATTCACAGATGAAAAGTCATAAGACAAGTTTTTTCTGTTATATTCCGTTTTTCTTTTCTCTCTCTCTCTCTTCCCAAAAGGTAAAATTTCTTTCCACTTTTCCTACACTTCTCTGCAACCAAACATATATCTAAATATATATCTAAAAGTCTAACCTTCGAGAATCAATTCGTCGGCTCAACTCAACTTCAACGTCGACGTTTCTTGTACGATTATTCAAAGCAGATAATCTCTCCTTGCAGAAAGTTCGAGAAGAAAGGTTTATTTTGCAGAACCAGGAATCGAAGTCGGCGTTACACAGGGGGCATCTTCTTCTCAAGTTGCTCCATTTACGAATGCATTCCACGCAGTAGGCGTGCGTGCACACCGTGAGCACCGCCACTCCGCGAAATTCAAGATCTTTGAGGCAGATCGGACAAGATTTACCCCGAATTGCAGGCCAAATTACCTCCGAGACGAACTTCTCGCGCTTCATTCTCGGCGATGATTCTCGAGAAGACGATCTGAATCCCTGATTTCACAGACGCAGAGAAAGAGAGGGGCCTTGATAGCCCAATTATATATGTGGGCCTTTTGGGCCGAAGAGTTCAAACGGGCTCAAGTGTACATGATGGGCTGGGTCAGCCAATCTAAATATTGAGTTTCAAATTCTGAAATAAAGAGAGGATCCATTAGTGAGTTGAAATAAGACGAGACAAGATGAGATAAAAGTTGAAAATTGAATAAAATATTATTATAATATTATTTTTATTTTAAATTTTGAAAAAATTGACTTGTTTATTGTATTTTGTATGAAAGTTTGTGAAAATTTAATGATTAAATAAGATGAAATAAGTTTTGAATCCAAATCTACCAGAGGTCAACGAGAGTATGAATTCATCATAGACACAGGGTTTGTTTGGGTGAAGGGGGGCAAATTTGGACTCCTAGTACGTCGTAAATACCACATATTACCAATATTTTGTGGTGAACAAAAAGGAAGAGGCTAAGTCAAGTTTCCATAAAACGGTCCATATATATGGCGCAGTTGCCCCACCTTTATCACTCATAGCAGTGTCATCCGATGACGAGCCTTGTGACTTTCCCAGTAAAATGGGAACGAAGGCTTCAGCAGGCCCATCGAAGACTAGGAGCATAAAGAAGAAGACAAAGAAATTGGTTAACCGCGTAGCCTACCTTGGGTTGCCAATCCGCCCCCCATCCAGGGCAAAGGTGGTCCCATTTGCCCCTTATAATCTCTTTTTGGGCCATTTTGAGCCTAGATTTAAAAAAATAAAAGTCTTAAAAAAAGAAAAATTATAGGTTAAAATTTACATATAACATAAAATTAAATATTACAATAATGAAAATTAATATAAAAATATTACTAATTGTCAAATGGTTGAAATCAATAATATTACAATATTAGAAATTGCAGCTAGCAATTTGACAAACAAGATGACTTTGGGTCTGGAGATTGGAATTTGGGGGTGGTGGGCAAGTGAGACTGTGAGATTATAAAATCTGAAACATTAATAGGAGAACAAATTAGAATTATAAACAATATAATAATATATACATATGTAAAAAAAGTTAAAAATATAAAGCTACAAGTACAAACCAAGTGAGACTATCAAGGATTGCAGATTAGATCATTAAAAATTTGGGATTAGGGTTGAAACTTGGGCAAGTGAGGGTGTGAGACTACACCAATATATTATAAGCAAAAGTAATATTATAGTAATATCAAATGTAAGATCGATTACCATATGCAAGTTATGATCCACTCGTCTCCTTCTACACAAAGCTTACCACGTCTAGAATATGGATTAGCTTCCTTTTGATCCAATTTTGAGCGCAAATCAATGCCTCCACAGTAGTAAGAGAACGTGAAACCTGGAATGGATCCAATTTGCGTCTCCTGGTGATAAAGGCCGACTTTGGGGCTACTGTAATAATAAGGATGACCAAAATAGTGTAGGCTATATCTCTAAGGATGTAATACTTGACGGCATTGACCTTCCACAAAGACAATATATCATATCCTTATGTGAATGGGTGCATCTCTGCTACCAAGTACCTATCCAACTCCAATTGTGATTATCCAAAAATCACAACACAATTTCATAAAATCATACATACAGTCATGAACAATGAACATCAAAAAGTTTCAATATTGAAATCCCCAAAACAAATTTGGGGTTTCAAAATTAAATTTGATTGAAACCCTAAAAAATATAATGCTAAACTAAATTAGGGGTTTCAAAATTGAAACCCTTAACAATTTGGGGTTTCAATTTTGAAAACCCTAAACTAATTTAGGGTTTCAATCTAATTTAGGATTTCGAAATGAACCCCTAGATTTACAATATAACATCACAAATTCACGAAATAATAAACATCATAACAAATTTATACAAATATCTCCATAGCACACAAATCGCAATCTCATCCTCTAAATCCATTCATGAATCCCATTCTCCATAGTCAAATCTGAGAACTAAAAATTAATGGGTCCTTGGACTACTTACAAGTTGAAGACGTAGGAGAGAGACACAAACTCTATGAAGGAGACGACGACAGTTTTAGGCGAGGGCGACGAGTAAGAGAGAGAGAGAGAGGTCTGTGTGGGTTGTGGAGAGAGAGACAAAGATAGAGACAGAGACAGAGAGTCTAAGAGAGGGGAGTCAATAAAGGGGGTGAATTTACGCATTAAACAAAATGACGTCATTTTATTTAATGTATAAGCTTTTTTATACACACACAAATATATATATATATATATATATAAAACATGCAGAGTAGGGCCAAGCCCAGTCCATCCCTCGCACCTGCAGGGCCGACAGACGGGGCCATCACCCAACCATGGCGGAGGCAGGGCCTCGCTGCCCTCTCCTAGTTTTAAGGAGGAACTTCCTCTCGCTTTTCTCTTCCAACTAGTGTTAAATTTTTACTTAACAACAATATTTGTTGGATTTAAAGAGAGAATGCCAATTGTACTTACAAGACTGTTGAGAATGTTGGGTTCCCTTTGATTGATGGTAGATTTATGAACTATATCAATCACCTTGAGGTCCATTTTATCAAGAATATCCATTACTTCCAAGATTCCTTCTTGAATCAAGTCCATTCTAGCTGGTTTTAGTTGGCTAGCTTCCTTCTTTGAATCGTTAACTTTTGGAGATAGCTCATCATTTTGGGGTGTCTTTTCCCTCCATAACCATGATTGGTGTTTTCCCCTAACTTCTCGAAAGCATATACAATACCAAAAGATTCTAACGCTACCAAATTTTCCTTTGCCTTAACTCTATCCTCTTGAATTTTCTTACCTTTTTAAGAACTAATACCCTCCTCCTCATTGGAGCTGCTCTATTGTCGAAAGTTGGTTTGAGCTATTTCCGGCCTCCCACCATACTTTCTCATACCATTGGCACTGGAACTTATTGAAAGCGCTCGCAACCATAGGCCATATTGTGTCTACACTTCCTCTACCATTTGATTTCCTTGATTCATCTTTGAGCACGCTCTCTCCTTATGCTTCAGCACTCTAAAATGAAAGTAGAAGTTTGGCAAATGCTCATACTTCAAATCAATCCACAATTGCTTTTCTCCAATTTTTAGCCTACCTCGTGCAAGAGGTTTTGTAATGTCAATGTCCACTCTAATTCTTAAGAATTTGTCCCACCCGAAACCTTTCCTATTAGAATCCACTATCATTACTTTACCAGTTGTAGAGCCTATTTGTTCACTAATCTCTTTAGTCATTCTAGCCAAGGGCATGTTGTGTAATTGAACCAAGAAATGTCCTTGGAAAAAAGTGATGCCATTTGGTGGTGTGTTGCTTCAAAGTGTCGACGGCTTACAAGGAATCTATCAAACAACCATGACCTTCCATGCAACACTTTTTTCTTGTTTGATTCCTTATGAAATTCCATAAGAAATTGGTTCTCCTCAACTTCTTTGAAAGCAATCCATCATTCTGGTTTCCAAATATTTGATATCGTTAATCTGAATGCTTTTATGTTCACCCTTTTGTCGGCTATAATTAACGCTAAAAGACATAATCTCCCTCTTGTTATTGACTCATTGGGAACTTCTTCTAGTAGAAAGAGCTCTTGTTTGTCTTCTTCCGTTAGTTTGAAACCTGGTTTAGATAGTGAAATCATCTCATTTCATCTAATTATTATAAATTTCTCAAACTTTCAAATAAAATACAATAAGTAATTCAAAATTTTCAAATCTTAAAATAAAAATAATATTAAAAAGTAATATTCTAACAATATTTTAATCAACTTTCATCTCATCTCAACTCACTATCCAAACCAGGCTTGAATCTTTCTCACAGTTTGGATAATTCTTCCTCCAACCTATCACCTCTACAGACTACTGCCTAAGAAACATAAGATCTTTGCCTCAGCATAGGAGATTCACTTTACCTTTTAGAGAAAGAAAAGACCTTAATTTTTTTGGGTCTGCTTTTAATTATAGATATAGGGGATGCTTGAGGAATGAGATGAAATGAGATATTTGTGAATAGTAATGAAATTATTTGAAAATAATAGTGAAATGATTTGGATTAAGATGTTTTATTTGGTTTTGAAAAAAGAGAGAAAAAGTTGAATAAAAATATTCTAGAGTTAAAATATTGTTATAATATAATTTTTTAAAATTATTTTTTTTTGAGATTTTAAAAAATTGAATTATTTTTTGTATTTTGGTTAGAAATTTGAAAAAACTTGTAATGATTAGATAATGATTAGATAAAGAAATTGAAGATTTGAGATTAAAAAGTATTTGTATTTGAGTGATGCTTGGAAAGAAAATAAAATGAGGAATTTTGAGATAAGATGAAACCTTCTCAATTTCTAAATAACCTCTAATTAAATTTTCATGAAAGTAAATGATTTGTACATGATAGAGCATGCCCCCTTAAAAAAAATTGGACAAATTTATAAGTCTAAAAGAAAATCATTTTTAATGATAGCCTCCACATAGCTTCGTTTGGTTCCTCAAATACTCTCAACTCATCTCAATTCATCATTATAATTTTTTCAAATCCCAATACAAAATATAATAAATAATTCAATTTTTTCAAATTTTAAAATAATAATAATATTAAAAAATAATATTCTAACAATATTTTATCATCTCAAATCAACTCAACTCAACTCACTTTAACATCCAAACACTCATGATCCCAAGTACTTGAGCTAAGTTCGGCCCATTAAGTTTTTTTTTGGTTTTTGAAAGGAAGTTCGGCCCAATTAAGTTATACGAAGGGTAAGCTCGATCGATCTATTAAGTAAGGTAATTCTTCACTTTTATGTTATCAACGTAATTAGATTATATACACATAAGCCCTTTTTTTTCATTTTCTTTTATCACATGTGACTAAATATAAAAGCTAATTAAGATGCACGGCAAATAATAATTGGCAGGTAAATCCCAGTTGCGCGCATCGGAGGCACGTACGACCTTTTCCTCTGTTAATTTGTAAGGAATAAAAAAAAGGAGGAATGCAATATGAGCCTTGACATCATGCATTGAAAAGAAAAATAAAAAAAATTGAGAGAAGAAGGTGGTTTTCTGTTTGACGAAAATCATTTTTATCTTCAATTTATATCGTTTTATTAAACGGATATCTTAAATGTCAGCATCTCTGTGTAATTTAATGCACAAAATCGTTTGTAAAAAGATTGTTCCAATGCAGTATATATGTAAGATTTTTGTTCACAAGTACTGATTGTTGCACAACAAAGCTTAATTACAATAAGGAACACTAAACTTGAAACTTTGACGCAAAATTGCAACTTTTATTAGCAAAACCAAGACACAGTAGCAGACTGGCTGGATATATATATATATATATATATTATATAGGACTCTAGCTATATAGTTATTAATTAAGCTCTATATATATGGCTAAGTTAACACACATCATGAACACATAATATATAGATATATATCCGACCCAAACCCTCATTATCTCATGAGTAATGCTACATACAGTCGTGGAATGCGCAAACGCTGTGCAGTCGCTTTGAAAAAGAGTGGGATCCACTATTAAAAAATTAATTTATTTTCAGGTGGGTCCCTTATTTATTCACTTTTTTCAAAGCGACTGTACGGCGACTGCACGCTCACGACTGCAAGTATCATTTCTCTTATCTCATATATCTATATATATATATATATATATATATATTATATGATCATCAGAGCCATATTGCACCGGCGCGTTTAAGCATTGGAACTAAGGCCCGGCGGAGGTGAAGGCTCATGACCTCGTTGGTTCCACCCACCAGTTCACGACCAATGAACACGGCCGGCACACTCGGGTTGCATCCAAGCCTCGCGAGAGCCTGCTCAATTTCCCTGCCTCTTGGAATCTCGTCCACCTCATGCACCAGAGCGTTCACCCCGAGCTCCGTGATGAACAGCGTCTTGATGGTGTGGCACATGCAACAGGTGCTCCTGCTGAATATAACCACCGGCCTCTCCGACACCATGTTCGTCACTCTCTCCATTTTCAGTTATAGCAAATGCAGTCTCTGAACGAATAACTCGAACTTCTTTGGGTCGGAGTGAAGGGTTGGAAAGGGAAGGAATTAGAAAGAAAGTAATTTAGAGAGCGATATTGGAGCGATTGTAATGTGGGCTCTGTACGTGAGGAATGTGAAGATCCAAGGCAGTTGAGATCTCAGGTTTTGCTGTGTGGGATTTCAGCTGGGAAGAGCAGTCATTTATATAGGAGTTTGGCAGTGACCGGATTTGCAGATTTTCATAGCAAGGAAAAGGCTTAATATGATAGTAAAGAGAGATGAAAATGTTCGATCCCTTAGGTATTTTAGTTCTAGTCCAAATAACACTTTGATCGATCATTACTTTGACAGCGATTGACGTTTAGCTACACGACTAAAGTTGCACACAGCAACGAATCTTAGCATACAATTAATATAGCGACGTGTGCTAATTTGGACGCCTTCAACTAATTATTATCCAGACATATGCATTTATATATATATATATATTATTTCTGTTGATAATATAATACTATATATATATATATTGGATCGAATGAATCCCTTTTTTTTTATTTTTTACCGATATATAAAAGAGTAATTTTATTCATCATCTCAATTATCATTATCATCTCATAATATGACATTAGATGATTAGAAATTATTTATTATATTTTATTTGTGAACCTATCATTTAATACAAAATCATGATATGATGAAAAAATGTTGGGTGAATAGATTTTTTCTATATAAAAACAACATGTGTTTGATAATATAAAGTGCGTCCGTTTTAATTTCCTTAATTTGGTTTTTCTGCAGTATCTATCATGGAGCATCTGCTGAGTGAGGAAGAAGTTGGATTTATCCAATTGGGACCTCTTTTTTGGAAATTAGATTCGCGTCCAATTCAACAAACGGATAAAGAAAGCCGACTGAATAAGAAGAGATTACTAGGAAAATTTTGTTCGAATAGGCTACATGCAATGCATGAAAGAGATGGAACCTCTAATACAGCCGCTTAATTGAATATCGATGAAGATAATTAATTGAATAGCACATCTTCAACAACACCAAATTTAGATAGATCTACGATAATGGTTCACACACACACACACACACATATATATATATATATATATATATATCACATGTCAAGGAGAATGAATTAATATTAATTTCTCGAGCAACTTTTGGAAAATATATATCTTTTTCTTTTCTCTAATGAGCCAAGTCCCTCTCATTTTCTAGAACACGTCCCATACCCAGAAAAGCATGCCGTACGTACATAGAAAGAGAAGGCAGATGCCATATGCATGAGGTCCCCATGCAACATTATCCATGTATCGATCCTCTGTTCGTCCATTTCTTTGAAAATCTTCCATGTACGTCCTATTGTGGCAAGGGGATAAAACTTTTTATTTAGAAAATAGACTCACTTTTATAAAGGCATATGGCCTGATAACATGATCCAAACCTCCAAAATGGAAGAAGTATTGGGTTCGACCCCCTCCCCGACTCAAAAAAATAAATAAATCAGTAATTGTACACTGCAACAGTACTACTGCTACAACTACAAAAGGATCAAGCGTTTCGTCCCAAGAGAAAAAAGAAAAAAAAGATACAAGGCCTGCATGGAAAAAGAAAATGGAATAATTAAAAACCGTGTGCTGACCATCTGATACAAGATACGTACTGTGTGAAAGTTCATTTAGAAAATCCGGGTAAAATCTACTGACATTCTCGAAAGCTTGAGATTATCGATCGATCATATGTCATATCTAGAAAGATCTTATCAAATCAAAACCATCTTCACCTTTTTCTATCAACTTTTCGTACCAAAATTCGATCGAATCATCCTCATGCAATTCATGATAACGTCAAGACTAATATACTATATACTATTATATGTATATATATATATATACTCCTTGTATATATCTTGCGTGGTCCAGGAACACACTCCTTGTATACGTACGTGAATTCAAGTCTCACGTGTTGTGTTGAGGAATAATTCCACATTGGCTGTGGACAAGGTCTTGGGCATGTTTATAAGCAATGAGCAATCATCTCTTATATAACCGGTTTTATGAGATGAGTTAGGTCCATGAATTTCATCATGGTATCAGAGCCTGCCACAGGACAAATGGGGGCCCACACTATTTACCCCGTGACAAGGACCAGAAAAAATACTGGCCTGCACGTGAGGGAGGGTGTTGAGGAATAATCCCACATTGGCTGTGGACAAGGTCTTGGGCATGTTTATAAGTAATGAGCAATCCTCTCTTATATAACCGGTTTTATGAGATGAGTTAGGCCCATAAATTTCATCATGTTGCCACGATAGCATGCAGTGACTTGCAACAAAAAAGCATATATATGCATGCAGGAAACGGCCATTATATTCAAAGGAGGAGAATATAGATAGTGCCTCGTGCAAAACCGGCCCAATTCGAAGGCCAAGGGACAGTTTATTTGTGGGGGTTACTTCGTACGTAACATAGAGTAGTACGTTCTCGTATTTATCTATCATGATCTTCTGATTCTCGCGGCTAATCACAAGCATTATGCATACACCGATCCCATGCATGCACGGGTATTATGTACCATGCATGCATAATGTAGTGCAAGTGATACGTAGTAATATTGTACAGTGGTATGAGAATCGGAGGTGAGAGATGATCATGGCCGGCGACATGCGCATGAGAATCGTAGGACATGACATGGGTACGATCGAGATGCACGTAGAAAAAATGAAAAAAAAAAAAAAAGGGTCCACTATAATTACAGACAAGCGTGTGGGACGGAGGCCAGCTAGGCCCCAAGGCCGGGTGGAGAAAGAATGTCAACTTTTAAGCGCATGAAGATAAAGAAGAATGCGAGGACGGGTCCTGGCATCGATCACATGTATTAGGTTTTCATGGGTTGGTGAGGTACAGACCTGTACAAATTGCTTTCCTATTATTCCCACAAAGAGAGAGAGAGAGAGAGAGAGAGAGAGAGAGATCAGAGGCTAAAGAACCTTATTTTATACTCTTTGCCTTTATTGCTAGCTTTTGTAGATACGAAACAGAAAGAATACATGCATCTCCATCCAAAATCTAAAGCTAGCAAGCTGCAGAAAGAAGAAAATTCTATCACTACACTCAGGTCATTTCGATTATGGAACAAAATATTACCAATAAAGAGATCGTATATATCCATAGATAATTTCTATTCAGAGACTAATTAATTAGTTTTCACATGTTTAATTTCTGTTGTAATGGTTTTATTTATTCTACATGATCATGGATTGCGATTCTCGCTGTTGATCTTGGTGCAATATGCATGATATAGATCGATCTCCTAGAAATGGTTTCGGATGTCGACGCTAGATAGCTAATATCCATCATTATTTAACACGCGAACGGATCATCGATATTCTCATGCATATATGCATGGCAACTTTTTCATAATTTAATTTGCTTACTCTATCATCAAATAGAGTAATGTGCGACATATATATATATATATATATGATTGATTATATAATTCATACTAGCTAATTATATATATATAACATGTGAAAGAGTGGAATGTGTGAATCCCTAGCTCCTATGATCTTTCCAATATTTAAAATATATTTTATTTCAAATCATTATATATAAAAATTCGAGCTTCGAAGTATATATTGTCATGATCACCAAAACTTTTTACAAATAAAATTAATCTACGATTCCTTTGCACTTTATAGACCTATATATATATATATATATAGACGATCACATGATCTGCTTAATTATTATCTCGGAAGCTGATCGATCATCAGTGTTGTACTAAACGATGCATGGCATGGCAGCAGCTAGCATGCATGCATCATGCCCAGTCATGAGATATACAGTATGATCATATGGTCATGTGGTACTGGTGTGTTGCTGTGTCAGTCGGAATTTAAATTTTATAGATGAATCTTAAGGGCTAGCTCTAGATCTACTACTACTGTGACCGGGTACTGGTCGTAATTCTCTGTCATCCAAAAAATAATTAGATATATATGCGGCATGCACAGTGCTACATGCACAATTTGTAGTACTTTATAAGCCCGGTGGGAATAATTAATAATTAATTAATCAATCTCGAATGAAATTCAATCTATAATATATCATGAAACATTATATTAACATGATAAATTGAGCGAATTAATGCATGATTGTGTGTGAGTGAGTACATGTACGTACTGCTCTCATCCTTCAATATTATCTTCCTTTCCTTCTACCAAAACCATTTGCGGAGATACACTTCCCATTGTTTCTCCCTCTCTTTTTCCAGCTTCCATATATATCCTGATCATCATCATCAGTACCTTCCTGTCTCTCTAATATCCACCCAACTTTCGGGCTATCCGAACTAATAAATTATTCATAAATTAATATTTGTAACGAGTTAATTCTTTGAGACGAGAATAGAAAAAAAATGATTTTTTGCAATGAAAATTGAATTATTTTAATAAAAAATAGTCATTTTCATAACTAATTATAATTGACTACAAATTATAAGCATTTTTTTTAGTGATAAATCTATATATGGCTCATGCCTGTTATTCTTTATATTCCCCCACTTTCTTAATTATAATCTCCTTTAACTTTGATATATATATATATATAATATAAATGGTGCTAGTTATATAGTACTTAATTCTACATATAACACATCATCTAAAGCTCAAAAACTTTATGCAAAATTTGCAAAAAAAAAAAAATGATATACGCGCACATGATCGTCATGATCTGTGTGACTGCATCGATCTTTCAGCCTGATCTATCTAGCTAGCTAGCTTGTCCCAAAGCCATCGTCATTTTAACCAAAAGTTGACATTCCCCACCCACATAGCGGCCTGATCTCACATTAACGTATATATTCGAGCTGGGTCATGCAATTTTTAAATTCACAAAAACGCTAGTGTACCGTACGCTGCATAATACTAGCTAGCCACTTTTTCCTTCGCTAGTCATGATATTCCAGTACTTTCGGCAGCGTCGTCTGGCTAGCTTATCTCTATTAGCTAGCTTGATAGATTCTTGGAACAACTGGGTAAGATTGTTAGCAGCAAGCCACACATGTCGCTATCGATGCTGATTTTGGGCCCCTGCCAAACCCAGATTATATCCAATGGAACCTTCACCTTTTCATCCCTCCATTAATTTCTTGCTTCCGATTAAGTAAAGTACTTTTATATGCAAGTACGTTAAAATCCACCACCTTTGCTAGCTGATCTCCCTTGACGTTTCTATAAAAGGCCCTTGAGCTAGAACTTCATTTCCATCACAAACCAATTAAACTGCTGCTAGCTATAGCCTGTATCTGCAATATTACTTAATTTCTACCGTATTTTCTCGCATTCCCACCAGAATTTCAGAACTTCAATCACAACCGGCCTAGATCATCTCTACTTCGCTATTTGTTAGGATATCCAGAAAGAGATCACGTACATATATATATATATATACACATATATATATCGCGGATCTTTCATCGCGGTCGAGCAAGGGCAGCTCTCTAGCTACGTACGTACGAGTAATGGATCGCATTGTGAAAGTCGCATCACAGAAGGCAGTGGTGATATTCAGCAAGAGCTCCTGCTGCATGTGCCATGCAATCAAAAGGCTATTTTACGAGCAAGGAGTCAGCCCTGCAATTTGTGAACTCGATGAGGAACCCACAGGGAAGGAAATGGAAAGGGCTCTGATCATGCGGCTCGGATGCAACCCCTCAGTTCCAGCAGTGTTCATTGGGGGTAAATTTGTGGGCTCTGCAAACACGATCATGACCCTTCAGCTCAATGGGAATCTAAAGAAAATGCTCAAAGAAGCCGGAGCTATATGGCTTTAAAATTAGCAACATGCAGCAGCAATTTGCCTCCGGCATACACGTACAACCCTAGTACTAGTACATACGTACGTACGTAGTAATTTCCAATTAATAAGGTTATTTAATTATAACTCGCTTGTTTTCTTAATTTCCCCCCTTTACTTTTTTGTTCTTCCATCCGGCCGCGGCAATGTCGTACGTACGTATTGACAAACAATCTATATATAATAGAGTCCGTAAGTCATGATGTACTAGTTCTACAACAACTAATATATATGAACTAATAACTCATGTTACTGCATGCACAGGAGTACTTCTGCATGCAGATTTTTTATTAAGATTTTCAGTTGTAATTAATATATAATATTATCATGTATCAAGATTAATGCCTTTTGTTTTCCTTCTCGAGATTCTAATGATCATGATCTTTAATTAAGTATTCTCGACAGTACGTGCTTCAATATTCCCTTGATATACTCTAATTAATTGATCATGCACGTACGTATAACATGCATGAAAGATAACAATTAAATAGAGAAATTTCTTCTTGACATGTACGTGACACGTAATTAATTATTAGGGCGTAGAATATACTCTCAAAATTAGTCAATTGCGAGAAATTCTTTATCAAGAATATTCTATTTAATTAGCTGATCATCATGTACAGCTAATTAGTGCTGAGAAAATAATTAGTGTCAATAATCCAATTATAAACCATATATTAAATTTCCTGACAAGTATATAATATGTATAATATATGTGACATGATGATTAATTAACTAGCTGATTTTTTTTTTCAATGAAAATGGATATATATATTATAATATTAATCTCCGATATTAATATATATATATATCTCTAATTAATTATAAGTAGATAAATTATCAAGCAACTATATTCTTGCTAAGATTCATGTTCCATCAAGAAAGCATGATATTCTTAATGAATGATAATTTCTGATCCGATATTCCATTAACACTATCCCTAGCTAATTGTTTGGTAATCTAGACGTATTGCTCATGATCTTCAGAATATTGGATCAGAATTAAGACTTAATTAAGTAGTACTACTTCCATATAATAAATTAAAGATCCTTAACTTATACGTACGTCCCATCTGACTTTAATTAGTCTATATAATGTAGCTTGGTTAATGATGCCCCGGCCTTGTCACTGATATTTAAACAAGTGATCATGATCATTCCTGAACTATTATTTCTTTCTAATTAAGTGGGGATCGAGCACGTACGATTAGACTTGTGATAGACATTAGACATCAGAATAAAAACTGGATCAAACGACTTAATAAATTCCAAAGAATCACGCATTTTATAATATTCATATGTAAAATACGTACGTTATTGGTTAGTACTATTAATCAATTTTTGTTTGGTTTTATATATAATAGATCATTTCTTTGATCTGTCCCTGATCTCTCTTTCTTTATTATTTTTCTGTAATGCTAATAAATATAAATTGAGGGCGTGCAAGTCTTGAACAAGTATTTTGAAAAAAGTATAAATTAATCACTCAAAAATTTATCTTTTTATATGATGGATTCCAATTATTTTTTAGCAAAGAGTTCTAGCGAGACCTGTAAAATAATTCAGTTAGCTCTTTTAGATATGTAATTGTATGTAGACGAACCAATGAAAATGCATGCTGTTATTTGGCAAACAACCAAAACCTAGGTCATTAATTAATTGAGGAATCTTTAGTTTATTTTTTACAGATGAGATGAAATCAATTGAGATAAAAATAGAAAGTTGAATAAAATGTTAGAATATATTTTTTTAATATTATTTTTATTTTGAGTTTTGAAAAAGTTAAATTGTTTATTTAATTTTGTGTGGAAGTTAAGGAAAGTTATAATGATTAGATGAGATGATACGAGTTGTGAAAACAAACGAGACCAAGTCTTGATTTCACACATGAACATGATGAGTTGTGAAAAACTAAAAAACCCAAATTGGGTAGTGCAGTGTTGTGAGAACACTCCACTACTATTAATTATTTTATTATTGACTTTCACATACTTTTCACTATTTTTACTACTATTCATTATTATTTAATATTTTATCATTACCTTTTTATTCTATTCAAATAATATCTTATATCACCTCACTACCCAAACACAATCTTAAGATGTTGGATAGGGAAGTACTGACTAGTACTCTAACTCATTCTAGCTAGTACTCATGATCTGGTTCGAAGGAAAAACTTTCAAAGTGGATTTGGCGATCGAAATTCCAATTAGTGTTTGGTAATTCTGAGCTAAAGCTAATTAATTAGGACTGGCCAATAAGCTGGCCAGGTACGTATCAATTTCATCCAAATTAAGTACAGTAGAGAAATGAAAACAAGGACGATCCAAGCTTTCTTCCATTGATCGGTACAGATCACGTATAACCCTTTAACGGATCGATGATCTAGTGCAAAGAATTAATTAAAGCATGTCGTTAATCAGATACAAAGCAGAAATTACAGCTAGCTAGCTAATCAGCACAAAGTCCTCTGTCTAAATAGGAACTTGTATTTTTATCGCATTTCTTAATGCTATAGAGTTTTGATAAAATTGTTTCAAAGATACAATGAAGCCTTCTGATCATTTTGTTGTTCTAATACTAGCTACTACTTTTTAAATTAAAAACAGCTAAAAAATACCCTTATATGAGAATTTCGGAATGGAGGGATATCGATCAATTTTATTTATAATTATGACCTAACGTACGTACGTAATGACCTGAAAATTCTTCATAATGGTCATTATTGAGCCCACCTAATGCTGATCACGACATGCATCATGATATCTAGTCTTAATCTCAAAATTAATTAGATGCAGTCCAACGGTGGTTATAAATGACTAACTTTTTGTTCCGTACTGCGTGACAAATGTAGACTGCACTCAGTGCCCGCCATGTTTTTATAGCCTTCAATATTCATTGCTCGGGGCAAGCAATAATTACCTAAAAGAAAGCAGAAAATGATTTACATATAATATTTTTTATAATACTTTACACAATTATGTTTTAAATGAGAAGTAGTTTTGTAAAACATCTTATAAAAATAACATAATTTTATAAAAATATCCTTATTTATAACATTGTTGTGTAATATATTATATAATATATTGTGTGTATATCATTACTCAATCATCAATATTACTCGGGGGCAAGAGTTGAGCATACTGGTTTCCCGCATTGCTCGTTCCTCGAGACGAGCAATATCGCTCGTCCGAGATTCTTATCTACGTACAAGAGATTCTTATCTACGTACATCATTATGTGGGATTAACATTTTCTCTATTTTATTTCAATGAGATAACATCTCCTATATATAATTATTTGAAATACCCAGAATAATATCTTTTATTTAATTCATAAATTCTAACACTAATGGGGTAGAAAACCACTTCATTAACTACATAAATCCCATGTCATCCATATCAACCCAAAATTACCATGTTAAAAATAGAGAAGGACTAGGGAGTGTTCACGTTATCTCGACTTGTCTAGGCTTTGTGGCTTCATTTCCTTCAGGGTGGCGATATTGATCCAACATATATACTTGTCCTGGACCTTTGGTTCAATAGCCGGGCTTAACCCAAATATATATGTCATATCACTTGGGAAAATTGTGGCTCAAAATGAACCCAATAAAATGAAAGTTTATATCCTACATTACACATCTGTTGAATGAAAAAAAAGAAATATATAAAATGATAAAAAATAAAAAATCATATAAGTAAGTGTGCGGTGTAAAAGTACTGTTAAGCAAAAGAACTCTAATAATATATATATATATATATATATATATATATATATATGTATATATGCTTCTCAATGTAATTAAAAAAAAAAAGTATGACTTTTCTTACTTTTAGCTTTAAAGAATAAATTGAAAAAAAAATTATTACTTACAAGTATGTGTGTAAACATATTTTTATTTTATGATTATTTTAGCTATAATAAAAATATAAAATATAAGTAAATTTATATATTAATTGATGTAACCGTCTTTTATATCAATTATTCATTTTATGTGTTAATAGACATACTTGTAAATAGATTTTTATTAAAATGCACTTGGATTTTTTTTTTTTTTTAATAACCAAAACCACATTCATTACAAAACAAACATTACAAGTGTTTTTCAGACCAGTTGACTTGTGCAATACATTCTGGGAAAGATCCCCACCACACACACAAATATCATCTACATTCCAAGCAAATTTTGCTAATTTATGGGCAGCCTCATTGCCCTCACGAATAGTATGTTGGATGGTGCAGCTATGAAACATCTTCATGAGATCCTTTATCTCCATTATGAGGTTTCCTAGGAGAGACATAGAGCACCCTGCAGCTTTTATAGCATTAACCATCAACAAAGAATCGCTTTCTAGAATGAGATCTTGTATTCCTTGATGAGCACAAAGTTGCAGGCCTCTAAATATTGCCAAAAGTTCAATTTCAGTAGGACCATTCACTTCATTTTCCTTCTTACTTGCTGCCATAAGAGCCTCACCTTTGCAATCTCTGAGAATTACTCCCATGCATGTTCTTAACTGATCTTTGAAGATTGCACCATCGACATTAACTTTCAATATACCATCTGGCCTCCGGCTGAATCCATCTACATTGCACTTAGTGTTTTTGCTTCTTCAACAAAGTCACCTCTTTATGAAGTTTTAAGAAAGACAAAAAACATGATCCTCAACCTGAGTTACAGTAAGATTTTTATCCTTAAACATCCTTTGATTTCTTCTATACCATAAGCCACAAGAGATAAAAAAAAAATTTCCAAGTCATCTTTAGTACCTCCTGCTCGAATCTGTCTTGCTGCATCAACATAGCTTGTATTGCAAAAACAAGTAGCAGGAAAATGTTTCCCCCATATCTCCCTCACAGTAGGACAATGTATTAGTGCATGCAAAAGGTCTTCACTATTTTCCCCCCAAAAAATACAACAATCCTCATTAATAACCTATTTCTTCATCAAACTATGCTTAGATGGTAGACCATCCTTACAAGCTCTCCAGGAAAAAACTTTAACCTTATTCGGCATCTGTAAGCTCCACAAATCCTTCCAAATCTTTTTCTGTTGAGCTGAATTTGAACTTTCTCCTCTTGTATTTTCAATGTCCACTGCAGTAAGTAGTCTATAGGCACTTTTAATAGTAAAAATCCCACCTCCTTCTGGTTCCCATATCAGTTTATCATCTCTTTCACCAAGTGGAAGAATCATCTTCAAAACTTCAGCAACAGTAGCGGGTGGAAAAGAGTGTCTAAGTTTTTCAGCATCCCAAAAACCCATTTCGGCATCAATCAGACTATCCACTTTAATCATTTGATCCTGTTCCTCTACACCACTACTACTCTGCAGCAGGTTTCTATTCCCAAATGCCTCTCCAAGCATAAGAAGGTGCATTACCCCAACTTTGAATCCATAAAACCATTATGAGGGAAATATTTCGCTTTAAAATTACAATGCAGAAGGGAAGATTCTTCCTGCATAATTCGCCATCCCTACTTTGCTAAAAGGGCCAATTTGAATTTTTTAATGTCTTTGAACCCCATACCTCCTTTATCCTTGGCTAAGCACAATTTTTTCCAACTAATTCAATGAATTTTATTCTCATATTTTCTTTGACCTCACCAAAACTTAGCTATCAACCTTTCCAGCTCCTTACAAAGACTACCAGGAAGTTTAAAACAGCTCATAATGTACGTAGGAATGGCTAAAGCTACCGCTTTGATTAAAATTTACCTACCTCCTTGAAATAGTAGTTTCTCCTTCTAGCCTTATAGCTTGTTCCAAACTGATCCATGCTTGATTTCTGAAAAAGCTTTGTTTTTATCACTTCCTATCATTGGATGTAATTCCAAACATTTATCAAATTGTTGGATGCAACTCGCACCCCAAAACTCTATAATTTCCTGCTGTTTTTCCTTGCCGACATTCTTGCTAAAGATCATGGCTGTCTTATTTCTGTTCACTTTTTGACCCGAAGCTCTCTCATAATTCTGTAATAGATTGGGTAGGAAATGCACTTAGATGTTGTCTTAGGAAAAGAGAACAAATCCTTAATTAGTTGGAAGTTGGAACCATACGTACATTACTAGAAGCCAAAAGATAGGGATTGATTAATTAATCCTACCATCTACGTACTTCAACAAGACCGTCATACTTTTTTTTTATTCATTTTTTTAATCTGATATCTAATTACGTGGTCTATAACCAATCAAATGGTGCCAATTGATCATTTGTGGAGGTGATAATCCACGTGTCACCCTTTTAAAGTTCGATTATAAGATTAAAAAAAAAAAAACATTGTGGGAGAGATTTTTATAAGGTGATGATAAACTCTATGTTGGTTCGTACCCATCATGTTGTTGGGACGGCATGGTCAACTATCACTGACCTCAATCAGAAAAAAGCGACGTGGCTGGCAACAACTGGCTGGCGGTAATCCCGCTTTTATGAAGCTACGTACGCTTGAGTAGACAATTGTCCCATTAAACACCATTTTAGAGGGAGTCAGTCATTTGTTTTGTTTTTTGTTAAATTGTATTTAAAATAAAAATAAAGTAAAAAAAAAAAAAAAACATAGAGATGACTCATAATTTCCATATAAATCTATAAAATTTCATCTCAATTTTCCTTTTTTTAAAAAGAAATCAGGCAAAAAGTCTCTTTATTTCCATCAAGATAGAGTATTTTACAACAGGAAGAAAAAAAAAATCAATGAATACGTGGTTTATAAATAAATAAATAAATAATAACAATAAAGAGACGATGGTTATGCTGGGGAAATTGTTTGAGATTATCCGACAGAGAAACAAAGAATGAGACTGCCGTAACTAATTAATATGTCAATCTGTCAAAGAGGAGTGACAATAATTGGTCACTGTATCAAGGTTTGTCATTTGTCGTGATTATATTATATTTAAGTGTACTTCTCCCATGTAATATCTTTTAGCTTTTTGGTGTGCCACATGAACCATGTGATCTTATCACCATTTTGTTTCTTTTTGTCTTCCTGTTTATGGAACACCATATATAATACGAGCTGGCTCTCGTATATGTTGCTGCATGTATACCTATATATATATATATTGTATAATGATCTATGCATAATGTTTTTTAATAATTATTTATATATTTATGTTTTAAATTATCGATATTTTTATAAAAGATATTAATTTTATAAATTATTTTTTAAGTAATGTTCATCTTTTAAAATATAATTATCTGTATATCATTTCAGACATTTCTCATGTTATATTAGCGTTCTTTTATTTTTTGTTTTATTTTGTCATAATACAAATGCCATATATAATTTTTAATTCTTCTATATACAATCGCTAGTGCGGAACCGTTTGACGTAGCACTGCCACGTCAACTAATATTATATTAAAAAAGGGGTGGGGGACGAATGAAATATGCAGAGGGAAACTGAAACAAAAAGAAGTCCCTTGCTCGAGCTGAACCAAGAGACCCATCTTCGGAACGATTTCATCTGTGGTTGCCATGGACTGAAGAATCGGTTGTTGCGGTCGCTGTTCGTCACACATTTCGAATCTGAACCGCCATCGACATGGGTTGGAGATTTTTTGGCTAATAAATCCCACCCCACGCTCAGTCCTTCCCTCCACTTCCTTTTTGTTTGGCCGGAAAGCCATAAGCTTGGCATACAGAGACATGGTGGAGGAACAGCAACAAGAGATGGGTCTCGATCAGGTGGAGGAGGACTATGCTGTATGGAAGAAGAACACTCTGTTTCTTTACGATCTGGTCATCTCCCACCCTCTCGAATGACTGTCTCTCACTGTCCACTGGGTTCCAATTTCGACCCCGCTGCCTACCCCTCCGACCCATCTCTAGCCATTCACAAACTTGTTCTCAGGACCCATACATCCGAAAGTTTCTCTAATTTCCTCATGGTCGCCAACGCTCTCCTCCCCAGCAACAAGTCTGAAACCAACACAGATTGCAATGCTGAGAACCCCATTATCCCTAAGGTCAGTGTTTTGGTACTTCCAAAAATACATCTTGCTTGTTATTTTCTGGGTATTCAATATTTTTTACGAATTATGCCTTGGGTATGTAGTATTTGATGAGTTTTGTTATGGGTACCAAGTGTTTGTGAAAATCATTAGGTAAAC
This sequence comes from Juglans regia, assembly GCF_001411555.2. Classification (NCBI taxonomy): domain Eukaryota; kingdom Viridiplantae; phylum Streptophyta; class Magnoliopsida; order Fagales; family Juglandaceae; genus Juglans; species Juglans regia. The sequence goes on from NC_049912.1 coordinate 21,079,938, forward strand.
GTGTTTAATATATATAATTAGTGCTCGCATAGTTAAAGGTGATAGAAAAGCTACTCACTTTGTCATTATGAAGAATTATCATTTGGGTACCGAATATTTTGATAAAAACTTGTAGCGGAATGTTTTGATGCGTATCTTTGGTACTTCCATAGGCAAAAAAACACGCAAGGGATGTCTACACCCTTATTTAAGGATTATTTTATACTGGCCAGTATTGAAATTGCTAGCTGAACCTATGTTTTAATTGTTTTGTTTGGGATGTTTGTAGGTGGAGATAACATAGAAGATATGGGCTAATGGAGAGGTGAATAGGGCGCGGGGTATGCCTCAGAACCCGACAATTGTGGGAGCTAAGACAAGTGGGTCTGAGGTTTATGTTTTTTATTGTACGAAACAATTGGCGAAGGAACAAAGGGTGATTGTGATCTTGATTTGAGGTTAAAGGGTCATGATATGGAAGGGTATGGGTTGTCTTGGAGTCCCCTCAAGGAGGAACTCCTTTTAAGTGGCTCTCATGACCATAAGATGTGTTTGTGGGATGTGTCTGCCATGGCTCAAGATAAGGTGTTTGATGCATTGTATGTTTATGAGATAATTTTCTGAATCAATGTATCATTTTTTTTTTCTAAAATGCTGGTGTCTTGGGCATGGCACATTTTGTATTTGTCTTATGTGATTTGTGAATGTAATTCATAAGCTCATGAAAGTGTTGTTGAAGATGTATCTTGGCATTCAGAGAATGAAAATTTATTTGGGTCTGTAGGGGACGATTGTCGATTGGTCATTTGAGACCTACGCACAAACCAACCCTAACATGTATTTCCAAAGTCTCGTACAGTTGGGAGTTACAAGCAGTTTTGATTATCAAAATATGTATCAAAACTTCCAAGAATTATGGCTATGTATATGACATGTATTATGATGTATATAGAATTATGACAATCTTAGAATTGAGGTATATAGGTTCATATAGTGTGAAGGAACCGCTCGAGGACGTGTGTGCATGATTACATGTGCATTTTACTTTTGGCTTTGAAAGTATGTGACTCTACGTGTATGATTAAGAGGTGTTCTACGTGTATGATTAAAAGGTGTTCACAGGTGGTATGATTAAAAGGTGTTCTACGTGTGCATTTTTCATTCAAGCCTGTGGCCATTAGGATCATAACCCAAGTGATAATCTGGAAGTAAAATAAACCAAATGAGTAGTCACAATGAAAAATAAAAGCAATACAACACCTTTCACAAGTAAAATAAATCTCATGACAGCTTGCCCTTCTGAAAATTGGGAATTCAAACACCTAGCAGTATGTGTTCCAACATTTCTAGTTCATAAAAGCAGTACAACAATTTTCAATACAAAACATAAAATAAACCAATAACTCCTAGCAGTAGTAGTACCGGCATTTCAGTATCAACATTGACAAGGCTACTTGAAACAAAACTAAATAATTTCAGCAACTTCAGACATACAAGATTTTTTCCAAGTAAGTTTTACAAATAATTTACAAAACAAGTTCACAAGCAAAGTCTCATTTTTTCACAATAGCATAGAAGCAAAACATAAACAAACACAAATAGATGATTACTTAAACCAGCCAAAATGAACCTCTACAATTAATGATATAATCCAACAAAAGGAATTTTTACATGAATTTATCCGAACCAAGCAAACACTATTACAAAGGTGACAATCCAATACAAACACAATAACTTTTGCTTTTCCTTTATCAAGGCTTGTGACTGCAACAATTCTTGAGATAAAGCTCAAACTGCTCTTACGGTAGGAGGCCTTCCTCTAGGGGCTCCCATGTATCAGTTATGTTAGTGGATCCAATTGAAGTATTCTGATGATGACCAATAATTCTTCTCTGCGTGAAAATAAAAGATCCAATTGAACTATATTTCAACCCAATATGAAAAACCAAATTAGTGTCTATTGTATGCAAATAGTAAATAAAACCTTTATTAACTCCACAATCGTCACAGTCTTGTTAATGGCTCTTCCCATTGCCTTGAAGACAATTTCGCTCGAACCCTTTTCCTCCTACAGAATATATAAATGGACAGAGCAAGGGTTCATATGGTATCAACATACACAAGATTTAGGGAAAAATGGGAAACATTACTTTGTTATAAGGTATCAACTACCTGTAACAAAGTAAGCCCTAACAAGGCAAACCTACCAAACACTTGAAATGCTAGCACAACCATTTGACAAAAACAATTGTGTTCACACCACTATAAATCGAACTGAACCACTACAACTCACAAAAATTGAAAACCAATCCATCATAACATTGCAAACTATCGACCACCAGTCACAACATTAATAGATTTATGATTCATTGCATTTCCAGCCTACAAGATTTGAGCCTAAGATTTTAGGCAATGTTCTAGCCATTAGCGCACTTTCTCCAAGCCTCTAAACATTGTTTTCATCTCTATCAAAGAAATTCATAACCCATTTCTCAAATTTTTCCTACCATGAACACAGAAAAAATCATTGAACCCAACATCAAGCATTGCCCAAATTTGACAAAGTCAAATAAGTAGCAAGTTCAAACAATAAAAAGTTGACAACTATAAAGGACCGGGAAAAATCACAATCTACACAACTCTCATAAAATTAACCCACAATATAAACATGCAAAGAGAAATTGGAGAGAGAGAGAGATATATACTTGAAGCAGGCTCATGGCATAGGTGATATAGTTGCGCATCCTTCCCTGACTTGTAATATGAATCTCATTCGCATAAATCGGCGTCTCTGCTCTCGGTTTCTCCACTATCTGGTACCAATCCATCTTCTCCGTAAAAACGATTTTGAAATCCAAAAAACAAAACCAAAAATAGAAATCCCAAAAGCACATCAGAACCAAGCACGAAAACAAAGAGAACTATCATTATTGAAAAAAAATGATGGCACGAAACTAAAGAATGACTATCACAAAAAGGAAAGAAAAGTTATATCAGAGAAAAGAACAAAAATCATCTAGGGTTTGGTTTCGATCTACATGGTAATTTATCGTGGTTCGTAAGGATAAGTTTGCTCCACTACCAAGAAAGAGCCCTCTTCTATGGCTTCGTTATTCTTTTATGCCCTAATTTGCATATAGGACATTCGCCCTTTATATACCGTAACCTCTAAATTGCCCTAACCAAATCTTCCTTCATGTTTTTATTTTCCATCCCTTTACAGACGGGCATGAAACCCTTTTTTTTACTCTCCGACCCAAGGAGAAGATGACAGGGCTTCGTGGGTTCCAATCAAGTTTGTGGCTCTTCAGCACGAGCCTAAAAAGTGGGTTTTTGTGGGTCTTGGGTTCAAGGAGAATAGGAATAGAAGTGCCTACGGGGACTACTCTATGGGCTTCAGATTTCAAATCTGATGAAGAAGATGACAGGGCTTCGTGGCTCTGGTTCATGGGTTCAAATCGGGTCTGTGGTTTTGGAATCGACAGGGCTTACCGGTTTGGTGGAGAAGACTAAGTGCTTTTATGGCTCTAGTGGAGAAGACCAAGAAGCCTTCCTGGGGAAGATGATGGGAAAGATGGGAATGGAGAAGAGGGCAGGGTCTGGATCGAGCAGGAGAAAGTAGGAGAAAGTGAAATAACAAGGGAGTTCCGACGCTGACTGTTGGACTTGATTTCAAAAAATAAATGATGCCGTTTTGAAACGTGCCACGTAGGACACGGTGATGATGGGGTTTCCCAAACCGGTTGTAGGTATAATTTTTGTATAATTTCATGAGTACTCCTTGTAGTTGAGGCATGTATGTTAAATTATTATAGGACAAATAAGGTCCTTTGGAAGTAGTTGTTGTTGTTGTTGTTATTATTATTATTATTATTATTTTATGAATTATATATTGTTCCACTTTGAGTTGGGCCTGTTTTAAACCTCTCTAATAGTAATTACACTCTATTTTACAATTAGTCTTTGCAACCATGTCACTTCATTAGAATGAATTTTAATTTTATAAAATTACCATCAATTTCATATTGAGCTATAAAATGATAATAATAAAATAACTATAAGTTGATCGTTTTCTTCGATTAATTTCTTTTTAATTGGAGATTCTGAAAAAAAAATAAAGAAATGGGAAGTTTAGTCCATAAATTACCAATGCTGGAATGAGTGAAGATAAAATAAAATAAAAATGATATTATTTGATCATTTGGAGGGAGATCGGCTTGAGGACAATCCTACAAAGAGAATGAGGAATTGAGGATATATGAGTAATGTTGGAGACAAATGGGTAAGCCTTTTGTTTTTGTAAAAAGTGGATTTCACTGTAAAAAAGTGAAATTTTCACACTATTCCTGGTGGGATCCTTTTTTTTTTAAATAAAAGGTTTGTGCGAAATTTGTGCGAAATTGAACTTGTATATATATGTTAAGGACATGCTTCACACCCTGCTTGAACCCGCATTTCACCTGAGACAAGGAAGCTTGGTGGCCTGGAGTGCTAGTAAAAATGTCTAATGCCTAAGTTTTTAGTTCAGAGAGTGAGAGTTTGATAAAACATAAATCAGAATTGTACTTGTATCTAAGCTTTTATACTCCCTTTTTCTATGAGATCACTATTCTTTCTGAACCTAGAGTATCTGCCCCTGCTCTAGACAACATGTCATCACTTTTAATGTGGCAACATCTGTTGGGGACAAGATTTCCCGTCAGGATCTCCTATCAACGGTCTACGTTGGGGCATTTAATGAGTAGTTTCCCACTAGTCATCCGGTTAGTAGAGTTCCCATGTGGAAACTGTTCCCTCTCCTTATGTTGGTTCAAGCCCTCCGCTTCTTATTGGTCGGCTGGCTTGCGACATCTAGACCGTGGGCTTTAGCTGAGAAGGGTCAAGCCTAGTTAGACAAGGGATGAATAAGTCCCTCTAATATCATTATTCACACAGACACACATATATATTAAATGAAATTCTCATAGAGTGTGTAAGTATTGTGCACTCATTTTAAAAAAAATAAATAAATATATTATTCACATAAAAATAATAATTTTTTAATAATAGAGTCTACTATTTTTGAAAAAAAGTATGCGATACTTATATAACCTATGGCTTATCTAAAATTATTTGCCCTAATGCTCTCTTTCTCGAGCGAAAAAGAACCCCAAGATCCTAATCTTGCAAGAAAAATGCTTGATGCAGTCGGCCTGCGTAAGCGCATGGGAATCGATGCCCCCGTGTAAAATGAAACACAACGTTTCATTTTAGCGATAAAACGGATCGTTTCAACTTTGGCCTCCTTCCCTTCGTCTTCCCCACAAAATTCTCCCAACTTCGTAGATCATGAACTCTGCCTTCCTCAATCTTCCGAGCCACGAAGCTCTGCCTCTCCCTCTTCACTTTCATCTTCCCATCAGTTGTTCTGCCTTCCCACCTTCGTGTTCCCCATTAAATCCTTCTCACTTCGAAGAGAACAAACTCTATGTGAGGTATAGAATTAGGGCCTTAGAAACCCAGAGAATGGGTAAGATTGCCAGCTCAGCATCACTTCCATCAATGGTTTCTAACCCTTCACAGCTTCCAGGCTAGTGTTAGAAGCTCAAGATTGGAGACAAATCTTCTTCAGAATGGAGCAAATACATACATGAAGGGGAATTACTTCACATCTTCCTGGAGAATGGAGCAAATACACATGAAGAATCACTTGATGACCCACACAAAGAATGACTTGACGAAGCCACACGAAATGGAGCAAATTGAAATAAAGTCGTTTCACATACAAAAATACCCCAACTTTTTTGTCAAAGTTTCCTCCCATCTCCTTAATCTCTCTCTCTCTCTCTTACGGGTTAGGTTCTAATTTCCATCTCCCCTTAGTCAATCAAACAACTTTACCATACCACCACGGTATGGATTGGTATATGACTAAAAATAAATGCAGAAACAAAGAGCCTAGTAGTTTTCCTTTTCCCCATCCTTTTCTTTTGTTTTTCTTCTATTTTTTTCACTCGTCTGATATCTTTATAGAGCTATCTCAGTCTGCAAAGCAGTGACATTGAACTCCACTTGTTGTTGCTGTTGTTGTGTGAACCCAACCTCCCACCTTGGCTTGGCCATGGCTCCATCGTGCACAGGCACAAAGAAGACCCAGACGAGCTGCCTTTCTCATCTACAAGAAGACGCTGATGAGACGAACTCTGAGAGATTTGAGAGACCCAAACGACGCCCAAGACCCACACGAAGAGTTGATGCCTTTCTACTCACTATCTACATTTCTCTTCTCTTTTTTTTTGTCCTTTTTCTTTTATATTTATTATTATTATTATTATTATTTAAAGCTGTTTGCACGCCGCTTACACAGGGCGACTGTATGTAGCAGCTTTGATCTTGCAAATGGCTTGGCCTCTCTCTATTTTCCTTTATCTGTTGCCTTCTAGTGTACGTCGTACGACTTCCACACGCTACTCCATTTGACTCCTCAATTACAAATCATACTATCCCTAGAATAAGTGCCACCAAAGTCCATACAATTGGCTTATGAATCTTTTCGAATTCTCAATCACAAATGCAATATCAGCATAATCAACAGCATCAAATCTTTCAAAATTAACCCATACCACCCCTCTCCTACAACCACAAGTATTTTTTTTGTTTTTGTTTTCGTTGCTAGAAACTGGCCTCGTTTATTTTCACAAAACTTTTCATCTTATCTTATTTCATCTAATTATTATAATTTTTTTCAAATTTTCACAAAAAATATAATAAACAATTCTTTTTCAAATCTCAAAAAAAAAATAATATTAAAAAAATTTATTCTAACAATATTTAATTCAACTTTCAACTTTTATCTTAACTCGTCTTATCTCATTTGCGAAAACAAACAAGGGATGGCCTCATGCTATCTATTATTATCTCTCTCCTCAACTAAGAATTAGATAGGTTTGGATAATAAGATGAGAGACTTTTAAAAGTTCTCACAATTTTATTTTTCAAACATCACTCAAATATAAAATATTTTTTAATTTCAAATCTTTAACTTTTTCATCTAATTATTACAACTTTTACAAACTTTAAAAAACTAAATACAAAAATCTATGCAATATTTTCAAACTTCAAAACAAAAATTATATTCAAATAATTTTTTAATTTGATAATATTTTTATTCAATTTTTTCTCTTATATTTTTTCAAAACTCAATAAAATATATTAATTTAAACTATTTAACTATTATTCATAAAACTTTGAGATATATTCAAACGAGTCATTGATACCTTAATGAAGCATCTTTGAACTAACCACGACTCTCGACCGTGGCACACGAGAATCCTCTGATCCTTAAGCTTAATCAAGATTATGGATACAAGGCTTGCTTAGGAAACAGAAAGAAGAAAGAAGAAGAAGCAGCAGCAGCAATAATTTATGGTCCCATCTCAACCACACTGATTGAAGGGGGTATGCTTTATAAGTAGGTTTAAGCTACTAACCCTACCAAACCTAGGAGACCAAGTTGCTTTGTGCCATGGAGACTAGGCTCTCCCAGCTTTTAACCAATGGAAGACAGCAACATGGTCACTGTGATTTGCATAAAGTTTTTTTTTTTCATCATTCACGGAATCACGCATGTAGTGGTCCAACGCGGATTTGATAATTAATCTGATTTTTTATAATCTTAAATTAATCTTGCAGCATCCACATATTATATCCATAATAAAATGCATGAAAATTAATTATACAATGAAATTTAAGTTTTTTCGTAGAGGAATAATATGCATCAGTCACTATTTATTTTCACACATCATATTTATAATTTTTTTATAAAGTGTGAGTGTTTTTTATAAACTAATTAATTATTAAAAATGCATGATTTTTCACAAACATTACGTACGTACCAATCTCGTTGAGAAGAAGGGTCCAAGTCAAGTGACATTGTTTTGGGTTGGGCGCTATAAGATTACCAGGTTGTACTTGACAATTGGGATTATTAACGCACAGACCCAAACGTGCGTGGATAGAAAACTGGAGCATGCCTTTGCGTGTCCCCTGTTCTGTCCCTCTCAAGCCGCAGATGGTGGTGAAGGAATCAAGTTCTTTGCACTCATGTCCGATGAATAAACTACGAGAACCATTGGTGCATGTTTGGTCTCCCTTGTGTCAAACCCGAGTCAGTCATATCTTTGTATAAATTTGATAAAAATAAATATTAAAGATATTTTTTTATGGTCGAGAATCTTGGAGACTGTATAAACACAATATCTATTTTACTCAATTAAACTTTGGACTAGTGTATTCAACTCAATCATATTGATCATGTAAATCGTCGGCTCTTTTACCTTACCGTCTATCAAATGAGAATTATTACAGTCGCAAAACGAACTTACAAAAAAAAATTCATAAATCAATATGATTTCATATGATACGTTAGATTTACATTATAGTAAAAATAACTTTATAATCTAAAGTGTCGCATCAATTTATTAATTTATAAATTTTTTTTGTGATTAAAACATTTATCCTATCAAATATATGAGCAAAATGGCTTATAATTGATTGTTTTTGCCTAAAGGAACAGTCCTAATGACAATAAATATATACGAGCCAAAATCGTACAAATAAGTATAAATAGCTATCTTAGTACAAGACATGTATTATTTTGATCCCAATTGTAAGAAGAATTATATCGATAATTATTTATTAAAACGAGTAATGTTAAGTACAAATTTTAAATAGACAAGTTTCATACAAATTATTTATAAAAAATAAATTCATCTAATAAATAATAGTTTTTTTTTACATTTTTTTTAGATAAAGTCCACTTTTTTATAAAAAATTATATGATACTGGTCTATTTGAAACTTGTACAAATCATTTTTCTTAAAAAATAAAAAAAATATCACACATTTCACTCTCTTGTTATTGAACTATGCCTAAATTTATCCATATGATATTGACAGTAGTCAATTAGAAATTTAAGATATCCCGAAATTTATACTCGTGAAAATTAACTATATATGTTATGGGACCTAACTCAAATGTTATCTCTCTTACTTTAGAATAAGAATTTTTTTTCTTTTTTTATCAGTACGGAAAAGAATATTAATATATTGTAATGCAAAAACTCCATATTTTTTTTCCGTTTTCAATTTTACAAAGATTTACGTATTTCTTTTAAATGAAAATAAAATAGAAATTATGATAAGATAGTTTGGTTACATAAAACATTATCTCATTTAATTTAATTATTATAATTTTTAAAATTTTCATGTAAAATATAATAAATAAGTTAATATTTTTAAATATTAAAATAAAAATTATATTAAATAATTATATTTTATAATATTTTTCAAATTTTAACTTTTTTTCTCGTCTAATAAAAGACGCTCAATCTAAAATAATTTTAAGATAGAAAAATGGTTCCGATCACACTGAAACATAACCCAACTTGTCTTCTCTTGCCAGTTTTTAAACATGTGTTAAGAATGTCAATCACAAATGTGGAAGCAAATCCCGTAAGTGGGACCCACTTCCCGACAGTGATGATGTTTTTTACAACTCTCCGACCGTAATTTTCTGACATTGGGAGGGGTAAGAAAGTTAAAGTGATCCAAAAAAAAGTTGAGGTGGCATCTTTGTATTATTACGTATCGTAATTTAGCTTCTAATTACCAAATAATTGAACGAAATTTCAGTTTTACCCCTCAACAGCCCCAGACGCTCTCTCTCTCTTTTTAATTTTTATTATTTCTTAAATGATTTTTACTTATTTGATTTTTTTTTTTTTTGTTTTCCTTTTGTTTGCTCTTTCTTTACCTTCTCCTGCACAACATCAGTTTCTACGATTTGTTGATCTACTTGTCGGAGTTGTTGGTCTCGATCTTACCCTATAATGGCCACTGAAAATCCAAGAGAGAGAGGGTGAACGAGTGAGAGAGGACAAGAGTGATCTGGTTGAATTTTTCGGCTGGGTTTCGGTCTGAGAAAACATGAAGAGTGAAAGTTGAAGAATTCGAGTTCGTTTTCCTGTGTTATGTGCGCTATTCTTTGTTGGGGGTTTGGGGTGTGGCTTTGATTTGGTTGGATTTGATATGGGTGGGTGTTTTCCTTGTTTTGGATCATCCAACGAGGAAGGAAGTGGTGTGAAGGAAGTGCCCAAGAAGGATTCAGTTAAAGAAGGCTCAGCTCACTCTCACCATGTGAACAGAGTTAACTCAGGTGGGATTTTTTTTTTCCTTTGAATTTTTTTTTTCCAGGGTAAGTTTTCTGGTTTTTTTATTTTTTTGTCAGTTTGATTACCATGTACGCTTTGATTGTGTTGGAGTTCTTGTTCTTAGTAGCGTTGTTCGAACGTCTTGATGATGGGTTGTTGTTGGAATTTGTTGCCACTTTGATCTGATGCATCTGTGGTTGTCAAGTCTGATTCGGCTCACTTGTAAATCTGGTGCTGTTATGGTTTCACTGTTCCAGTTAAATTATAAATTATTGGTCAGTGGATTTGCTTCTTGGACGTCTTGTTTAAATGTAAATTTATTTATTTAGCAGTACAAGAACATTTTTGGAGACCCGGTATCAGGTCTGAAAGTTCCAATCAGTTCGCTTGCTTTTGGTAAATTTTTCTGCTTATTTATAATCGTCAAACTTAAAACAGATAGTGGTGCTAGCAAGTGCATTGTAAATTAAAATATTAATTGTCCTACAGAAATTGGAAAGGTGAAAAACTGTGACTGAAATGCCACATGACTCTGTAAAGAATGTACGGTGAAATATTACATATCCATAAAGGATATATGATGCAATATTAACTCGAATTTTAAGCTTCAATTTGAAAATTTATTGAAAAATTTACAGTTACATCCATTTTTGACACCGTACAAGCATGACATACTCGGCCTAATTAGAATATGCAACAATAGCGATTTGGCATTCTTGGGTGATCTTAAATGACTGAGCATCTTTAAAAGCAAACTGAAATGTAGATGCATACAGGCGCCTCCAACGATTGTTCTCATGAATTCATGCCCTTAGGTTACAGAGTTCTGATTTCTAATTCCTTATCTAACTTTAAGTATTTTTTTTTCCTCTATTCTTCCTACCCACTATATGGCTTTCTAATTCACTTTTTTTCCCTAGAAAAATCAAAATCTCGAAGTGGTTCAGATCCTAAGAAGGAAACAGCTGTTCCAAAAGATGGACCAACAGCAAATATTGCTGCACAAACATTTACATTTCGAGAGCTTGCTGCTGCAACAAAAAACTTTAGGCAAGAATGTTTGCTGGGTGAAGGTGGGTTTGGTCGTGTTTATAAAGGTCGGTTGGAGAGCACAGGACAGGTAATTTGTGATCAGTTTAGATAGATGCCATAATATCATTTCTATGAATGTGCTCAGCGTATGTCCTAAACTAGTGCATTCCATGACTTAGATTCCAGATCTTATTTGACAGAGAAACCTCTACATTTTTCTAGAGCAATCACTCATTCACGCCTCCAGTAAATTAAATTCATTCCTTTAATTGCTAATTTGACTCAATCTCGTCTCATATGGTCTTTGGTGATCTCCTGTTTGATATAAGCTTTGTTTTTGCAGGTAGTTGCTGTGAAACAGCTTGACAGGAATGGCCTTCAAGGAAATCGAGAATTTTTAGTGGAGGTTCTCATGCTTAGCCTCTTACACCATGCAAACCTTGTCAATTTGATCGGTTATTGTGCAGATGGAGACCAACGTCTCCTTGTCTATGAGTTTATGCCATTGGGCTCCTTGGAGGATCATTTGCATGGTTAGATTGCATCCTTTTACTACTTTTGGTACCTTTTGCTCCTTAATAATTATCATTTTATATACATACTTGTTTCTAGGTTGTACCAGGTTGTATCATGTAATTTTTCCCACCAATGCTATAGTCTTGCTGTTATCTCTGGAGGTTCTTATGCTATTAAAACTTTGGTAGAGTAAATCATTTTAATCAAGGATCTGGTTGAGGCTTAGTATGTACACTATTTTAATTGAAAATTTGGCATTGTTGTTAATTTGAAGGATTTTCTCGGTATAGGTAGATTTCATGCTTGTGTTTTGCATGTATACATGGTTGGCTTGAAGGGGATTGATAGCTAAAAAGAGGTCCTCAAAGACACAAGCAGCCGAGTGCTTAACGCAAACCTTGGAAAGCTGTTGAGGATCTTACAGAAACTAGGGCATCTCAGAAAGCCAGAGTTGTGGTCCTTACTCCTTAGGGACCCCAATCAGCTCTTGGCTCGCTATGGTGCCTACACACTACCCACTGCCTTTTCTTATATAAATAAGGGATTGATAGCTTTTTGTATAAATTATTCCTTGTGAGGCAAGTCTTGCTCTACACTATCAATTTATTAGACATTAATTGTGGTTTTAATTATTGGTATTAATAAATTTTTACTTATAAAAAAAAATTGTGGTATTAATTGTAGGTTGGAAGTCATCTAGTAATTAAGTGAATTGGCAGTGTTTTAGTGGCTTGCTGGCCACTTATGCTTCAATAATAGATAGGGACATTTATGGTTTGATTTCATTGATTTATTTGCTCGGCTATTATTAATAACTTTTTATTTTTTAGATGGTCATTTTTCAACCTAGACGTTGAATCACCTAATGGTTCATTATTAAAATTATTGTGTTTAGATACATTAAGGCCCCATTTGGATACATAAACGATTTCATCTCATATCATCTCATCATTACAACTTTCCCAAATTCTTACACAAAATATAATAAACAATTTAATTTTTTCAAATCCCAAAACAATAATAATATTAAAAAAAAATTATTCTAATAATATTTTATTCAACTTTCAACTTTCTTCTAAAACCATCTCATCTCATTTAATTATCCAAATGGGGTCTAAGGCCTCGCTTGGATGAGTTGAGATAAAAGTTGAAAATTGAATAAAATATTTTTAGAATATTTTTTTTTAATATTATTATTGTTTTGGGATTTGAAAAAGTTGAATTATTTATTTTAATTTATATGAAAATTTGAGAAAGTTGTGATATGATTAGATGAGATGAAATTTGTTGTGAAAACAAATGAGGCCTAAACAATTTAGGATGTTTCTCTTTGATTTGACCTATTGTTTCTTTTTTTATATTATTTCTAGCACAATATCCATTGTTAACAGGTTCATGAGTCAATTTAGGTCCCGTTTGGATACAGAAACACTCTTGACCCATCTCATCTCATCATTACAACTTTCTCAAATTCTCATACAAAATATAATAAATAATTCAACTTTTTCAAATCTCAAAATAATAATAATATTAAAAAATAATATTCTAAATATATATTGTTTAGCTCATCTAAAACCAACTCAACTCATCTCATCTCACTATCCAATCGAGCTCTTAGTTTGGGTTGTACAGTGATTGATAATTCTATCATTTCCCTCCCCTTCTACATGCCTTTTTATGGTGTAGTTAGGTTCGATTGAATCTTAGAAGCGATAATAATTGCAAAATCAGTATTGCGTACGGCTATGGTTCTTGTTCTTAATATATACAATCGTTTCTCGTTGCTTAATGATGTTTTTTTCTCTTTTGTTTATCATCCTAACTCTACATGAGAAAAGGTAAGGCACTGCAGATGATTTTTCTAAGATAATTAGTGGCTTGTGATATTACAACCGTCCACTTTTTTTTGGATGTTTTATGCTGCGTGTATTTTTATTAGAAACTATAGATTGATCGAGGATGCCAACAAAGAAGGGGCATCAAATCAACACCAGGAAGGGGCTTTTCAGAGATGGGAGATGGCTACCTCCACTTTTGTTGCCTATCAAGCCCAAATGGCCTCCAATGGATCCAAAACATAAATCAATAAATACATAAAAGTATAGAGCATTATGCTTGTCTTCTTGATTTTGGAGAGAACATAAGAAGTTTCTATGATACTCCGAAATGGAAGAAAGTGTATTAAGTCCCACATTAGGTGGGTGGATTGTGGAGGGTTGTGTATGTGTGCGTGCTTAGTCCCGCATTGACTGTAGATGGAACTGAAGTTTCTGAGTGAATTCAAAGGGCTCCAATTGTAATTTTGACTAATCTTTCAGGGGTGAAGTGCAAGATATGGCTAGCACTTTCTTTGTCTTTGTGTCATGTGGTCTTGTAGCTAATTTAACAACGTTATGTAGTGTTAGGGAACTTGTAGTATGACGTGGACCTTGAGGAGCCGTGTATACTCTCTGGAATTTAACTTTATAAGCATTTCTGGGAAATCTAATTATAATTTTGAGTTTTGTCTAGTCCTTTTAGGTTTAGTGCATTGTTGCTTGCTTTTCTCTTGAATGGTGGTGACAATGTCAAAAAATTATCTTTGGCAGAATAAGAAAAGTGGCTAGTGCTTTGAATGCTGAAGTTGTTTCTCTGAAGACATTTTAAGGGCATGAAGGGAAAGAAGGTCGACTATGGAAATGATGGAGCTATTGAGACATTGGAATTCAATATTTGATTGAAGCTAGTTGTAGTTGGATTTGCCATGCAGTTTCTAGACCTAAAATTGGCCTGGATAGTGGATTTCATTTTGTAATGGCTTTGGGCTGGTATAGTTCAGTACTTGTTGTAATAGATCGATAGAAAGACTTTGCTGAAATGTTGAATTCTTTTTTTCGATCGGTAATCAAGAAATTTTATTCATAAGAATAGACAAAGCCCAAGTACACAAGGAGTATACATGAGAATTACCTAACTAGAGTTTACAACTGATAATAAAAAGTCATGGGCATTTAATCCGTTACAAACAATGGCCCCCACCCATGAAAACAATGTTTTAAAGAAAAAAACTTTCAGCTCCTCCATTGTTCTCTCGTGGTTTTCGAAGCCTCTATCATTTCGCTCCTTCCAAATTCTCCAACACATACATATAGGGACCATTTTCCAGATTGCTACAACTTGTGAGTTACCTCAGAGACCTCTTCAACTTGCTAGAAAATCCACTAGTCTAAGGGGCATGACCCATCCCATGATAATCCAAGTCCTGTAAAAAAAGTCATCCCACATGGTCCTGGCCACCTTACAATGTAGGAACAGATGATTGACTGATTCGCCATCTTTCTTACACATGCAACAATAGTCTAACACCATTACTCAATGTTTCCTTAGGTTATCTGTGGTGAGAACTTTGCCCAATCTTGCTGTCCAAACAAAAAAAACTTCTTTTGAAGGAGATTTCGTCTGCCAAATACTCTCCCATTCGAATGTGGGCCTGCTTGGGCTCATTAAAAATTTGTGAAAAGATCTGACCGTGAAATCTGAATTTACCTTTTTTGGAAGGGCTCCAACTCATCCTATCCATGGTACCCTTGGACATACGTACAGAATACAATGTCTCATTGAACCCTGAGATAACCTCCAACTCTCAGTCCTGGGCTGCCCTAGTGAAATTAAAATTCCATTGAGGGAGGCCACTAGAAAAAGCCAAGAGATCCACTATTGTTGCATCTTTACTTGTGCGAGCTCAAATATGGCGGGGAAAGTGTCTTGGAGAATTCGTTCACCATACCATTTGTCATACCAAAATTTGACCCGAGAGCCATTATCCACTATAATATGTGTATTATGTCTCCAGAAGATCTCCCAACCCTTCCTAATGTATTTCCACAAACCCATCCCATTTGGGCTGCGTACCTCATTCGAGCACCAACCACTCCATGCCTCTTCAACCTGTACATCTATAACAGACTTCCACAGGGCCCCCTTTTCGTGTTGGTACTGCCACAACCAATTACCCAATAAGGCTTGGTTGAATTTCATCAAGTTACGAATCTCCAATCCACCCCCAGAGAATGAAGTACAAACCACAGACCAATTGTCCAGATGAAATTTGAACTCGTCCCCCAAACCACTCCACAAGAAATCACGTTGTAACTTCTTATTACGGTTGGCAATCTTTGCTAGGAGTGAGAACAAGGACAAAAATAGGTGGGGTGGGGGTGGGGGAGAGAGGGTTAGAGAGAGTACTTTTAATCAAAGTGAACCTACCACCTTTAGATAAATACAACCTCTTCCAAGATGCCAATCTTCGCTCCACCCTTTCAATCACAACATTCCAGATCTGCTCTGATTTAAAGGAAACACCCAAGGGTAAACCAAGATACTTCAGGGGTAGTGAAGATACCTTACATTCCAAGAGAGAGGCTAGAGCCACCACTTCAAGAACAGTCCCCACCGGTACGAACAGTCGACACATTCCTCCAACCTTTTCACCACCCTTTTGTCGAACATGATAAGAACACCACCTGAAGTTCCTTTAGAAGGCAGATACGACCACCTGACATGATGCCCTCTTCACAAACTTCAAACTATTTGCCTTGTAATTAATTCTAACATGGTCTCTAGTAAACAAATGATATCACCCTGCCATTGTCGAAGTAAGTTCCTAACTTGGAGCCGTTTGTTATGCTCATTCAACCCCCTTACGTTCCATGATATTATTTTTGGCTTCATATCGGGATCGTCGTTGCCCGTCCCTTGAGACGCCCCCCGGCTAGAACTCCTCTGCCCTTCCTCATCGTTCATGGCCCACGTAAGCTCTTGACTTCTCTCTCTCTTTTTATCCGAATTAAGTGAAGGATTCGTTTTGGATTGTGCATGTCCAGCTTTAATAGCTGAGTAATGCCAAAAATTCATCTTCAAAACCCTTGCATGTAATCCCTACACAATGCTTGATCTCCATGGCTTTTTGAATTACCCAATCTGACACCCTCGGATGAAAAGAATTCAATGGAGTTGGTTCTGCCCCCTCACCAAAGAAACTACCCCTCCCTGCGTCCTCCCCCCTTTCAACCACCATCTCCTCAGACTTAAATACTACCAAAGGCCTTTCCATTGCAACTTCCACTAAGATACCCAGGCTTCCCTCACTGTCAGGATTGATAGATAAGGATTTCTGGGCTACTGAAGAAGATTCTGGCACCTTTATAGGTTCTTGCATGGCGTGGAGGTAAGTCGACGGCCCAGAGGTCGCCGATGGAATTTTTTATGGCTTCCCACAGTGCTCCAACCCTCCCGACGATGCTCCCATCCTCTTCTCTGCAAGATGCAGATCCTGTAGTAGCTCAACAACTGTCAACGCCGACGGCCGTGATGACGGGAGGCAACCCAGAAAGAACTGACGCACCATTTTGTGCCTTGTCATTGGACAATGGCCCTCTTGGCGTCGAGGAACCCAACTGCGTAGCCTCCTTAGGTTGCGAAATCCTTACCAGTGCAAGGTCTCCGATGCTAGGGTTATCGGGAATAATCCTAGAGGTTGCCAGCGACAATTTCTGTGGCACCCGTTGCCGTTGGTGGGCCGTCATCTCCATTGGCCCAGTTGCGGACGTGGAGCCCTTCTCAAAGGAAGGCCTAGTTCTTTTGAGACGCCAGTGCATTTTGGGTTGGGCTTGGCGTGTTCGGCCCAAGCCCAAGCCCAAGCCCAAGCCCACGCTCACCTTTGTTTTACCTTTATCCAGTCTCCTTTTCGGCCTTAATCCAAACCCAATCCACACTTAGTGCTTCTACAGCCTTCTTCAAACAACAAAGCTCCTCCTTCACGCCAACAAGCTGCGACTTCAGCCCAGACAGTACCTTTTGCCCCTCACTTTCCCCTGTGCAGGCATCGGATAGACCACCTCCAACTATAACAGGTACAAAGTTTCGACCAACCCTCCCTGCCAAAGAACACTCCCTTGCTACCCATTTATTTTTGTCCTTTTCTCCATTTTGTGATGCCAAAGCTTGGGTTGTACCACCATGCACCGCCCCCCTACTACCTACTATACCACCCATCACAGCCTCAGCATACGTCCTAGCCTGCCTATCCAACTCTTTCCCCTTCCCATCACCCTGGACCACCGTTGGAACCTTGGAGAGGCATGATAGAGCTTGCTTCATCTCCATGGACAGACTTTTCCACCCCTTCCTTCCATCCCTTCCGGAACCACAAGCAGGCCTCGACGCCCATTACCACCATACTCAGTGACTTCAGAGTAGTGTCCAAAGGCATTGGAATGCCGATGAACAACTATTGCCACAGATCCAACACGATAAGTCTTGAAAAAATCCTTTCTTCCCTTTGACAAGGAGCATTCTTCCACTGTGTTTGCCAGCCAACGAGCACTTGAATGGCTGAGTACCATCTCCTTCGTGGCCTTCCTGGTTCTTTCAGTGATACAAAAGTGGCTTCCCCCCTCTAACGATAATACAAAAACCTTGGTTTCTATTAATAAATGTTTTAAGAAGCCCATCCTAGACCAGAAAGATTACAGACCCAAGAAAAGCTATGATAGATGTAGTATTAGTGTTATTTCTGATGTAGTTGTAGCAAACAGCAGTTGAATTTGGCATAGCATTAGGAGCGGTGATAGTATAATTATGAACAGTAACTTAAATGTGGCTATGACAAGTGTACTGTTCCTAATTATACTGGGTCCAAGATTGTCAGTTGATATCCATAGTTGGAGGTGAAAAGCAGCTTAGCTTGGTTTTTCTTGTAAAAGCAATCAACTAGTTGACATCTTAGAAAGATAAATGCTGGTAATGTCAAGTTCAGAGCAATGCCATACAGAAACTTTGGTTAGATATTTTGGGCCTGTATACACTATTATATGAGATTGTTGTATGAGTAGAGCTTGCAATGCATATGTTTTTCTTACTTAGATTATAAAGATGATTTGAATTTTATGGAAAAATTGTTGTTACTTAGATTATATAGCTGGTGGGCCTTTGACTTATGGAAAAATTGCTTGGTATGAGCCTATCGGTTCAAGCTTGTGGTTTTTATGAAACATATCCTTATGCATAGCAAATATTATCTTCTTTACAACAACTACATGGATTCAGCTGCATATTTTCATCAAGAATTTATATTCTACTTATCAGGAAAAAAGCATGTTTATTCCTGTTTTAAAAAACTGCTTGAAT
Source organism: Juglans regia (assembly GCF_001411555.2). Taxonomy (NCBI): domain Eukaryota; kingdom Viridiplantae; phylum Streptophyta; class Magnoliopsida; order Fagales; family Juglandaceae; genus Juglans; species Juglans regia. The sequence goes on from NC_049912.1 coordinate 21,098,821, forward strand.
TTAGCATCTGGTACTTGGCATCTTAAGTCACATCAAGTGATGGTGTTATGCCCTGTTTGGACTTATTGTTGCAGAGTAAGCTGAACAAAATTTGTGCTTCTGTAGCATATTTCTTTCTTTCCCCGCAAGAGAAACTGGTCTCCTAGTTCGCAATTTGGGAATATGAAGTATTTATCCATCCTTTATTGTCAGTAAACTAACTTTCTTATTCCTCCTAGCAATGTTAGTATCTTCCTACTGTCTTTGGTACAAGGCATCTGATCTGGGAAATGGTATTTGGAACTTATTTTCCCAATTTTTGTGTGTTGAGCGCCTGGCTTTTGGTACTTCAATTGAAAGCCAGATCTTTGAATTCAATATGAAGTTAAGTGACTAACTAGTTTACCAAACACGCATATTAATTTAATTAACAGAGACTGTTAATTTAGTCACCATGGCATCAAGAAGATGGAATCTTTGGCTTGTAATCTTAGACAGTGGGTAATACCGTAATAGTCCAGAAATCATTATGGGCAAAATGCCGATGATTAAATGAACGAGTAAAAGTCCTGGGAAAAGGGAGAGGTAGAAATAAAATTGAAAGCATTTGTACTTGCAAAAAAATGAAAGCATTTGTAAAGAGCTTTACTCTGGTGCTTATTTGGTAGAAGATGAGAATGCCTGATATGGTTCTATGTATAAGATATCAGGGGCTCACAGTAATAAAAGAAAGGATTTCCATTGAAGGTTTCAGAAAGAAATAAGATAGGCTGAAAAGAGCAATAGAAAAAGAAATGGTTGCCTAGGTTTTGACTATAATTGCTATAAGATCAAGCCTTTTGTAAGTTTGAGCTTTTTGACAAAGGGTACCCCTTGTTGTTCTGAGTAATGCTTGCTCAATAAAACAGAAAAAAGGGGTAAAATAGTTGATTTATTATTTTGTTATGCTTTGAGTCTGTTGTTGTTTGACTCCAGGAATGAGCTATTTGGTGAGGGGTCTGGATTTAAGTTTTTCCAAACAAAAAAAAAAAGGCTGGACACACCCTCTTAACTAGTAAGAATCTAATGACATATACACCCTCTGTAAGTACACTTAAATGTCTAATTCAAGATAAATATCTTAGATTGTTCTGGAGCATAGGAGATACTTTTGAATGCAAATAACATGTTATTTACATATTTACACATGCGAAGACATATTATCACTTCATTGATGAATGGGTCACACTTATCTCGTTATATTGCAGGATCTGCTATTGGGGAAGTATATTTCCCGAGTGAACAAATGAAAACAATTGAAAGACATGCCTTTGCTTCAAATCTTAAACATTAACTTAACAACTCCACCATGTCTCTGATTCACTGCAACTGTTTTGAGGGGTATGGCCGCCGGGGGGGGGTGGTGGAGGGTGGCATTCTGATTGTATGTAGACTGCTTTGTCCCTCTCGTTATCTAATATTTTAGAGTGAATCATCAGTGTAACTTATATAACCAATGCCGAATGATATTTCATTTTTTGTCCATTAAGCTCTATTAGTTTCTTTAATAGTTGGCTTTACTTAATTATTACTTGGAAAGATGCTTCAAGTTGCCAAATTAGATTTCCACTGGAGCTGTATTCAGCTTCTAAATTTCTCCTCCTCCTTCCTTCAATAGTTGAATACCTGGCTCAAATTCAAATTACATGTCTGAACTTTCTGCAAACGACCTGACTTTTACTATTTTGCTATTTATTTTCAGATCTTCTTCCAGACAAGACGCCCCTGGACTGGAATACAAGGATGAAGATTGCAGCGGGTGCAGCCAAGGGGTTGGAATATTTGCATGATAAAGCAAATCCTCCTGTGATATACAGAGATTTAAAATCATCCAATATCCTTCTTGATGAGGGTTATCACCCTAAGCTGTCAGATTTTGGGCTTGCCAAACTTGGTCCTGTTGGTGATAAGACTCATGTGTCCACACGTGTCATGGGTACATATGGTTATTGTGCCCCGGAATATGCTATGACAGGTCAACTTACTCTCAAGTCTGATGTCTATAGTTTTGGGGTTGTGTTTCTTGAACTCATAACGGGTCGCAAAGCAATTGATAATTCCCGTGCACCTGGGGAGCATAATCTTGTTGCATGGGTAAGTATTCTTCCTGTCAATTTGGAAGAGTTCTTTAGACAACATTGATGAGTAATGGCTTGGTGATTAGTCTTATTAGCAATCATTGGATTGGCATTTAAGTTGTCTCTTTTTACTTCTGAAAAGAAGAGTAAATTTATGTGGTATTATGTTGTATTTGTAGGCACGACCACTTTTCAAGGATCGTAGGAAATTTCCCAAAATGGCTGATCCTCTACTCCAAGGCCGTTATCCAATGCGAGGACTTTACCAAGCTCTTGCAGTTGCAGCCATGTGTTTGCAGGAACAAGCTGCTACTAGACCTCTAATCGGAGATGTTGTGACTGCTCTCACATATTTAGCCTCCCAAAGCTATGATCCAGATGCCGCTGCTGCTCAAAATAACAGAGTTGGTCCATCTACGCCTAGGAACAAGGACGAAAGAAGAACCATGGCAGATGGACTGGATAGCCCAGGTGAGTCTGGACGTGGTGGGCGCCATGGTTCCCCTTCTGCTTATAAAAATTCACCCGATTACAGAAAGAGAGATTTAAGGGAAGGGAGTGCTGGTGCAGCACTAGCAAGGATTGACACCGGTGGTGGTTCTGGGAGAAAAGCAGGATTGGATGAGTCAGAGCGCCGTGAATCTCAGAGAGACAGCCCAATAAGTACTGGGAGAGCCAGGGAAACTCCAAGGAATCGTGATTTAGATAGAGAACGTGCTGTAGCAGAGGCAAAAGTATGGGGTGAGAATTGGAGAGAGAAGAAGCGGGCAAGTCGGATGGGTAGTTTTGATGGCACAAATGAGTGATGGACAAAAACTCCGTCGTTTTACACAATTCTTCTATGGAAGTAATTATATCGTTGTTATTGAGTAAGGGAACTGCTGAAGGCATCAATTTATATGGTAATGGGAGGAATCATGGCAAAAAAGGGATGGCGAATCATCAAGGGAGGGAAAATGGTGTGAATTGAGGCATTTACAGGTAAAGACCCTTGAGAGAATGTTGTTGTCTGGACTCTGCAACATGTCCATTTTATGTATGTAGGAATTTCACAGGTGTATGCTACAGAGAGCAGTGAAGATGTCTAATTTTTGCACCCCCCCTCATATATATTGTTGTCTGGGGGAACTTAAAAGTGGGGTTTGGTGTGGGTGTCGTAAGTGTTGTACTTTTCATACAGTTGCGTAAATGGACCTCTGAGTTAAAAGTGTTGTACTTAAAAAAAAAAAAAAAAGTGTTTTCGGCTTATACACAGAGAGAGGTTTGGTCATATCGTTCCGTTCAGCTCTCTCTGGTGAATGAAATTGAACGAGTCAAAATGTATTTTGGAAATGAAATGGAACCATTGTTTAGGACCAAAAAAAAAAAAAGAGGATATGTACAAATAGGTAGACCTGCTCTTGAAGTTGTTGAACTGCTTTCGATATTTAAAATTTGTAAATAGAGAGAAAAAGTAAACCAGTTGCGGCCAACTTCTGCATTAGGTGGGTCATGGAACTCACTCGATCTCAAGCTATGATGTTTTTCACTAACGAAATAAAAACACTCAGATTTTTTCTCTATCAATTGTCAAATCCGAATCTTAACGTGGATTCCTATCCCAACTCTGGAGTTTAAAGAAATAAAAAAGGGTGAGATTCACTTTGTGTTTTATTTTTTCATGTAGACGAACTCAATTGGATCACCAATTGAACTTTGATTTCTCATTTTCCTTCTGAAGTTAAGGAGGTAAGACCATTAAGGCCTTGTTTGGATTGAGAAAACATCTCAACTCAAACTCTCACAAAAAATACAATAAAGAATTCAAACATTTTAAAATTTTAAAACAAAAATAATATTCTAATAATATTTTATTTAATTTTCATCTCAATTCACTTCTTGGTTTATAAATAATAGGCAGTTCCTATATAATTAGTTCTGTTTATTTCTTTCCCGCTCTAAAATTTTACAATTCGGATTAAAAAATAAACTATAGAAAATCTGAATTCTTCATATCGGAATCCGGAGTTGAGTCAAATTTCCAACGAATCCGCCACGAAGCAAATAACAAAAATGCTCAACTCACGACTTAAACATTAATATTCAAGTTGGTACAAAATATTCTAAAAGAAGGATTAACCAAATGGTCAAAACTTCATATTTTGTACTGAGCTCGATCCACAAACATTGGTTTCTGGGAAAATAAGGTAAGACACTTGTCATAAATCAAGCTCACAAAACGCAACAAACAGGTAGGACGATTACTGACGTAGCAGTAGTTTAGTACTCAAAATAATTCAAAATATTCAACCGTCGTCTTTGCAAATGCCTGCCTGACATCCCAACAGCCATAGAAATCATTAATTTCACAGCAGAGAGAGAGAGAGAGAGAGTAATCAGGCCTTGCATACCTCTATCTTAAGGAGCAAGTTCAATATATTCATCAGGTGACAGTAGTTTATATGAGATGGGGACATCAACCCTAATAGTTGGGGATTGGAACCCCCCAACCATGGAGTCATGGGTGGTGACATTTGGACAGATGGCCTCATACATTCTTCATTTATACAAAATTCCCAAATCAAATTTGTAACCCAAAACAATTTTGAAAGAGGTTAACCCATCAGTGATGAGATGGATTCTGGTGAACCCTGATCCCAAAAATAAGGGGATATAACAAACTCAAGCATGAAAACTAGAGGCATTCCTTGCCAGACTACTGCTACCCTATATAATTATAATAGGTGTTACCTCCACCCCCAAAAAAAAGGGGAAAAGGAAATCGCAACTTTAAATTTAGATATCATTTCCTCCGCTTTCCCTGCAAGAACATTATTTGCTTCAGTATGTAAACAGTAAGTATACCACAAGAAAAGAAAGCAAAACTATTACATATTCAAATACGAAGTGGGGGCAGTAGTAACACACCGAGCTCACATAGTTGTCCATAGTCAATTGTTTACGCTTCTTTTGGGAAATGGGGCTTTCCGTTTGCCTAGCAAGAGCGCGCTTTGATGGTGTCATGCTCTGAAATACATATTGTCAAATCAGTATAAGATGTAGCAATTTGGATGGACAAAGATTGGTTTGATCAGGAAATAAAACTGGAGGATCCAAATGAACAAATGCATGTGATGTGAGAAGGTAGGTTGGTGAAGTTTAAGTGTGGTACACACCGCACAGACAAATAAAATGTAGGTACGGTGGGGTTTACAGAAGTTTTGAGTACAAGTATCCAACCTTGGCAAGCTTCTTCTCTTTACGAGCTTGTCTCTCCCTCTCATCATACTCTTGGTTTTCCTTCTCCACTAACCGAATAAGGGTATCACACCTCCTTGCAAGTTCTTGAGTTGTGCGAGACTTTACAAACCAATCAAATCGAAACAAGGGTGAAGTGCGAAATGCTGCCTTCAGCTCATCCCAATTCCCATACCCAAGTTTATGAACCATGCATATCTGCAAAAGGGAAAAGCCATATTATATATTTGAAGATCCCACACATACACAGTTCATCATTTATTTGGGGAGGAGAGAAACACAGTAACTGATTTTAAAAGAAAAAACGCACCATGAAACGATCACATTCTTCATTGTACAACTTCCCTTTGTTCTGACCATACTGAATCTTGAGTTCCAGCCAGGGATTCTTGTACCTGTCTAACTTCTTCCCAATAGCTTTCATGATTTCATCTTTGCGTGAAATTCTAGCCTCTCCTCTCTCGATATTCTTGATGATCCTATCATAATCTGGAGGACATATTCAAATTCAATAATGGTATCTAACACTACAAAGTTTTTAATGTGGAAATCCCATGAAAGCTTATAGTTTGCACTATATCAATGCAATCTTTATCAGGTTCAACTACAAATGACCAACTCCTGCAACTGAACAAACAAATGATCCTGCAGTTTAGCTCAAACCAGACACTAATGCAGTTCGTCGCTCTGATAACTGAAGGTCAAATACAGTCAAACGGGTCCACCTAATGCTATTTCTCCAAAACGTTCATATATTAAAAAATACACTTTTTGGGAGTGTTAATGTTGCATATGATACATGATTAAGAGAGCATGACATGTTCTAGGGGCCAGGAGTTCACAAACAAATGGCATGTGAACTCAGGTAAAAAAGGCTGAAGTTCAAACCAGCAGACAGTATTAAAGAAACGTATATGTACATGTAACAATAACAAAAGCTTACATTAGCTTCCCCTTACAACATTTTTTCACCAAAGGCATAGTATTGGATGTTACTTACCATTCAACTCTTTGTATCTTTCTTTAAAAACTTTGGCGTATCTTTCAACTTCCTCCTCTGTTTTCCCTTCCATCTCATAAGCAATACTTTTTATGTCATTTCGGCCATACTTCTCACACGCTCTGATGAAGGTATTGAAATCTTTTCTACTCCAAGAAGAAAACCCCTGAAATTCATCAATAGCCATATTTAGAAAAAGGTATCTGTCATAAACTTGTTCTACAACATATAATCCACTTACTGCTTCTAATAAACGTTCCTTTTCTTCCAGTTCTTCAGCAGTCAATGGATCTCCAACCTCTAAATGTCATCATTCAGTTAGAGAAGGATTCAGTGAACCAATAAGTCAGGAAAGGAAGGCAATCCTTATGAAAGATACTCAAAATACCTTCGGGTTCATCCACATCTATTGTGTCTTTCAACTGATTCTTTTGATGCGTTTGCTGAAAAGTCAATTATTAATAAACTGTGTAAAAAATTGCATTTGCTGAAAATAATGTCAATAAACTATGCAGAAAAACTAAAATTTCAACCAAAAATGGATGGAATAGGTTCTGATCAAAGCAAAAGTGATATTTTCAGGAGCTTAATGATTACCCACCATCAGATAGCGCACTTCCTTTTCATAGAGCTCACTCAGCCTCTGTGTGTTAAAGAACTGGAAATCATGCCTGGAAGAAAAGAATCAATAGAAACAAATAGATATTCTTAGCAAATAAGAACACAACCCTGTTCACAGTGCAACGAGTTTCAGGAGACGCTTACAATTGTGGCATCCGAGGAATTCGAGGTTCTCTTGGTTTTGCCGGACCCCCTTGACGCATTGTTTGCTTAAAGTATTCAGATTCTGAGTAACTAGAGAGGGCAAAAAGAGAATTGCGTTTCATATCATGGTGAAAAATAATCTTAAATGTTTATCTTAATAGAATAAAAAAAGATTGCTATTACTTTCGCTTCCGCTCTCTCTTTGGTGGTTCTATCCAGTTATCGCTAACAAGTTTCTTGAAGTCAACCTTGTTCTCATCCTTCACCACAGAACACACATATAGCAGTAAGTTGCTAAAGCAAGCCTTAGAGTAAGGCCAACCAAAGTACAAGTTGGAGAACAAAATATGAAGGTATCACATTTACCTTCTCATCATCAAAATCATACAATTCAGCAGCTGCATGAAACCACATCAATATCAGCATTTTTTACATTTTAAAATTGTATAATTATTAAAAAAGCAAAAAATAAATACATTTATGCGAAAGAACCCCTGATAACTAATATACATACTGTCATCCATTTTAAACTTGATTGCATCTTCTGTAAATTTCTTCATCTTGGCATCGAGCTCAGCAGTCGCCTCCTCTCCTTTTGCTATAATTCTGTCAATGTCCTCATCTGTAATTGTACTGTCCTTAGAACTGAAAACCATTTCAGCACCAAATCTCACCATCTGAAGCAGCTCGTCTTTATTAACAGCTGCATGAAACGAAAATGCATCAGAAGACATTGATGCACAGAAATATCTTTACAAGAAATGAAGAAGAAACACAAAAAATAGATACTTCCATAAGAAAAATCTGAAAATGCTTACTCTTCTGCTCTGCTAATCGTCCTTGTTGAATGACCAAAGCATCAAGTGCAAGCTTTTTGTAAGCCCTCTCAATCACTTTTTCCTCAATGGCATACTGTTCCATAAACCAATTAAATGAGAAGATTAATGTAATGTTAATAACTCAGCTATGTAGGAGGTTGGTTTTTGCTTGAGGTTGATGGGTCGTTCAGGATTGGTCTTTGGAAGAGCATCTTTTCTCCCACTTTATTATATAGATGGTGGGAAATGGATCCAAAATTCATTTTTGGCATGATATGTGATGTGAAGACCGGCCCTTGAATGTGCTTTCCCACTGTAATTCAATACTGCATGAGGAATTTGAGGAGGATCATTGTCAAGTTCTCACAAGATTTTCATAAGTGGAGGTGGATCTCTTCATATTGTTATTCAACCAGTTGTATCCTAGTAGAGTGGGACAGGGTGGCGAAGATAACTAGTTTTGTGTCCAACAAAGAAATGAGCATTTGACGTCACTGTAAAATGTTTTATGTGCCCACGATAGCCAAGCCCTAGGGTTTGGCTCAATTGGTAAAGGCCTTGGGCTTGGAGATATGCTCCCCCTAAGTCTAAGGTTCAAATCCATTTGGATGCAAACAATCTCTAGGGGCCATCGGACTGGGGGATTTCCCCTTTGAATTACCTGATGTGCACTTGTGGGAAACTCTTTGTTGAGGGCATGTGCACCCCTAGGAATAGTCGGAACGTTGTTCCCGAACACCCGGTGCCAATCAAAGAAAAAATGTGCTCACGATAGCCCATTTTCCTTGGAAAATTATTTGGAGAAACAAGGCACCCCAGAGAAGGAACTTGTTTGAATGAACGGTAGCTTTAAGAAAGATTATGACCTTGGATTATGAAAGAAAATGGAAGTTGTACAGATTGGTGTTGTATGTGTAGGAAGAGTTAGGAAACATGGATCGCCTTTTACTTCATTGCAAGACATCTAGTACTTTAAGGAACACAATCTTTGGACTATTCAGGATAGATTAAGGTTGTGTTTGGATGTTGAAGTGAGTTGAGTTGAGTTGAGTTGAGATGATAAAATATTATTAGAATATTATTTTTTAATATTATTATTATTTTGGGATTTGAAAAAGTTGAATTATTTATTATATTTTGTATTGGAATTTGAAAAAGTTGTAATGATGAGTTGAGATAAGTTGAGAGGAGTTTGACAACCAAACGAAGCCTAAGCCATGCCATCCCGAGTGGTGGATCTTCTAACTCATTGGAAAAGGCAGATCAGCAGTCACCAGTGTGCAATATCATGGAAAATGATCCAATCATGTTTAATGAGGTGTATTTATAGACAAAGATATGGGTGTAGCATTGAAGGTTGTGAGAAGTCAATGATGGGCCTGCTATACATTGTTCTCAACACCTTGTACCATTAGATGGTGGTCATAGCGTTGAGAATTTTCTATATCTGTTACCTTTCTCTATTTAGTTGTATTTCTTGTATACTTGATGTAGTAACACCCTTTTTTAGTCAATAAAATTTACATTGCGTATGTTTATAAAAAAGAAGCTTATAATCTTTCATGCTAAAAATACAAAGGTCCAAACCTCTGTGCAGAACCGAAAAACTTGAACTTCTTTCTTTTGACCAATCCTGTGAGCACGGTCCTGTGCTTGTAGATCCACTTGTGGATTCCTGAGAATCCCAAGCATCAACAAAACCACCAAAGTAAAGGAAAATAAACAAACATATACATACCAAAACCAGAAGAGGAAATACAGAACGGGTGCTCACCAATCACTATCGTAGAGAATGACAACATCAGCAGTAGCAAGATTAATGCCAAGGCCACCTGCTCTTGTTGATAATAAGAAAACAAATTTCTCGCTCCCAGGCCTGTTAAAAGCATCAATGGAAGCATCACGATCTTCTCCACCAGTATTCCCATCAATTCGACAGTATAGGTATCCACGAAACATCAAGTAATCTTCAAGAATATCCAGAAGCCTTGTCATCTGAATTATAAAAACAATTCCAAGACTTACAAAATAAAAAATAAAAACCAATACCAAGAGTAGGGGTGTAAATCGGTTCGGTCTAGTCCGAGAGGGTGATGGACTGAAATTTTTGGTCCATCATTTTCCCCGGAATGGACCAGACCGAACACCATAGGGATTGGACTAGACCTTTTTTTCAAATAAATTAATAAAAAAAATATTTAAATTACTAAATTAAAATTAAATAAACTATTAATGTGTATTATGTAACTAACTCATTAAAAAAAATATTTTATATAGTCAATGATAATAAATTAGATGAAAATTACATTATTAACTTATATAATTACTATATAAAAATAATATATTAAATTATTAAAAATATTTTTAAAATATATATAGGAGTTCAGTCTGGTCCAGTCCAGTCCGGTCCAAAATTTAGACTTCGGGACCGGACTAAACTTTTTTGGTCCATAATTTATGGGACCAAGACCGACCGGTCTGGGGTTCAGTCCGGTCCAGTCGGTTTTTCCAGTCCGGACTGAACTCCTTACACCCCTAACCAAGAGTAGAATTATACAAGAAAAATAACAAATGCCTACCATATCACATGAAAAAAGTATAATTTTGAAGAAAATTGACCTGTGAAAATATCAAGACCCTAGAATCACGCTCTTTTAATTTTGGAAGCAACTTATCCAACAGAACCATTTTACCTGCAAAGGAAAATTAATAGTGGATTAGGGTTTACCATGTGTCAATTGGTAAACACCTTATAAACTCAATATCTTGTAGAATGGAGAGCGTACCAGCATTTGTAATAAGATGATCTCCTGTTGTATAAGGAGGGCCAGGTTCTGCACCTTGAAAAAGATATGGATGATTACAGCATTTACGCAGCTGCATTGCTATATTCAGAAGACGCTTACGTTCTCCACCAGCATTAACAACTTCAAGATCTTTCTGCAGCAAAGCCTTGTAATAGTGTTTCTGCATTTGTGACATACCCACCTTAAGAATTGTTTCCTTCTTTGGAGGTAAACCTTTCTCAACATCTGACTTCAACCTTCGGAGGAGGAAAGGACGGAGGACCTTATATATGCAGAAAACAAAAGTTACATCATCAGCTCAAAAGGCATAGCACATTTGTGCGCGCGCGCGAGAGGGAGAGAGAGAGAGAGAGAGGGGGGGGGATAAAATAATATGCATTGCTCCCCAATCAGACAGATTTTTTACCTACCTTATGAAGTTGTTGAACAACTTCCTGCTGATCATTTTCACCAGAAATTTGGAACCATTCATCAAAAGTTTCAGCAGAACTAAATATCTCTGGCAGAAGAAAGTTGAGAAGGGCCCAAAGTTCATGGAGATTGTTCTGTACAATGACAACATATTACTACATTTAGATTAAAGAAAACAGTGTCCCCATTAAATGATGGTGTATAAAGTCCAAGAAAAGAAACCGATTCACTCCAGACAGAAGATACTGAAAGCAACTAAAAATCAGGCACACGAAAGGTACTCATGAAAAAATATTGTGCAGTTCACTGGATCTTTTCTTCCCACCACATTTTACTTCCATTCTTTTTTTATAATTCACATTTTACTTCCATTCAACACTACATGGGCAAAATTTTTATGAAACATTTATGTTGGTCTTTTCTACAACCTTTTGTTTCCATTCATTGATAAAGTCCTGATCTTTGCCTGAAGTTTGCAATACTAGCAACAACACAACCGTATCTGCTACTTTCAAGGATAATCAACAAGTTCAATGGACACATGCATATGTTTTCTAACATAGCAGGGCCAAGCATCCACGTTAATCAAATTTATACCTGAAGCGGTGTACCCGTGATGAGAAGACGATAATTAGTATTATATAGCCTCATCGTTTTTGAAAGGAGGGAATTCTCATTCTTGATCCGATGGGCTTCATCAATGATAATATAGCGCCAGCTAAAGCGACGCAAGGAGGACTTCTCTTTAATTGCCATTTCGAAACTTGTTACACATACATCGAACTTGCCAGCAACCAGTAAATTTTCTCGTATATGTCTCTGCAGAAATCAAGAGTGACAAAACATCAAGCAAAAAGATTATCTGGTATCACAGTTCACTGATCCAAAAGAGAAAAAACAACTCACTCTTTCATCAGGATTTCCAAGAAACTTTACAGCACGCAAAACTGGGCAAAAACGCCGAATTTCATTCATCCAGTTTCCAAGGGTAGATTTTGGAGCAACTACCATATGAGGGCCAGTAATTCCTCTGAACTCATGCAAATAGCCCAGTAAGGAGATGGTTTGTAACGTTTTACCAAGGCCCTGGATAGCAAAATTAACTTTTCACTAAAAATACCAAGTAACCAGAAGTAATTATATAATCACCATTTGTGACAAATACAGCTTGAAAGATCAAGACTCGAAGTCCATCATCTTGCAACAACATCAAGTAAAATAAGTCAATTCTAAAATGCAAAAAATTATATGCATACCATTTCATCGGCGAGGATTCCATTTATACCATTCTCATAAAGACGTATGAGCCAGTTTAACCCAGCAAGTTGGTAGTCCCTCATTTTCCCCTGAATACCTAAAGAAAGGAATACACAAATATATAGGGGCATCGTTTAGACAGATGAAGAAATCTTCAAGAAACGTCCTAGAAAAAATTTAAACTAGCACATGGGTATCAAGGTCCCTGGGGGAAGAAAAAGCATACAAGTAGTCAATCACACTTCCAGCCACTAAGAGCTATAGATCATCTAAAGGGAATTGGACAAGAACAAGAGAGAACAATGTGCCAATAGCAGAAGTTTTGGTGACATCAGGAAAAAGGCACCAAAAAAAATCTTTGGAAAAGATCTTTTTCCAAAATATCAGTAAAATATTTCCCAAAATATCACAAAAACAAACATTGAAGCAAAACACAGTACATCACAAAATATGAAGACAACCCAATAATACTAGATCATACAGATAAACAGAGACCACATACAAGAGGGTTGAGTCAACAGCCGTGTGGTTCCTGCCCCAGATAGACCATCCTCTTCCTCCTTAAGGCATTCTTCATCTTCTTCCTCTTCAGTTAATTTTGATGCATGGCGACCCCTACGTTATAAAGACGGAAGAGCCATCACCAAATAAAGATTGAAAGTTTAGTGGATAGCAAATGGGCTGAAAACCAAATTAAATGCCTCCTACATATCAGGGTATTAACACAGGTGGCTCATAATATCATGCATGCCATTTGTACTTCATCAACTTTATAGTTGCTCCAGAATTGAAAAATGTCAATTTTGTCTAGAGAGAAAAGCAAGATCAATTAGTTTCCATTAGGATAGGAATATGTCTCCTACATTTATTTATAGGTGACTAAGAATTTTATTGATGATAGAAAGTAGGCACATCCCAAGTACAGGGGACATATATAATAGCAACACCTATGCATAATTGTCTAGGGATACAAGAAAGTCATGAATATTCAACTATTGGAATCTACTACAATTGACCAATGGGATAAAATATTAAAGACAAGCATTCTAAGCTCGTCCATTGATAGCTCACAATCTTCAAAACTTCTTTCATTCCTCTCCCTCCAAAGGCAACATCAAAGACAAGTCGAGATCATCTTCCATACTACCGAAATTTGTGAGTTACCATGAAGGCCTCTCCAATTTGCTAAAAACTCAACCACCTTTTTTGACATCACCCAAGCTCGCCCAACTTTGGCAAAAATATCATTTCATAGGGTGTAACGCCCCAATGGAAGACCCAAACCATATGGCATATATTCCAAAAAGATTAGTCAATGATACAATTGAAGCTCCATTGGAACCTTATAAAAAACAAGAACTTCTCCTTCCCAAACTATGTAGGATCTCATACACCACCTACCATTATCCTTATCATATGGAGTATCACAATCTACCCCCTTTAAATTTCTAACGTCCTCATTGGGCATATCCGTTGTAGGTGGCACTACTCAAATCTCACATTTCTGGTTGGAATAGGCTCTAATACCATTTGTAACGTCCCAATGGAAGGCCCAAACCACATGGCCTATACTCCAAAATAATTAGTCAATGATACAATTGGAGCTCCATTGAAACCTTATAAAGAGCAATAATTTCTCCTTCCCAAGTAATGTGAGATTTCATACACCACCTACTCTTATCCTTATCATATGGGATATCACATAGGGTCATGGCAACTTCACAATATAAAGTAATAGGTGGTCAATGGATTCCCCACTCTTTTTACACATACAACACCAATTCGTAACAATGACTCGACATTTCCAAAGATTGTCTAAAGTGAGGATCTTCCTCAAGGAGGTAGTCCATACAAAGAAAGCAACTTTTAAAGGGGCCGTGGTCCTCCAAATGTTCTTCCATGGGAATGGGTTGGTGTTTCGCATGAGGAGAGATTTGTACAATGACCGAACAGTGAATTTCCCCTTCTTAGCGGGGCCAAAAGATCTTATCTATGCATCCCCCAATCACTCTACTAGAGTATATAAGGTTGTAGAACTCTGCGAAAGCTTCAACTTCCCAATCTTGTGCATCTCTAATAAAGGTGGCATTCCATTGAGGAAAGCCACTAAATGCATCCAGAAGATTTGCAATTGCGGCTTCTTGCATCCATGAAATTCTATAAATTCCTGGATGAGCTTCCTTAAGAAGATAATCACCACACCATATGTCATGCCAAAATGAGATCTCCTTAGCTACTTCATTCAAATCTAAGTCAATTTGGTATGAGGTCTTGGACAAATTGGAGCAAAGATTGGTTAGCTGGAAGAGGATTTACTTGTAGAAGAGGGTAACTTTCATTAAAAAAAAAAAGTCCTCTCAATGCCACCTAGGGTGGCCCATCATGTAGATAAACTGCAGCGGGATTTCTTATGGGGGCGATAAATGAGGTGTTTAAATTTCACCTATTAAAATGGATTGTTGTATGTACTCCAATCTCGGCTAAGAGTTTGAAATTTATTAGGCCCGTTTGGATACAAAAATGGTTTCATCTCATCATTATAACTTTCTCACATTTTCAACATAAAATATAATAAACAATTCAACTTTTTCAAATCTCAAAACAATAATAATATTAAAAAATAATATTCTAACAATATTTTATTCAACTTTCAATTTTTATCTAAAATCATCTCATCTCATCTCATCTCACTATCCAAATGGGATCTTAGTTTTCAACAAGGCTCTATGGGGAAAGTGGTTGTGAAGATACCAACAAGAGGTCTTTGTGGAGGGCCATTATAGAATCAAAATATGGTGGGGCTTTTTTCTCTATAAGTAAAAACAACTTTATTAATGAGAAAGATATAGGTGTTGCCCAAGTACATAGGGAGTATACAAAAGAAAGCACCTGCTACATTCTATAAACAAAAAAAGAAACAAGAAAATCATGAGCTCTAGTTCCATCAAGTACAATAACAGAAAACCAAAGCAATAAAGTGTGCACAAACAGCCTTCAAAGTTACTCCAAAGTGCACCCCCTATCTTCAAAGCAGCAAAATATGGTGGGACTTGAGGAGGATGGTGTCCGAATGAGGTGAGAGGGCCACATGGGATGGGACTATGAAAGCAAATAAGAAGAGGATGGGGAAAGGGTTACTCCCAAATAGTTTAGGTCATATCTCATTTATAAAAAATAAATAAATAAATAATAATAAAAAAGGAAAACCCAAAAGAACACCAAACTGGAAATGTAAGATTAGAAATACAGTTAAAAGCGGCCAATATGTAATATTCAAGGAAAAGGGCATTTATTTAGTTTGAAAAGGATTTTTGCACACCATTTCTATCTTATTCAACATACATCCTTTTACGGGGACCAAAAACTTATAAAGCTATATGCTGCCACACATCCTCTTTTTACACTCAGAAAAAGATAAATGTCCCTGAAGCAATTCAGTCCGACCCATGAAATTAGGTTAAAAATCTACCGAAAGACATAAAATTGTATGCGGTAGTTAGCACCAATTCAAGCTCTGTTTCAATTTGCACCACTTCAAACACTGCAAGAGACATCTATCAAGTGTTTAAGAAAATCTTTGTGACAGTTATCTCACCCCCCCCCCTTTTGTTTTTTTACTTAAAACACAGAAAAAACAGTCCAAGACGTCCCTATATAAAGCAGTATGGAGTGCTCTATTTCCATTTCTGAAACTGATGCAGGAGAATATATGGATGCTGAGTTGTAAGGCTAAATAAAGCAGCGAAATACAATTTAAAAAAAAAAATTTTGACGTCTCACAATCAAATGCATCTTATTCTATATAAGTGCAAATAAATATGACATGCCTTAATGAAAGAAAATAATCACACCAAAAACTCAATAATAATAAATAATAATAAAAAAAACCATCTTTTTAGTCCACCTAAACTTCCAATAAGCTCATTCTAGTTGAAATCTCAGATTATAATCAACAATTGAGGCTTCCACCCTCACATGTCCAAGATCAAATTTCAATCTTATCGACTAAAAGGGTTGTGTAGGAAACGAGAAAGCTATAAAAATTCCAAACATGGGGACTTGTATGGCTAAAGAACTTCTAGTACAAGAGAGATTGTATCGCAGATTAGACCTAAATAGAGAGAATTAAAAGATTTTCCTGGGATCATTAAAAAGTGCAATATTTACAATATTGTTTAAAGAGACCACGAGTTGTACCTTCCTTTTGACTTCTTTTGAGATGCAGATTGATCCCCTTTGGCAAAGTGTGCAAACAACTCAGTCTGCTGCAGGAGATACTTCAAGCGCCCTGGCCCCTTATTGTTCTGCAATTCAAATAAACCCACCCATCAAATTCAATAGTCCATAGATACACAGAAAAACAAGAGTCCTCTAAATGAGGCACGCACCATATCAGCATCAATTGCAGCATTTTGAGCATCCAATATTTCCTGAATCTTTTGTTTCTTCATTTTCTGCATTTCATTGAGCCTGGCCTTCTCACGCTTGCTAATGTCCACACCGGATACATTATTTCCATCCTGCAAGTAATCATGAACTCAAATGGGGATGATAAGTTTATGCACAGAATGTTACACGGCATCGATAATGTCCAATTTGTCAACCATGTTGAGCTACTGAAGAGTGAGATAGATTAATCATCCAACAATTTGATAGCGAGAGATTGACTAATACTTAAATCCATTAATTTTTCATCATTTTGGACCCAATGCGACAACGCGTAAGCCCAAGTTAGCATTATACAGCATTTTTTCTTGATATGCGTTTTCAATATGGGACAAGCACAATGAAATATAAACTCAACCTTGATTTTATTTAATTTTCCCCGTCTTTCTCTGGAGCCGGACGGGATGGGAAGTTAAAGACGCCCTAGAACATTCAAAGTCTAGCGCAATAAGCGCCAAAACAAACCCTAGCGTACAGAGACAATCACAGACACGGATCCAACAAAAGGAAAGCGAATACGTGATCGTAAAATTACCTCATCTTCTTCCTCGGCATCGCCATCCTCGGCGACGGCGGGTTCGTCGTCGTCGTCCGAGGCGGGAGACTTGTCATCGTCGGAGCCGGCCGAGCGTGCTACGGCTTCGAGTTCCTCCTCGTCCTCTTCATCGTTGATCTGATCGTTGACCTGTTCCTCTTCCGATGAATTGGTGCCATCGGATAGGACTTCATCTGAGGATGCCTGTGGATCAGATGGCTTGGCCATGGATTCGGTTTCTCTGAGACCGAGGGTTTCCTTCGTGCGTGCGAGTACTGAACCCTATACTTGTGTGTATGCGTGCGAGGGAGAGAGACCAACTTCTAATTTAGAAGCCCACTTCCAAAAAAAAAAAGGAAGGGAAGGTCCAGAGCCAGGGTATGTCCATTTATAGCCGTTTGATTGGTGTAGTGAGATGTGCGGTTCGAAAGCGTTGGGAGTCCAAGGAAGGAATTTGTGTGAAACTTCCCGCCAACATTAGGAAATGCACATTTTCCCGCCTATGGGGCTCGGACCCCAGGCCCAGGATGCACCTCTCGAACGCGCGAGCGGCTGTCGGCTTGTCACGGTGGTTACTCATTTTACTGAGAATATTTTAAAATACTTTATTATTATTTAATATTATTTACTATTATTTACTGTTATTAATATTTTTTTATTATTATTTACAAAATACCTAAAAATACCTCGCTATCCAAACATAACTGAAAATATTACATTTTTTATCTCTCATTATCATCCTTTACATATATTTTTTTTAAATAAAGGTTTATATGATCACCATGTTTTAATCGAATGAAGTTTGTAGAATTTTTCAAAATAACATTTTATTATAAAACTATAAAACGATTGTAAAATAATCATGTCTGTTGCATCGAGGCTCGTCCCATTGCCTCCATACTCATCATGATATTTAGCAGGAGTGAAAGTGGCAAACCTAACTTGGGGACAAAATTATATCAAGATGTTTCTAAAATTTTTTAAATTTTAGAAAGGCTAGGCACAATATCTGTTTGTGATCATCAAGTGGTGCCTCTTATTAATGTACTAGTAAAGCGTGCACTTGATTCTTATGTTATAGTATAGGTTAATAATTTTAAATGAAAAAGGAAAACTTCAATCTAAGACCTACCAATAAATATGCCAAATTGTGCACGCTTAGATCATGCTTGATTTCCACTCAAGCATGCACCTGGAACACTCATTTATGGATATACATACTTGAAATGTCATTTACAAATCACTGCTCGTCTAGGGACGAGCACTTTGCATTTGCACAATGCTAGTCGAGGGAACGAGCACTTTTGTTATCCGCAATGCTCATTTGAGAGTGAGGACTTTTGCCTCTCACGTGGTGTTCACTTGGGGCCAAGAGCTTTTTTCTTTTAGTGTAACTCGCAAGGAGGCAACCAATTTTGCCCTCCAAGATGCTCGCTTGGGTCGACAAACTTTTGTTTCCGCAATGCTCTTTGAGATGCTACCACATTTGCTATTGACAATGCTAGCCTAAGGGCGAGCACTCTTACTCTCAAGGATACTCATCTGATGGCTAGCACTCTGCTCTTTGTGGTGCTTGCTGGGGGCGAGCATCACGCTCACCACGAGTTGGCAATCACTTTTGTTATTAGTGGTCCTCGCCCAAGGGCAAGCATTTTTACCTTTCTGTGGTGCTCACATTGGGCCGAATACTTTTGCATTTCACGATATACTCACTTGGGGGGCGATAACTTTTTATTTTATGGATACTTGCCTCGGGGGTGAGCACTATGCTCTCCCAATGCTCGTCTGGGGGCGAAAACTCTTGCTCTCCACAATGCTTGGTTAGGGTGAGCACTCTTGGTCTCGGCAATACTCGTCTGGGGTGATCAATTTGCCTTTCCTTGATGCTCGACAAGTGGCATGCACTTTGCTCTCCCCGATGCCCGTCGTTGGGGGGGGGGGTGGTGAGGACCTTTGCTCTCCACTATGCTCACATAGGCGTGAGCAATTTTGCTCTTCGTGATGCTCGCTTGGGGCAGAGCACTTTCCCTTTCCACAATGTTTGTCACGGGGGCGAGCACTCTTATTCTCTGTGTTGCCAACATTGGTGCGAGCACTTGTCCATCCAATTATGCGAGCTTGGGGACGAGCAACATCATCTTTTGTTCTCGAGATGCTCGCTTGGGTGGTGAGTGCCTTGTCTTTCAGTGGACAAATTGATCTTCTTTTTAAAAATAAAACCAAGTTGAACTCAAGAAGTTAACTCACAATAAACATTTTAGCACCATCTTTTTTGTTATATCAATTCAACACCAGCCAAATAGGAACCTATGAGGGATTGAGATTCTTTTAAAGGACCACTAAATCCATTTTTATGGGATCAATAATCAATATTATTACCACCTATTATGCTATTTTTCAGGATAGACAAACATATGCATTTTCATGAAAATCAACATTCTTTATGTTGCCAAGAAATGGAGGATTTTTTACTTTGTGGTGCTCGTTGGGGGGCGGGCATCACATTCTCTACGAGTTGGCGAGTACTTTTCTTATTCGTGGTCCTCGCCCAAGGGTGAGCACTTTTGCCTTTTTATGGTGCTTGCCTAGGAGGCGATAACTTTTTCTTTCAGTGGTGTGCGCTTGGAGTGAGCACTTTTTCTTTCATGAATATTCATCTAGGGGTAAGCATTATGCTCTCCTGATGTTCACATGGGAGTGAGATCTCTTGCTTTCCATGATGCTCGATTGGGGCAAGCACTCTTGGTCTCGAGAATACTCGTATGGGGCGAGCACTTTGCCTTTCAGTGATGCTTGGCAGGTAGCAAGAATTTTGGTCTCCCTAATGCTCACCTCGGGGGATGAGGACTCTTGCTCTCCACCATGCTTACATGGGCGCGAGCATTTTTGCTTTCTGTGATACTTGCATATGGCCGAGTACTTTGCCTTTCAACTATGCTCACCATAGGGGTGAGCACTCTTGGTCTTCGTGTTGCTCACATTTATGCGAACACTTGTCCATCTAATGATGCTCTTAGGGGTGAGCAACACCATCCTTTGTTCTCGAGATGCTTGCCTATGTTGTGAGCACATTGTCTTTCCGTGGGTAAGTTGATCTTTTTTATAAATAAATAAATAAATAAAAAGGGCCCTGAGCAAAGTGAAACCAAGTTGGACATTGGAAGTTAACTCACAATAAACATTTCAGCACCATCTTTTTATTTATATCAATTCAACACCAAAGAAATAGGAACCTAGAGAGGGATTGAGTTTTTTTTTTAAGGACCACCAAATCCATTTTTATGGAATAATCGATATTATTACCATATGTTATGCTTTTTTTTCATGATAGACAAATATATACATTTTCATGAAAATCAACACTCTTTATGTTGCCAAGAAACAGAGCACTTTGTTCACCATAGTGCTTGTTGGAGGGAAGGCATTATGATCTCTATGAGTTGGCAAGCACTTTTTTCAATGGTACTCATCTAAGGATGAGTATTTTTTGTTTGAATGGTGCTGCCTGGGGTGAGCATTTTTGTCTATTCTTTTTAACTCTTGTTCTTTTCTTTTCAATCTGTTATTTTCTTGGCATTACACTAGACCACAATATAACAAAAGAAACGAAAGGAGGTGGACCATATCTAATTGTCTTGTCCAAAAAGGAAAAAAGTAACAAACTACTACAAAAAATATAGAGAAATACTAATAAAATTATGGGGTCGAGAAATAAAACAATATATGTTGTTGTAAGGTATTTGTGTTGGTGTATGGTGCTTGGAGCTTAATTATTTCATATTATTGTAAAGTCCGAGTACATTGATTGTTACCATGGTATTCATCCGCCACAAGTGAGTGCTTATTAATAAACTTATGTGGGGGTCACTATTGGACATGTGACTACTCACTCTTTAAAAAAAAATACTATTTGCAACAATACATCAAGACTAATCCAAATTTTAATAATAAATAGAACTTACACAATGAGATTGAAATAGAATAATGGGAACAAACAAATGGAAAATGAAAAATACAGAGAGACAACAAGCACGCCACAAAAGCAACGGAGATGATGTACTGAAAGATTGCAGACTTGCAGTAAGGTTGACACAAGATAAGACAGAGAGCACGATGAAATCCACACAACTCGTTGGCCTTGCGTCGATGGTGCCGAGGTCAAGGAAGGAGAAATGAGGGCAATGGAGAGCGTGATCCCAAGATTTCAAAGAGGGAGCTTGAAAGAAGATGACCTGACCCTCATCCTCTCTTCCTACTTGAAAATGAAAACATAGAAATGGGTTGCAGATGGGAGCTCAAGGTGGGTGGCCTTCTTAAAAGCTCACACAAAAGCATGCAGATAAAAAATAAGACCAAGCATAGAGACGATTTTATAATGTTAACTCATTCATCAGTACAAGAGAAGTGGCAGCCATCCTTTCTCAAAAGGGACTGCTAGGACCACTAAGAGGTGGTCTCAAGAATTTCAATCGAGAAGTATAAAATGCACTTTTTTATTTTATGTGTTTTTTCAAGTATTTTAAAATCACTTTAAATATTTTTAAAAAAATCACAAATTTATTTAGAAACACTTACTTAACAATTAAGTATATATATATATATATATATATATATATAATTGATAGCTTTTATCAGTGTGCCTCTTCGGTGGATGCATAATTTCACATTCTCAAACCAGGTATGACATAGAAAACGCTAAACTTTTTCAGCGTATTGGTTAGTTCAAGAGAGATATGTGCCATTTTTTTTCAGGACAAACAAGACATAAAAGGGATTAAGCTTTTTCAGAGAATGGAAAACAAGACAAATTAGAAAAAAAAAATTCGAAGAAAAACGAGGCGAAACAGTGGGAAACCGAGGAAGAGAAGAAATCTATGTGCCTAGACCAAGATAAAGGAAATGAAAGAACAACCAGTCAAAGTGAATCCAACGCAGACAAAAAGGAGAATTGAGAAAGACAAGAATCAAAATTTTAACTTTTCATACATAGAAAATGCAACATATCCTTCAAACCGTGCAAGATGGGATAGGACCTGCAAGAGGGCACATGACCAGCAGAAGGGAAAAAAGCATGAACTATCTAATGTAAGAAAGGATGTGATCTATTCAGAGGCAAAATGTCTAAAAGGGGAAGCTCATGGCTTTTCTCAACCCACAAGTTGAAGGGCAATCAAATGACATCCAAGGGCAATCTATGGCTCTACACCACAACTAGAAGATGGAGGGAATTCTCCTCTTGCAAAGGTTACGAAATCGCTCTTCCCTCCCTTGCCTAACATCACAGGTTCGAAATAGCTCACCTTAGTAAAACTTGTGAACCAAAGTCTTGGGGGCCTTTGTGTTGGGTTGCATGTGAAGTCTTAATCATAAGCAGAAAAGGCGTAACCCGTGAGTTTGCTCGACTGTCGCTCAACTTGGACCTCTCGAGCGAATCTCAACCTGTGAGTTTACTCGAGGTGCACTCGACAGTGGGCTTGAGCGAAATTCAACCCGTGCACTCGAGTCTCACGTGAAAGTAGGCTCGAGCGAGACACAAACCCTACTGTTCGCTTGAGTTGCGCTCGACACGCAGCTCGAGTCAATGTTCATTGGTTGTTTGCTCAAAATGCACTCGACACTCCACTTGAGTGAATGACGTATTTTTGCCAAATTATGGTTTCAAGTGTCATCTCAATAAATATGTAATATTTTGACTTATTGTATACGATTTTCAACAATTTCTGAGAGAACAAAAGAGGTAGAGTGTAGTGTATATTGTGAGAGAAAAAAAGCTCTAGAGTGAGTGAGTTGAGATTGTGTGATTGTAATCTCATATTAATTAATAAAATCTATGCAGCTATATGGGCGTAGGCATGTTGCCGAACCATGTAAATTATGTGTGTTGTGTGATTGCTTGATCGTTGTTTTTTTTTGTTTGTCATCATTGGTGTGTGTTTCTCACAACAATTGGTATCAAGAGCCAAGGTTTGGCTCTGGAGGAGAACGATGGATGCAGATGAATTGAAAGTGCCTGGGAACGAGAAGTTCGACGACACTGACTTCGGGTATTAGAGGATACAGATCGAGAACTATCTCTATGGGAAGAGGCTTCATCTTCCACTATTGGGAAAGAAGTCAGAGAGCATGGATGATGCTGATTGGAATCTGTTAGACAGGTTTTGGGGGTTGTTTGGCTGACCTCATCAAAAATAGTGGCACATAACATTATTAAGGAAGAACGACGACAGTTCTCATGGCAAATTGTCAGGTATGTATGAAAAGTCGTCGGCAAATTTCAAATTGCACCTGATGAATAAATTATTCAATCTGAAGATGTCGGAGTGTATGTTTGTGGCTAGGGCTGAGCACCGACCGATTCGGAGTCGGAGGGCCCAGACTCCGATTCCGACTCCGACTCCGACTTTGTCGGAGGTCGAATCCGACCTCCGACTTCGACTCCGCGATGTACATTATCCGATCCGGATCCGACTCCGACTTGTCGGAGCGGAGTCGAAGCGAAGTCGGATTACCAAGAGGAGCTGCAGCCTGCGTGAGAGGAGGGGCTCTGCGAGAACGCCGCGCGAGGGAGAAGCTACGTGAGAGGAGGGCTGCGCCTCGCCGCCTGCGCGTCGCGCGAGAGAGGGGTTTCGCGAGAGAGGGGCTCTGCCGCTGCGAGAGGGTTGCGCGAGGGACGGGCTTCGCGAGAGGGAGGAGTTGTGCGAGAGAACTGTGCCGGCTGCGGCGCTGCGCGAGAGAGAGGGCGACTGGCGAGAGAGGGCTGCAGCGCTGCGCGAGAGAGAGGGCGCGAGGGCTGGGCTTCGCGAGAGGGAGGAGTTGTGCGAGAGAGGGACCAGAGGGTTGTGAAAGACTAAGAGAGCTGCGCCGGCTGCGGCGCTGCCCGAGAGAGAGGGCGACTGGCGACTGGCGTCGGGCGAGAGAGGGATGAGCACTGCGTGAGAGAGAAGGCACGGGTTTGAACTTGAAGAAGGATAAGCTGGGCTGCACTGCAGACCTAAATGAGTAATCCAACGGCAACGGCGCCGTTTTTGCTATAAGGAATAGTTACTATAGTAATATACTAATATACATTATATACTAATTAATATGAATCTATTTTATATTATATATATATATATGAAGATTCATAAAAAAATATATGATATATATTATTATATATGAATATTAAAAAAAAGACACCGACATTGTATACGAAATATTATTAATACACTGATATACTTTATATATATATTAATATATATAAATATATGTAATACACTAATAGTATTAGTATATTAGTATTAGTATTAATATTAGTTATACTAGTAGTGATATTAGTTATACTAATAGTTATATTAGTATTAGACTATTAGTTATTATTAATACTATATATTATACTAATAGTGATATTAATACTATATAATATATATAGTTATAGTTAAAGTCATTTAGTATAACTATATTAGTATAAGTTATAGTGATTTAGTATAGTTATGATACTACAAGTTATAACTATAGTCTATATTAGTATTAGAATTAGTTGTAGTGATTAGAATAACTATATATTAGTATTTGCTATAATGATTTTAATTTAGTATAACTATATAATAGTATTAGTATTAGTATTAATATTAGTTATACTAGTAGTGATATTAGTTATACTAATAGTTATATTAGTATTAGACTATTAGTTATTATTAATACTATATATTATACTAATAGTGATATTAATACTATATAATATATATAGTTATAGTTAAAGTCATTTAGTATAACTATATTAGTATAAGTTATAGTGATTTAGTATAGTTATGATACTACAAGTTATAACTATAGTCTATATTAGTATTAGAATTAGTTGTAGTGATTAGAATAACTATATATTAGTATTTGCTATAATGATTTTAATTTAGTATAACTATATAATAGTATTAGTATATTAGTATTAGTATTAATATTAGTTATACTAGTAGTGATATTAGTTATACTAATAGTTATATTAGTATTAGACTATTAGTTATTATTAATACTATATATTATACTAATAGTGATATTAATACTATATGATATATATAGTTATAGATATAGTCATTTAGTATAACTATATTAGTATAGTTATAGATACTACAAGTTATAACTATAGTCTATATTAGTATTAGAATTAGTTGTAGTGATTAGAATAACTATATATTAGTATTTGCTATAATGATTTTAATTTAGTATAACTATATAATAGTATTAGTATATTAGTATTATATTGACTATATATATTTTTTTTAATATAGTCAGTATTATACTGACTATATTACTGATTGTATTAGTATACTTAATGTCTAATACTAGTATATCACTATAGTTAATAACTTAATAGTATCATATAGTAATATAGTATTAGTAATTGATACTATAGTAATTTATATAGTCATTTATATATAGGCTTAAAGTGGTTTACTAATTTATATATAGTAATTCATACTATTAGACTATTAGTAATTTATATGAATAATACTTTAGTTATTATACATTAGTATTATATGTTATTATAAATTTATAGATTAGTGTTTATACATTAGTATTACAATATTACATGTCGATGTTATTATTCATCTTAGTGTTTATAGTATATTATATATACATTAGTTATTAGTATTATATGCTATTATATTTATACATTAGTAATTTAGTGTTACATGGTAGTAATATTGTAAATTTGTAATAGTATGATATTTACATATACTAAACTATTATTAGTCAATTTAGTCAATTTAGTCTATATATTATAGTATAAATATATTATTTAACTAGTATATTATTGAGTTTAACTAACTATATAAGATATAGTTGTATAAAATTTAAATAATTAATATATAGAAAAACACATATTTTATAAAATATGTATAAAATCGGAGGCGGAGGCGGAGGCGGAGTCGGAGTCGGAGGGAGACGTCGGAGGCGGAGGCGGAGGATCGGAGTCGGATCGGAGCGGAGTCGGAGTCGGATCATCAATGGATCCGACTCCGACTCCGACTCCGACTGTCAAGAAGAAAAAACCTCCGACTCCGACTCCGACAAGTCGGAGCCGGAGCGGAGTCGGAGCGGAGCCGGAGCGGAGTCGGAGCGGAGCCGGAGCGGAGCCGGATTCGGAGTCGGATTGTCGGATTTTTGCTCAGCCCTATTTGTGGCCCAACACTTGAATGACTTTAATACAATCACAAATCAATTATCTTCTGTAGAGCTTGAGATTGATGATGAGATCAGAGCGTTGATTATGTTGGCATCATTGCCAAATAGTTGGGAGGCCATGAGGATGGCAATGAGTAGTTCGATCGACAAGATGAAACTGAACTATGATAACGTATGTGACATGATTCTTGTTGAAGAGGTACATAAAAGAGACTTTGGTGAGTTCTCAAGTTCGAGATTGACCCTGAATGTTGAAAATTGGGGCAGAAGACATGACAGATCAAGCTCCAAGAGCAGGGGCAAGAGTAAGTCGAGATCTGGGCAGCAGATCACTTGTTGGAGTTGTGGTAAGCCGAGCCACATCAAGAGAGACTACCAGAATCAAGAAAGTGCTGAAAATGACGTTGTGAATGCAGTGACTGAATAAATACAAGATGCCCTAATCCTTGTAGTGTACAGTCTGATTGATGATTTGATGTTGGATTCAAGCGTTTCGCTCCATAGCACCTCACATCGAGAAATCATGCAAAAATAAGTTGCTGGTGATTTTGAAAAGATGGACACGACTGATGGAGAGACACTGGATGTAGTGGTAATGAGTGATGTATGCATCACACTTCCAAACAAGGGCGTGTGGGCTTTATAGCAAGTTATACACGTTCTAGATCTGAAGAAAAACCAAATCTCTGTGGGACAACTTGATGATAGTGGTTATGTAGTAGCAGTTTTTGGAGGACCAAGGAAGATCACTAAGGGTGCACTGGTCTTAACACGTGGTAAGAGATTAACTCTTTGTATTTGGCATCAGTGTCTAGTGATATGCAAAAAAATACAGGAGTGTAAAAAAGCAGGCTTAGTTGAGCGAATCGAATGAGGAAGCAAAATGGAGTCAGTTTTGCCATTCCTCATGTAAGCCTAGGGAGTTGGCTAAGGTTTTCAGTGTAACACCCCACTTACCTTAGGACTTGGACTTAGCACCTAAAATCCTAACTATTCTAAGTTGTGATTGTGTCTTTAGAAAGGAAATTTGAGAACTTATATTGGCATAAGAGCTCACACATTTGGTTTAGTTAGAATTATTAAAACTTTATTAATTTGAGGATAAATGCCAAGAGGCCAATGAAAGAAGGACACATAGCATATTGATGGGCTAAGCAATTAGGTTAAAAATGGATTTAGAGAAGGCCCGAAAGTGTTTTATTTAGGGCCCTAGTTTACTAAGGATGAGATGGGTTAATAATATATGTTAAAAGCCTTAGGCCCAACTTGGGATATATAAGAATTTAAGCCCTTCCTAAAAGACACTAGATATTAGGCCCAATGTAAATTGTAATGGACATAAGGCTATTGGGCCTAACTTAATAAACGTGAAGGCTATTGGCCCAATCTAAGAAAGACCCAACATTAGGACCCAACTTAGTGGGCCATTGAGGCTAAGGATAGGCCCTATAAACTTGGACATGAGACTCATGGGTAAGCCCTCTCCTAGGCCCATAACCAAAGCTTGTTTATATGGCCCAATAAAAGCTCAACCCATGAAGCCCAAGTTTTGAATTTTATTTCATTCTTCCAAATGGGACCTAGATACACCTTACCATTAGTTTCCAGTTAACCCAAGTTCAACCACACGCCCCCATGAGTTTAATTTTTACCAATATTAGCCCCTTAACCTCAAGCCTTCATCCCCCAACTTGATCATTCAACAAACATTAGTTGCACAATTTCACCCTTGTATGTCGACTACCAACCATGGTCCAAAACCTTCATGATTTTTTTATTTTTTATTTCACTCCTCTCACTCATTTAAGATCACTCCCTCATGACCCATGAATAGTAGCTAAATTGCAAACCTTGTCACATAGAATGATGGCATGTCAAATGCCAACAAAAACCACCAATCAGCACACAAGAGGCAAACCGATAGACTCTCGAAACCAGCCATTGAATTTGTAATTATTCAACCAGTTTTCAAGTGGATTTGTACCCCCATTAAACCTTATGATATCACCTAAAAATCAGACCTAGCAAGAGGCGAACAGTTCCAAGAAACAAAACCAAAAACTCAACTATTCCCTAGGAAATGTAGTTGGATTCAAACCGGATACCTTTGGTTCTTCAAGGAGTTTATGCTCTTAAAAGAGCAACCACCTCTCCCCTTTAATCCCAAAGAAGTCAAAGCACTCAAGTGCATGTTTGTCCATTTATCCCCTAAAGACAGCAAAATCAATTGGCAATAAGAAAGGTAAGCTTAGTCACTCGACAAAACCACCATCATTTAACATCCCTTCACTTTCTGCTTATGTATGATCACATGGTAACCAATCAACCCTCCCTTCCTAACCTGAAAAGTTGCCAAATAAAGGTCATCATCCTTGCAAAACATACCACAAAGATGAGACAAAACAGATGAGCAAAACTGGTCAGCATGAAGAACCAAAACCAGTCGGCCTCTAGTATGATTTCGGCCTCATTTGGTTACACAGATGAGACGAGAGATGAGATAAAAGTTGAAAGTTGAATAAAATATTATTAGAATATTATTTTTTAATATTATTTTTGTTTTAAAATTTAAAAAATTTGAATTATTTATTATATTTTGTCTGAAAATTTGAAAAAGTTGTAATATTATATGAGATGAGATAAGATAATTTAAGCAGTGTAACCATACCAAACTTTCATCTTGGAAATCATTTTGTTTTAATTTCTGATACAAGGCAACCCCTGCACCCATAGACTCATTCCAGCACCTGACCATGAAGGAATTATGAAGAGTATGCTACTATTCAACTAACTAAGCATGATAAAAATCTAGAAAAGCCACTCAACACTCCACCGCCCACCTCCACCACTCACAACTCTTCCCTCCAGCCAAAGCCCATGCCCCTTCACCTCTCACCCCTCCATTTGAATACTAGAAATACCTTCCTTCACCTCTCACTTCTCCACACAACTTCCTCTAAGCTTCCTCTAGAATTCTTGAGAGCAAACACTTCTTGTGTGAGAGAAGAGTTGAAGGTGAGTAGGTTGAGTGAGGTTCTTGAAGTGAGTTGAGTTGTGGGCCACCCGCCACGATTTCTGTAAGTAATCTTGCCCCATCTTTTGTTAAATGTTAGAATGATATGTTAGGATTTAATTTATTTAGATTAGGTTTAACTTGAATGATGCAAACCAGGTCATATTTGAAGTATTGATTGCATAAAGTATTTTGGGATGAAATTTTAGCCATGACATGTCTTGATATGATCTTGGATGATTTACCAATGTCTTGAAAGAATATTTAAGGTTTAAATCTAAGGTAAAAAGCATGTCATGATAGTTTATGAATCCATATCTTGTATTGATCATCAAAGCATGTTTTGATTATCACTTGATTAAAGTTTCTTTTATGAAATCTTGGTTAAGTTTCCTAAGCTTGATTAAGGAACATTTAGAAAGTCTTGTGATTGGGATTTTAATAAAAATGCATGATTCATTTACGTTTTAAACCTCTTTTTGACAAGGAAAAGATAGAAACGTCATGTATATGCTTGGTTTGATGGTTTTGTAATAATTTGGTTTTAATCCATGCATAAGTGTTGGGATAAATATGTGAAGACTAAATCTAAGTTATAATCATATCCGTAAGTCCATATTCATGGTTGCCACTAGGTGGAATTTGAGTACAGATGCATCCATAAAGGTTATAGACTTGAGACACAAATAGACCCACATTAATGCATGACATGGGTTGGTTGATTTTGACATATTTTTGAAATTATTTTTATAATTTTGAGGTCATATATGGATTTAGAACATAGAAAATATGAAGTTTGTGAAATTTAGTGAATTTGGAGACCCAATTACAAATAATAAAAATTTAGGACCTATGTGGCGATTTCGGGATTGTATATGGGCAGCTTTGTAAATAATAAATTTTTGAACCCTTTGATTATGAACATATTTCTAGTTATGAAATTCCTAACTTAGAATACCTCTATTTACAGCTACACCAATTTCCTAAAATCCAGAAATTTTGTAAGTTAAGTTAGCCTTTAACTTACCATTTGATAATTTATTTATGATGATTGCTTAAACGCCACATTCATATTATAAATGTCATTTTAGTATGAAATATTATATGATACATGACATGTGAATTTATCACCATTTTAGCATATTACATATAGTTATCATGTTTACATAAAGCATACTTCACAAGCACATTCATGAAAAATATTTTTAAGCATAACAAGAAAATTTTTGTTGTCATGATCCCAAAGAATAGGATGAGAATTATCATAGTAAAACTCTTTTGTTCACTCTAGAATGAATAAAAATGAAGTGAAAACCCATGGGTTGACAAAGAACCGTTAATAGGTTTTGAATGTATGATTTTTAAAGAATGCTGGAGCGAAGTCATTTATGACACCTAATGCTAGCGGGTGCATATGTTATGATGTTATGTTATGATGATATATTATGAGGAAATGTTATGTTAACAATGCATTGAGAAATAGTCTGCAGACAATATAGTTTCAACATGAGTTGTACTGCGGTCACCGGCAAGTACTCACAGTGCATAATGGGGAGCTGTGATAATACCATATATAACGTTATTGTTAATGATGTCTTTAGTAATGATGAAAAGTTATGATTTTGAAAGATACGGTGAAAAATATTCTTTGTAAGAAAATATGCATTAAAGTTTTTCTAAAAATGTTGAGGAATCTCGATGGGAGACAAATGCGAAGATCTTATCTGCATAGCATGCATCTCATGTTTATCATTAATCATTCATATTCTGTTTGTGCAAGTTGGTTGTTTAACTTACTGAGATTTCAAATAAATTTCACCCTTGTGGACCCACTACCATTCCGCAGAATGGTAGAAGTTGCGTTAGAGCCGACCTACGATGAGCAAGATGAACCACTAGCTACAGATGATTGAGGACAAGCCTGATTTGGAGAAGAGGCTGGACTTGATTTTGATGTTCATAGCTCTGACTCTATATACCATAGAGCAAATGCGAAAGTTAGTCTAATTATATAATTTCAGTATTATGGGATTCTATCTCCCACATTACGTTGAACTTATGAGGACCTCTTAAGTGAGGAAGTACTTATTTATAGTTAATTTATATATTTTGAATGTTTAGTTCCTTCTGGCATCAATTATTTTTATCACTCTTATTTTCACTGCAATTATTGCATACTGTTAGTTGCATACTAGGATGTATTACATATTAATTATCATGAACAAGAGTATGTAACCTTGTGCTGCATGTCCCGACGCTCCACATCTCCGTCTCATCCCATGTGGAGGTTAAGGGCATCAAAGATAGGATCGGTTTGAGATCGGATACTCCTAGTGTAGTGGGAGTTGTGAGTCGCTTAGTGAATGTGCTGACTAAGGGAGATGCACGTGAGAGACTGAAGTCAGGCTCGACTTAAGTGCGTCTTCTAGCTTGAAGACGGGGAGTTTTGAGTTATAGAGGTGATAGAGCTTGGCAAGAACAATGGATGGCATGTGGAGAACTAGTCTCCAAGTTGGAGATTGTTGGGTTTCATGTGGAGCCTGGTTCGTGAGCAGAAAAGGTGCAACCCGTGAGTTCGCTCGATTGTCGCTCAACTTGGCACTCGAGTGAAGTTCAACTGGTGAGTTCACTTGAGGTGCGTTTGATAGTAGGCTCGAGCGAGACACAAATCCTAGTGTTCGCTCTCCGCTCGAGCCAACGTTCATTGGTTGTTCACTCGAGGCCCGCTCGACATGCCGCTCAAGCGAATGCCGTATTATTTTCCAAATTAGGATTTCTAGTACAGTCTCTATAAATATGTAATATTTTGACTTATTGTATATGATTTTTTAGCAATTTTCAGAGAGAACAAAAGAGGCAAAGTGTGAATGTATATTGTAAGAGAGAAAATTCCTTAGAGTGAGTAAATTGAGATTATGTGATTGTAATATCATTTGAATTAATAAAATCTCTGCAGTTCTGTAGACGTAGGCACATTGCCGAACTACGTAAATTGTGTCTCGTGTGATTGCTTGATCGTTGCTTTTATTTGTTTGTCATCATTGGTGTGTGTTTCTCACAACACTTTGCATACTGGCATCTTGGTGAGATTGCAGTGACGGGCTGCTCCATCCAAAATTAGTAGCAGTGGCTCAAATTGAATATGCCATAGTGAGTCACGCCCAAAGGGAAAACTACACTCATATGTGCAATATTAATTACGTTGGCATTGTATTACTCTAACCTTTGTAGGTAATGATATTGGAAATATGAGGCTTTATTTTGTTTTCCATAATGACCCATTGACCACTTGCAGTTCCTAATGTTCGGGAATCAATATTTATTGGATCAATATTAGTCTTGAGCTAATTTCAAAAAAATTAATGTGTAAACAAAGTTTAGAGAGATGGAATGCATATTTAAAAAAAATGAAAAGAGCAAATTTTACATGCGCTGAAAAACAAATGCAAATATGTAAGAATTGTGTAAGAAAGTGTTCAAATGGAAAATATAAGTTGAAAAAACAAATTTACATGAAAACATTAGGGCAGGTTTGGGGCTATAGATAAGACACAAAATTCTCATATGATCTTATTTCATCTCATCCCATCTTATTCACAAATATAATTCAAATACAAAATTTTCAAACTAATTATTACAACTTTTTTAAACTTTTAAATACAAAATAAAAAATAATTATAATTTTTTTAAATCCCCAAATAAAAATAATATTATAAAACTATATTATTACAATATTTTAACTTTATAATATTTTTTATTCAACTTTTTTTTTCTTTCATTTCCCAAAACCTAAAAAATACTCAACTCAAACTATCTCACTACTATTCGCAAACTATTTTACTACTATTCACAAAAATCTCATCTCATCTCATCTCACTCCCCAAATAAGTCATAAGTTAATAAATGCCAATATTAATGTTGCATCTAGATTGGTGCAAAATGATTTCTTGTATATTTTCTCTCATGATAATGGCATGGTTAATTATACTTTAAAAATAAACACAATTGAGATATTGACCTCATAATTATAGATATGAAGAAAGTGGTGAGTAATACTTTTCTCATTAAAAATCGAACAATAAAACAAATTAAAAAAAGGGCAAAGCCAGGGTTGCTAATAAAAGACAAGGTCTCTTGGCATCATACTCTAAACAAACAAGTTAGTCCAAGCCCATAAGAACATATTCCCCAAGCTTCAACCACCAGAAGCAGTTCTTCATGCCCTACTTCCTTATTAGGGGTGAACAAGAACAAATTAGAACTGGTCGTTGAATGCTAAAATCTGCTGAAATTATTGGAGAACTGGTCGGTCATCTGTCCAACGAAGTACAAATTGATATCAATCTATTAGATTCCCGATTTGCACAATATTCAAACCGGTGGACCGATCATTGTATATATATTTATAGTTTTCTAAAAAATTAAATTAATTAAACGATGTCGTTTCATTAAAACAATTGAAAATAAATTAACTAAAATGACGTCGTTTTGGTTAGGGCTTCAACTCTAATTCCTTTCTTAAAACCTCTCTCTCTCTCTCTCTCTCTCTCTCTCTCTCTCTCTCTCTCTCTCTCTCACTCACTCACTCACATCCCGCTTGGTACAACGTTCCATCAATGGTAAAAAATTGCTCACCGGCAGGCTCACAACTTATTCCTTGCGCCCTTGTAAGCGTCCCACATTTTTTTTGGTCATCCTTGTAAGTGTTAAGTTCAAATCAATGAACCGACCACAGCTCGATCGATGTCGCACTGGCTGTCTCTTTGCTTGGTATAACGTTCCATCAATGGTAAAAAAAATTGATGGCAGACAATCTCACAAATTTGTTCCTTATGCCCTTGTAAGCGTCCCACGTTTTTGTTGGCCATCCTTGTTAGCGTTAAGTTCAAATCAATGAATCGACCGCAGCGCAACTGACGTCATACTGGTCGATGTAGTACCCTTCGTTCGGTCAATTCAATCAATTTGAGTCCTCAAATGTCCTGTCGATTTAGTTTCGATTTTGGGTCAGAACCGAATCGACCAATCGGTTTTCTACCCCTATTCCTTAGAGCAAAGAAATGGACAATTCTCCTAAAAATAAAAAATACAAGTCGGCATTTATAGTGCTACAAATTTTTTTTTTTCTAATTAAGCTTGCATAGTTATAAATAAGAGGTTTCAGTTACAGAACAAGGAGGATCTTTGCCACTATCAATAAGTACAATACTAGAAGGTAAAATAGCTACTGAAATGCGACCAATCATACTATTGGTTGCGGCCCATTGCGCCACAGAATGCGCAAATTAATTTGAGATCGATCTATTTTTTTAAAACACCATCCTTTATGAGATGATATGATAAGAGCAATATCTTCAGTTATGGAAGAAATTTTCCAGACTGATGATGACCCTTGAATTGCTGAGACTACAAGAGGAGAATCGCCTTCAATTGTGATATCTGGGAAATTTAAATGTTTAGCCATATAGACTGCAAGTCTTGCCGCAATTGCTTCTGCTACTACTGGATTTGTTGTTCCAATTTCTTCTGTCCATATTTCAATTGCACTTCCTTCATAATCACGACTTACTGCAGAGGCCAAAGAGGACGTGGTCCTAACTGCCGCATCAAACGAAATGCTTACAGTGTTGAGATGAGGTTTTTGCCATAATGGTGGTTGCTTTTCTTTCAGTTTCAATTGCCAAAACAAATAGATATTATTGGTAAAGGAAATCCATTTGGTCTATAGCTTTCCTAATAGATAGAGCTATTTGATTATGGACTATATCATTTCTCAATCTCCAAGTGAAATCCAATATTAGAACTGCAAACAGCTGAAAAGGGTGCACTTCCTGTGAGCTTAATCCCAACTTTAGCCTTGGATTAAGAATGAAAGATATCCAATCCTGTTGAGTAATAATTGCCAAGGAAGACAGATTTAGTGGCCACTTGCTTTGGCTCCATATGATTCTTGATATAGGACATTCAAGAAAAAGATGTAGTAGTGTTACTTCTTTCTCATTACACAAAGGGCAACTAAAGGTAGGCATTAATGGTATGAAGTTCTTTAGCCTTCCTCTAGTTGGAAGTAAATCCTAGAGAATTTTTCACAAAATAAGTTTATGGCGATCATGGATTTTCAGTTTCCAAAGCTTATCTATTGCAAAGTTAGGGAAACTTACTTGAAGAGCACAATCAATATTTGATGCTAGGTGATAAGTTGTTTTGACAGTGAACTTCTCACATTGAGTTTTAATTGAGTTGTATTGTTGATGAATTCAGAAACTTTAAGAGAATGAGATAATTCCGTGAAATAGTTAAGCAGTTGTGGCTTAAAACTTTCCAATAAAGGAATCCATGGATCAAACCATACTTTCACTGACTTTCCGTTAAAAATTTGATTGCACATACCTTTTTTCTAATACTCTTTGTGTTTGCAATAAATTTCTCCAAAAATAGGAATCTGAAGCTTTTGATGACACCTGCCAGAAAGAGTTTGTTAGTAGATATTTTTTTGAAAGAAGCTTGTGCCATATATTTGTACTTGGTTGATTCATTTCACATCCCGTCTTGGCTAACAATGCAACATTCATATTTTCCATTAGTCTCAATCCGAAACCTCCATCTTTTTTCGATTGACAAATTGACTTCCATGACTTTAGATAGAGCTTGTGCTTTTGATCCTTTTTCGTTCCCCACCAGAAATTTTTAAAACTTGTATTCATCAATTTACACACTGATTTTGGTAGAAGATGTATAGACATTTGATATGTGAGAATTGTGCTTGCCACTGTGCGAATTAGCATCGTTCTATCTGCCTATGATAAGAGTTTTGACTTTCATCCTTCTAGTTTATGATTGATCTTCTCCAGCAATTCTCTATAGCTTTCTTTCTTGGACCTACCAAACGAGGTTTGAATTCCTAAATATTTCATATTGGATGTAGTTTCCCTATATTCCAACTTCGCAAGAATGGCTCTCTTTGTCGCTTGATTTGTATTTTTTGTAATGAAAATTGATGATTTTCCATTATTGATTCGCTGGCCTGATCATGCTTGATATTTTTCTAGATTCACATATATGGATCTTGCTGCACTTTCTTTTACTTTCCCAAATATGATGAGATCATCTGCAAAGAATAAATGGGAAATTGACGGACAAGTTATGCAAAGTTTAATGCCTTCTATGTTGTCGTTGGCCTCTGATTTGACAATTAATCTTGATAGAACTTCCGTACATAATATAAATAGAAAGGGTGAGATAGGATCACCCTGTCTAAGTCCTCTTTCTGCTTTGAAAAAACCTATCGGAGAACCATTTATAAGAATTGAGAATGATGTCGTCGTAATGCATTCTCTGATTAGATTAATCCACTGACTATTATAACCTAGAGTCTTCATCACTGTAAATAGGAAATTCCATTCTATAAAGTCAAAAGCTTTCTCCATATCTAACTTGATCGTCATTTGGCCTTCTTCCCTTTCAACTTCTTGAGATGATGAAATAGCTCATACGCAATAATAGAGTTCTCTTTAATATTACGACCCGGAACAAAAGCTTTTGAAAGGGAGAGATTATACTTGGAAGTGTTGTCTTCAGCCGATTTGCTAGAATCTTTGTGATTGTTTTATAGATAACCTTGGTCAAGCTGATTGGCCGATAATTTGGCGGTGAACTCGGATTTGGCACTTTTGGGATTAGAGCAATATTTGTATGATTAATTTGTTTCAGTATCCTCCCACTTCGAAAAAAAATTTTGAACTGCTGCAATGACTTCTTTTTTGATAATATTCCAGTAATGCTTATGATTTGAGATTTGTTTGAGCGCCCCATAGATTTCTTCTTCAGTTGGTACTGTCGTTAAGAAAGCATTATCTTGATTTGAGACTTGTCGTTGGAATAAATCATCAAGCTCTGTTGGAATGACAGGATTTGTGGAGGTATAAACAGTCCTGAAATGATCTATAAAGGCTAATTCAATTGCATTTTGATCAATTGTCCAGTTTCCACTTACTTGCTTGCACCAAGCTTCCTGAATGATTATGCTGCTGAACGGTTCTTTTGTCCATAATTCGTTAAATTTAAAAGAGGTTACTCTCTTTTGTATTTTCATGGTATTTAGCAATAGAGGGTGATGATTCGATGCTCCTGATGTTAAGTGTTGAATAGTAGCATCAGGGAATAATAATCTCCATTGTGCACTTGCAATTCCTCTATCAAATCGTTCTCTGATAAGAGCTCTACCATGACGATTATTAGTCCAAGTGAAAGTAGGTCCTGAAAAACCAATATCAACAAGTCCATGATTGGTCATTAAATTTTTTAAGCCACCAATAGAAGAGGAAGGAGTAACTGGCCTCCCTCCTATTTTTTTTGATTGATTAATGAGATCATTGAAATCCCCTATACATAACCATGGCCCCAGATAGGAATTGTGAATGGTTTCCAAATTAGCCTAAAAAATTGTTTTTTTTTTTTTTTTGCCATATAGCAGGAGCATAAACATAAGTAGCTAACCATGGATGATAAGAAGGTTCAAAGTAAATCAAAATGGAAATTGCATTAGTATTTACATGAACCGGTTCTATATCTATACCCAGTCTCCATAACAACAAAAGGCCTCCATTATTCCCGGAGGCTGGGAAGTGTACAAAATTCTGGAAACCTAAGATATTAACTATACTATGGGTGCGTGTATTAGGCACCATGGTTTCCGACAAAAAAATAATATCTGGATTATATTTTCTCATATTAGCCCTAAGACTTCTAAATGCTTTGGGTCGAGCTAGTCCCCTGCAATTCCAAACAAGTGTTTTCACTGAGTCTTTGAGGGCTTTGATGCCCCCGCCTTTTTTTTCTTTTTTGATGAACCCAATTTTGATGTAGCTCGAGTATACGACTTTGTCTTAAGAATTTTTTTTTCTTTTGTATTTTCCCAGTGGCATCTGACTTCATAGAAAGTAGCATTATCTTTCTCCTCCTTGCTAAGATTGATCTCTATAGCATCTTTCATAAGTTTTGGAATTTTACTTTTAATATCCAGATCTTCTGTAGATGCTGTAGCCATAATTCTTTTCAATGAACTTGAAGCACAACATTGTGAAGATTGAGTGCAGAAATAGTATGAGCCGAATCTGAGATCTGAGTTTCATCGGCCATGGAGCAACTGAAAATAGGTGAAAGCATAGGGCTTTCACGTGTAGCTTGAGAATCATGAATACCCATAAAAGGCTGACCAGATTTTAAGCCCTTTGTAATAGTAGTTGATTGGCCCGAAATAAGAGGCTTAGCCCATTTAGCTTGATGAGCTTTAAAGCTCATGGTAGAACTAGAAGCATGAAACCGCCTTCTCAAATCAGACCATTCCTTGAATGACAACGTAGAAGGATAAGCTTGACTTTGCATCACCGAATGCATCATGCTTCTATAGTGAAGTTGTTGTTCTGTCAGATTGGCATGGACCGGATTGACTGAAGTGAACAAAGTGGATGGGAATGCATTAACTGCCAAATTAAATAAGAGTGGGTTGGTAGATGAAACTCCTTTATGGTCTACAGGGATTTTGAACAGTGAGTTTGAGGGAGAGTGGCCGCCAGCTAGTGTCGAATCCTTCAGAAATTTGTCACCGTCGTGATCTGCAAGTGTTGATTTCTCCAGGTTTTTAATGCCACCGTGATCTATATGCATTCCGATTGTATCCTTCCAGGTGATATCTTCCAATTTCGGCATGGATTCTACAATTTTTTTATCTTCAAATTTATAATCATGCCTTAGTAACTGTGATTCATCAATTAAAACTTTATCTATCAATAGAGCTTCATGGGATGAAAATCTAGAGGGCAGATTAATGAAATTGCTTTGAGGCTTCTCTTGGTCATCGATTAGAAGCCCTTTTCCTTTCCCTTTTCCGATATTATCAGTATCTGAGAGATGATTCACCTTGTTGTTCTCTACATCTTGTTCTAAAACCATAGCAACTGATTTGCTATTAACATTAACATAAGTTGGTCCTTGGAAAACCACAGAAGATGGATAAACCGTAGTACCTTGTCTTTTTATAATATCAGTAGAACTCAAATTCTCAATGAGATTCCCTTCTTCTTTAAGATTTCCTGAGTGAGAGGATCTAGGAATTGAAGTTTGATCTTGTTGAGGAGGGATGAAAATTCCTGAAGCATTATATTCAGCTCTCAACGACGGACCATATGGTAATGGATCAGGGATAATTTTTAGAAAATTGCAGAAAATCTGAGAATGACCCAATCTACCACAGGCATAGCAAAAATCCGAGAGCCTCTCATATTTGAAGGCAACCCATGTATCAATATTATTGTTTCTAGCAAGCCAGAAACCTTATTTGAGTGGATGATTGATATCTAGTTCTACTTTGATCCTAACGAACTTTTTACAAGTGATATCAAAGTTTGGATCAATATCTATGTCCAATAATGTTCCTATTGCTTTCCGAATCTTTATGGCATTTTCAACAGTAGTATGATTAAGAGTAAGACCATGAATTTGAATATGAAAAGACTGATGAGTTTAGGCTTATCTCTTGCCAGGTTAAACCAGCTGGCCAATCTTTGAGGATCAGTAGATGGCCTTTGAAATTCCAATGAGCTTGACTTAGAATCCTTTGTTTGTCCCTAGCTGACTGAAAAGTGAAAAGGAATTTGTTTTCATCCAGATCTTCAATGTGAAATTTTTTGAGAAAATTCCATTCTGCCTTGAAAGTGGCGTGCAATGAAATTTTGTTGAGAGGTCTTGTTGCTACAATTCTTCCTATTAACGCCAACTCTGTTGTTTCTTTTGCAGGATCTTCTACTAGGCTGAGATTTAGATCTTCCCAAGAGAGTGCTTCTGTTTGTTGTATAAGAGAATCCATGTCCATGATACTAGCTGAAAGAAGTCGAAGTTTGACGAAGGTCAAGCCAGAGAGCTTAGACGCTCAGAGCTCAGTTTTTTGGGTTATAGTGCTACAATTTAAATACCCCACAACTCTATTGTAAACACTTCTTATAATTTAGATGGGAAACACCAATATTACATATGATTTTTATATGCTTGTGAGAAGTGTATATTCAAGCTAGAGGAAGCATTTTATATTTTTCATCGGTAGTCATGTCAATTTTGTAATATCTTTTAAATAGCTGTTATTGAAGGTTGACATTATAAAAATATTATTAAATATGAGTAGAGATAAGATTTAAAATAATAATAAAATTACTATTTAAATTTAGAAAGAGATAAAACCAATAATCTCACATTATTAAATCGTATCCATAAGAAATTATGAATTCTAATTTTTTTTTTTTTTGTATCTGAATAATTATATTTTCTGATTTAAATAACTTCACAAATTAATTAATTATGAGATCCTATCCGATGGTATATACCTTTTAATTACAAAGGCCAACCAAAAATGGCAAAACCCGTCCCCCACACGCATCAAAAACCAAAAACGTTTTAAAAATGCAAAAGAAGAGTCGGGGTAATTTCGGCAAAGGAAAAAAGAGAACTCCTTTGGCGACTTTTCCGTCCCACGGTCTACCTTCTTCTGTTCTGATCATGTCTCTAATCAGGCATTGCTCTCTGTACGGCTGAAGTTCGAAGCAAAGTACCGAAAGATCCGTTGTGCAGCCGCCTCACAGAGCACTGAGCCTCCGCGGGCACGCTCCGATCGTTTCTGGAGGACCGAATTTACTGTGCAAGTGGGTCCGAATTTTATGCGGTATTTACTGTCAATTCCACTTTCAATTCTAAATCTGTTGCTAATCTTTGGATTTTGGTATTGTTTCATGACTAGAAACCAGGAGGAAAAAATATATGTATAATCTTTTGGGTTTTTATTGTTTGCAACTTTTAATTGTTTTATCGCTCGCGTTGTTTCTGTTGACAGAGTAATGGGAAAGAGTTGTTGGTTGATATTGGCAATCTTTACTTATCTACTTGCCTTTTCTAGTGGAAGAGGTAACGAATGGAACTTTCAAATCTCAGTTCTCTCAATTAATTTTGGATTTAGAGTCCGTAACGTTATTTATGTTTGATATATATTTTTTTAAAATTCATAAGCTTCCGTAGTTCTGTATTTCGTTTCAACTCTCAAGGATTCCTCGTGAGCATGTTTGATTTTGATTTCGATAAATCGATTTTTTGTTTTGGGAGAAAAATGCCTTCTTTTGGAGGTGTTAATATATTCTAATTTCCTTTCGAGCTCGTGGGGGTTTTTTCATTATGGGCATTGCAAGCATATTTGTTGCATGATGGAAGTAGTTGATTATTCTCAGGAAATAGGAAACTTTAGGAAACGATTTTGACAGATTTTGTTTAATTAGAGGAATTTCAATTGGCCTGACCTGGATCCACTCAATACCCGAGGCTTTCAACGAGCCATGATGTCTTGCCAGTAGAGACATGTTGTCTGCATTTGAAATTTGGACAACCGGGATTAGCTTAAAGTCTGCTCAAGCTATCTTAATTAGTTAAGCCTATTGGAGTATTACACATTTAATTGCATGTATGTGTATCGTGCATGTTGAGAGTCATACCGCATTACAAGCGAGCTGGTCATATGAGGGCTATATTCTACAACTCATTCTATTAAGTTTCCTGGTTTACTTGCAGAACTCAACATCAAGGTCAAGGGGGATCATAGCTCTATTTATAATCATACCCTTGCTGCAGTATTGGTGGAGTATGCTTCAGCGGTAAGTTCTAGGGGAAATATTTTTAAAATCAGGAGCGATTTGAATAAAAGATTACTGTCATGGAAAATTTATAGTCCCGCCATTTACCATGTTAACCAGTACAATTTTCTCAGTGTAGCTGGTGTGCTGTAGCTATGACGTGGAGAAGCAGTAGTTATTTTAGGCAGCTTCTAGTTGAACAGAATTTACCACGAAGGAGACACTTTCTCAAAATAAAGTTCGGAGAGGTCCTATAAAAAGTTTTGAGCTCAGCTTTGGACTAGTGGATTGTCCCAATTTGCATTCTAGTTAATGTGCTAATAAAATTAGTCTAGGTTTTCAAACTTGTAATTGACCTGAGTTCCAAATGGTGCAAGTCAAGTTGCACCTGTTGCTTGAATTAAGAGAATCTCAAGTTGCTTCATATTGCAATAGCCAAGATTTTAGCATGAAATGAGACTGCTAAGAGATTCTGTAGCATGAGATTGGTGACTCAAAGAAGCTTTTGATCTTGCAGGTGTACATGTCAGATTTGACAGAACTGTTTACTTGGACGTGCCAAAGATGTGATGGTTTGACGAAGGTACTGGGACGATATTATCTGCTTTGTATGTTTTTTTTAATTGCGAGAGTATGCTGAGTTTTGTATGTGCTAGAAGATGGTGTTTTTCGTTTTTCCTACTAAAACTGTTGGGCCGATGCTCTTTTGTATTGAAACAGGGATTTGAAATCATAGAGTTGGTTGTTGACGTTCAGCACTGCTTACAGGTGCATTCTCATTTCATGATGGAATTTAAATAGTAGCATGTCCTTTCTGGTCTTATCCCACTATATATTTATTTACTGGAGGTTTTCTCTGTTCATTGATATTACTATGCCTAACCTACTTCAGGGCTTTGTTGGGGTGGCAAAGGATCTTAATGCTGTCGTGATTGCATTTAGAGGGACTCAGGAACACAGGTAATATTCTAGTGGCGTATTTACTCATAATTTCTGTCTAGTGATGCTTTGAGTTCTGACTGTTGTATGACGAGTAAAAGGGTGTGCACAGAAAAAGGGTGTCTGGCCCAAGCTAGTATGTTAAAGTGATATTGAATGCTTAGATGATGTCCTCTAGTTGATGAGATCTACTGGAAATTTGATTGTTACACGAAGGGAGTACTATAAATACGGCAAAATA
Organism: Juglans regia; assembly: GCF_001411555.2. Lineage (NCBI taxonomy): Eukaryota > Viridiplantae > Streptophyta > Magnoliopsida > Fagales > Juglandaceae > Juglans > Juglans regia. Next base: position 21,142,210 of record NC_049912.1, read on the forward strand.
CTTCAGCTTTCAATATGAAACTGGGTTTGTCACTTTGTGCAGAGGTCACCTTGGTTTTTTATCTACCTTTATTTGGTTGCTGTTAACCGTTGAACTGCATTTATACAGCATAATGAATTGGATTGAAGACTTGTATTGGAAACAGCTTGACTTAAAGTACCCTGGCATGGATAATGCAATGGTATGTATAGTGGAGATATGTTGCTATATTTATACAAGAGTTGAAGAGTATACTTATAAAAAAAAAAAGCGTTGAAGAATGTGAATTTTCAGCAACTTTTTCATTCTTTCTAGGTGCACCATGGATTTTATTATGCTTACCACAACACAACTATACGCCCTGCAGTTTTAAATGCCGTTAAAATGGCAAAGAAACTGTATGGAGACATTCCCATCATGGTGACTGGGCACTCAATGGGTGGGGCAATGGCTGCATTTTGTGGACTTGATCTAAAGGTAATTGCAAATAAACTTTTTTGGTAATCTGGGAATTTTTTGTGTGATTCGTTTCCATTGTCTCCAATGCTTTGGGAGGTTTGTTACAAATCCTGTGTTTGAGCTATGTTGTTTTTTAGGATCAATTTTGAGTTGGGGTGTTGGCATCTGCACTCATTGATTGTAGCGTGTGGACATAGAAATTGTGACCTGACACTTAAACACGTGCATATTTTTCTACTGTGCATGTTATGTCATCTAGTCCAAAGACCTACAGCTATCAGTAAAGTTTTTTCAAATGGTTGTTGTTTAATGCATGTGGAAGTTGTGGTACTCCATCATCTTGACTTAAAAAAAAAAAAAAAAATCTTTTTGTAAAGTCCTTCGTTTATTACTTGGTTTTTTTACCGCTGCTTGATGAGCTCTGTTAGAAATTAGTTCTAATGTACAGTTTTACCTGGAAGCACAGTTGTTGAAATAATTGTTGTTTTGAAGTAATATCTTTTTATTTACAGGTCACTTATAAAAAAAATCTTTTTAATTACAGGTCAATCATGAGGCCCAGAATATTCAAGTCATGACATTTGGACAACCTCGTATTGGCAATGCAGCATTTGCATCTTGCTATAGCAAACTTGTCCCAAATGCAATTCGAATCATAAATGATCATGATATTGTACCTCATTTACCACCATACTACCACTATTTCCCTCAAAAAACATACCACCACTTCCCAAGAGAGGTATCCATTCACTAACTGAATCGATGAAATATTTATCGGTTCTCTCTTTTACCCTGCCTCATTTGCTTCCAACTTATCTTAATTCTAGGTGTGGCTTTACAACATTGAATTGGGAAGTTTGGTTTACAAAACTGAGAAGGTCTGCGATGGAACCGGAGAAGACCCATCCTGTAGCAGGTTAGCCTTCTCCGATGATATGCCTTTCTTTTGACAGTCTACCCTTTGTATAATTGAATTTTGGAAGTTCAACAGTAACAGTCTTGTCAGAAAAGATGCTATCTTTGGCTATTTTGTGCAGGTCGGTCACTGCCACCAGCATCTCGGATCATCTAGTTTATTATGGCATCGAGTTAATGTCCAATGCACCAGGAACATGCAGATTTTGGATGGATCCTCAAGTGGCGTTGTATAGCAGAATGGATCTCAGTGGAAACGTGGTCTTGTCCAGAGTTCCCGCAAGTCCAGTTATCAGATTGAATACAGAGTCAGATGTTGGGGGCAAACCTGTAGTTAATTAATTTGGTCAGAGCATGGTTGCTCTTACAAATGGCTGAGAGTATCCACTGAGCGTATCCACTTTCTTTTTGCAAGGGGGCTGGGAAGGAATGTGTATATATATATCAATATCCATCGTGTACATCTTCGTCCGGTGTTAATATGACCGAACATTGTGTACTTTTTTTTTTCTTTTTTTAGAAGTAAGAAAATTTATTAATTTGCATAACTACATAGTCCAAATACACATGAAATATATAAGAGAATATACCTACTTATAAGCTAAGAGCCGGAAAGATCAGCGTAAAAATCATGAAAATTAGTCTCATCCAATACAATAGCTGCCCAAAGTAACAAGGTATGGAAAACAAAAAAATTTCTAATCCCTGCTAGCGAATTTTTGAAATATCGTCCATTCCTTTTATTCTATATAGAGAAATGATATTTGCAGTCGTGGAGTGTACAAATACAATGTAATCTCTTTAAAAAAAATTAGTAAATATAGAATCCATATGAAAAAAATTAATTTTTTAAAAATAGACTATACTCTTTTTCAATACGATTGCTTGAAGCTTGCGCACTGCACGATTGTATATAGCATTACTCAGACAAGTTGAAAGGGCAACCTAGTATTTACCATCATATAGATTCACCACCATTTTAAGCATCACTCATGCAATATCAAACCTTTTTAGGCATCAATGCAATATCAAACCTTTTAAAAATCTCATCCCATCTCCTTTACCACTTTGTACGGAGAAGTGAACCAAAACACCAATCCATAATAAGTAGATCACGCTTTCTCAGACTATCAATAGTTATAATTTTCCCATGAGATAACCTTGTACACCTTGAGGGGCCACTTTGCTTCTCTAAATGCACTTCCAAGGAAAACCATCAGATGATTGGGTCGACATAACCTTGTACAATGATCTGACCGAGAAGTTTTTATTCCGAGGATGAATCCAAAGTAATATATCCTCTCCACTGCTCTCCATATTCAAGGCATGCAACATGCTATAAAAATCTGAGATAATCCCTACTTCCCAATCCTATACAGCTCTAATGAACCTTACATTCCACTGTAAAGAGTCATTGGAGTTGTCCAAACTTTCCCAAATAGAAATGAGAAATTTATTACTGATTTTAATAAAAGAAATGAAAACCAATAGTTATATAGGAAACAAGAATAGAACTGATTAAGTAAATGATGGGTGGCTCAATATAAAACAAAAGAATATGTTTCGAAAATTATACAGAGGAAAGAAGACAGAGGTAATATAGTAAAGAAGTAGAAGCCTGATTTAAAACATTAATTTAAACTTACAAATTACATAAATTTATTGATAAACAGATGAATGAATTAAGCACATGATGAAAATTAAACTTCAAATGATCATGATCTCCTTGTTAATATTCTTCCTTCACTTTGTGATCTCATCCTTCTTGGTAGGTAGTCATGTACGTCATGTATCAGCCGTATGTTTCTGCATAACCAAACCCTAATTTGTCAAGTCCTACTTATAAATCTCATTTAACAATTGAGGGTAGTCATAACATATAGTTTCATTAAGGTGAAAATGATTTGATGAGTAATAATATACCTCCTGATTATCAGCATTTTGATTCTTTTTTTCAACTGTCTTCTCTGATTCTGCTTCTTTGATCACACTCTCTCCCACCACCTTTACGGCCTCTATATACAAGGAAGTTAGTTGAATAGAATAACATCATATTGTGAAAAATAAATGAAAAAAGAAAAAAAAATTATCAAACCCTAATATTTGTTGATATTAGGGTTTGATCATATTGTGAATAATATTTGTTAAATCAATTCACAAATATTATTTCTAATTTTTGTTCAAATTTTGGCACTTCGAACTTGAATCTACGATATTGGGATGACGCATGCAATATTTTACATTAAAGGAAAACTCGATACGTATTGAAATGGATAAATCGATGTCTTCAAAATAAAAATAAAGAGTTTAGGGATGTTGTTGTAACAAGTTTAGATGATGTCAAATCCTAAGGGCCATAATGTCGAGGTTACAAACCATTTTCCTTGTCTGCTTCCTTCTTGGCAACTGTCCCGTTATCTATTTTCTTTTCATCATCTCCTTCCTTCTCCACCGTGGTTTCGTCTATCTTCTTGGCATCCGCAGCAACTTCTGCCCCACCCAAGTCATCGTTGTTGTCTTCGTTTTCGGCCTCAAGTTGTTGTTGCAGCGATGAGTTTGTGGTGTTATCTGTGGTGTTTGCTTCGGGGATGGTTTCTATGTCTTTGCTCATCTTGGAATCGGGATCATGCTCGGATGGCTTGTGGCTGATGATGGTGTTTGCCGCGGCAACTTCCAGTAGTACTTTTGACTCCCCACAGCCCATTTTTTGTTAAAATTGGAAAGGAATTAATTATAAAGAAAATATTGCTCGATCGATCGATGAGATGATGAAGGAGCAAAAGGGTGTGTGTATATATATATTTCTGATATTTCTCTCTATCCTTTTATTAGTTGGTGGATATATAGAATATTGGAACGAATTAGACTGAGAGTTTGACTTGGTGTAATAATATATAATTTGTTACAGTTTTGTGATGTTGGAATGGCTTGCATGGTTGTAATTTGATGTCAATGCTTTGGTAAGAGCCGATTTTTACGTTGCTAATGGAATAAACACCAACTGTATTACCAACTGCATGCATTATGGGAGGGTTTCATGCATGCATGCATGATCTACAATATTACCAACTGTATAAAAGGAAAATAAATCAATAAATCAATAAATAAGTTGAACAAATTTTCTGTTTGGTTCCCGTCAAACTTTCTAGATGTTTGAAAACACGTTATTGCTTTAATTTTTCTCCCTGGCCTCTAAAAATGGAATTGGCTGTTTGTCTTAAATTGGAATTTCATTTCTTTTTATAGATCAACCATTATAAGTACCTTCAACTTCTTTTTCTAGAAAAAGAAAAAACAAAAAGAAATTAATTATTTTACTCTATTTCAAACTCAGCTGATGAAAATATCAAACATGACTTCTTTTTTTTTTTAAATTTTTTTATAACTCTATATGAAATGGAGGGTAGTTTTAAAAATTAAAGTTTATGTTTAATTAATTATATTGAAGTGGCGCGATTGCGTTTGTTGATTGTAAAATAGGTTATAAATAGTCGTAATTAAAAAAAGTTGTAAGTGCATCAGTAATTGCAGCATGTGTAATATTGATTACAACAATATTATATAGTAAATCACGAAATGATAAAATCTCAATAATTAAATTGGAAATATTACGATTTGAACTTAATAAATATTCTTCCTATATATTATATTACAAATTTCAAAATACCTGAATATATATAATATTAAGAATTAATTAGAATCTTCTTCATAATTTCCTGTATAAAATATATACTAATAGTTTATATGAGGTTATGTCCCATAAGACTACAATAAAACTGCTTATTTGTAACCAGTTAATTCTAATAAAATGATTATTTGTATATTTACTTTATATTTGAGTCGAAATTCAATATTTTTCAATCAAATAAAAACATATTGATACCCGAGAAGTAGTAATCTATGGTCAATACCTGAACTTCTTACTTTGTTTTCAGGTATCAGTTGAAGGTTTGTAATGCATGCAAGGGTCCAAGCTAACATTGATGATTGCACAGACAGCCCCCACATCCCCCAATATTGGGCCCTACAACTCCCTCCAGTTCTCCCTCTCTCTCTCTTCTCTTCTCGATAAGTTAAGTATTATATAGATAAATTAAACGGTTATAAGGATATAAACTTTAGTAAAGTGAGAGTCTCCAATAATCATTCCAAACACAACTAAAACAGCACCGAAAATAAAATTAAAAAAGTGGATTATTAAGTAAAAAACTTGACTCCAACCCAATCCCACAAGGGGATGCCGCTTTAAAGTAGTTTTAATATAGTTTGATAAACAGACTATAAATCTAAGACTAAAAGCCGCAATCGAGAGGGGTGTGCTGCATTTTGTTGATCCGGTCCAATTGTAAGAGGCTATCACGATCACATTGTCTCGATTGCTGGTTAGGGAAAACAAGAACATTGGAGAATAACAGTCTAAAGATAATCTAATACATCGGTAAAGGACAACCACCGACAATGGTGGCACGTGCGGGACATGCACCGCACTAAGAACAAAACAAGCAAGTGGATTTGAAAGATCCGAAGCTGATGATACTGATGACGCCGCACGTGGTGGCATAAATCTCCTTCCCTTCTGATGTTGTGGCACGTGAGGCCCATGCGCATTGTAATCCGCATGAGTCACACTCGCCACTCGACTGGACAGACTTCTTCTACCGTCCGATAGATCGGCGGCTGGAGATTCCTTTGGAGGGACGCATGGTAGTTGGATATGGCTAGTGAGCAATAGATCAGTATCTCTTGAAACTATCATAAAAAAAAGTAAAGAAAAAGCAGAAATATACCTATACATAGGATATGTGCGAGTGGAGGGGAGGGAGGGAGGTTAGGAGAATCCTCCCTCCCCTGGGCGGAGATACTCGGATGACGGACGCCGGGGGTATAGACTATAGAGAGCAAACGGACGCGAGAAAAAAAAACAAAAGGGGAGTACAACTCCCTCCGGTTGAAAGAAAGTGTAATGGGCAATTTCTCTAAACTTGGTAATCAAAAAACGAAGGAACAATTCTTTGGAAACTGCAATATCCAGTGATGTCATCTCCCAATCAATGTGGCCGTTTCAATGCCACTAAGAATATGTAGTTTTATTTTTAAGATGTAGTAGATGGATAGGCCGGAGATATGGATAGAATATTGACATTTTTGTTGTTGGTTGAGAAAATCTAACCAAGAAAGCAAGGCCATGTGCCATGTGCCGTGCCATTAATTCCTTCTTGGAGATTCTATCAAAATTGATGAATTTGTGAGTCATTGAGATCTTATCTTTTTTTTTTTAGTATTGCTATATTCATAAAAAAATTATATAAAATAATCTCACAAATCGATATAGTTTTATCTGATCTGTTAATTTAATTTTATAATAAAAATAACTTTACAATCTGACTAATCATATTAAATCACATCAGTTTATGAGTTTTTTTTGTGTAATCACTTTATAACTAATTTTTTTTTTTTCCGTAGGTGACATCTTGTTGCATTAGTTTTTAAAAGAAAAATTACATTCGACTTCTCATTAATACTTAACACTATCATTTTAAATTAAAACCAAAAAGGAAAAAATTAGATGGATTAGAGTTCTAATTCATATGAACCAAAACTTTATATATAGATTGGTTATTGAAATATTTAGTATTCTTGGCCCTGCCTGTAAGATGATCTAAACGGGGAAAGATGAGAGTGCGTCCTGTAACTGTTCGCCAAAATGCCCAAAACGATTGCTCGAATGCATTACTCTTTCTCCCCTATGCTGAATGAATTATGAATCCCAATTCGCTCAGATTGCGGCGCCCTGTCGCTTTATCTTCAAGTCACCCTCTGCCAGCCCCGCCTTATGGCTTATCCTCTCTCTCTCTCTCTCTCTCAGTCGGCTTGAAAATTTTGAGAAATGAATGATAAAGGACTACTCTTAAACTATTATTGAATAAAATAATACTTTTTTAAAATTTGATTTTGTTTTTTAGTTTTGATTTGATGTACCTAAAAATTGAAAAAATTATATTTTATAAAAAAATAGTAGACAAATTATAGATAGGTTGTTAGTGTATCAATGCTCTTGAAATATTATTATCAAATGATATCCTATTCGTTTATTTATTATGAAAAAGTGAATAAATATATAATTTATATAAAAAAATTAATTTTTTAAAAATAGATCTCACTCTCACTTCAAAAAATTATATAAAATTTATAGAACTCATAATTATATATAACATTATTCAAAAGTGATATGCCCCTCAAGTTTTATTTTATTTTTGAGCAATTACAAGTTGGCATGATGAGAAATATTTTGTCGACATAATTTAATTTATAAAAATATTTAATTTTAAAATTTTCTTACAGATCAGACTATGAAATGTTATGTTGATATAATTTTTTTTTATTTACCGATTGCTGGTTGATGTCATGTTAAAAATACTAATTAAAAGGATAAAATATTATTTTTGACAAAAATTAGATGATATAATATAATCTGAACTGTCTAAATATTAGCATAATATTATTTGAGATGAATGATAATTAAAAATATAGCACAACAGTTTTGATAATTTAATATATATATATATATAAAGCGATTTGTTAATTATTTTTCATTTTTAGGGTTAAAATATAGGCGTGTAATTCAGGTAATAATATTAAAAGAAAAGCTGGGACTAAAGGGGGACTGTTCCGTTGCTTGACGACGATGGCAGGGCCCCCCCTTTTGCATTGAGGATTACTACAAGCAACGGAAGGTATCCCATCTTCCCAATTACGGAAACTATTTCCTTGACCTTCGTCGCCTTGCCTTGCCTTCCTTCCTTCCTTCCTTCCTGAGCTTTCTCTGTAAATCTCTCTCCAAGACCAATGGAAGGCTCAGCCAACGAACGCCTCGATTTCGGGAAGATGGGCTACGGGTACATTGCCTCACATTTCCCATTGCTTACACATTCATTGGCTTTGGCTTTTTGTTATAAGAATTTACACGGGGAGTCGATGTTTTTGACAATTTTCCCGGGTGTGGTTTTTTTTGGGTTAGATGCAAACATTACAGAAGGAGATGCAAGGTTCGAGCTCCCTGCTGCAACGAGATCTATCCGTGTCGCCATTGTCACAACGAGGCCACCGTATGCATTTGCTATTTCTATATATTGCACGATATATGTTCACATAATCACATTAATTATTGATTTTTCATATTGTTTCCACGTCAGACATTTTGCTCTTGTGATTCTCTTGATCTGGGTGTTGTTTAATTTTTATGTATTTGATTTACTAGAGCATGTTGAGCAACCCCTTTGATCGGCATGAGCTCGTTCGATACGATGTTAAACAAGTACGACTTTCCGGGTCTATGCTTGTTCGTCTTTTCTTTTGTAATTTCATGATCTATAAACATTTCCGTGAATCTACGAGGACTTTTTGTTGTTGTTTCAGGTTGTTTGTTCAGTTTGTGACACAGAGCAGCCGGTATGTGTTTGTCTGTATTGTTGCATAAAGCTTTCAGGTTCCTCTTCGTTTGAAATATCTTAACTGGTTTCAATGATACTTCTCTTCCTGTTCCAGGTTGCTCAAGTTTGTACCAACTGTGGCGTCAATATGGGGGAGTATTTCTGCGAAGTTTGCAAATTCTATGATGACGATGTAATCATGCTATCTCAGATTCAACTACCAGAATGGGGAAAATAAAGAATTTTTTTTTATTCTATTTTATTTGTATCCATAGCAAGTATTTGGCACTTGAGTTTATGTCCCTTGATTGTTATTTCTTGTGTTCTCTTTATTGATGCAAACTGTTATTTTAACTAATCTCAGACTGAAAAAGGGCATTTTCATTGCAATGATTGTGGAATCTGCAGGTTAGTAACCTGAGTAGGATTAGTGTCTTCTAATTTAAGCATAATGAATCGATGATACAAATGAAATTGGGGCCTGAAATTCTTATTTTTCTACAGAGTTGGTGGTCGTGATAAGTTCTTTCATTGCAAAAAGTGTGGTATGCGCTTCCTCCTCTGTAATTAGTTACTTTTCATTCTTATTGGTTTTGTTTATTTAGAATTAGTAGTACAAAGTAGCATGCGACTTTCTTTGTTGTCTCTTAATTTCTAATGATCTTTTGTTAAATCAAACTTACCATTTCCTGTTTTGTTTTGCAAATCCTTTCTTTTTGGGTGTATTTTTTTTTTTCTCAACAAGATAGATTCATTCATAATTAAAACCATTCTTACAACTACAAAAACTAAATTAACTGTACATCATCAACTAGTGTAAACTAAAAGGAGGGTCTTTTCTGCTGTGGAAATCCGACATACAAGGTGGAATAAAAGAAATGGGTATGTATCCATATAAAATCTTGGAAGCTGCCCACTGCACAATGGAATGCGCGCATCGATTCTGATCTCAATGTATCTTTTTGGTGTGCCAGCTGTCGAAAGAGTTCAGCAAAGATCTGATGTCATTGACTACAGGCTGGATGGTACAATCGGCTACTTTTTCAGGATCATTTGCCCCTTGTAGAACCACTAGTGAATCCCCTGCAATGACTAGTTTTTTTATATTGCTGTGTCTAGTCTCCTCTAATCCAATGTTCATCGCAGTGGCTTCACCTAGATTTGGGTTATGACTATCAATATGCTTTGTTATGACGAAGATTGAGTAGCCTTCATCTGATCTGCATAGCGCTGCTGCTGTGTTACCTGTTTGTCTAACTGCTACATCAAAGAATATAGTGTAATGCCCGTTTGGTGTAGCTCTCTAGTCATGGCTGTCATTTACTTTTTTAATGTCCCACGCATTACAGTGTTCCTTATAAGTTCTCAAAGTGCTAGAAATAAAATTATCAAGATTTGGAATTAGAGACTCATGAACAATTTTATTTCTTAAAAACCAAATACTGTCCATAGCATTGATAGCAAATATTTGAAAGTCTTGCTCCTCTCTATCCAAAATGTTCAACTTTTCTATGGGGGAAATGATGCATTCAGTCCAATCACAAATTTCATGATTAGCAAAACATGTAATATTCCAGGGCAAGGTGATTGCCTCCAAAGAATTCTGGTAAAAGGATAAGTAAAAAACAAATGAGCTTGGGTCTCTTCCTCATTGTTGCTTATGGGATACTGAGCTTCCTCCTCTGTTAGTGGTGCAAACCTTTTTACCAAGGATTTTGTTGGAATTATGTTATTCAGAATTTTCCAGCAAAGCAATTTTAATCTGTCTTGAATTTTAATCTTCCAAAGATTTTTCCAGATGTTTGTTTGAGCTTGTGGTGGATTGGAATTCATAGTGATGGCAGCATAGGCAGATTTCACTGAGAATTTTCCAGAAGAATGATGCATCCATCTGAGTTTATCCTCCTGTCGGTGAAAATTAGTTTGAGCTAGAGAAATTTTCAGAATTTCAGTCACAGTATCAGGATGGAAAATGGCTTGTAACAGTAGGATGTTCCATCTTCTAGGTTCTTCCACTGTAAGTTCAGAGACAACTAGATTCCTATCTAAGGTGATGGAGCTATTCTTTGGAATTGGTTTGAAATTCAACTGAGTTGGGACCCATGGATCAGACCACACCTTTGTGCTTGTGCCATTATTGATTTGATAACACACTCTGTTTTAAGAAATCACTTTGCTTTAAAATACATTTTCAGATCCAAGAATCTGAAGCTTTTGGAAGGGTGTCAAAAAAATTTGAGTTTTCTAAGTATTTTCCAGACAAGACAGTTTTCCAAGTGGCATTGCTTTCATTTGAAATGTTCCAACCAATTTTATACAAGAGGGCTTTATTGAAATCTGAAGTCAGTCTTAAACCAAGACCTCCAATGGATTTGGGTTTGCATATTGACTTTGAAGATTTGGGTGTGAAATTTTTTGATTTTTCAATTGGGAATCCCCACCAGAACTTTGAGAAGGCTTTGTCAATTTTTTTTGTGACTAATTTTGGGATCAAGAGAGTGGACATGACATAAGAAGGGATTGAGCTAGCAACAAATCGAATTAAAGTTGTTCTACTGGCTTGAGAGAGAACTTTTGCCTTCCACCCTACTAGTTTTTCAAAAATTCTTTCTTGTAGATCTTCAAAATGGATTTTTTTTTTTTAAGGTTTAAAAGAGAAAGGAAGTCCCAGGTATTTTAGTTTTGAAGAGTCATTTGAATAACCGAAGAGATTCTTAACCTCTATTTTCTTTTGAGGATGGGTATTCCTGCTGAATTGAATGATTGATTTGTTGGAATGAATTTTTTGGCCCGACCAAGTAGAGTATTTTTCCAAACAGTTTTTGAACATTTGAGTATTTTGTTGAGTGGCTTTACCACAAATAATGAGATCATCAGCAAAAAGCAAGTGAGAAATTGGTGTGCTATTTCTGCAAATTCTTACTCCTTTTAGAAGCCCCAAATTTTCTTCCCTAGTAATGAGTTTCGTTAAAACTTCTGTACCTAAGATAAAAAGAAGAGGGGAAAGAGGGTCTCCTTGCCTAAGTCTTCGGGAAGGATTAAAATATCCATAGGGGTTCCCATTGATAATTACTGAGTATGAAACAGTAGTAATGCACTCTTTAATCCAGTTAATCCAAATCTTGCTGAAGCCTAAGACAGCCATAATGTTCAAAATGAAATTCCATTCCATCATATCAAAGGCCTTTTCCATGTCTATCTTAACAGCCATAATACCCTCCCTCCCTCTTTTTTTTTTAAGATGATGAAAGATCTCTTGGGCAAGAATGATATTTTCTTGGATGACTCTACCCGGGACAAACGCTGTTTGATGAGGAGAGATAATTCTTGGAAGAATCTTCTTTAGCCTATTTGCAAGGATCTTTGCTACAATTTTGTAGCAAACATTTGATAGGCTAATTGATCTGTATTGATGAATAGTGTTCGGGCAATTTGTTTTTGGAATGATGGCAATATGTGTGTGATTCAATTCCTTAAGCAGCTTACCATGAATGAAGAAATTTTTTATGGCTGCTATGAAGTCAGTTTTTATGATGTCCCAATACTGCTTGTAAAACAAGCCAGTGAAACCATCAGGGCCAGGAGCTTTCGTTGAAGGTGTTTGTTTAATGGCACTGATGATTTCATCATCAGTAGGAATTTCACAAAGAAAGTTATTTTCCATGTTTGAGATCTTGTTAGGGAACAAACCTTCTAAGTCCATGTTTGGATTGGGATTGGAAGAAGTGTATATGCATTTGAAATGATCTAGAAAGGTGTTTTGAATGACATTTTGATCAGTTGTCCAGTGATTATGATTCAACTTTAAACTCTCAATGGAATTTGCTATTCTCTTGATTGTTGTGGACAAGTGAAAGAATTTTGTGTTGAGATCAGTCGTTGTCAACCATTGAACTCTTGACTTTTGTTTCCAAAGGATTTCCTCCCTTTTAAGCTGTTCATCAAGGAGTGCCTTGATTTCAGCTTCAGATTCCATGTCTTGAGAGGTAAGATCATTGCTTTGAATGTTTGAAAGAGTTTGTTTCAAAATTTTTATGGAATTCTGGATGTTTCCAAAGTGATTTTGATTCCAAGTTTTTAAATCTTTTTTTACCTCTTTCAGTTTTTTGGATAAAATAAAACCAGGTGTTCCAATATGAAAGGTATTCCAAGCTCTTTGTATCGCCATTTGACAGGTTGGGCCCCTTATCCAAAATTCTTCAAATTTAAAGAGATATCTATGATGATTTGTGATACCCCATATGATAAGGATAAAGGTAGGTGGTGAATGAGATCCCACATTGCTTGGGAAGGAAAAGTTCTTGCTCTTTATAAGGTTCCAATGAGGCTCCAATTGTATCATTGACTAGTCCTTTTGGAGTATAAGCTATGTGGTTTGGGTCTTCCATTGGAGCGTTACAAATGGTATCAGAGCCTATCCCAACCAGAAATGTGGAACTTGAGCTGTGCCACCTACAACGGACAGGCCCGACAAGGACGTTGGGAATTTAAGGGGAGTAGATTGTGATACCCCATATGATAAGGATAAGGGTAGGTGGTGAATGAGATCCCACATTACTTGAGAAGGAAAAGTTCTTGCTCTTTATAAGGTTTCAATGAGGCTCCAATTGTATCATTGAATAGTCCTTTTGGAATATAGGCTATGTGGTTTGGGTCTTCCATTGGAGCATTACAAATGGTATCAGAGACTATCCAAACAAAAAATGTGAGATTTGAACCGTGCTACCTACAATGAACAGGCCCGATGAGAACGTCGGGTATTTAAGGGGGGTAGATTGTGATACTCCATATAATATGGATAAGGGTAGGTGGTGTATGAGATCCCACATTGCTTGGGAAAGATAAGTTCTTGCCCTTTATAAAGTTCTAATGGGGCTCCAATTACATAATTGACTAGTCATTTTGGAGTATAGACCATGTGGTTTGGGTCTTCCATTAGGGCGTTAATGATTGCTTCCTATGGTGTCCAAAATAATTAGAGAGTGATCAGACGAGCTAATAGGGAGGTGTTGAAGGGTAGCATCTGGAAACAGGTTAAGCCAAGAAGAATTAGCAATCCCTCTATCAAGCCTTTCTCTAATATTTCTAAAACCATGCCTGTTGTTGGTCCAAGTGTATTTTGGTCTATGAAAACCAATATCAACCATCCCATTTGTTTCTATGTAGGCTCTAAGTCCATTTAAGTTAGAAGAGCAAGCAAATAGTCGACCTTGTTTTTCAGACTGGTTAAGGACATTATTAAAATCACCAATGCTAAGGACAGGACCATTAAAACTATTAGTAATTCTCTCAAGATTGTTCCAAAAAATCCATTTTTTACTATAATTCGCAGGACAATAAACAAGATTTAACAGCCACTGGGAATGAATAGGATTCGAGTACACAAACATAGTCATTACATTACTATTCATATAAACAGGTTCTACATCCATGCCATTTTTCCACATACGCAAAAGTCCGCCCCATTTACTGTCTGGAGGGATATTTACATACAAGTTGAAACCTAATCTATTCACAATAGTACTAGTATTCATAGCATTCAAAATTGTCTCTGATAGGAAGACGATATCAGGTTTTAGAGACCTGATATTTGCCCTTAAGCTTCTAATTGCACGGGGACGGGCAAGGCCCCTGCAATTCCAACACATGATTCCCATTTTTCATCTGGTGGCAGTATTGGCCCTGCCACATTGGCTTCAGAATCCAATGAAAATAAATTCAATAGGTCTATCCATTTGAGGGTTTCTGAGGTTTTGATGCTTCCTTCCATTTTTGTCTTTGGGTTCTCAGAAATCTGTGGGAGGTTTCGAGAAGGTGTAATGGACCGATGGACTGATTTGCAGGAAATGTAATTTTTGTCCATATTTAAGAAATTGACCAATGGTTGAGGATAGTTTACGGGAAGGTGTGGATTAGTAGTGGTAGTTGTAATTAATGCTGGATTAAATGAGAAAGGATGGTAAAGAAACTGGGAATGGTGGTTGAACTTCTAGTTTGATTAAAGAAACTGGGTAAGAACTGGTTTAAGTTGGGCATGACTCACTGGGGAGGAAGGGAGAACTCATCTTTGGGAGTTGGCTAGAGGTATTCATCCCCAAGACCTTACACAGTAATACTTAGACTTTTAGTTTTGGACTTTTAGTTGCATTTGATCAATTTTCATACAGGAGCATAAATCTATTAAATAGGATAGTATATATGCTCATTCCCTAATACTAAACAGAAGTGTAAAAATTTCCCATTTATGTTCATGTCCTCTCGTGTCAGGGCTTTTTGCCATTGAATGTTTAAATTTTTCTTTTTTTTTTTGGCAATGGGTTTAGGGGGTTTCAACCCCTGAATTTTCAACCGCGTCCCCAATGGGACAGGTGGAGGTGCATTAGATCAAAGGGCCATAACTCGGTGCTTGATTGTTAGATGGATCATACCAGATGTAAAATCTTGTGCAGTGTGTATTTTACATATTTTATATTGTTAGGTTGAAATGTTTATTTTTATCTGTTATTCAAGTTTGAATATATTCTCCTCTATTAATGTTTTGCAAGAACACAGCGTCTTGCTATGCAGTTGGTCTGCGTGATAACCATTTGTGTGTGGAGAACTCCATGCGGCACCACTGTCCAATATGCTATGAGGTGTGCTTCATACGTGATATAGTTGTATATTGAAGTGGAATTGTTTGTGATCTAGTATATTAATCTATTTTTGCAGTATCTTTTTGACTCACTTAAAGACACAACTGTTATGAAATGTGGTCACACAATGCATTGTGAATGTTACGAAGAGATGATAAAGCGTGACAAGTAAGAAACCCTGTTTTTTATTTCTTTAGTTTTATTTGATTACATGGCGAAACATTTCTATTTTCTTCCAGACTTGATTCTGTTACATCAATCACACAGGTATTGCTGTCCCATATGCTCAAAGTCAGTAATAGACATGTCTGGAACCTGGAAGAGAATTGACGAGGAGGTAAACTTAATCAATTCAAGCAAATCTTATAGATTGTCATACTTGATGTGCATATTTTCAGAAACAGTAATGTGCCGGTTGTTTTTACATATAGCATTTGTCTGACATAACCTAAACTTTCTTAATTTGATTATGTTGCCAGATAGAAGCAATCGTCATGCCGGAGGATTACAGATACAGGAAGGTGCTTACTTTTCATTCTTGCTCATCTCTAATACTTTGTGCTACATTTCCTAGTATCCCAACATTTTGTGGATTTTAAAGATGCTCAATCAGAAAACTAAGAGCTTCACTAGCTAGATTATAATATGTTTACTTAATGTACAGTGTTTGGCCTGTAACTGCACAACATGCATTCTGGAAGAATATATAAAGACAGCTAAATGGTGAAAGAGGTTAATAACTGAGAAGGCAACTGCTTGATACCAGAGTAGCCATTCTAAATTTAAAAATCCAAAAACATAGAGCGCCCACCATATTATTTATCTGATGTTTGGATTCTGATAAACTGGAATATCCCTATATATCGTTCTTGTAGGAACAATATTCCATTTAGATGCTAAGAGCATCTCCCGGATCAACTGTGAATAGTAGTGAAATAGTTTGTGAATAGTAGCGAACTGTTTGTGAATAGTAGTGAAGTAGTTGGAGAACAATTGTGTTCCCAAACATACTATCTTAGCAAAGGTTTTTGCAGGTCTGGATTCTGTGTAATGATTGTAATGACACTACCGAAGTGTACTTCCACATAATTGGGCAGAAATGCAGCCATTGCAAATCATATAATACCCGCTCAATTGCACCTCCAGTTCTCCCTCAGTGATCAGACTACAATTACAGGAATATATATCCAGTCAGGTTGGCAAATTTAAAGCGAACCCTGCGTGTTAAACAACAGAAGGGGATATCTGATTGCTTGTTCCCTCATTATATAATGATTCAAATGACTAGCATTCATATGTGTGCCTAAGAGAACTACTCTTCTCTGGATATTCTTCCTTCAGTTATGTACTAAGAACCAGCAAATGAGCCTTTTGATTGATGTAAACATTATATATACAGCAAATTATGGAGCATTGTTCCCCAATACATGATATCTAATAATGCATTGACTGTTTTCAGTATTACAGTCAATATGAGAACCTTTATCGATGTCATTGTGCATATGGAACTTTTTACATGGCTTTTCAAAGCAACAGTCGCTGACGAACCCGGATTCTGTAATGTTGAGTTAAGCAAGTTGATTCAAACATGAAAATTCAGGTTTCTGTATGTTGTCTCGAAAAGACTGTCGAAGTAAAACGACCATCTCTCTTTTATCTATGATCGATAAAGACAAGCTTTATGGCATTTGAGTTCCTAGTTGACAAGGAACGCAAGGGCAAGTATTCCTGATTAAATTTATTCAATTTTAACCTGAATTGCATTGAGCCCAAGTCAAACGTTTTTCTTTTTCAATCAGTTCATGCTATAGAAAGTTAAATTATTTTAGCAAAAAGGGTTTACCTCGACCGTTTAGAGAACCCACATATTCTCCTTCCCCACAAGCTTCTCTTCCCTATTAAGTATTAACCTCTCTAGATCTTCTCTCTCTCTCTCTCTCTCTCTCTTTTTTAAATCATCGTTCTCATATTTTTTTTCTTCACTTGTGTCTAAATTTTAGCGAGGCTCATTTGAACACGTAAAATATTCCATAATATTTGAAAATAATATTGAAATAATTTATAAATAATAATAAAATAATATATCAATAACAGTAAAATAATTGAAGTTAAGATATCTATATCATTGAAACTCAACGGTCCGCTAGCTTTTACCATAACAATAATACTAGTCTTCCAGCTTGAATTATTTTATTTTTTATTTTTTTTATTTTGTAATTAAATAAATATTTTTTAATGATATTGTGATTTTTTTATTTTTAAAAATATTTAAAAGTGTTAAAATATATATATAAAAAATATATAAAATACATTAGTGGAAGCTCCTAACAATGGCCTGTAGAGCCCACTCTTTATCATAAGAGGAATTCTATTCATTAACTACTATTTACTCTTGCAGCTTATATTTATAATTTTTTTATAGGATATGAGGATATTTTTTATAGTATATGGATTGTGGAATAATGAATAGTGGGTTATGACCATAAATATTGACAATGGTGGAAAAAACCACGTGTCGAATAACAAGGCGCATGCCCACAGGGTTAACCCTGAACTGCCGGTCTACCTACGTATCCTTCTTTTCTTCCCTCACTAAACCCTGATCGCTGTATGAGTGGGCTTGGCGCTCGCTCGCTCTCTCCAACACCCACCGGAGTTCACTCAAAACCAACTCGTCCTCAGCTCGGATCTAACTCGGCCCCTCGAAGCCATGCAGGCGGTCTCGAATGCACGTAGGCTCTCTCGGGCTTTTAAATCTCCGATTCTTCTCAACTCGCATCGATTCCTCGCTCCCGATATTGGACTCTTTGAAGCTCCTCCAACTCCTCGTCCATGTCGCATTCACCGCAGCTTGTCTTCCCAAATCCCTTGGTCCTCAGGTTCAGTCCAAATTTAATTTTGTGTGAGTGTAATGTTTGATTGCCGAGAATCTGTAGGGAAAAAAGTATCGAAATGAATTTGACTCTCAGGTTCCATCTCACGTTTGGTTTGTCGAAAAGGAAAAAACCTCAGCCTTACTATACTGTAATTTCAAATTTTAATTCATTTTTATTTAACTTTATGTTTGGTTGCCAAGGGAACTGAGCAAAAGAAGAGGAAAATAAATAAATAAAGGGGAGGGCGAAATTTTGACTCTTATGTCTCCACCAGAGAAGTTTGAGTGTTAATGTTTGTTCTCAAGTAATGCGTTAAGAACTTTTCTGGTATACCGCGTCACTGTAACTAAAAAGGCTTTTAAGTGATTTGATGAATGATTTTGAAACCTGAATATTTTTCTACTATAAGCAGACGTGATTCGAAGCAATCATTTGCATACCGTACAGCGGTATTTTGTGATATCGAGGGCATGCTTTTCTTCGGAAGCGAGTACCACAGAAAGCAGTCCCACAGGTCATTGACTTTTCTGATGATTTGTTTTTTAGATTGCTCTTGAAGCTAAGTTTGATTATAGTTGCTTTATATTGCTGAATGCAGAGGCTGTGAAGGAGCTGTACGACAGAATGCTTGATTCTGTGGTTTCTAAAAGATCGATGCCCCCAAATGCTTGGCTGTGGTCATTGCTTGAAAATTGCAAAAGCAATGATGATATTAAACTTCTGTTTGATATCTTGCAAAACCTCCGAAGATTTGTAAGTTTTCTTCTTAATTATTCCATTAGATTTGTATAGTTTAAATTGTTGATAGTTGACAGTTCTTTGCTTTGGTTGCAGAGATTGTCTAATCTACGTATTCATGCTGACTTTAATTGCAATCTGTGCCGAGAAATTACCAAGACGTGTGTTCGTGTAGGGGCCCTTGACTATGGTATGCCTTACGATTTTTTGCTTATGCTTGATTTTGTCTTCTTTCCATTTTTCAGCATCCATTATGCTAAGGGAAATACTCTAGCCACAAATGGATTACACAAAAGTAATCCCCACAAACCGATGTAGCATAATGTGGTTCGTCAGATTGTAAAGTAGATATAACAGACTACGTGAATCTACGTCAATTTGTAGAATTACTTTTATGTAATCTCTTTGTCGCTGTACCAATACTCTTATACTAATTCTCTTTTGAGCTAATTTGCTGTGATAGTTGATTGTTTATACCTAGACTATTGACAAATCCATGCAGCTCAATTGCTGCTCTTGCATTTGGTTTCAGGAAATTTTCACTTGCAACACATCTTCAAATTATATTCTGAAGTTTTATCCATTGTGAACTCTGTGATTTTATCAAGATTATTTGGTTTAAATTTGTGCAGGGAAGAAAGCATTGTGGAAGCATAATGTGTATGGCTTGGCTCCTAGTATTGGATCTGCCCACCATTTACTGGTATCAATGACCTCTGAATCTTTTTATAAGGTTATTAGGGATCCAAAACCTTGAAAAAAAAATCCATAGGGGAATTGAATACTTTCTTAATACTAGCCCCAACCATTCCCTTCTACTCCAAAGAAAATAGAAAAATCCCCACAAAAGTTAGTTTTCTAGATTCGCCCCTGTTAAGGATCCTCTTTTTTTTTTTTTATAAGTAGGATCCTCTTTTGTTTTTTGGCATGTGATGGATCACATTTTTTTTTGTTTTGTTCTTATAAGTTGGGAACTTGTTTCACATTTGAGCTTTTTTTAAATCCACTGCAGTTATATGCTAAGAATAACAATGATGCTAAGCTCATGGTGGACATAATGAAACTTATTAAGAGGAATGACTTACCGTTGCAACCTGGTACAGTGGATATCGTTTTCAGGTATGTTGGTTATAACTTATGACTGCTTCATGCTTTGCTTTGCTTTCATGAAAACTTCAAATGTTTCACTTCCCAAGACAATTCTTTAATTCTGAATTTATTGTCAATTTTGAAATCTTTTTTTTTATAAGTAAGAATTTTATTAATAGAAATATAGGCAATGCCTAAGTGCACAAGGGGATCCTTTGTCCCCATTCCTTTTTGTCATTGTTATGGAGGCACTTAGCAGAATGATCTTGGCCTTGGTTAAGAGTGGCTTTGTGGTTGGATTCTCGGTTGGTGACCCCAATAGGGGTGCTCTTAACATTTCTCACTTGTTTGTAGATAATATATTGATATTTTGTGAGGTAGAACAAAACTAGATTCGGCATTAGGGGCACTTTTAGGCCTCATTTGGTTACACAGATGAGATTAGATGAAATGAAAAGATAAATATGTGAATAGTAGTGAAATAATTTGTGAATAATAGTGAAATCGTTTGAGTTAAGATTTTTATGGAGTTTTAGGAAAAGAGAGAGAAAGTTGAATAACAAAATTATAAAGTTAAAAGAGGGTTAGGATATAATCTTTTAATATTATTTTTGTTTTGGGATTTGAAAAAGTTGAATTGTTTTTGCCGTTTTGTTTGGAAGTTTGTAAAGTTTTAATGATTAGGTAATAATTATATGAAAAATTTGAATAGTTGAAATTGAAAAATGTTTGTGCTTGAATGATATATGGATGTTAAGATGAGATGAGATGAGATGGTTTCAAAGTTTTGTGAAACCAAACCAGACCTTATTCTGTTTTGAAGCGGCATCAGGCTTGAAAATGAATTTCAATAAATTAGAGTTGGTAATGTTCGCAACATCCAACTGTTGGCTAACACTCTTGGATGTAAGGTTTCCTCTCTTCTCATTAGGAGTGTAAAATTTTCGGTTCGGATCGGACCGAAAACTTGTTTGGTCAGTTTAGGTCCTCCATTTGTGGGACCGATTGGGTTTCGGTCCGGTCCCGGGGTGGGGTGGGGTTTTTTCATCTCGGACCAAACCGGACTAGACCCGACCGACCGAACTACAAATATATATTTTTAAATATTTTTTTATAAATTATATATGTTATTTTATATAATAGTTATATAAGTGAATTATGTAATTTTCATCTAACCTATGACTATTGACAATATAAAATGTTAAATATATAATTATTAATTAACTCATATCAGTTAACTAATATATAATTATCAATTTTGATAATTCGAACAACTTTTTTTAGGCTATTGTTAAGTAAAAAATGTGCAAATAAAGTTAAATAGTTGTATTATTCAAAATTATAAACATTGTGGGTTTTTTTTTGTCTCTACTAATGGGCTGAAAATACACATTGCGGGCTTTTTTGTATACTTCAAGAATGATGGATTTTTTTGTATGATTGGGCCCCTATTTGAAATTGGCCCAGACCGATATGGACCGATAGCTAACGGTCTGATCCAGTCCACTAGGAGTGATCGGTCCAGTCCAGTCCAGTCCGGGAAAACGATGGACCATCCCCCCCATACCAGACCGATTTACACCCCTACTTTTCATGAATTACCTTGGTCTTCCTTTGGGGGCAGCCACAAGGGCTAAATCGATTTGGGATACAGTGATTGAGAATATTGAATGTAGATTGGCAGGTTGGAAGAGATTGTACTTGCTGAAAGATTGTAGGATCACCTTAATCAAAAGCACTCTGCCTAATTTACCAACGTATTTCTTATCGTTCTTCCCAATTCCAGCAAGTGGTGACCCGTATTGATAAATTTCATTGTGATTTCCTTTAGAGTGGGTTTGGAGGATGATTTCAAATTCCATTTGGTTAAGTGGGAAAATGTATGCTCCCCAATCTCTTTTGGTGGGTTAGGAATAAGAAATCTGAAAATTTCCAATCGGGCTTTACTTGAGAAGTGGTTATGGCGATATAATATGGAACCAGAAGCCTTATGAAAGTCGGTGATTGACTTCAAATATGGAGGTTTGTGTGTGTGTGTGTGTGTGTGGGTGGGGTGGGGTGGGGTGGGGGGTGGAGCACTAGGGAGGCACGTGAGGTTTATGGAGTGGGAGTATGGAAGCACATTAGACGAGGGTAGGGGTGTCAAATCGTGTTAACGGGTTGTGTTTGTGTCGCGTCAAGGCATGTATATTATACTATATCGGTCAATCCAAACACGAC
This sequence comes from Juglans regia, assembly GCF_001411555.2. NCBI lineage: Eukaryota > Viridiplantae > Streptophyta > Magnoliopsida > Fagales > Juglandaceae > Juglans > Juglans regia. Next base: position 21,164,551 of record NC_049912.1, read on the forward strand.
CCGTTAAGCTTATCGTGTCAAAATCTCAAATCTTAACATGACCTATTAACATAATGGGTGGACACGACACAACCCGTTAGTGAATACTACGAAATAGGTGGACCCGACACGACCTGTTTATGTATATGGGTTTAACAAACCAGAAATTAATCCGTTTGACCTGATTAAGTTTAGCATAATTTTCTATAAATATTAAAATCACAATATCTATAAAAAATATAAAACTAACTATAGTCCAAAGTTACAATTCAAACAATAAAAATATTGAAATTAAAATCTCAACAATTTTACTTTTAGATATAAGGGTATAATTGTAATTTTAACTTTCTTAACCGGTCATAATGGGATATAATGGGTCAAAAAGTTGACCCGTTATCAACCTTTTAAGCAATTGTGTCTTAACGGGTTAACCCATTTTGACCCGAACCCGTTAAGACTAAACTTAAACCCGCTATTATTGTGTTGTGTTTATGTTAGGTTAATTGGTCATGTCACATATTGTCATCTCTAGACGATGGTTTGGGGGGGGGGTTGCTGTCACACTAGACTTGTGTTGGGAGATGGCTCTAGAATAAAATTCTGGAGTGACTTATGGTGTGGAGATAACGCCCTTAAGGACTCATTTTCTTCAGTTTTCAGGATTGCATGTGAGAAAGAAGTTTTGGTGGCTGATTTTATGGAGATATCTAGTGACCTTGTCCAATGGAATGTGAACTTCACTAGGGCGGCCAAGATTGGGAAGTTGGTAGCTTTGAGGATTTGTTTAGTCTTCTGTACTCCATGAGACCGAGCACTTAAGGAGCTAACATGTTGTGATGGGTACCCGCAGGTAAAGGTACATTCTCATTTAGCTCTTTCTATAAGTCTCTCACACAATCGCAAAACAATCATTTTCCCTGGAGAATGATTGGGTGAAATAAGGCGCCTCTCAAAGCGGCATCTTTTGCTTGGACAGCTTCTTCGGGCAAGATTTGAAGATGGATAACTTACGAGAACGCAATGTAATTATAGTGGATTGGTGCTGTATGTGCAAGAAAAGTGGTAAGATTGTGGATCATCTTCTACTGCATTGTAAGGTTGCTAGAGCGTTATGGAATGATGTATTCAGCAGGTTAGAGCTACCTTGGGTTATGCTTGCCACATCGGTTGAGCTTTTGGCTAGTTGGACAAATTTAAGAGGTATTCCACAAATCATAGCCGTATGAAAGATGGTTCCTATTTGTATCATGTAGTGCTTATGGCAAGAGTGAAATGACTAGATGTTCGAAGACGAGGAGTGCTCGTTAGAGGGAACTTAGATTACTTTTTGTTAGAACTTTATTTCTATGGGCCATAGCTGTAGATTTTAATAGACTTGGTTTTCATGATTTTCTTGTTTCCATTTCTTCTTCCTAAATAGGTATTATCTCGTGTATACCATCTTGTGTACTTGGGCTATGCTTATTCTTATTTATACAATTGTTTACTTATAAAAAAGAAGGTAATCTAGACTGAACTCGGCAAGTGGTTAGGGCACTTATCTAGCTTCAAAGAAAGTTGATACCTGCTGATTTATTGCAAAGGTTTAGATTTTTGTTTTTCAATAATTCGTTGATGCTTTTCTTAAAATGATTTTGATCTTGTATTTATGTTGACCAATTGCAGCATTTGTTACAATACGGATAATTGGCAGTTGATGTCCAAGTACTCGAAAAAGTTCATCAAGGCTGGAGTAAAATTACGACAAACTTCATTTGATGCATGGATGGAATTTGCTGCTAAAATAGGTACCTGCAAATTCTATGTTCTCTTATTTTAGGTTCAAATTTGTGTTTATGTTCTATATCCATGCTTACTGTCTCATTTTGGATGCCTATAGTGGTTTGTGGGTAGGATTTAGGACCGTAAGCCATCCATAAAGTTAGTAAAGTTCCCTGAAATATGCCATATTCTGTGGTGCATGCTATCGTATGCTTTAATACTTAAATGTGCATTTAAAAAAACAATCATATGCTTTTAAACTTATTGTGTACTGGTTTGCATCTGGCTTTGGTACTTCTACACTGTATTTCTCTTAAAATTGTGCTCCCTCTGTCCCACGGTGGGGCCTTGCTTTCCTTTTAGGATTACCCAAAATAAGCGTCCTCTTCCCAAAAGTCACACATTTACATCTTCATCTTTCCATACTACCCTTGCTTCCTTGAAAAAGGGAAGCAAGACATTAAAATCACAATATCTGCAATGGAGATGCTCATTATGAATTGGAGGGAGTATCGTTTGGTTAGTTTGGTTTAAACAAGGTAATGAATATATTTTTATATAGGAATGGCTGAGAGGAGTTTTTTGATTACTCAATATCGGTTACCATGAAGCAGATATATTTATTAATTAGGCTATATGAATATATTGATCTGAGACTATGGAAACACTCAGGTTTCTGCTACTTCATCAGGGCAACAGTCCAATATAGGAGCAAGAAACCCACATCTTTGGATTTCCAGTTTTCTAGTGTAGGGAGTTTTGATGATTTCAATTACGTTTTCCGTTATCCAGTTAGGGTGTAGTTGAAGGAAAATCATTAGGTCTGGAGTATTTAAGACGTTGTACTCCCATTCCATCATGTAATTAAAACTGCTTATGTAAAGATTAATTTTAATTAACATAGGATGGGAGTACCACTTGTCCATACTCCAGGAGTACCTAATAATTACTTGCAGTTGAAGGATTTCTTATGAAGTTAAATATTACCACCCATATTTTTTTTTTGAAAGCTTTTCATGGTAATGCTGTCTTGTTCTTACCCTACTACCCAGGAAATCCAGTTTCTACAATGATATGCGTTGTTTGCAGAAAAGGGGCATCTTTATGAGCCATACCAACATCTTGAAAATCATGCCATCCTTTCTCTGAAAAATAATTAATTTCTGTTATCCGAAGAACCGCTTCATTGTATGCAAAGATTTTCACGTTTTTCCTTTGCAGGAGATACTGAGACACTATGGAAAATTGAGAAGTTGAGATCGGAGTCAATGAGGCAGCATACTCTTGTGAGTGGGTTTTCATGCGCCAAGGTAATAAATTTCATACCATCAAGTTATTTGCCCCGTTTCTGTGAGGAAATTAATTTTGAGATCCGAATGTAATGTGATTGCCAATTTATTTGCACTCTATGTTGTATGGAAGTTGGAACGTCTCATAGTGGGGGCTCTATAAATTGTTCGAGGGTCATTGCTCTTGTACTGTATAAAAAAAAGGGCTATTATCTTATGTTTTCTTTTTATTTATTGTCTTTTTTATTTTTTTAAATTTTGTTTTTAACTACAAAATTGAGCTTTTTTGGGCAGCCCCAGTTGAGGTTTCGGTCAGAATGTAAGCCTAAGCCTCTGTTTGATGTCCTTGCAGGGTTTTCTATTAGAACGTAAGCCTGAGGATGCTGCTGCCATCATTCAAGTCTTACATCAGGTGACTACCATTTTATGGGCTTGGATTATATTCTAGGTGACCTCTTCAGGCAGTGCTGATCATATTGATAGCACGCCTAGAGCGGAAATTACTTTTCTAAGTTTCTGTGAGGTCAGGCTTTACTTATTGAAACACATAAAGGGCTGGGAATCATAAATATTGCATCCTATTGTCTGAGTTTTCAGTTTTTCTAAATAGCTATAAAAGGTACTGTTTGCTTTCTAGCCACTAGTTGATGCGTTCTTGTTACTTTATTGGAAGTCAAGGGCCAAAAAACATGATATTTTGTATGTTCCTTTATTGGAAGACGTGGTTACCTATATCTAATCCAATCCAAACAACTTTAATGTTAGATGTTTTGTTAAAGCCATTGGTATTTATGCATGCAGAGTTTATCTGATGCAAAGAAGTCGGGCATCATGATTGAACTCCAAAAGCTGGTAAACGAGTGGACAGTGGAGGTTATCAAGCGCCAAAAAAAAGAGGACAGGAAGGTACTCCTTTTAATAATTTTAAGAATTTAACTTCTAGAATATGAGCTTATGCATTTGTGTCCACATTCTCTCGATCAGGCATTAGCTGAATATTTGCAATCAGATATTCCTGCTATGGTAAGTTGTCTATTAAACATGGGCATAGAGGCTAGTGTAAGCATCGAAGACCTAACTGGAAAGGAAGGTATTCTTTATTGAAGAAAATGGAGGTTGAAAGTTGAGATCTGAAGCTCTGTGCACTCTTGACCATATGTTTTAACCGGTACTGGTTGGGAATGAGCACTTCCATATTTTCCCCATTTACTAAGAGACGTCTAAAGCCCTCGTGAGCATCCTCTAACCTCTACAAAGGTCTTTGTTTTCTATTTGGTATGCATTTCTTTTGTTTTGATCGACTCTACGATTATTGTCGTTCATTTGGCTGTTCTAAACATGTACATTTTGAATCTACTGGGTAGATTTGAGGGACAATGCCAGAAAATTTTTGTGGGTTTTAATATCTGATTTGTCCGGATGATTTTGCAAAGCAGGTGTTGGGCCTCTAATTCTAGGTAGCAGTTTCATACCTTTATTCCAATTTTTATGAGATTGAAATAAATGCTGGATCGGAATTGTTGATTGTCCTGTTGTAGACTATCTCCATTTTTTTTGTTTGCCCTTTATCAACACAAGATTGTTATCAGTGCCTTGCATGGTAGAGAGCATCATTCTCGTTTAACCATTTGAAATTATAATTTTCTATGATTTCATCAGCATCACAGAAAATGTTTTGGTTCCGCCCGTAGGGCAATCAACCTCCCTCCCTCCCTCTCCCTTAAAACTAACAAGCATTTAATTCGGTTATTGGTAGCTATTTGATGGTTTGCTTTTGTTACATCTCCAAGTCTTGCCATTTTCAGAATGGCTTTATCATGGAACATTCTTGCTATAGGTTGGCCGATGTTGCATTTTTTCGCTTCGATGACTTGACGGATAAACATGAAATGACAATGTGACTTCGGTTGTGTTTGGTTGTTGAACCAAACTCAGCCCATTTCAAACTAAATTATTGATGGAATGTATTAATTTTTCAATTTTTCATAAAAAAGTTCTTAATCTAAAAAGTTAAACTCATCTTAATAGGACTCACAAAATAGTACTATTGTGAGCTCTCAAAGTTGTTGAGCTCTTTGTCCGACTAGGTTTTCCTTTTGTCCGATGCCTTGAAGAAGTGAACTGGCCGTCTTGAGTTCCTCCATCAACCTTGGCTTCTAAACACGATTTGAAAATGTCAAGTTCAGTAGAAGAAGCCATATTTTCGGTCGACGTTGTAGCCTACCTTAATTAACACCTCTCAAAGAGCACTTGGGAACTCTCTCTCCTTTGCTTCCTCGTACCATCAAACGTCAATATGCTTATTGGATTAACCTACAAATTCCTCTAAAATTATTTTTCAATTCATTTCACCACCAACATTTGTAATTGTGTTAATTTTCCTTAGATAGTTTTTATTTTTTCCTTAATTTTCTCGTTTTACGTTTTCAAATCTCTCTCTCTCTCTCTCTCTAATTTCTTGTTAAAAATTTTCTTTTCTTTTCCACTCAATAGAGAGATTTTCCAAATGAAAGCACAATATAAGATAAATTAATAGCATGGGTGAAGTATATATAGGGATATTACACGCTAATTAATTAGGTTCTCTCATTCACGTACGTACGCAAATAAGACCAAATTAATACAAGTGGCTCTTATGACAATCGGCTAAAAAAAAAAAATAATAATAAGCTTTGCAGTACTTGGCCAACATCTCTACTTGGACTTCTCGTGGAGTCTCAAGGCAGAAAACACAACCAGCAAGATGAATGCCACTGCTCCAATCACAGAAACTACGATAGATGCTGCTACTTGCCCACAAAACTTTCCAAACACATAACACACTTTTCCCCACCGCAAGTGAGAGTTCCCGTGGTAGCCAATTAAGCCAATGGCGGTGGCGGCTCCGGTGCCGGAGAACAGCAATGCCACCATCAGTGTATCAAGGACAAGGATCATCGATCCTAAGATGATGTTTTCACCCGTGCTTGTGAATGTGAGGAGCATAGAGAGGGCTGCATATGAACATGCTATGATATTTGTCACCATTAGGTACCTAGCAAAAAGATCTTTGAGATGTTAATTTCGATCTCTTTTTTTTTTTTTTTTTTTTCTTCTCCTTGGTGGTTGATAATTAGAAAATGTAGTATAAATAGCACGAATTGGGAACAATGTGAGACCCCAAAAAAAAAAAAAATAGTGTATCGTATAAATGCATTTCGTCAGTTCCTTTTCTGTCCCTGTAGAAGGGTCCTTAAATAAATATTGTAGGATTTTAGGTGCAACTCATGGTATTTAAGAGCTTTGACTTTTGATGCATTTCCTTAAAAATCTTCTCATTTAGCCTTATAGATCAATCTTACTTTTTTTTTCACCTTTAATCGCATATATTTTTATAAAAATAAAATAAATATGATTTTATTAATAAGCCCTCACTTTTAACAGATGAATTCCATTTATTCTTATTCATAAATCTTAAAATATTACAACTGATTAATGTCACTACAAGTTTTTAATATGAATAGTACTACATATACTTATAATTTTATCTACAAAATCTATTTTATCAGTTTTTTTTTTTTTAAATTTCATAATTTTCAACATATCAATAGATAATATTATATCAGTATGTATTATTATGTAAGTAAAAACTATAAATACAAATAGGATTTTCTTTTAATATTACCTAGCTACAACATTTATTCTTCATTTAATATTATCCAAAATATTTATATGAGCAGTAATACATAATGTAGGATTCTATCTTTCTAACTCTCCTCTACTTAATATTCTCAAGTTCAAAGAACAACTCAAAGAATAATATTTTCTACTCTTGTACTCAATGCTATGCTTCCATGATCGATTCATTTGGGTCCCCGAAAGTATTTGTGGGGATCCAACAAAATTAAGAAGCGGGCCATAAATTAACCCCCGTATTGAATGAGATGAAACATATTTTATATCCAAACAGCGCCTTAAGTATCCAATCCAAACAGGGCCTTATAAAGTATCGGCCAATCTATTTGACGCTAGCAGTTCCCAAACAAAACTAATATTATAAGAGTAATTTTACATATAACCGTTAAGTGAGTATATACGTAAATACTGCATAATCACTTTGAAAAAAAGTAGGTTCTACTATTAAAAAATTAATTTTTTTATGTAGATCTCATATTTTATTCATTTTTTTCAAAGAGATTACACGACAGTTGCACAATTCACGATTGTAAATATATTTTTTCATTTGCAAAACTTATTGCTTTACCTACTTGGAGTAAGGAAAAAATCACTTAATTAGCTAGTTTTTTTTTTTTTTTTTGTCAAAAAATAATACACCTAATTAGAAAAAGATAATTTTCTTGATTTAAGTTTTTAAACTTTACATAATTATCCTATATATATTTAAAATAGAGTTGTAAAAAAGTTGTATGCATATTATTACTGAACTAATTCAATGTAAGTGTTCACAATCGAGTGGATCTATACGCTCGGCGGGTTGAGCCGAGGGGTAGACTTGTTTTTCCCCCTTCTATCATAGTGAATATCTAAGGGTATATATACGTAGATCATGTACTCTATTTATTCGAGTTAAGTGGTGTTCAATTTCTATATGAACAGTAAGATAAATAATTTTCTATGGACACGTGAGAATAAATCAATTACAAAGATAGTAATAAGGTTAAATAAAAGAATACAAATTAGAGAAAAAGAGGAGTTTGAAAAACAACATACACAAAGGCAGACAAGTAATGCCATTTAGCAGAGACTGGAACATTCAGAGGTGGCAGGCTTGCCACCAGCTCAATTGGGACAATCGCACTCTGCTTGTCCACACCAACAAGTATGGCAGCCACCAAAGTCAGTGCTAAGGCCAAAAGCCTTAGGAGTAATTCACAACGCTTGGCTGTTCTTCCATTTCCCATCTTCGCTTCCTTCCCATTCCTCTCCAACCCATCCACCCCTCCTACCTGCATGGCTTTGTTCTGATTCTACGACGTTGCTATCAAGACTAGCTCCAAGAAAAAAACAAAAGGGTACTGAAATCTTGGAGAGATCAGTGAAGAAGAAGTGGATGTGGAGCTTTAAATAGAGAGAGAGAGAGAGAGAGAGAGAGAGAGAGACGAGGTGTTTTGGTCAATGGGCAAGAGTGATAATATATATATATAAATATACATATATATATATATATATATATCTCGATGGACATTGTATGCATTGTTAGGTGAAGGGGTCCATAACTTTATATCAATTGCAATTAAGGCAAGGACGTGTTTAGGTGTAGAAGTTTGGTGTTGCGAATTAATTTGATGGGTCCAAAAAGGAATTAATTGAATGTGTATATATATATATAGTATTTAATTTCTTCGATTTATTTAAAATGGATACTATTTATTTAGTGTAAGATATGTAATATTTTGGTCCATTCACATTTTTCTAACAAATAAAGTAATTTAAATAGATTAAATCTTTTAACCTGTCACACTGTTAATGGGCTGAAAACAGCTAGCCTTCAATTATTTTTGCCACATAGCCCACCCATGGGGCTAATAATGGAACCGCACGGCACAAAATCAGAAACAACCATGGAAGCCCTCTCGCCCAGATCAGATCCCTCACCCCTCTCTTCTCGCCCATCGATGCCATTGCAAATTCACCCACCCCTCTCGTCCAAATCCCTCACCCCTCTCTTCTCTCCCATCGACATCATCTAGGTGGTGATCTAATGGCATATATGGACTGTGGTGGTCCACCAGAGGACCTAGTGCAGTTGGTGAAAGACCGACTGGAAGTGCAAAACTTAGAAGCAATAGAATCACCTGGACCTATCATGTAATACTCGTTTCAAGAAAAATAATCAATAATCCGAAAAATCCCATTATATTTGCCCAATCAATACCCAAGAAATTAAACAATAGTTATAAATTTGATTCTTTCTCTGTATCAATCCTTCCATCGGCCAGTACGATACAGATCAATATACAAGTTTTGGATGAAAACAACAAAAACCGAAGAAAGCTATCAGCTAGCGAACAGTACTTTAATTCATGGAATTCAAAACATAAACGGAGTTGTTGAGATTGCCTGAAAGATCATCGACATGGAATTATTCTTGCAGGAAACAAACTAGAACAGAATTAACCAAATAATTCAGCAAGACCATGCATTAAATCTACAACATTGAAAATAATCCTTGTAAAAGTAAGTTCCATCGTGGAGCAAGGAGAGAGTAGTACTGTAAGAACCCAAAATACTAAAGAATCCAAAACACACGTATGTACTTACCTGGAGTACTCGTCATTGCTGAGAGTGAGGCAGGGAGACTTGGCCGACGATGATCTTGATTTACAAGACACGTACGATTGCTTTTCTGAAACCCAACGTCCACGGCCGCTCTCGTCGACGACTTTGTCCTCAGATATCATGGAAAGCGCCACCCTCCAATTCTTAGCAGACACAGTCTTGAAATGTCCCATGCAGTAGTCAGCCTCTTGCGCCTTGAAGAAGAAGGCACCGTCCGCGACATAGTTTTGGTGGACCACTGTGATGATGAAGAGGACGACTGTGAGTGGTGGCTACGTCAGACTGGCTGCGTCGGACTGTAGCCCGAGAACCCATCGAAAAGGTGAAAGTAATTTTTTTTTTTATTTTTTTATGTATTTTGTTAATCATTATAAATATTTTTAAAAAAATAAAAAATTTATAATATTAATAAAAAATATTTTTTTTAATTATTAAATAAATAAAAAAATTATTCAGATACAAATTCGAATTCCAAATTCAAGTCCCAACGTATTTCTTGTTAATAGAATAGATAGAGATCGTATCAACATGTGATTGATATCTTGGAGCCATGCATGCAGCAGAGACGTGGGAGTGTTGACACGACTTTCAGGCTTCAGCACGTACGTTTGCATGGACCGAGGCATTCAGACCAGGAACCGGCCTAGAACGTACCCAGTACTTGAAGTCATAAATCTCAGCATCTATCTTAAGTTCGATCAAAATTTATGCATGAAAGTTTGGCTCACAACCAATATTCTCAACCTTTCAGTCAGTCTCTTATCTAAAAAAAAAAAAAACGTTTCAGTCAGCCTCAGACGGAACAGGGATCTAGAATTTAAGTACTTTGCATGATGTGGCCAAAGGTCTAGCTACCTTAAAAAAATGAAAATGCTAGAAGGACCGAGAGATTTCAACTGATGCTTGACCGATGCCGCATGTAATATTTTTAATGGCCCTCATAAAGTGAAAAGAAAAACTAATTATATAATTTTTTTAATGGCCGTATAAAACATTTTAAAAAAAGAAAATGCTACATCTCTTGTTAGAGCATCCGCTGGACTTCAGAGTGTGTTTTTATATATATATTTTTTAAATTGTTTTTTATATAATTTTTTTAATAATTTTAAATATTTAAAAAAAATAAAAAATCATAATATTATTAAAAAATATTTTCTTAATCATAAAGTAAAATAAAAAATTATAAATAAAAAATTATAAATATAAAAATATTTATAATTTTTTATTTTACTTTATGATTAAGAAAGTATTTTTTTAATAATTTTTTTTACTTTCTAATTAAAAAAGTGTTTTTCTAATAATATTTTAAATTTATTTTATTTTTTTAAAATATTTAAAATTATTAAAAATTTATATAAAAAATAATTTAAAAAAATCACATGTAAAACAATACTATATCCCAAAGAGCTCCAGCGAAGACTGTTGCATTACTCTTAAAAAAAAAAAAAAAAGGTTCTGCTGCAAGTATTTTTGTGTAGTAAAAAAATAGAAAAAAAATCAATTTATTAATATTTATTTTTTAATTATTAAATAAAAGAATTAAAAATTAAAAATTAAAAAACAGTCAATCAATCAATCAATCAATTTTATCATAACTTTTTATAGGTTGAAGTAGCCTTTTCCATTTTGTTATTCACAAACGAACATTAGCGGCGCTAGCTGTTATAACTTCAATAGCAGCCAAGTATTGAATATGGACCGTACGTATTTAACTACTTTTGTCTGACATATATATACAGTAATTTTACTCATCCATGCACATTGGTCTACGTATAAATATAGAAGTACTACCATAGTAAAATTAATCTTATAAATTAATTTAATTTAATGTAATTCGTCAAATTTATTTTATAATAAAAATAATTTTATAATTTAATAAATTATATTAAAACATATTAATTTATGAGATTATTTTTTTATAATGATCACTTTTTGGTTAAAATATTTTTTATAAATATATGAGAAATTCTATTTATAGTTCTCACTTAAAGATTGTATGTACATGTCTTTTATTAAATGAGAAAAAATATCATTTTAAGAAGGATATTTTATAATTTTAAAAAATTTTAAAAATAAAATTATTTAGACTTATATTGTAATCTCTAAAATAGAGACTGTATATAACATTGTTCTAAATATATATATATGAAAAATTTTATACACTATCTCATTCATCTTACTATTAATGATAATAAATGTATCATATTTTATATAGTAAACTGAAAATAAAATATTAATACGAAGTATAACATTACTCACTATATATATATCACACGTACTTAATTGTAATTTACAATAGCCTAACTAGCTAGCCCGTGCCGTATGCACCAGGGCAGTACTACTTAACATGACGGCTAGCTGTGAATCAGATTAATCTGGATGAAAATTATTAAGGGAGGTCAGAGATCACCATGCATGCACAGTACCTATACTACTATCGGATAAGAATATTAATTCCTAGCTTGCTACATTAAATTCATTCCCATGAAGAATATATATATAGAGAGGATAAATAATTGAATACATGAGTGTTAACGCCGTGTTTAATACATTTTTTAGGTCGAGTTTTAACAATTTGGATCTTGAATTTTTTATTTACACAATTAAGAAAATATGGAGAGTGGGTCCTTAATATATATAATTTTATATATTATATTATTATTTTATTCATTTTATTATATAAGATGTGATATATTTATTATCATTAAATATTTTTTTATAATTCATTAATAATAATAAATATATCATATTTTACCTGATAAAACGAAAATAAAATAGAGAATCAATTATAACATTACCCACTAAATATATAAAAATATATATATATATATATATATATATACACACGTACGTAATTGTAATTTACAACAGCCTAGCTAGCTAGCCCGTGCCGTATGCATCAGGGCAGTACTTAACATGACGGCTAGCTGTGAATCAGACTAATGATCAAAAATCACCATGCATGCACAGTACTTATACTACTATCAGATAAGATTCCTAGCTTGCTACATTAAATTCATACTCATGATTCCATGAAGAATATATATATATATATATATATATAGAGAGAAAGGGAGATAAATAATTAAATGCATGGGTCTTAACCTCGTATTTCATGCGTTCTAGCAACTCGAATCTTAAATTTTTCACCTACATAATTGAGAAAACACGGAGAGTGAGTGGTCTTTGGTGGTGGTTGAAGAGTCTCCAATGCTAAAATCAATATATCTCCTTAGTAGTTTGTACGTAAGTTTAGAGAAATCATAGAGAGCTCTTCGTACCTAGAGATCGACTTTTATACTAGGTTTCTGATGATGACAGCTCATCCCTGACTTTGAGGAGTCTATATCATTTCTACCATTCATCTAGTCAGAATCATTTAATGCGTCGTGGCTTCTGGGGCGGCGTCATTTATGTGCGTGGAGTCTGGAGAGTAGCGCCATTAATGCGGCGTGGCTCCCTGGCTCGTTTTACCCTGCGATCATTCCCTGTTAAGCCTCTCCATTCCCACTGTCAGGAAATCAAGGGTTCTCCATATTTCTCTTCCACCTACCTGAGTAGGTTCCCGAGGGTAGGGTGTCATCGGGATGGTGTCAGGGCGGTGAGTCTCATCTGACCCTACCATCTGCTTTCCCTACACGTGGGTTGCTTCGTGGGTGTGTTTTGCTCGTGGGCTGAGTATTTTGTAGAGACCCACTGACTCCTTTTAAAGGAGGGTCATTGGGCTTGGCCGGGCTCTTTGACTTACTTCCCTAATGGTCCCTTGTGGGCTTGTTTTAAGAGCCAAGAGGAGGGAAAACCTCCTTATAGTTACCCCGCCAATTTTGATTAGTCCAATGAGAATTTATTTTTGTCTTTGTCTTCATGCTATATATTTTCTCGCTATTGCTGCCGTTGAGATCCATTTCTCTAAAAATGGGCGGTCATTACTTTCCCAACTCTTCAACTAGTCAGGTTTCGGACTCTAGATTATGCTCGTACGGGTTTTTTTTGTCATTTTAACAATATCAGGCAACGGTTACCCTCCCGACTTTATTGGCACTATTTCTAACAGTTGGATTTTGCACTTGATTGTGTCTTTCCAGTTCCCTCAGTATTGATGGTGTCAGACAGCTCATTCTCTCCACGTCACATCGTTCAATACATTCTACGGGATGCATGCACGTTTTGCCAGCTTCGTGGGGCGCATGCATTCCCATGAGTTTGGGATGCTAACTATCGTCGGGGTCTATCTGAATTCCCCCCTTCATCGTTGAAGCCCATGACGTGTTGTGTCACATGTTTCACAGAGCCCTTTCACATCCCCAGCCTGGCACATGGGTACGAACGGCCAACCATTACTTCCCCTTTATATAAACACGATTCTTCTCTCCTTTCTTCCCCATTTACCACATCCTCGCATCTATATACTTTAATCTTTTCATTATCTTTGCTCGACTTCTCTTCCTCTCTGTCGCTTTTCTCAACTTCAATCTCAATAGCTCCCAAGAAGACAATTCCCAGGGAACTGGACTAGCCCGAGGTTCGCACCGCAGAGCAATTCTATATCTGCCACAATTAGCATTCGAACGTCACCTCTGAGTTCATGTCGTCACTAGCTTCCACATTCCATGTCCTGGAGAAGGTAGTTTTTGAGGTTCCTAGACCACGGGAGGGGCTGTCGAGGATGAGGGTTATGCCTCGGAGGTTGCCCTCTTCCCCATCATGTTCTCTTGCGGGCTGAGGCAGCTCTTCCCTTGTTCTGTCCGTGACCTACTAGATCGTCTCATATTGGCCCCCTCTCAACTCCACCCAAATGCTTGGAGGATCTTGATATGTTGTTGTGTCCTCTGGCGGTGAACTTTGTTGAAGTCAGACCCAGAGCACGTTGACCTTACTGGCCGCGAGTTTCTCCTGACCCACAACGTCATAAAATGTGAGGTGAACATTTGCAGTTCCAGGGCGATGCATGCCCTCATTTTTTGGAACCGCGTTATTGGAAGGTCAAAGATTGGACCCCCAAATTTTTCTTTGTGCCCAGTTGAGGGTGGGAATTTCCGATTGAGCAAGTGAACAGCCGTGAGTTTCCCATTCGGACCATATGAGGGTGGTTCCTGACTACAAAGCAATACGGCCGAAAGCCTCTCCTGAGGAGCTACGTAGTATTGCTTTGGTTAAAGATTGGGTACATAATCAACCATTCCATGTTCTCTCAGAGACTCTCATCGGGGAGGCAAATATAAAGGCCTTTTTACCTCTCCCTGGTCATACCATTTTTTACGACCGCACCATTCCCATGCAACCCAAAGCCACCTCGGCTCGGAAGCGTTCCCCAAGTCCTCCTCCCATAGGCAAGTGGAAGAAACTCTGCACGGAAGTTGCCAGGGCCTACAGTAGCCTAATGTCCCCTCCTAGATTTTCTTTGGGGCATTCCTCGACACTAATTGAGGTACAGTGCCCCCTCAATTTGTGCCTGCCCCACGGCCAGCCCCATTTATCAATGCCTCGAATCCACCAAGGAGGTCATGGGGCAAAGTCCTGCCATCCCAGAGACACCATCCACTCCTCTTTCTGCAGCCGCTTTGATTTCAGAGCCCGTCATGAGGCTCTAACCTAGGTGTATAGAGGACATCTTCCCCCAAGTGCCCCCACGCCCAGCCATCACGAGAGGGACCTACTTCTGCACCACCGTCGTCGAGCTCACGGTGGCCACAACCAAGGACCCTCTTGAGAGAGCTTCTGGAGGGGAATGAGTGGAGCCAAAGTTGGTCGTGGTTCCTAACCTCGCTATTGAGAAGACGACTGTTGCTTTCTCTCTCTTGTGCCTGTCGCAAGGTCACCTACTACTGAAATTGAAATGGTCGTGGAGGTGAGGACCGACGGAGAGAACCCGCGAAGCTCCAATGAGAGAAGGGAGCCTCAAATTCGTGGTGAGGAACTTTCTTCGGCTCCCGAGGGCCACCTTCTTTCTCAGCCCTCCATCAGCCCTGCAAAGAGGGTTGAGGGCGGAGTCTAAAATGTGGAAGCGGCTACCCGGCCATCCCTCGAAGAGAGTCTAGTGGAAGCCATTCCTAGATCAGAGATGGCAGGAGCTTGAGCAAATTCCCTCAAACGGGTGACCAAGTCTTTGATGGAATTCTTCTTTGAGGTCTCTCGCACTGGTTCATTCTTTTCTGCCATCTTATGATTAGGAATCCTATACTGACTATTCCCGCGTTTGTTTTTGTTGGCGACATGGTGCATCTCGACTACCCGCTTTCATTATGGATGGTCAGGAAGCAGTTGAAGAGGAGAACCAGACCCTTCACTTGTTGGCACGACAAGTCCTGTGGCATGGCCGAGGGGAGAGGGAGGAGAATGAGCATCTGGAGGTGGAGCTAGCGAAAGCCTAGCTTACCCACGAAAAGAGCCGAATTGGCTCGTAATGATGTCTTGACAGAGTCGGCGGTGAGGATCTCGGTCAAGGGGTTAGTTGATAAACTGATTGCGAAGGTGGCGGCTCTTGAGAAGTTAGTGAGCCAGTTGCGGGGGGAGAATGCTGAATTAAGGGGCTGTCGAGATTCTGAGGTTCATCAACTTGAACAAATCGACAAAGATTGCCAGTCCTTTTTGAAGCCTTGAAAGGATGAGAAGATTATTTGACAATTGCCTAGGTTGCTATCGACCAAGTGAAGATGAGGGCCGACCAAACATCTGAAGAGTTAGAGGGCGCTAAGAAAAGGCTAGCCACCCAGATGGTGGTCATTGAAGATCTGCGGAGTGACCTGTCTCAACTGAGGTAAGCTTTGTTTGTCTGCTACTAGACTTGGTTGTGCAGATACATTGAAGGCCTCAAGAGGATGCAAGACCACATTTTGGAGAACCCTCAGGCAAACTCAAGAGCCCTCGAGGAACACCTAAGAGCCATTGACCCCCGCGACTGCCCTCCAGACCCTGACGCGCTTGAGCACGACTGCACCCTGGGCAGAGACATGATTCTTGACGCCTTCCCTCCCAATTCTAATGCCCCCAATCCAGATCCTAATGTGCCTGAGCTAGACCCCAATGCCCCTGAGCTGGATCCTGACGCTCCTGCGCCTCAGTTCATGTTTATGTTTCTCTATATGTAAAGTTATGCACATTATTTCCTTTCCTTATAAAGACCTCTGACCAAGTTTCTTTAGATATCCTTGCGACCATTTGCTCCCGCTTTGTATACGTTTGACTATCAATAAAATTGTCTTTTTTCTCTGTAACTTGGCCTTGGATGTTTGTTTCTCCCTTAATATTATCTTTCCTCTGCTTTTTCTTTTGTCGACCTAACGGACCTGATGCAAGGGATAAGTCAAGTCCATGGAGACACGGTACTTGGCTCCCTGGTATTCTAGCCGACGTCGTAGACTGAGGAAAGGGTTAAGGTAAGTCCGTGGGGACACAACACTTGGCTCCCCTGATCTTCACGTCAGTCTCGTAGACTAAGGCAAGGGTTAAGGCAACTCCTTAGGGACACAACACTTGGCTCCCCTAATCTTCTCGTTGGCCTCGTAGACTGAGGCAATGGTTGAAGCAAGTCCACAGAGACACGACACTTGGCTCCCTTAATCTTCTCGTCGACCTCTTTGACTGAGGCAAAGGTTAAGGCAAGTCCATGGGAACACAACACTTGGTTCCCTCAATCTTCTCGTCGGCCTTGTAGACTATGGCAATGGTTGAAACAAGTCCGTGAAGACACGACTATCTGGAGGGTTTGGAAAGAACAAGAGATCACGTGCTCCTGAATTCTCAAAGCAATTTGAGGGCACTGAAAGTGTAAGGACTCCCTCGGGACCCAGTGGTGTCGAAGCTTGGGGCTTTGACAGGGAAGGAACTAATCTCGAGCGCACTATTAGGCAACCTCGCAGTGTCAACCCCGCCAATTGACTATTTTTCCCTCTTGTATCGATGTATTCATTCTTTCTTCAATTTGTAACGTACTTCGTAATAATATTGATGAAGTTCCTTGTACATGTTTTTCTTTCTTCTTGGGTTCTTCTTTTTCTTCTTTGTTCTTAGCTTTTCATTCGCATGCTTCGGGGAGTGCACCGGGCGAGGAGTGTATGGGTGATGCCGCTTGGGTTGTCTTGATTTGTTCTCGTTGGTTTGGAGGGAGAGAAACTCCTTGGGAGCCTATGATATGTAGTGGAGAGAACGGTCCCATATTTCACAGGGAGTGAGGCCGAGATGTCTTAGGCTAAGCCTTCCCCTTTGGTCTCCCCAGAGGGATGTGATTTACTGCGTAGTTGAGATGTAATACATAACTCATCCTCTATTATGAGTGTGAAGTTTGCAAACCTGGCTTCTAATTTGGTGTAGGAGGAGTTCGACGAGCATTCTGAGGCGTTACTTGTTTGGTGTTTTGTTGTTGGAAATGGCGTAATGTCGGGCAATCAAAGAATTAAACCCGCTCTCCAGTGGGGGAGGGGTCAGGATGCCTTAGGCTAAACCCGCCCCTTTGGTCCCCCCTAGGAGGTAGTTTGCTGGACAACTGAGAAACTGATTCGCTCTTCACCATGAGGTGAGTAGGAGATGTCTAATATATCTCTGTACCAAATAAATACGTTAGTATAACTCATCTTCAATCTACGAGTGCGGAATTTGCGATCTTGGATTGTTTTGCCGGAGACATGAGGCAATAGTCGCTTGGAGTTCCTTTTGGGGGAGAATGAGCGTGGTGAGGCGTTACTCATTCGGCGTTCCGTTGTTGGAGATAGTGTAATGTCGGGTAGTCGAAGGATTAAACCCGCTCTTCACTGGGGGGGAGGGGTTGGGATGCCTTAGGTTAAGCCCATCTCTTTGGTCCCCCCGAGGAGGTAGTTTGCTAGACGGCTGAGAAGCTGGTCCACTCTTCACTTTGAGGCGAGTAGGAGACATCTAATACATTGCTAGACAAAATAAATAAGTTAGTATAATTCATCCTCGATCTACGAGTGCGAAATTTGTGAACCTGGGTTGTTTTGCCGGAGACGTGAGGCATTAGTTGCTTGGCATTTCATTTGGTGGAGAAGGAGCATGGTGAGGAGTCCAAGGCGTTGCTCGTTTGGTGTTCCATTATTGGACATGACATAATGTTAGGTAGTCAAAGGGCTAAACCCTCTCTCCACCGAGGGAGGGGTCAGGATGCTTGAGGCTAAGCCCGCCTCTTTGGTTACCAGATGAGATAATTTGTCAGACGACTAAGAAGTCGGTCAACTCTTCGCCGTGATGGGGGTATGGTAAGTTGTCTGGCAGTTAGGAGGTAGGACCTACTCTCCCACGTGAGAGAGGTTAGGTTGCCTGCCCACCTATTGATCCTCATGGGGAGGTAAGTTGCTGGACTATTTGGGATTGGACCCTCGCCCACTCGTTGATATCACAGGAAATGTAAGTGTTGGGTCAGGCCGGCGCTGATCCTACTCTTCAGTGTGGCGGAGGTCGAAGTAAATTTTTGGGCAGCTGAGGGGCTGGACCCGCTCTCCATCTCAGGAAGGACGAGATGACATTAAGACGCATCTTGACTTTTACCTCAAGCGGGGTTGTAAGTTATCGGGCAGTTTGGGACTGGACCCGCTCTTGCATGTTGACGCTCACGGGCAGTTATAGGGCTGGTCCACTCTTCGTCTCGAGAGGGATAAAGCAGTCTTAGGCATAACTCATCTCTTTGGTGCTTCAAAGGGAGGTACGTAGCCGTTGATGGAGTAAGGAGTTGAGATAGACGAGACATATTTTATTATTGAAAAACCACATTTTCATTAATAGAATTTACATGATCAACATTGAAATATAAATTACAAGTAATAGAGTTCTTTCGCAATAACACAGCTACAGGTGCTTGACGTCCTAAGGGTGTGGACCATATGCACCCTGCCATCCCTTGGCTTCAATTCTTGCGTGTAACATTCCCCTCCCAGGAATTTTTCTCCTCAAATTTTTTCCACCTCCTGAGAGGTTGGGAACTTCATCTGTAAGTGGTAATTCGACGTTACTGCTCTTAGATTGTTGAGGGTGGGTCTACCGATTATGATGTTGTACGATGAAGAAGCCCTTACCACCAGGAAGTTGACCATGACAAGGGCCGTCGAGGGGGCGCTGCCCGCCAAGACGGACAGTGTGATGGTTCCGGCCGGCTGGACCATGTCCCCGGAGAAACCTTTTAGTCGCATGGGGGCTAGCTGGAGTCGAGTGGCATCTATCCCCATCCGGGTAAAGGCTTCCCAAAATTAGATGTCTGCGAAGCTACCAGATGAGAATCCGTCTAGTGGTGAAGTTGCTCGACTGGCATGCGCCTTCCTACCAGATGAGATTGCGCCCCCTCCAGTGAATCCCCTTGCAATGGTTTTGATTTCCCCCAGAGGTACCCCTCTTAATGTAGTGCACGGGGCCGATTGTACTTCTTTCCCGCAATCTACTCCTCCACTCCCGCTCTGGCCTCCGGGCATGAGGGTACCGAGGCTTCGACCGCCTAGCCTGCTCTCTTTCCTGTTTCAAGGAAAGGCAATCTTCAGTGTTATGAGTGTTAGACTAATGGTAGGTGCAATACCAGTGGGTAGTGCTCTTGTAGTCGACTTATTGGCCCTGTTGGCAGTCGTCTTTTTGGATGGCAAGCCCCGACTGGTCGAATAGAAGCCCCAGGCCCTTCATAGGGGCTTCTTTTCTCCTGTTGTCACATGGCCTTTTCTCCGGCTTTTCGCGAGCCTTGCCTCTGGTTTGTGCTTTCCCTTTCACATGGCCCTTTCCTCCTCGGCTCGGTCAAGGCCCAAAGTGTGTCCTCGGCGTTAATAAAGTTGTCAGCTTGATCAATGAATTCTTATAGTGTGGCAGGAGTTCTCCTTGCCAACTTTGCCACGAATTAGAATCGGGGCTACACTCCTCCTAAAAGCGCCGCTAAAGTTATCTTCTCATCTTGGTCGTCTATTGTCATTCTTTTTTTGCTGAACCTGGATAAGTATGTCTTCATACTTTCGTCTTCCCCCTGCGTGATGGTGAGGAGGTACATTGCGGGGCCTTCTTCTTCTCTGGCTCGCCTTAAATTGTGTGCGGAACAGGCAGGCCAACTCCCTAAAGCTGTCTATGGACCCAGGTGCCAAAGACCCAAACCATACTCATGCCAACCCCCTCAATGTCAACGGGAAAGCTCTGCATGCCACTTCTCACATAAAACCATGCAGGGTCATGTGAGTTTTGAAGATTTCCAGGTGTTCAAGGGGGTTTCTAGCTGCATCGTACATGTCCATGAGGGGAACCCGAAACTTCGGTGGCAGGGGCATAACCATCACCTCCTCGTTGTAGGGTAGATCCGTACTGGTATGCAATTGGTCTACTGATGACGATGTGCCGCTCTTTCTCTCCATTTCTTCGTATTTCCCTTTGAGCTTACGTAGCTTGTTCTACATATTTTTTTCTTTCTTCCTCTACGTCACCTCCTCCTCTTGCATTTTTGGGTCCTACATGCTCGTTGTTACTTGGTTCTGCTTGATTTTCTGGCTCGTTAATGGCTATTATGTGTGCCTCGTTCTCTTTTCGAATGGTCTCCACCTTGGTAGTTAACTTTCCTACCAATTGTTCCATAGCGGCGAGCCCGCTTTCATGTTTGTTGACGTTGCTTCTTCTTGTCCCCTAGTTGTTTGAGAACGGGATGTCACAGGCATACGAATGACACATGAAGTCTATAGGAATCTCACGGACGGCGCCACTGTTAACGTCGTGTTTCGTACGCTTTTGGGCCGAGTTTCAACAACTCGAATCTTGAGTCTTTCACCTACACAATTGAGAAAACACAAAAAGTGAAGGGCCTTGATGGTGGCTGAGGAGTCTCTGATGCTAAAGTTAATATATCCCCATAGTAGTTCGCGTGTTAGCTTAGAGGAATTAGATAGAGTTCTTCATACCTAATGATCGACTTTTATACTAAGTTTCTGATGGGGGCAGTTCATTCCTGACTTTGAAGAGCTTATGTCCTTTCCACTATTCATTTAGTCAGAATTTTTTAATGCGGCATGATTCTGGGGCGGTGTCATTAATGCGGCATGGAGTCTGTGGATTGGTGCCATTAATGTGGCATGGCTCCCTAACTCACTTTACTTTGCAGGCGTTCCCTGTTAAGGCACTTTAGGCTTACTGTCAGGAAATCAAGGATTCTCCATATTTCTCGCGCACCTACCTGTGCAGGTTTTCTAGGGTAAGGTGTCATTGGGGTGTTGTCAAGGCAGTGAGTCTCATCTGACCCTACTGTCCACTTTCCTTGCGCATGGGTTGCTTCGAGGGTGGGTTTTGCTCGTAGGCCGAGTACTCTACAGAGACTCATTGACTCATTTTAGAGGAGGGTCGTTGGGTTTGGCCGAACTCTTTGACTTACTTCTCTAATATTTCCTCGTGAGCTTGCTTTAAAGGCCGATAGGAGGAAAAACTCCTTTACAATGGATACTTGTTTTTCTGAAAATAATATTATGTTGTCTAAAACATTTATACACAGATAATAATAAGTGTTTATATAGAATTCATTTCATATATTCATTTCTCTCATTTTAAATAATCTTGAAAAAAAAAAGATTTTCAAAAATTTGTATTCCGTATTAATCGAATAATTAAGAGTTTACGTATCTCGACACAATAGGGGCTAGTTGCGTGGGTAGTAACAGGGTACTAAACCTATCACTACCCTAAATATATACACAAATTTTACCTAAGAAGGTTTATATGCCCGTGTGGCTTAATTTATTAATACGTTAGATCGAAAGTTATACAATCTAATGAATTATATTAAATTATAGTGTATAAGTTTTTTTGTATAAATTTTCTATGTAGACAAAGTAGTGGATCCCATTTTTTTTCAAAGAGAATATGCGAGACTTGCATACTCTAAGACTTTATCTGACATTACACTTTTATAAATAGTGAATTTCAAGATCAAGAATAGAAGCTAGCGAAATATATAGCTAATTAAACGGGTTATACGTACGGTACTATTTATATATGAAGCATATTTTGTCATTCAAAAAAATCGCATGTATAGAGCTCATTTAGATGTTAAAATGAGTTGAGATAAGATGATAACTTTATGAATAATAGTAAAATGGTTTGAATTAAGATATTTTATGGGGTTTTGGAAGAGGAGAGAGAATAAATTGAATTATTTTTGTATTTTGTTTAGAAGTTTGAGAAAGTTGTAATGATTAGATAAAAAAGTTAAAAACTTGAAATTGAAAAGTATTTATGTTTGTAATGTTTGGATGTTGATATGAGATAAGACTATCTTGCAATCTAAACGGAGCCTAAATGTTTGCCAAACTTATTTCATACATTCATTTTTCTCATTTTAAGTCAGGAAAAAATTCTCAAAAGAGTGATCATATATATTAAGAATAAATCTTCTTCACACACTACTGTGTGAAGAAGCCCCGGCACACCTAACGTGCTGGGGTGAAAAAAAAAAAATTTATGAAGGGTGTGCTGCGGCTTCCGGCTGATGCGCAGCACAGCCCATATATTAATCAGTATTAACCAGATCTGGTCCCAGGTCCCTAAAAAGTTGCTTGTGGGTTTTAAATCATGAATTTCAGAGCATTACTGTTGGTGTAGCTAAAGTTTTAAGCAAATTTTGAATAAAATGCCACATTTTGCCTATCCATAATAATTTTATATCCCACATTGAATTAGACACATCACTAGTTATAATAATAAAATATATTCGTATTTTTTAAACTTTTTATCTATACATTATATTATATATTTTATATTTTTTGACCTAGTTTTTTTTAACTTTTCATAATTTGTAATAATCTACGCATCAAAACACTTCAAACCTATCAAGAGAAGAAAGAAGAGATCAGTTTGAGTGAGGAGAAGAGATGAGAGAAAATAATATAAATTAATCAATTGGTAAACAGTAATAACCAAAGAATGGAAGAGAAATAGCTAAAAAGGATCATAATGAGGTGGCTCATGTTAACAAACCTAGGCTGGGGCAGGCACTCATGTTGCTTGTGTACGAGGAAACTCAGAAAGAATATACATTTATAACTTATCTTTCTGAATAAGTGTCAATAACTTCTATGGTTTTTAGTAAAAATACAAGGGCTGAGATGAGAGAAGAAATCATGTCATTATGGGGGGAAGCATGGTTCAGCAATGTGAGAAATACATGAGGTTACCACCTATGATTGGCAAAGCAAAATCAAAGGCTTTTTCTGGTATAAAACATCGTGTGTGGTAGAAATTTCAAACTTGGAAGGAAAATCACCTATCACAAGGAGGCAAGGAGATCCTGATTAAAGCATTGGCTTTATCCATTCCAAGTTATGCTATGATTAGTTATTTCAAGTTGTCTGATTGCTTATGTAAAGAGTTGAAAGGAATGATGGCACAATTCTGGTGGGGCAGAAAAGAAAATGAAACAAAAATTCCATTGGGTAAGTTGGAACAAGCTGTGTGCATCAAAATTCCATGGTGGTTTGGGATTCAAAGATCTCAGGAAGTTTAATATGGCTCTTTTGTCAAAACAAGGATGAAGAATTTTACAAGAAAATGATACTCTTCTTCATAAGTTTTTTAAGGCAAAATACTTCCTAGATTCTGATTTTTTTTAGGCAAAACTAGGTTATGATCCCTCATATGCTTGAAGGGTATATGAGAAGCTAAATTATGTTTGATGAAGGGATGCCAATGGTGTGTAGAGGATGAAAAAAAAATTAAAATATGGAAGGATTGCTGGATCCCTGATCATAACTCATTACAACAAGAATCAATCTCCATACCAGAACAACTAAGAGATCAGTTGATACTTTGATTGATAGAACTACAAAATGGTAGGACTTACAGAAGCTTCGAGTTGCCTTCAATCCAAGCATTATTACTTATATGCTAAAGACAGTTCTTAATCCAGAGGGTTGGGAAGACAAAATTATATGGAGGCTAGCAAAGGATGGAAGATTTTCTATCAAAATAGCCTACAAGCTCCTAACAGATAGAGAGATTGGGACAGATGTTGAAAGTTCACATTACCATCAATTTTTTCCTTTATGGAAAAGTCTATGGAAGCTGAAGATACCCCATAAGGTGAAAATATTTGCTTGGAAAGCATGTAAGAATTGTCTACCAACTATAGAGAATCTGATAAATAAACATGTCAATGTAGACCCCATTTGATGTTTGTGCAATAATGTACCAGAATGCATGTCACATGCTTTATTGCACTGTCAGTTGATACAAAAAACTTGGAGATAGGTTTTACCTTCTGTGCACGATAATGAAGTTCAAAAAAGTTTTCTACAAACTGCTTTGGACATACATAGTAGAGGCTCAACTGAAGAAATGGGGTTGTTCTTTTTACTGGCATGGGGTTTTTGGTTTAGAAGAAAAAAGATGGTTCATGAAAAGATAGTTATCAGCCCAAAACAGGTTGTAACTCAAGCTTTGTCTTTGCAGAAATATGCTCAGGATCAGATGCAGTCACCACAATCAAATCTAAAGCATTATTGCAAATGGCAGCCACCTCCTTCTAGTTTGGTTAAACTCAATGTTGATGGAGCCATGTTTTCAGGCCAATAGAGGTCAGGTGCGGGGGCAATTCTAAGAGACCAAAGTGGTGATGTATTATTTGTTGTTAGTATGAAAGAACAAAATGTTGCTAAGCCTAAGGCAGTGGAGCTTCTTGCAATGCTTAGAGGCCTACAATTCTGTTTGCAAAGAGGGATTACTCAGTTAGTTCTTGAAAGTGACTGTTTGGTGATGATCAAAGCTATTCAAGTTGAAAAAGTTGTTGCTTTCTCAATATTATTTCATGTGCTGCAGGAAACTAAGAATCTTATGAGAAGGTTTAACTTATGTTTAGTCCAACATGTCCATAGATTAGGTAATGAGCCTGCTCATGGGTTGGCTCGTTATGCTTGGCATGTAGACAATGTTGTAATGTGAGATCGATGTGATTCCACTGCCTATATCCCAAATTTTTTGAGTGGATAAGGCTTCCTTGTAAGTCTTTCTTTCTATAATGGAAATTTCATACTATTAAAAAAAAAAAAAAGAGTACATTCGCATTATGAAAAAATCTATATGCATTCCTCATTTTTGGCACACTCAACACATTGTTTATGTTGGAGCATTTCACATCCATTATTTTAAAAAATAATTAGTATTTTATTGTTTTAAAAGTTGAATGAATCTTACAATAAAAATGCACCGACTTGTATGCAATAAAAGTTTATCAAAGCTTGAAAAAACGATTTGATTCTAGTCAATTCAAACTGAATCAGTAGAAACCAAACCGATTTTAGTGAAAATTTTGAATTGTTTACTGAACTACTTCAATCGACTGATTCAAGTCGATTTTAGACCAATTTGAACCGATTCCAACCGATTCAAAATTGTATTTATTTTTAAGTTGTTTAACAACGTCTGAGTTTTTTCTTTTTTTAATTTTTTGCACAAAAATATGATAGAACTAAACATATATTAACTTTTTCATCATTGTATTTAATAAGAATCGCAGAAAAATTGAAAAATAGAACATGTAGTTATTTATTTTATTTTTTTTAGTTGAACAAAAAATTAAGGAGATGCACGAGTATTTTATATTAACTTTTTTTTTGTTTAACTGGTCACGATTTTCATAACAAAAGAAAAAAAGGAACCATTCCCATATACTTAGATGAGTATAAAGTTCATTAATTAGAGAGTGTATTAAACCCTAATTATACTTTGTATGGCGATTGTACTATATAATTTATACACTCAAAGTTAGAGTAAAAAGCTCAAAAACCCAAACGAAACTACATAATTTATACCCTCAAACTTGAGTAAAAATTAGCTCAAAAACCTAAACGAAACTATATAACAAAAATTGATCGATTAAAAGTTTTTTAAGTTGAGAGTTTTGCAGTAATTAGTTTTAAGAGAAATTAATTCATGATATTCCAAGAATACATTAGAATATTTTTAATGATATGACATCATATAATACGATAGACATACAACCTTCTTATATGTACTTTAATACTACTTAATAACTAGTTCAATTTTATATATTTGTTAAAAAGATCAACTACTATTGATCTCTCTTTACATCATTTACATTTTCTCCCACACTCGTGGCTTCTCTTTAATTTGCTCGAGTTTTGATTTGTACACGGACATTAATCTTACAGGGAGGGCATTTCATGAGTTACCCTCCCTGTGAAATGTAAGAACTGTATCTAGCATTACTATTATCTTTATAATCATTATAATTTTATTTCTTTATTTAATTTATTTAATTTATTTGTTGTATTGAAATGGACGGTGCACAATTTGAGCCCCTTTATTGGGTATTATTATGTACTGAATGAAATGCAAGTTTGCGATTGTTCTTAACAATAGTCATCAAGGCCCAGTTAGATAGATGATACCTAGTCAGCCGTTGAAAGAGGATTTGGAATAGAAGATGCATGGGTGAATTAATGGAGAGTATGGGAATGAATGCTTCTGCAAATAGAGTTGGAGGCGGCCCATTTTAAGCAGGAGAAGGTTTGAATTCATGTAATGTGATGACATTTAGGAGATGTTTGGATTTAGAAATAAGTTGAGATGAGTTGAGATGGTTTGTGAATAGTAGAATAAAAATTGAATTATTTATTATATTTTATTTAGAAATTTAGGAAAGTTGTTTTGAGATTTAAAAAAGTTGAATTATTTATTATATTTTACGTGAGAATTTAAAAAAATTATAATAATGAGATTAAATGAATTGAAATAAATTGAGATAGATTTTAAATTTAAACCTCTCCTTAGCCAGGTCTTTGCCTATCAGCAGACAAGATGGATGTAGAAGGAAAAATAAAATAAAACAAGAAAATAATAAATAAAGAAAGAGTAGGTAAATAAAAGTCATGCGAATTTGAAATTGAAAGAATGCACATGCTGCTGCTACATTTTCGCGCAGAGGACTTATTGCTGTGCAGTCCCATCATTCCTGGCGCCGAAAAATTATGAAAATTTCCCTTTCAATTGAATTACTAATTTATATCTTCATAGCGCTAGAGTTCATGATATATATATATATATATATATATATATATATACACTAAGCATCAAATTTTAATGGTCATTGAATAGACGTAGTTCTTGAGACTTGGTCATATATATATAAATGAAATGGGTTTTGTAATTTTCATGGACTTCTTCGTTCAACATCCAATATTGTGGACTATAAATTCAGCAACTAAAGGATAAACTCTCTTTTGTTATGACGTGGAAGCCTTTCATCAGGTTCTAATGAATGGTAGATGAAAAATATTTTAATCATAAAAAAAATTTTATAAAAATAAAATTATAAATTGACGTAACTTAATATGATACGTTAGATTATAAAATTATTATTATTATAAATTAAATCTAACATATCATATAAATTTATATCAGTTTATAAATTTATTTTTATAGAATTTTGAACGTAATACTTTTCTAAATAAATTGGAGAGAGAGAGAGAGAGAGTTACTTTAGTTAGCTTTTATTTGAACCCATTATTCAAACAATTAAGTGGATAATATACACAAAAAAAGATGAAACATATATATATATAACTGCAATGAAAAAGCAAACTCATTTACGTGATGTCTGCTAAAGCTTATATAATAGGTAGGTGCAGAAATATGGATCTGCCGGCCAGACCTCACCAAAATTTCAAACATGTCGGCTTACTTGTAAAATAAATCATCGAATTCTAAAATATCCATATTTCGTTTCCTTGTTGATGAAAGGATCAATTCTTTTTACTTAATGTTTTTCAAATATAAACATGACTTCCTCGATCGATCTGAACTTGGCATAACGTAAGCATTTCTTTTAAGTATGGCTAGGGACGTTGCAAAGCAAAAGTATGTAAAAAATTATTGTGGAAATTAACTTATAGATGATGCTCATGCAAAGGTACTCACAATCTAACCCAATTTAGTGTTGGGTATATATCACACTTTCATTAATCTTAATTATTTATAGCATCTAAGCTTTGCTCACCTAAAATTATTTATCCAAATTTTAAGGGCGTCGGGTTTTAGAGAAAGAAAAATGCTTGATTTATAAAAAAACTCACAAAAATAAATTTAAAAACTGACATGGTTTGATATAGTATATTAGATTGTAAAGTTCTTTTTACTAAAAAAGTATATTGATGTATCACATCATTAAATCATGTCAATTTAAAAGTTTATTTTTACGAGACTTTTTTTGTAGATTTATACTATGTTTGTAACACAAATTCACTTCAATCCAACTCAAAATAATCATTTATTTGATCCATTACTTTTTTTAACTTTTAATAAGAAAGTTAAACTCATCATATCAACCTATTTTATATATTTAAACACATATCTCAACATATTTACATTCAAATACATCTCAATAAGATTCATAAAATATTACAATTTATAGATGTTGTCAAATTATCTAAAATTATCTCATCATCCAAACAGAACTGTTGTCATTCTCGGGAGACGTTTGGATTCGAAGATGACTTGAGATGAGTTGAGATAGATTGTGAATAGTAATGAGATGAATTGTAAATAGTAGTGAGATTTGTGAGTTAAAGTTGCTGAATAGTAATGAATAGTAATGAGATGAGTTGAGATGAGCTGAGATGTCCTGCGAATCCAAACATCTCCTTAGAGATAATAGATACGAACCCTAGTATATATTTTTAAGATCATACGTGATCATGTGTCTATCTCTTCGTTAATCCACCCAAATTCCTTTGTCCAACCTAACACGGAGAATAAACAACCTTGTGAGGAGGCAGGGCCAGAAAGTCAATGATAGATATTGTACCAACGCTTGGGATAATACCGAATCGGACAACATGCCAAAGTCTACTCTTATAGATAAAATCTTCTAGTCACTTCTGGTTTAAAGCCCAAGTCTGCAAAAAAGAAAAACAATCTCCATCAAATAAATTAATCTACACAAGTTTCTCGGCAGCCAGCCTTCCTGCAATTAAACAAAAACACCCCACGTTTTCTTTACACTCGACATTATTTTGCATTGAAAAACGGCTGGCATCTGTATAAGATAATGAGAAAGCTGGTGGCGACTGACAAGACAGCCTTTCAAATCAAGCTCGATCACTTGGCGTGCGGGGAACTCCAATTTTTATTGTTTAAAATTTTTCATACATTTTTGCTCAGCTTCCAGAACATGATCTTAGACACCACACACACATGACACATATATATAAAATGCTACGTGCCCCGCTGGGACTCAGCTGGACTGTAACTTTTTTTATCTATTTTTTTTTAATTTTTTATATAAATATTTTAAATAATTTTAAATATTTTAAAAATTAAAATTAAAATTAAAATATTATTAAAAATATTTTCTTAATCACGAAATAAAAAAAATAATAGTTATTCTATTTTGTGATTAAAAAATTATTTTTTAATGAATTTTTTTTTATTTTTTGATTAAAGAAATATTTTTTAATGATATTTTAAATTTATTTTATTTTTTAAAAATATTTAAAAGTGTTAAAAAAATCTATATAAAAAATAAATTAAAAAAATCTACATAAAAAAGTATATATTAACCCTAACGGAAGCTCCAACGAAACTGTAGCATGTCTATTTTAAGTATTTAAAAAAAATTATAATATTATTAAAAAATATTTTTTTACTCATAATTAAAATAAAAAATTATAAAAAAAATTTTATAATTTTTTATTTTATTTTGTTATTAAGAAAATATTTTTTAAAATATATTTTTTTTACTTTTTGATTAAAAAAATATTTTTTTTACTAAAATTTTAAATTTATTTTATTTTTAAAAAATATTTTAATATATTAAAAGATTTATATAAAAAATTATTTAAACAAAACACATATAAAATAAAAATAAATCTTCTTCATACTCTATCGTGTGAAGAAATCCCAATACACCTAACGCGTTCGAATGATATAAAAAAAATATATATATATATATTATAAAAAGTGTGCTGCAACTTCCGGCTGAAGCCCAGCACATCCAATAAAATAATACTACAGCTCAGCTAGAGCCCCATGCTGTAGCATCGCCCTATATATATTATATATATGTATGCGCATACACACGCATATATTCTTCATCATCTTTCGCTTATCCAAAATCAACCTCCATCTATATATTATACAGCACCAGAGGCAGCTTACTCACCCTTAAAGATCATCCATGGCTTCCAGCGCTGATCCTAAGTCCGACCAGGAATACGGCAAGGGAGCCCCACCCAGACCAGATGCTCCAGCCGTCGTGAAGTATTTCGCGGTTGATGTGGCCCTCAGGGTGTTGCTATTTGCCGCGGCGGTGACTGGTGTCGTGGTTATGGTCACCAGCAAGCAAACGAAGTGGGTACCTGGCCTTGGAGATCGCGACGCCAAGTTCAAGCACTCCCCTGCTTTTATGTGAGTTGCTGCATGCATGTCTCTGATTTTAACGACAACATTAATTAATGGTTGCAAAATTTTTTCCTAGCAATTAGCATATTGTGAAAAAAATCACTAGATCTATCTATTAAAAGCGGATGAGATCTATATATTTATTTATCTCAATCAATCTCACACGTTGATCATTTATATAACAAGACATATTCAATGATTTTTTTTTTTTTTATCTTAAGCCAAACTCTAAATAAAATGTTCAAAAAACTCGAAGATTTTTATTTTTTTGTGATTTTTATAAATTATTATAAACTGGATAAGAATTAATTTTAAGCCCAATTTTTTTTTTTTTTTTTTTTAATTTTAGTACTACTTTTACCCCGGCCCCATATGAATTTTCCCGGTTCTGCCACTGATTTCCAGTACTTTCAGCATCAACAAGATCATCCTAAATAGTAGCTTGGATTCTCACCCTACATATCTATATGTATATCTCTATAAATGATTTGAGTTTATAAGAAGTATTATCCCCACGAAACGATGTTATAAAAATAAATTTATAAATTGAGTTAAATTTGTTTGTTAGATTAAATTTATTTTATAATAAAAAATAAATTTATAATTTAACATATCACGTTAAATCATATGAATTTATTGATTTATTTTTATGTAATCTCTTTACAGTTAAAATATATATATATATATATATATGAAATTGTCTACAGTACCTTTGTCACAAATAATAATATAGAAGAAGATATGTTATAGAATCGGATTATTTTTTCATCCAGAGTAACCCGTTTAAGTTACTGCTCTTTTATTTTTTAGTTTTTTTAGCTATTTTTTTTTATTTTTTAATATTTTTAAAAAATAAAAAAAAAATTATCTCAATATACTTAAAATTATTTTCTTAATCACTAAATAAATAAATAAAAATTGACAAGCGGTCACTATTGAGAGGGCAAATAGTATTTTCCTATATATGTTATAACCTCCATTCCCTTCGTGATAGGATTGACCATAGACAAAGGGCAATACAGCCTAATTATTGATTTCACGTATGTATGACCGTATTTGCAGATACTACGTGGTGGCACTGTCGATCGCTGGCCTTTATGCTCTCATTTCAATATTGGCATCAGTTTCGGTTCTCTCCAAACCTAACTTCCAAACTAAATTCCTCCTCCATTTTGCATTCTTGGATGTGGTAACCCCTCTCTCTCTCTCTCTCTCTCTCTCTCTCTACATACATGGATATATACATGCATGGAAGGATGGAGCTTTTCTCTTAGTTGTTTCCTCCAATCTACCTATAAAAAAGACAAATGTTTATTAAGAACGTGATACATAGTCTCCAATCATTTAATATCAGATCATTGATAGTAAAGAGATGATGTGTAGAATTATTGGTATAAGAAATTTCATAAAAACAGTCCTATATGAAAAGATTGAAAATAGTTGCGACCAAGAACAAAGATATAACATGATTTGTTTTAATATTCAAATGCTGGTACTGCAGTTGATGTTGGGCATAGTAGCTTCAGCAACCGGGAGTGCTGGTGGGGTTGCATACGTGGGGTTGAAAGGCAACAAGCACGTTGGTTGGATTAAGGTGTGCTCCACTTACGACAAGTTTTGCCAACATTTGGCAGGCTCCCTTGCTGTCTCCTTGTTTGCCTGCGTCCTCCTTGTCTTTCTCACTTGGCTCTCCATCTTCTCCCTTCACGCTCGGATCCACAAGTACTAGAAATCCAAAATCTGGCCACAACAATTCAGAAAGAAATTGTATTTTGTATAGAATCTCAACGTTTGCTGTTTGTGTATTATATTTTAGGGGCTTCTACATTTTAAATGTTGTCCAGTATTTTACTTGTGTAGTAGTACTTACTTTCTGCTGCCTATCTTGTTTACTCTGTAACTAGTTTTTAATTATTATAAGTGGTTGCTAGTACTGTGATTTGATTGAGGTTTGAAACATGTAGACTCTTTGATGTTCTTATGCCTCCTTGTGATTGGGGTGCTTTCAAGTGTTAAATTTGGAATATTTTCATTAAGTTTCATTGTGAAATATTGAAAAAGGAAAAAAGTTCATTTCATATGCTAAATGGTAAATACATTGTTTCGGCACATAATAATATGTAAAGAAACTTTTGGATGTGTAAGGGCTCGTTTGTTTTCAGAGATAAGATGAGATGAGATGAGTTGAGATTAAAGTTAAAAAGTTGAATAAAATATTGTTAGAATATAGTTTTTAATATTATTGTTGTTTTGGGATTTGAAAAAGTTGATTTGTTTATTTTATTTTGTGTGGAGATTTGAGAAAGTTGTAATGATGAGGTGAGATGAAATGAGATGAGATGAGATGTTTTTGGAAAACAAACAAGGCTTTAAAACTTTTGGCATTGTTTTTGCACAACATAAATAAGGAAACTTTTAGTCCCGATAGTAGAGGATGAGATGAGATGAAATAATTTTAGATAGAAGTTAAACAAAATATTATTAAAATATTATTTTTTAATATTATTATTATATTAGAATTTGAAAAAAATTAAATTGAAATTTGAAAAAGTTGTATTATTTATTACATTTTATGTAAAAATTTGATAAAGTTGTACTGATAAAATGAGTTCAGATGGGGTGTTAACTGATCGATCGTCGTTGTAATCAGATTATACGACTTGAAATATTAAATAATCAAAATACTAATATTTATATTAAATTCCAATAATAAAAAATGGCATATATTTATAAAATTTTAAAATAAAATTTATCCCGACTTATTCCAAACTTATTTATATTCAAGTCTTTATTTACCTAATAAAGTCCACATAAAAATCCTACCTTTTCACTTCGCAAAATAGAAATAGAAAATACTGTCGCATCTTGTGAAACATTTTGTGAGAAAATTACCAAATTCGGATGAAAATAACATTACGAAAGGATGAAGAAAAGAATGAAAAAATTGAACTAAGCATTGGTGGGGGGTGCGCCGGGCCCTTGCAGTAGTGCAACGCACGGGCGACGCTCGAAGACCCCAGCAGCAAGCTGCTGTGGTGGGCCTTCCCCCTAAAAAAATTAATTTAATATCGTGTGGCCCAATGGGCCACGTATCAGATATTAAACTGATAAGAACAGATACTACACTTGATCTTAGCCAAAAGGCCGAGAAAGGTATGCATTTTCCGGTGGCTTGCTGCTTTTTTTATAGCTCGCCTCTGCTTCGTTCTCGCCATACTTGGTCAGTGTGGGACTTTGAAGATTAACAAAAGTCTAAAGATGTAACATAACAGTTTACTGTACAAGTCCCAACATCAAATGCGTGACTATTAAACTTGCTCTATACTAATATAATGAAAAATTTCACTTATCATCTCCTACACCATACACTAATATGTGATTTATTATTTTTATTATTCTATTTAAATATTCATATATTGATGTGTAAATATATATATATAATTTTTTTATTAGTTATTATTTATTATTTCACACCTGATAAAAAATACTTTCATTTAAAAAAAAATTATAAATATAAAATATAGGAGTAAATAGTAACGAACCAAAGTTTCATCTGTCATTTTAATTATCTTTTCCTTGATGTAACATCATTTATCACGTCGGGAAATACATAATGAAATGAACACGTGGACAAATCAGATTTCTAAAAGATCTCTGGTTAGGCTATGCTGTTGAATTTAAATTTACACAAGAAGCTGAAATTGAACTAGAGAGCATTCGAAAACCTTTCGGCTTGGTCCCTATATACAGTCTGACAGATATATATATATATATATATATGTACTATGTAACAAAAACAGACGATAAAAATGAGGTGCCAAATTTCATATGAAACGCACTTTGAACAGAATATCCTTTAGGTGCAGATCCAACCAGACCACCATATATGCAAAGAAAAGAGTAATGTTATATACAATCGTAGAATGTGCAAATATCGTAAAATTATTTTGAAAAAAAATAAAATTCATCATTAAAAAATTAATTTCTTTTCATGTAAGTTTCATACTTATTTATTTATTTTAAAATGATTATACGACGCTTGTACACTCACGACTGTAACTATCATTTCTCATATGCAAATCTCAGCAGGAACACTAATATTTTACATTTGCATTTCACAAAGATGATAACAATGCAAAGATTTATTATTTGGGAAAGCAGTTGAAACTCATAAAATACAGTCAGTGTCCCAAAACTGGTTGATCCAAATGTGCTTTTGAATATTACAAACTCTAAATGATGAATTAGGGAACTTCAGAAAATTGTTTGCTCCCCTAATTCCTGACCTTCCATCCCCTCCCTCAGTACTCTCTCAAAGAATTCTTCCAATGTGTCTTTCCCATAGCTAGGCGTTTTTTCAGCACTGTACTCTCCAGTTTCAGGATCCAAAATCAACATACTTTCTGCTGCATAATATCTGCCAATTTTTCCAAACTCAGCAGCATCTTCCATAGAAGGAAAGATCTTAACTAGAAAATCAAGAACTCCAATGGCAAAATCCATTATCCCAATTGGAACCTTCAAGAATTTGGGTTCTCTCCCCAAGAGTTTAAACAGCGTCTCCCCTTGCTCCAATGGAGTCAATGCCTTTCCCGGTCCCCCAATGGGCAGCACCTGGTTAATCATATCCTTACTCAACACACAATCCGCAATGAACGATGCCAAATCTGACTCGCTAATTGGTTTACAAGCACACAACTTCCCATCCCCAAACATCACATATGGCTTCCCATCTTTCACCAACTCAACCTGACCCCCCAAGCTTTTAAAGAATGCAGTTGGCCTCACAATACTATAAGTAAACGCATTATCCACTTCGGCTTCTTTCATCAACTCAGCCTCAAGTTTCAGCTTGGCGCGCTGAAATTCAAGAAGGGGTTTCTGCACACATATTGCAGAAAGCAATACAAAATGGGAAGCCCCACGATTCCTACCGGCAACAAGACTATTCTTTGTTGCCTCATAGTCAATCTTCCATGAATCCTTTACACCACCACTGCGGCTAGCTAGGCATGAGACCACAACATCAACAGAAACCCCTAAATTGTCCAAGGTTTTTTCCAAAGAATCCAAACGGGTCACATCAGAAAAGCACACATTGGCTCCCTTCAACTGATTCAAAGTCTCTTCCTTATTATTTTTAGCTCTAATCCCACTCTTTTCCCTAGCAACGGCAATAACATTGAACCCTCTACTAAGTAACTCCTTAACCACAAATGCTCCAATATACCCAGTTGAACCCACAACCAAGACGTTGATATCTTTTGGGGTTTTGTTTCTGAAGGAAGATGGGGCGGTTTCAACCGTTGGGACCGTTGAAACTGTAATGGGGTTGAGTCTTTGGGTGCTACATTCAAAGGGTTTGGATAATTTTAGAGATGAAGCTGGTAGCGCATAAGGGATAGAGCTTACCTGGATTTGGTTGATGAATTGAGAAGATAAACGCGTGCTTTGAGTTTTTGCCAGAAAATGAAGAGTGACTAATGAATTGGAGAAACAAAGGGACATTTTTTTGAGTTCGAGTAGGCTGATCAGAGAGTGAAAGCTTGTATTTTTATGGGGAAGTCTAGATGCGCCAGAGGCAAAGAAAATCAAGCTGAGAGGCCGGAATTTAGAAGTGGTCGTCCATGGTCGTTGTGGTGCCACCCTATCAGATCAGTAAGAATCTAAACGATAGGCGGATATGAACGGACTCAAAAGAGGGGTGAGATGACGTGTAATTAAAATTTAATTTGTGGCCACGTGTAAACTTACAGAAAATCATACCTTATTCAGACCCATTCAGAATTGATTTTTTCTTACTTGAGGTCATGGAACAAACACCCCCTACGATAATTGAGAAAAATATTTATAACTGTAAATTGTATGGTTCTTATGTATTTATTTTAAAAAAATAAAAATAAAATTATAAAATTTATAAGAAAAAAATTAATTTTTTAATAATAAATTTTATTTTTTTTAAACAATTATGTAATATTTACCTATTTCACAATTGTACGTAGAATTATTTACGATAACTTTAAAATTTTAGATTTGATATCTTTTTAATTAATATATAACGATGTATCCCTCGTCATCGCAGTTTTCAAATATATATATTTTTTAAAAAAAAGTTCATACATTTTAGATCTTTTTAAATGCTTTTTTATAAGGTGGACCATTTAAAGGTTAGGTTTTTTTTTTTTTGGTTTAAACTTAGTCCCTCCAAACCAGATTTTCTGGTTCTACCCCTAACTGAGACAGACATCGGAGTTATGGCCATTCACAGCTTCCACTAGAGCTCTCAGGAAGTACGTAGCAATATTTACCAAAAAGCTTTTGTTCCCAAGTTACCGGCCTTCAAGTCAAGGTCTACTGGAGAAAGTTTGGTTGTCAAACTCATCTCAACTAATCTCAATTCATCATTACAACTTTTTTAAATTTCAATACAAAAAATAATAAACAATTCAACTTTTTCAAATCTCAAAATAATAATAATATTAAAAAATAATATTTTAACAATATTTTATCATCTGAACTCAACTCACTTCAACATCCAAACACATACTAAAAATAAGCTGATCAGCGGACTGGGGAGTTCATCAAACATTTGAATACAAGCCTTGCCTGTAAATTGTACATATCACACTCATCCAAAGAACATTTTATACACTCCAAACATGGAAGGCAGACTTTATGACTATGATAAATGGATTAATACATCAATATGTACATACATCAAATTATATAAGTATCATTATAACGAGAATTACAAGATATAAATGTTATATACAACAAATTTTCTGCATTGCTTATTCCTGTCTCTGTGTGCTTTGGCAAGATTAAGGAGTGAATGGGGGATCAGCAGCAGAGATCTGAACGCGTAAAACCTCATAAATGGCTCCTCGCTGAAGCACTACAAGAACCTCCTGTTCTTTGGCCAATGCAAGATCTTCCAGAGAGACCCGACGTGAATGAGACTCATCCCGCATGCGAAAGCCATAAAACAATCGCCCAAGCTTCCACCATTTGATGCACACTCCACGCTTTGAAATCTTGCAACTTTGAAGTGCTTCAACAACTTTCTCGCCCTGCCAATTATGACTTTTAGCATCACATATCAATATATACTTCCAATTGTTGCAAAATCAAAATCCGAATTTGGGCCATCCAAAGCTAAAGCTAGCAATCATAAGTAATATACAAAAAAAAAAAAAAAAAAAAATTGTACTTGGGAATTGAAGAACGGGTAATAATAGAAATAGAGGATTCACCTTTAACGTGCATCACAAGCTTGTACATAAATTTCAACAAGTAGACCTCAACAAGTAACTAAATAAGGGGTTTGAACTCATAACTAGAATGGACTATCCAAAGCCGACTTTATTTCCAAAGCTCCAAATGGAATTATTCTTGGTCCATGTTTAACAAGCCATCATCTTCAAGCTTTGGTTTTTTATGGTTTGCTAACTTAAGCTCATTATAAGCCTAGTCAAGCCTGTCAGCTGCCTACTCCAAAATTGTTATCAGTTGAATAATCCCAAAATTCTCCTGAGACCAAAGGTATCAACCATGAATGCCTTTTATTTTTTTAATCCATCATCTGAGAATCTGGTATAAATTTTATGATTATTTCACATTGATGCAAACAAAACAACTTAGACAGCATCACAAACCAATGAGTTTTTGCTTTTAAAAAAATGGGTCGGGAGGGATTCTGATACTAATATGCAACTTGAAGTACCCAATATTTTACCCAGCATCCCAATGTGAGAGACCCAACCTAGTAGCAAGAAAATAAGCAATGTCATAATTTGTCGTGACAACTCTTTGTTCCTACAAGGCATATAGCCTTAGCTAGCAGATGCTTATTCAAGTTCCAGAAACAAAAACAAATACCCTGCATTTTCCTTAGATTAGCAGATGTTTACATGTACGAAAAACAAACAAAATTTATACCAAGACAAAGTAATAAACCAGTAGCATGCCAGGCCAAGAAGTAAAATACCGGCACGCCCAGCCAATACATGCAGTAATGCAAGCCAACCAAGTTAATCAGCACATTATGCTGCAGTTTGAACAAAAGCATTTGTACATCCTTAAATCCAAGATGCATGGTGCACAAGTCCCCAACTGCTTTCAGATAGTCTCCAACCTCAAGTGATCCAGTCAGCAAGCACTTTTCCATGGACTCGGTTACCACAGCAACCATTCCTGCGATCTCTTTGTGCCTCTTTATGTAAAAGCATCTCCATCCCTAGCACAGCACTTATAATTTTAATACAGAAACATAACCTTGATCTAACCTCCACAAAAACCCCGTGGAGAGAGACAGAGATATAGATTGATCATGATCCTCGATAACTAACCAAGAAAAGAGGCTAATCAGAAGGCATTGAATGAAAACCAGGTAATTTTGTTTAACATAAACCCCGTATTGATATATTTATCTGGAATGGAATGAAAACCACAAAGTAATTCATAG
This sequence comes from Juglans regia, assembly GCF_001411555.2. Classification (NCBI taxonomy): domain Eukaryota; kingdom Viridiplantae; phylum Streptophyta; class Magnoliopsida; order Fagales; family Juglandaceae; genus Juglans; species Juglans regia. The sequence continues at coordinate 21,203,686 of NC_049912.1, forward strand.
GAAAATCAACAAAGTTCTTGACGTGAGTGCTTTAGCTTTTGGGTGGGCGTATACATATGTGAGGGTTAGTATTTTAAGCTCCATATGGAACCGTAACCACAACAGTGGTTGATACAACATATTAAGGACTCAAAACTATTATAAGAACGCAATCGCAATCGCAACAGCTGAGTATATGAATTCTCCAGTTAATGAACATTTAGACATGAATTTGGACGGCACCAAACTATAGAGGAAAGAATAAGGGCAGGTTTGGGGGTGAGATGAGAATTTTGAATTTTGTTTGAGAGTGTAAAATATTGTGTTTTAATATTATTATTGTTTTGAAATTTAAAAAATGTGAATTGAGATTTAAAAAAATTGAATTTTTATTATATTTTGTATGAAAATTTGAAAAAAATATAACGAGAGATGAAAATAAAATTTGTGTCTCATCCCACCCCTAACAACCTTAACTTGAATATGACGGGACAAAAATTGGGATACAAATGCTTTAACCAACCAAGAATGATCAGACATAAGAAAATGAAGCAAGAAAGCAAAAAGAAATTTATAACCGCGTTAGATAGTAATGAATGAATAAGATAGAGAAACCTTGGAGATTGGGGCTTGGGTGGGACTGAGAGTTCTGGACGAAGAAGACTGATTGAAGAGGCTGAGAGAAGGCCATCTTTCCTTTGCGAGAAACTCCCATATGCAGTCAGAATCGCACGACTCCCTCCAGAACCGACAGCAACTACCCAATGCACAAACGTCCTGCACCTGTAAAAAGAAACAAAAATCAAATCAAATGATCATACTTTGAAGATAACGAAAGAAATTGATGAAAACTATTAGTGGTTGAAAATTTGAACCTGAAGTAATGAAACGATTTTGAGGACAATATCGTCCGGGAGCGAGCTCTGGATACCCTGCGATGGCTTCATGCTCATGGTTTCCCTTCCTAAGCTCGGAAATGGAAATTCGAGAATGAAATAAGAAACGAGAAATGAGTACATGTCCCATTTTACCCCTAGAAAATTAAAATTTAGTTTAAAAAATATTTTTAGGAATAGTTGACCACATCTAATTCCTATGTATTAGATTAGAGAAATTCTATTTGCAGTCTTGAAGTGGAGATTGTATGTGCAGGCAAATGAGAGAAAATATTATTTTAAGAGAGATAATTTTGTAATTTTATAAAAATTTAAAGTTAAAATAGCCTAAGCCTGCACATGCAATCCCCACTTGAAAACTGTACCTAGCATTGCTCATCCTACAAAGTACCAGTGGTCAAGTCCTCCACCACCGTTGGCCTCTTCCACCATCGTCGACTTCCTCGTGCATAGGCTTTTTTCCTATCCGTCGGAAAACAGTTTGATTTTTTCTTCATTTTTGGGCTGCATTTTTGGGCTGCAACATTTTAAATGATAACAATTTGATTTTTCTTTTCTTCATTTCTAACATACTTTTAGTTTAGAAAACAAGTGAATGGGTTTTTTCCAACGAGCCTAAAAGTAAATACTTGGTGGGCAAAACAAAAACCCACCATCCAGTTGTCTTCCTTTCACTCCCCTCACCCTCATTTTTCAGGCAACCAACCAGAAATTTAAAGAGAACGTAAATAACACAGTGATTCCACCGAAATCGTTACTTTGCAAACTGAGGAAGGGGCCGATGCCGATTGTGTAACAATAAACCGAGCAAACTAATTACTTACATTTTTGTTAGTTTATTTTCTCCACGCAATCTTATAAATCGATTGCGTAGCCATAAACCCAACGAACGCAAAGAAACGGACTAGAAACAAAAAAAAAAAAAAAAACAACAATTAAACCTAACAAAAGCAGCAACTACTAATAACAATAATAACGAAAACTAGAAAAAAAAAACAGAGCAATTAATACAAAATTTCAACATATAAGCCAACAGATATACCGTGTAAATCAAATAATTCTTCATAAAATAGAAAATTTACAAGTAATCGAGTATGATCTGATAAATCAATTTTAGAGAGAGAGAGAGAGAGAGAGAGAGAGATCTAGGAAGGGGACTGCGACTACAAGCTGAGGAAGGGGACGACCGTCTCGAGTTGACGAAGGGTTCAGATGGATCTCGCACTAAGGAAGGGGGAAAGGGATGGACATCTGCCAAAACAATGCTTTTTTATTTATTTAATGAAACACATCGTTTCATCACATAAGGTGTGCGCATGCAGTCCCCATTTGGGGACTGCAAACAGAATTCCTCTTGTAGGATAAGAATTGAAGAGACGAGGGAGGGAAATTTTTCAGTCGATTTCAGAGAAACAATTCGCATTGTATACATCAGTGGCATTATTGTAATTCAAAAAAATTTTAAGGATAAAAATATCCAGGCCTGCATGGACAGTCCCCAAATGGGGACTGTATGTAGATGGACTCTATTTATAATAATAAATATTCACAACCTCCTTACACTCTACATTTTTTTTAATTTTTATTATTATTTTTTTTATCAAATATTTATTATAAATCTGGATTATCAAAAGGATTAGTTTATAGCATAGATAGATTAAGTATCTAATAAATTTATTGGTGTGCAATGTTTCCAAATAGTTTAATTATGTTTATAATTATTTCGATGCAGCTCAATTTTATTCTATTTTTTATATATATTTTTCTAATTTTAAGTTGATGTGCAGAGCATATCATCTACATAATTTAAATGATAAAATTTAATTTGTAAAATTCAAAATTTTAAAATTTATATTTTAAATTAAATTATATCATATAAATACTATGCTCTACACCCTAACTTGAGAATATAATTTTTCATCTAATAAATCATGGATTTTAACATCACATGCCTTATGTTTGTCCATCACAAAGCCTCGGTGGGGGTCGAGACATTTTAACAGAAGTTATGATATAAATCCGTAGAAATAAACCACTTTGATTCCCATCAAGCTGCCACATTAAATGGGGATGGCACGCTGTTGAGAGACTTATCAAACTGAAGATGGGTTTCCTTTTTTGGCTAGTTGCCGCTGATCCTCGTTAAACGGGAGATGGGTCATGGTGGAGAGACTTATCAAACTGAAGAAGAGAAGAAATAGAAGAAGATGAAGGAGGAGCGGGGCAGGCAGGCGGGTTATTATGTTTTATTTTTATTATTTGGATGGACAGATAAACTGCTAAGTAGACTAAATTTAAGCATTTGATATATGCCACATCAATAGACATGAGTTAGGGTTTGTTTGAAAATAGATTTCATCACATCTAATCTCATTTTATTTTATTCTCAAACATTATTTAAATATAAATTTTTTTCAATTTCAAATCTTCTATTTTTCTAAACTTTCAAATAAAACACAAAAAGCAATTCAACTTTTTTTAATCTCAAAATAAAAATTATATTAAAAATTATATTCTAATAATATTCTAACTTTATAATATTTTTATTTAATTTTTTTCTCTCATTTTTTAAAACCCAATAAAACATCATAACTCAAACTATTTTATTATTATTTATAAATTTCTCATCTCATCTTATTATACAAGCATTCTTTTGTAAAATCAAATTTGTAATTAGTCCAAATATCAATTTTACTCCGGATTTGGAAAAGTGTGGTGCCAGTGGCCGCCAAGCACTTACCACTAGCACAAATGTATAGTTTGTTTTTTTATCATTTTTTTTTTTTTTGTAAATTGTTTTTAACATTCTTAATCATTAAAAAAAATTAAAAAAAATATATACTACTTTACTAATAATTACTTCTTTAATTATTAAGCAAAATTTAAAAAAATTAAAAAATAAAATCGAGCAATAACTTTGAGCAGCAGCATTGAGAGGACTGAGTAGTATTTTCCTTTGGAAAAACCGGATCAAGATATTCCAGCTGAATTGTATTTTAGACCTCTGATCAATCCATCCTGATCCAAGGATCTTGAAAGGACTTTGTTTGAATCCTAGGCAAGATCCTCTTATCTCATAGAAACAAAGCTCTCGCCGTTGACTTCTACAGATCCAGATCCAGATCTAGATCCAGCATTTATCAATATTTATTTTGGACTCTCTTGGGATAGTTCAAAAATCAAACGGACATTAAAACAAAAATGCAAAAAACAAAACAACTAATCACAACGTTGATTCATTTTATTAAAGTAGGATGAGACAACAATGTTCCGGGACAACACAGTTCAGAAACAAATCTTATCCTCTCAAAACACACTAGCACTCTGACATGAACTTTGGTCTCGGAAGGGAAAAGAATGGAAAGCAGCTACAGAATTTATTGCCGCTTTACATAAAAGAAAATAAAAACGAAAAGAAAGGACAGTAAATGATGGGAGAAGTTGGAGAATATGTCACCAGCAACGATATACGACAACGGCCGGTCGTCTAGGGGGAGTGCAGATAGCCACGAGAACAAGAGCTATGACAATCACTATAAGGATGCCTTTTAGATCTATCCCCCCATCTTCTGATTCCATGCAGCACTTGGCCATTTTCACCCACACCACTCACTCTAGCTGTCGTTGAGTGTGTTTTTCTTTTGGTTCTTTGCAAGCAAGGGGGAGGATCAGGAGGAGGAGGAGGAGGAGGATAATGGATGTATGTATCGCATGGCACTGTGCTCCAGTTGACTTGGGCAGTTGAACATAAACTCTTTTAAATTCGTTAGATCAAGAAAGTAGTGGTCCTAAATTTGTATTTTAATTATAATTATATTATTATTTTGGTTGGATTTTGTCAGTATCTATCGGCGAGATTGGGAAAGGAGGTTATTTAATAAAAAAATTATTTAAAAAGAAAATTTTAATTATAAATAATTTTACGCACTAATATGTATACTCATTTAATATGATTGATCAGAAAGTATATTTTATTAAAAATAATACTAATTTAAATTTAAAATATAAAAATAATAATATTAATACGTAGATTGGTACGTAAACTTATTTGTATATAATAAAATTCTATTTAAAATACATCACATTAAATGATATTTACCCATAAGGAAGAAGGCCAGCACATCTCGTGGCCATATTTCTTTAAATTCTTTTCATATTTTATTTTGGAGAAATTCATGATTTCCCATAGAATTTTTTTTCCATGCTGTTGGTGAAAATAGTAGAAGTTGGCCTAAAGAAGGTAAAGGTACACGTACTCCAGCAGTTGCAGAGTTACAAGCTTTGTGGAGAGCGGTAAGCTTTGTGAGGAGCTGAATTGGCAGAAGGTCATCTTTGAAGGCGATGCATTAGGGATCATACAAGCTGTAAATAGGAATAGCTGCTGTTGGGAGTGGCATGGACAGATTGTTGAAGATATAAAACTGTTTTTACATAATAGAATGAATTGGTCAATACAATACACACAGAGAAAATAATAGAGTAGCTCACACTTTAGCTAAGCCGAGTCTTGATGTGTTGGAATAGTTTGTTTGGATGGAAGGGGGTCCATCAGGAATTAATTTCTTTGTTTTGCAAGATAAACTATGTAACGTTCAAGTTATGAGGTAATACAGAAATGAAAATTTTCTGTTTTCAAAAAAAAAAAAACTAATCCAATTGCATGGAAATAATTTTTTCATGCTATTAGGCTCCATTTAGATGTTAAAGCTGAATTGAAATGAACTGAATTCTTTATAAATAATAATAAATTGAAACGATGGAGTAAATTTTATAAAACCTATCTAAAATAGTTTAGATATATTTGAATATTAATATAAATTTAGATGTATTTTTGAAAAGTTAAAAAAATTTATATATCTCACATATAAAAAAGTGTTGAGATGAAAAAGATTATAGATTTCACGTGTAAAAAAATTTTGAGTTAAAATAAATTTAGTAATTTGAGAGTTGGGTGTTTATTCACTAGACTCAATTTAAAATTAAACTAAACAGAATTTATCTCAATTCAGTCCAAGTTACAAACAGGGCCTAAATTATCACCATATGTTGCAAAATACTGCATGTAAGTTTCAGAGTCCCTGCCTGATTTGTGGCTGATTATCATTTTCTCGGAGACATGCACACATTTGTGGCTGATTTGTAAGCTGAGATTTTCTCTCCACATAATCATAGATTTCCAAGATCAAAGGTGGCAATACAAACGTTGATTGGGCATGCCAAAACAGCCACTGAAGCTCGTGTCTTGTACAAGAGATATCCTACTTGCCTCCAATCAATCTAGTATTTCTGATCAGACTGAATATACCCTGAATTTTTCTTTTCTTTGTTTTCATTAGTAAGTTTGCACGGTGATCAATATTCTGTACCTATGAAACTGGTAAGCAACAATCTCTGAAGTTTTAGATGCCAGCAGCTTCTGTGCATTGCCTAAAGCCAGTTCTTTTCCACTTTCATTTAAATGTTTAGGTCACAAAAATGAAAATAGATGCAGCAATTACTCGGATAAGCCGAGAAAATGGGCGAAGCTAGGGTATTTTGGCTCCCATCCTATTTCCTCACGAGTTTTCGAGTTGTTCAATCTCTTACCCAAAGGATCATTGGTGCCTGCAAAAACAAGACATGTAACCGAGTGGAAGTACGTGAGAACAATAGGTTCATATCAAGAGACTAAAGGAATAAATAATAGGACTAGTTGAAGTGTCAGTGAGAGTATGAGGAGCCTACCTGTGAAGCCCTCAAATTTTTTGCTGAATTTTCCACTTTTAGTAACCAAGTCCATTACTTCCTGCCTGCAAAGAAAAACCGAGGTTCCACATAGAAAGCCCCACAGTGGTAAGGACAATCTCATTGGCAATATATCACTAGTCACATGGAAAAGAATGGGGTAGGAGTCTTTATAAGATGAACTCAACAGTTAATTTTTTTTTTTTTTTTTTCTGGGAAAAGGAGGGGTTGTCAAGGAGCCACAAAGTTTAAAAAAAAAAAATCACAAAGAAGAGAAAAGACCTGGATAAAGGATGATTGTCACAACCCAGAAAAATCCGGCCACGAAATTTCTTCTTTAAGATTGCAACTGAAAGGGAAGCTGCATCCTGTCAAAAACAGGTCAAAACAATCGCAGTATTTTTATGTCATCCCTACTAAGTGCAGGACAAAGAGGCATTAGAACAAACGAGAATGAGCAGAAATACCAGAGACAATACAAAGATATACCAATGGCATATGGAACTCAAAAGCGACTATTTTTCTTTTAACATAATCAAAATGCAGAAAGCAGGGTAAGATAAACTCATCATAAAATAAATATAAAAATAAAGCCTTGGAGGAATTGATGAAGTACAGATTACAAGAAAAGGCGAGGCAATCTGCATAAATGAATTCCACCGACTGCAATTCATGAAGCAGAATAATAAATATAGAATAAAGACTTTGTCACCTCGTAGTGAATAAGATTCAGGATGTGATCTGGTCGAGCTTCAACAGTTCCTTTCCCTAACCAATAAGCATGTGCACCTCTATCTGCTTTGTGTTCATAGTTAAGTCTAATTCGGGGTAGAACAGATCATTGAAGTTTCTCCTATAAACCTAAATGAAATTCTCACAATTCAAGTATAAAAAAGGATATGTAAAGTCCTGCCAATCTAAGAACACAACCACCAGATTCCAGCACTACTTTTTCCGCTTTTAGAAGGACATCTGTCCTAGGGCTCCTCCCAATAGGTACCACCGGGGTGTCCTGCACAAGAAGAATATTGACCATTAGAACATGACCACACTCTATATGCAACAAGTTTGTAAACCACCAAGGTCACAGAAGGCAACACTGGCAATGCATTTAATATATCGCATAAGAAGGCAGACCATAGGTTCCTAGAGGGCAAGCCTATACGTCGATGCAGAGAACAAAAACAACTTTCTTCATTATCACAACAGAAAAATGCATTGTGTTAGATGTAATACCTCATCACACTGTCCATTGTCATTGCAATCATATGGTGCAGAGCTTGATGTAAATACGAAAGAACCTTCACCATTCCAGTTTAATGCAGCCAGCCTGCTTAGTACACGGCCCAAACCAATAAGGCAAAGCTTAGATGAGTACATGGTAGGATAAATTACAGAAATCAATTTTAACTTCTTACTGAAAATTATACATTTTTCCAGCAACCAAATGGACCCAGTTATCCCCAAAACCCAAAAAAAGGTTTCCATAGACCACTAGTGTTGGCTTAGTACAAAGATTCACTTTGATTCTGGAAGATGAAAGTAGCTAACGCACAAACACAACCAATCCATTCACTGTATGAAGGATATGTAAACTTCTAATCAAATAGAATTTTTGATAGTCAGGCACAGTTTAAAAGAGTATGGAAAGAATTACAAAACGGAAATAATGATTGAATCAACTCTTTGGCTAAGTAGAGATACATCGAGCCAAGACTAACTGGCCCTTTAGAGTTTATCCTATGGCAGTGTCCTATATTATACACAGCCTTGAATAGGATATTCTGCAAAATTCTATCTATTTTAAGCTCATTACCTAATACATATACTATACACCTTCTCACAAGATATTACACAAGCAGAATGTGTGAGTATGCTACATATAGGCCTTTCTTGGGCAGGATATACATGCCTAACAAGCACCAGAACAATCATTTTATATGCAAGTAAGTTCTAATACATCCATGTCCATGTCAGGAAGCTATCATATTGAGCTGTTGATAGATGATACTTTCAAAGCTGGGAGGTAATTCTCGAACCTTACCTGACATCGCCAGGATAGTCTGAAGTTCGTGACGGAGGAGCACAGAAAATAACATTCGGAAACCGGTGTGCCTCTGTAGTCCCCTTCAAAGATGGATCAATTCCCATCTTAATCAGTTCATCATGGTGATCAGTGGTAACCGTTTGGCCAAATACTTGACAACCTGGATGTTCCTGCTCAAACATAACCCCACAAGTTGACCATTTTATTTGCGTAAAACACCTATGTCCATAACAACCATCACAACAAGCTTCTACGAACTTTTAAGAATTAATGACCAAATATATAACAAAAAATTCATAAATACGTTCCCAATACCATACAAAAGAATCTATTTTAATCATAATTCTAAATGTGCCCGCCAAGAAATATTGTAAACACCACTTTGAAAGAAGGATAAATTAAAAGCGTCGTAAATCAATGACTTTGGATGAAACCGGTGCTAGTTGTTTATACGGAGACTAATCAAATCCATTACTATCTTGCCAAAATAAGGCCAAATAGTATCTCTCGTGAATTTCTGGTGCTTGTTGATCTTGCTAAAGAGGTTGTTTGGTGGCAGACGGAGTTGGTCAACCCCATTTGATATGTGAACTTTTTTGTACATTTGTTAGTTTGTATAGTTCAAGAAAAGTAGAAGTATTTTCTTCTGTGGTTTTTCAAAGTTCTGTACTGAGGTTTGGTTCACACGAGTGAGCTGTGAAATAATGATATATTCGTTTTTCTTTAAAAAAAAAAAAAAAAAAAAAAACGACGACTTAAGCTGATAAAATTGAAATCGAACTAGCTAAATCCCTCCCGCCATTTTTCTGCAACTAAGCGACCAAGAACTCCCGGTCCCACAATCAGCAGGTCATTCTCTCCCACCAAACCAGATGCAGCTGCCTCCAATCCTTCGTTTGCTGCAGCATCAACACACAATCAATAGAACGGTCTTCATCAAAATAGATTTCTCGATCGAAGAATGCTTAGAAGGCAAAATCTCACTCTAGTGTGGCATTGTTTGGCCACGGAGGAAAAAGAAAGACGAGAATTTTCCGGTTTTTTTTTTTAAGTATTTTTCATTTCCTTCCTGGTTCTAAGCAACCATCGGAGCCCCAGGACAGCGTATCAATCGGTTACAAATAAAATAAAATAAATTATCATATGCGATTAAATATTCGTCCCAAAACAATGCTTTAAAAAGAAGGAAAATATGCGTAAATGAGAGAGATAGAGAGAGAGACCGATGGTGGAGGAAGCGTTGACTTGGGAAGGAGTGGCCATGGAAGAGCGTTTCTTGATGAAGTGGCTGGGATTTCCGAGGAGCGACGCCGAGCGTTTCGAAATGAAGCTTATGGACAAGGGAGGAAAAGAAGAAAGCTTTGAGAAATGTGAGGCGAGTCCGTGAGATTGAGCGGTTGAGATGATGGTGGCGGTGGGTGTGAGTGCGGCACACGCAATGCTTCCCATTTGAAGTTATGAAAATGGGTCATATCCAGAGGGATATAATGGGTAGAGTCTGAAGCTGCCAAGTTGGTATTAAATTATGTTTTTCCGGACCCCCCGGGAAAGGGAAGAGTGACGCTGGATTTCAGACCAATTAAAAAAATACACCTGTATTTGGATTGAATTCGCCCCTGTTGCCTAGCGGATGACTATGAATTTGAAATGTGTCATCAAGAAGTATTAGCAGAATTGGTTATTTTATTTTTTAAATTTTAATTAATATATAATTTTTTCATCTTTACTCAATTATTCAAAATTTAAAATTTATATTGGATTAATCATTATATTCTTTATAATAATAAAATATTTTTATTATTTTATTATTTTTATCTTTTAATTAATTTTTATTTTATTTTTATAATCTTCAATAACTTCCAATAAATCATATTTATCTTTATTTTCACAATCTAACAATTTATAATATAATAATCTCATATGTATATAGATAGTAAAATCTTATATGAATAAAAATATCATATTTATAATATAATAATCTAAAAAAATATTTTTAGACTTACTATAGTTCTTTTCATATTTAAAAAGAATAATGAATTTACTGTAGCTTATAGTTTGGATGAAAATAATTTAGCTAATTCAATGTGGAGTAAATATAGATGATATTTGTTAAATTTAAAGATGAAAAGATATTTCACTAATCCAATACCAATGCTCTAACCATCTATATTGGGCTATGCATATATAAATATATATATTGTATAATATGACTTTAAAATTTTTTACATTAGTTTATACATATCTAAATATTTAGTTAGTTATGAACAGTACTTATTTAAATTTGGATAACTACTATTCACTCCACAAAACATATTTTAATCAATATTTTTCTTTCCTCCCACTCTCTCTCTTTCACAATCCTTTCATTTTCTCTCTCCTTCAATAATACAATAAGGATAATGCTGGAGCTCCCGCTGGGGGCTCCCACTAGGAGCTCCCGCTGGAGCTCTAGTGTATTTTATCATGTGTATTTTTTAATTCTTTTTTTATATAAATGTTTTTAATGATTTTAAATATTTTTAAAAAATAAAAAAAATTATAATATTATTAAATAATACTTGCTTAATCACGAAGTAAAATATAAAATATTTTTTTATGATTTTTTATTTTACTTCGTGATTAAGGAAGTATTTTTTAATAACTTTTTTTTTACTTCTTAATTAAGAAAGTGTCTTTAATGATGTTCTAAATTTATTTTATTTTTTAAAAAATATTAAAAAATATTATATAAAAAACAACTTAAAAAAAAACACATACAATATATGTCTACAGCCTCCAGCGGGAGCCCCCAGCGGGGGCTGTAGCACGATCCATACAATAAATATTCACATGAACATTCATTTTATTATTATAATTTTTTTATTATTGCATTTGTATTATTAATGTCAAATGTATGTAGTGGATACTAATTGCAAAATATATATAAAAAAATTAATTTAACAAAAAATTAATAATAACAAAATAATAATATTTTGTTATTATTTTGTCTCAAATATGCATAAGTGAATGTGAAAATTTTGCTTGATTTTGCATATGCATAGACTAATACTAATGCGCTAAGAAACAATGCAAGTTTTGTTTTAGTTTGTGTTTAGATAGTGAGATATTTTTAAATATTTTATGAATAATAATAAAAAATTAGTGATAAAATATTGAATAATAATGAAAATAAGTAAAAAATAATAATAATAAAATAATAAATAATAGTGAAATATTTTCAAAATACCTTAGTATCCAAATTAGGCCTAAGCAATTTACAAATTGGTTTAGTACTATTATGATCTAAAAAGTTAATATGTTTTTTGTAATTGAAATATATTCACTATACAAAATCAAAATTTATAATTATTTTCTTTTAAATGAATAATGATTGCCAATAACCTGATTCCAGCGAACTTCAGCAACTCATCGTCGAATTTCAATCCACACTGACTATTTGTTTAAAAATAATTAGCATTAGGAATTTTTAAATTTAGGGTTCATATTTTAAAGTTTTAGAAATTATTTTTAAAATAAGGAATTTAATTTAGTATGGCATGATTTTATTGTAAAATTGGTATAACTTATAAGGTATAGTGGTGTGTAATTAGAGGATAGGAAAGTCACTTTTACACAATATCACGCACCTTCGGTAATAAAATTATAATGAGTGTTTATTTTGTTGGGCTGATATTTGAAAAGCCCATAGAAACCAACAAGAATACTTATTTAGCCCAATAAAGCAATGAAGTTAATTGATGGAGGAAATGACAGAACAAATAGGTTTGGGAAGTTGAGCAATGACAAAACAATTGTTAGGCATCGATTGTGGGATGAGAAGCCTCAAACCATCCTTGTTGAACATGTTTTCTTGAAGAGATATCTCGATATTATTTCAAATCACAACCCCATTTTTCATTTGAGTAATATTATATATAAGTCTAAGTTGTGCAAGTTTTGTACATATCATTTATAAAAAAGTGGGTGTTAATAAAAATAATTATTTTTAGGTTGCATTTGTTTGCAAAACTCAGTTGAGTTCAGTCTAATTTTAAACTGAGTATAACATCCAAACACTCAACTCTTAAGTTACTAAACTCATCTCAACTCAAAATTTTCTTACACATGAGATTCATAACTTTTTTCAACTTAACACATCTTTATATATGAGACTCACAACCTTTTTTAATTTTTCATAAAAAGTATTAAATTTATCTTAACATCTAAATATATTTTAAACTTAATTTAGATGGGCATTACATAACTCCATTTACTACTCAACTCACTACTATTCATAAAAAATTGAGATCAGTTGAGCTCAACTCAAAATCTAAACGAAACCTTATAGTTCTTCAAGAGGAGCACCCAAAATCAAGGTGAAAAGCGTAACCCAATTAATAACGAATTAATAATAAATTGAAAAATAAATATTTTAATTTTAAAATTTTTTTATAAAAATAAATTTATAAATTAACATATATTGATATAATATAGATATAATATAAATTAATAATTTTATTATTTAATTTTATTATACATCAGTTACTATTCACTCTCGCACCTCAAACCTGATAGTTTTATATATATATATATATAGAGTGTGAGGTGGTAAATAGTAAATAATGATAAAAATAACGAAACAACGGACTGGACATAGGCAATCTACCCAATGAGTTTGAGTAGGGCTGTAAACAAATCGAGTCGAATTCGAACAAGTATATTAGTGTTTACGAACATCTCATTTATTAAATGAATCGAGTATACACGAGCCGAACTCGAGCTATTCACGAGCTGCTTTGTTCATTTACAGCCCTAAGTTGGAGGCTGCCTTGGATCTCGCTCTTCCGTTGAGTTTTCCATTTGAAACTGAAATTCAAGGGGTCAAATTTGTTGGCTTGATCTTTGTGATATGAAGACTTGTGGCCTTTTTTAATTCACAGATTGATATATATATTTTTACGGTCTGCACACCAAAATCTTCACTGTTCACCATATTAATCGGCTGCACACAAAATATGCTAAAGTTTTTAGTGTTCACATCAACCGTATATAAATGGTATAAATTTTGGTATGTTTGGTGTGCAGTCCGTAGAAACTTTCCCGTAACTATATAATTACATTTATAAAAAAAAAATAGTATTTAGAGTTCTTTATATTTAGAATTTATTAATAAACATGGTTCATTTTAAAAGGTAAAGATGTCTTGATGAGTTCGCATCCCTAGGGCCGCCTAGATTGGTGACAGATTAATTGATGTACACAGTATTTCCCTTTCATTATCAATCACTCGCATTATTATAGCTTAAGAAGTAAGCACGCAATGTTTTGCTTGTTAGGCAATTTGAGGGACTGTAATAATGGGTCGAGATTTGTATTGTGATATCCTATATGATATAAATAAGGATATATGGTGTATAGAATTTTATATTGCTTAAAAATTAGAAGTTTTTACTCTTTATAAGGTTTTAATAGGAATCTAATTATATCATTGACTAGTCATTTCGGAGTATAAGCGATGTGGTTTGGACCTTCTATTGAGATGTTATAAATGATATCAGAACTTATCCTAATAAAAAATATGAGACTTGAGCCTTACTACTTACAATGGATAGGCCTGACGAGGAAGTTGGAAATTTAAGGGGTAGATTGTGATACCCAATATGATATGAATAAATGTAGGTGATGTATGAGATCCCACATTGCTTGAGAAGGAAAAATTCTTGCTCTTTATAAGGTTTCAATGAGACTCTAATTATATCATTGACTAGTCCTTTTAGAGTATAGGCAATGTGGTTTGAGCCTTCTATTGGGGCGTTACATGTACAGTGAATTGAGATGAGATGAGATAAGAAGAAATTTAAATAAAATATTATTTTTATTTTAAAATTTGAAAAAATTAAATTATTTATTATATTTTGTATGAAAATTTGATAAAATTGTAATGATTAGATATGATAAAATTAGTTGAGATATTTTGTCAATCCAAACAACGTCTAATTCAGAGGTCATTTCTCTATATGAAATTTGGATAAGCCTATAAGCCATAGGCTCGCCTTCCATGTGATTTGAATGGAAATTATCTTTTTTCATAGATTCTTTTATTTATAAACGTGGAGTATACTCTTTTTACACTGCAACATGACAAGATCTGATTAGTCAAAGAAGAGGGCAGATGTATATAGCCTCCTCGTGTGGCAAGTTTATGGACTTGTCAAACTGAGAACATACATGGGGGGATCAGGAGACCATTAGGGATGCTGGATTGTACTCCATTGTGAAGCCTTCCTCTACTGCATGAACTCCTACCTTATATATATAGTTTACTCTTTACCTATTAATTTGCATTCGAAGACTCAAAACAGCCATTGCATTTTAATACTATTTATTTCCAACTTAAATGGAATAATTCTATTATGCCATGCTCAGATATCTTAACATCAAATTTGTCTAAGAGAGAATGAGAGAGTACAGATAAAATATTAAATAATTCAAGAGTACAGATAATGTGGTACTACTCTCCTCCAATCACATGATGGCATGTAATTAAATTTTTTTACATAAATATTATTATTTGACTATATGTACATGTCCGTATTAATTCAGAATTATCTAATAATTATTTAATCATAGGTTCTTTAAACTATACGGGATTGATTGTAAGATCGTCTCCAAATTAATTAGAAATTGTCAAAACTTGTAAATTTTATAACTTTGTAACTTGTTTTGGAGGTCCCATAAAGTTACATATTGAAGTTTATTTTGTTTTTATAAGATACTCATTATCCATCTTTCTATACTAATTAATCACCGCTACTTAAGACTCCTAAATTGTCGTTCCAATGTTTTCTTTGTAAATTTTCATCAAATCTATTATATGGGTCAAATCAACAGTCTATAATTTAGTCTAGAGATAAGAACGAAAATCAAATTAAGAGATAAAGTCAAGAAGAGATAAGATAAGTAAACTCAGATTCTTAAAAGGAAAGAGACTCAGGTTGCGTTTGGATGTTAAAGTGAGTTGAGTTGAGTTGAGTTGAGATAATAAAATATTGTTAGAATATATTATTTATTATTATTATTATTATTTTGGGATTTGAAAAAGTTGAATTGTTTATTATATTTTGTATTGGGATTTGAAAAAGTTATAATGATGAATTGAGATGAGTTGAGAGGAGTTGTGATTCCAAACGAAGCCTCAGACTGCTAAAAGGAAAAGGTTTCACAAGACAATCACTACAAGAAAATAGACCTATATATATATGAGGAAATCCCTCACAAAACGGAAGGACTCTCCACAAGCTTTCTATACAGAAATTTCCTACGTCCAAACTCTACCGCATCCAGTTACTCCAAATGATATTTTCTAAATTCTTTTATTGTATTATGCGATATGTGAGGTGATAAGAGATTGTAAAAACACTCATTATAGTAGATTTCGCTCCCAAATAATCTGTGAAAGTATGTTTTATATTGAACCATGTAAATTTTTATATCTCTTTTTATTTATTTTTATTTATTTATTTAACATTTATTTTATAGATAAATATAAAGAACACCGTATTAAAATTCGAATCATCAACGTGGACCAGATATAATTCTTTTCTTCATTCTGACTTCTTATGCGAATTTAGACATTAACATCTAAACCAACACATTAAGGCTTGTGTCTCATCCCAATTGTCAACAGAAGCTCACCTACCATAACAACCTTGTTTCTTAAGTCTCTGTCTGTCTGTCATTTCAATAACTCAAAAATCTTTATTAATTATAGATGGGTAGTGGGTTAATGATGCTACAAAATCTCACTTGGTTTGCTAATTCCTTCAAAAAGCAAGTCAAATTATTTCCATTAATTGCCATGTCAGAACACACATTTGCTTCTCCATAATATGCTTCACCTTAATGAGGTTTCAAAAGCCTTTAGCTACATTATTCTTCATTTTTTTAATAATTATTATTTTTTTAACAATAAATAATTATTTGTTAAAGATAAAGTATTTGGTAACTTTTCAATATATATCTCCCTTTCCCTCCCCCTTTTGTTTTTTTTTTAAATCATTGTACTATTAATCAGAAGTTAGGTTTAATGGAAGTTAGGTTTATTGGAAGTTAGGTAAGAGAAGGTTAAAAATCAAAACAAACTTGGGAAATTTTCTTTTTTCTTTTTTAAAAAAATAAAAAAGTAAAATCATGCCATTATTATTATTATTATTATAAATGTTATAATTGTAAAGAAATTATACAAAAATAAATCTATAAACTGATGGCCTTTCATAATTAAAATATTTCTCTATCATTATTATTATTATTTTATTATCTCTTATGTATGGTATCAATAATTGATATAATATAATTAAAAAAAATAGTATTTCTTAATTATAATAAGTATGAAGTGGGTCAAATCTCAAAATCAAATGTCATGGCTCATTTATTTTTATAGATAAGATGAGATGAGACGAGTTGAGTTGAGTTATGATAAAAATTGAAAATTGAAAAAAATATTATTATAAAATATTTTTTAATATTATTTTTGTTTTAAAATTTTTAAAAAGTTGAATTGTATATTTTATTTTGTATGAAGATTTAAAAAAAATTATAATAATTAAATAAAATAAAATGAAAATAATTGTAAAATTAAACGAGGGCCGAATATAAAAAATAATGACAAAAAAAACAAAACTTTTAAAAAAAGGAAATGCAGAAATTGAAGATAAACTGTCAAAGCAAAACTGGACGCCATTGCCGTTGGTATTATTATATTTCTCTTGTATTTTGGTTTGGAGACTTGAGTGTGGAACCCACGGCAACTTCCACACGCAACAGCCAATTACATTTCGCCACATTAAAACAAGAAAACCGAACTACGACACACCGTACAGTATGTCGCGGGATTTCTTCGACGTGGCGACAAATTATTGGAGTTTGACAGTACACACATGGAAGCTTCCCCTACAAAATACCACTCAACCGCAACCCCCCCACCTTCGCAATCCCAACATGAGGAAGACAACTTCACTCGCGCGTCCTACGTAATACGTATAGCTTCTTGGTCACATCAGTCAAAATATACAAAGACCAGAAAGAGAGAGTGGGAGATATCCATAAATATTCCTCCTTTTTTATTTTCTCTCTTTCCAAACATTCTCTTACTACTACAGGGATGTTTGAATCCGAGGAAAGTCCAACTGGGCGCTAGCCCACTGTGCTAACTGAGATCCTCCGTCCCAAAACAGAAAAAAGAAAAACACACAGAGGGACGCACAAAAAGCTAGTTTTATTTTATTTTACTGTTCCTCTCTGCTTTACCAAAGGGAGTGTTTGTTGTTGTTGTGTGACTATAGCTTGATTTGTTTGACTGTGCTACTGTTTGTGGGCAACTCCGAATCATTGCTTTCCGTTCCTTTTGTCTCGAAAAAGCTTCGGTCTCTTCAATTAGCGTATGCACATTCTTTGATCGAATCTAGCTCACTTTTTTTTCCCATTAGGGTTTCTCTGTGTGCGCGTGTATGTGATTCTTTGGTTGGAGAGGTTCTGTTTGGATGGAGAGAAAGTGAGAGGAGGAATGTGGTAAGAGGATGAGTCGATGAGAGAGGGGGGATGGGGTGCGTGTTTGGGAGACAGGTGTCCGCGAAGCCGATCTCTGTAGAAAAGGAGAGAAAGCAGGAGGAGGTCAGGGCTGAGAAAACTGAGGTTGAGGTTGGGGAGGCTCAGAGTGGTGGCAATCGGAAGGACAATGACGAGGAGGATAAGAGTGCGCGCCCGCGGAAAAGGTCTTCGAGGCCGAGGCCAAATCCGCGGCTGAGTAATCCGCCGAAGCACTTGCAAGGCGAGCAGGTCGCCGCCGGCTGGCCATCTTGGCTCTCCGCGGTCGCCGGAGAAGCTATCAATGGCTGGACGCCCCGGCGGGCCGACACCTTCGAGAAGCTCGACAAGGTAATCCCTTCGATTGCTGGTACTTGGGTTCTTTTGTCTGATGTACAAGTTGAAGTGGTTTTTTTTTTTTGGCGAGAAAATGTGTGGAAAGAAAGGCAGCAAAATTATTGGTCTTTTGTTTCATTCACGTCGTTTGGATTTCGTTAAATAAACTCTGTCCTAAAAAAAATTAGGAATGTGGTTTACTCGAATAATTTAATGCCAGATAGTTAATTTAGGAATCTTTTTATTCTGATAAAGTAAGAAGGTATGGATGTCTCAGTCATTAAAGTCGTGCTCGTATCTATCATGACTATTAGATCGGGCAAGGCACATACAGTAATGTTTACAAAGCCAGGGATGCTTTGACGGGGAAGATTGTTGCATTGAAGAAGGTACGGTTTGACAATTTGGAGCCGGAGAGTGTAAAGTTCATGGCCAGAGAGATTCTCATCCTGCGCCGTTTAGATCATCCCAATGTAGTAAAATTGGAAGGTCTTGTGACGTCGAGGATGTCCTGTAGTTTATACCTTGTATTTGAATATATGGAGCATGATTTGGCTGGCCTTGCTGCAAGCCCCGGAATTAAGTTCACAGAATCTCAGGTATTAGCAATCTTATTTTGCCAGTTTTTCGCTAGGACTAGTTGAAGATATATTTGCCTCGAATAACTGTTAGTCAGTTGGCCAGTGATCCTGAAGAGGTTGTTTTCTTATCTCATGTATGTTATTGATATGGCAGGTCAAATGTTACATGCATCAGCTATTATCTGGGCTTGAACACTGTCACAAACGCCATGTCCTGCATCGTGATATAAAGGGGTCAAATCTTTTACTTGACAATGAAGGAGTACTTAAAATTGCTGATTTTGGATTGGCTTCCATCTTCAATCCTAATCACAAGCAGCCTATGACCAGTAGGGTGGTTACCTTATGGTACCGACCTCCAGAACTTCTTCTTGGAGCTACTGATTATGGTGTAGGTGTGGACCTCTGGAGTGCTGGTTGCATTTTAGCAGAGTTGTTGGCTGGGAAGCCTATCATGCCTGGTCGCACAGAGGTAACCATTTGATGTTGGAATACATTTTATAAATTCTTTTATTGCTTCCTTCAATAGCTTTATGATGCTTTTGTTGGGCTCATTAATATCTTGGGGGTTGGTAGATTTGTTGCATTCTTGGTGTTACTTGAAGTTTCTCGTGTAACCAACACTTGCTTATGCTGTTGCATATGTTACTCAGGTGGAGCAGCTTCACAAGATATTTAAACTCTGTGGTTCTCCATCTGAAGGGTATTGGAAAAAGTCAAAGTTGCCGCATGCAACCATATTTAAGCCCCAACAATCGTACAAGCGATGCATAGCAGAGACATTCAAAGATTTTTCACCATCATCTTTACCACTAATTGAGACCCTCCTTGCAATTGACCCAGCTGAACGTCAGACTGCCACTGCTGCATTGAGGAGTGAAGTGAGATTTTACATTCAACTAATATATATAATCTTTCTTAATCTGCCTTTTATCAATGCGGTGAAGTGAGATTTTACATTTAACTATATTTAATATTCTTAATTTGCCTTTTTTAACTACTATTCTCTTTTCAATGTTGGCTTTTCTATGGCGGGTTTGCTCAAGAATATCAATATTTCAAGATATCTTTGATTACTTATTAAAAAAAAGTTTCATCATGTACATGCCTAAAAATAATGCATAAGATGAGGTATAACGTCTGATTGACATAATGATAAGCGTGATAATATATATATATATATATATGGAATGCATTAAAAATGTTCTCACCTTTTTCCTGTGTCTGTTGCGACATCCATTATTAGAAGTGGTAATTGGAAAATGTGAATCTCTGGGGGAAACATACACTTTTTTTTCATAATTAACTTCCTCTTGACGTTCTTTTTAATTTAACCATCTTCTGTTTGAGGTTTGTTTCAATTGTTAATTTGTAATTAGTAATGACAACTAAAAGCTCTACACTTATTTTCTATTGAGAAAATCTAAAATACTATGAACTACAAAATGCTTTCAATAATGACTGCTAAGCTTTGGTATTGGATAGATGAACTTAAGGGTCTAAAAACTATTTTGGCTACTTGAACGTAATCTGATTTTCCTGGCATCAAGATTATATTTGTAGTGTGTGCCCTGGACTAATCTAGTTGCATTAAGTCTTTTCTCCATTCTCAATTTTGTTTTCTTCTTAAAGTCAACACAGGTAAAAAAAAAAAAGAAGGTCATGGATCAATGGCTGGATGCAAATGAGCTGATCCAAGCCTAGCCAAGACAAGTATTTGGCCGTGCCTATTTATTTCCTCAAATAAATTATTGTTTACTGATAAAAAAAGAGAGTATTTGGCCATTCATTCTTGATTTGAGTTTGGTTGACTTGAGCTTATTCACATGCCTAAATGGGCATTTTCTTTAGCTGAAGCAATAATTTGTTCTTTTGTAGAATAGTATTTGTTTTTTTATAAATAGTATTTGATACTCTTACCTGTAAAGATACACAGAGATCCTCTAGTTATTATTGTATATGTGACAGCGTGTTTTCTTTTTTGGGGTAGTTTTTCACAACCAAACCATATGCATGTGAGCCTTCTAGCCTTCCCAAATATCCTCCCAGCAAGGAGATGGATGCTAAGTTACGAGACGAAGAAGCTAGAAGGTAGATAACTTCAATCAATTTTAATTTCGGTTGAATTCTTGAAGTGCATGGCTTTTAAGCTTTTATAATGTTGTTTGTGTTCTTTATGAAGTGCTGTCCAACTTTCTGAAAAACCATCAGGCAATGTGTGTAAGGAATTGAACAAAGTACAAGCATTGCAAAATTTTGCAACAATTTTCATATATAAATCAATTTTGGTACCTCTATAGTAAGTTCTAAGGCACCATGGCTTTTTCATGGAGATTTCCTAATCTGATGAAAGATTTTATTTTTTGTTCTAATAATGCCTCAATTATTAGTCATTTCTTCTCGTATCAGTTTATTGATTGGGAATAATACATTTCTCACCCTGAACTACCTCCACCGTTTATTCATAGTTTTGGGTACACATTGCAAAAGAGCTAATAATTTGGTGTGCAAAGTAAATTGTTTGTATTAGTTTCTAGATCATTTGAAAATTTATTCTCTTCATCTGCACTCCTATTTTTTAGCAAACACGAGTGTATGATTTTCTAAATATATAGTAATGACGTATTCTATTTTCTTCACCTACACTCTCAGTGCGCCCCAAAACTCTCCAATTCTAACCTTAAATGAGCTTCGTGTATATAGATTGAGAGCTGCTGGTAAAGTTAATGCAGATGGTGTGAGAAGATCTCGTCAACGTGATCGAGCTGCAAGGGGAATTCCTGCTCCAGAAGCGAATGCTGAGCTTCAAGCCAATCTTGATGTATGTCAGATAAGTTTCCTCTTTCGGCAAATATATATATATTTTTTATATGTATATGTATGCATGTATCTTTCTAGCTTTTTTTTTGTCTGTAAGTCAACAATACATTGTTGCTGAGGCCCAGTCATATTTACAGATAGAATAAGTTTTCTGGCCAGATAACTTTCCATGATTTAATGGATTAGGTTGCTTGGCAAAGAAAATGTTACCTTCAAAACTAAGGAAGTAACATTTTCAGATTTCTTTTATTATTGGCCGATTAGATAGATGCATTTGGAGAAACCTGTGGATCTCCATGGTTGACACTATGTCTTCCTTTTCCCCCCCTCCTCTTTTCCCCTGTGCTTCTCAGGGAAAGCAATTTCAAACACTCGCAGATCCCCTCGAAAACTAAAGAGCCTGTTGTTAGCATATTGTTCACCAACACCAATATGGGTGCCTATTATGGTCATTACCTAGCATAATATGAGTGAAAAAGGAGCAACTGACTTCCATACCAATGAGGAGGAAGTTGGTGTGGGCTGAACCGTGCTGTTGTTTGAAGCAAGGAAAGAAATTTGAACCTTTGGGAACTCATAATATGAGCTTGCTAGATGTCTGGAATAGCTGACCTGGTTCACAAAGACGAAGTTGCATACCACTTACTGCATCTTACAGTCTTCGTGGGGTGGAATAATGCAAAATGGGGAAGCCTCCAAAATGAGGAAATTATTTTCGGTCAAAATTTGTTTTATGAACAAACTCTTGTTGTCATTTTCCGCTACAAGTAATGATGCCCCAAATTTTAACTGGTGAAGTGTATACGAGCATCGATATAAGCGAGCAATTTAGGTGTTGTTTGGATAGTGAGTTGAGATAAAAGTTGAATAAAATATTATTAGAATATTATTTTTTAATATTATTATTGTTTTGAGATTTGAAAAAGTTGAATTGTTTATTATATTTTGTGTGAAAATTTGAGAAAGTTGTAATGATGAGATGAAACACTTTCACTATCCAAACGGAGCCTAGTTGTGTCTATAGTACAGGTTTTGAGTTTTCTTTAAATGGTCAAATTGAGATGCATAAATCATTATGTAAACGAACAGTTAGAAACAATACAACAGCTTTTTTTCAATATCAGTCAACGGCAGATCAGGGAAATAAGGAATATGTTTTTATAGAAAACACCATCCTTGCCAACATTCGGTTGTCTCACATATCATTGGTAAATAAAGTGGATAAACTGTCGATGACCCACCTAGGTTTGATGTGTATGGACTTATGTGGCAATTGACTAGTATTTGACCTACTAACAATGGATTGCAGAACATAACTTTATGCTGGGGTCAAGATACATCATATCTAACATTATAGCATCTGAACCAAGGATTTAATGATTTTTTTGATTAGTAAGCATTTAATTATCAGATTAAACTTTTTGATTGGTAAATAAATTAAAGCCAAGAATGTGAAACAAATAAAGGATGTGCCTGGGTAGGCGTCGAGTAATTATCAAATTAACTAGTCAGCAACTTACACTAAGTTCTGGGATGTAGATTAGAACAACTTTGTTTTCAGCCGTTCTTGCTGATTTGACCCTTGTGTACATGGTGCCTCTCTCTCTCTGACACACACACACAATGCAGAATATGTAAGTTATAAATGCTTCTCACCCTGCAGTTTTTAGTCCACTTTCAGGCCCTTATTGTCAAACTTCACAACTAAAGCCATTGGTGTTTACTTCCAATTGAATAGTATTGTAACACTATTTTATGGTACTTCTTATTCCAGAGGAGGCGTCTAATAACACATGCAAATGCAAAGAGCAAGAGTGAAAAATTTCCTCCTCCGCACCAAGATGGAACACTTGGCTATCCTTTGGGTTCTTCACATCATATTGATCCTGTTTTTGATACTTCTGAAATTCCATTCAGTTCTACACACTTCTCGTATTCAAAATCATCTATCCAAACTTGGTCTGGCCCATTGGTGGACACTGCTGCTGGTGGTGCTCCGAGAAGAAAGAAACATACAGCTGGTGATGGTCGGGCACAGTCAAGATCATCAAAAAAAAGATAAGAAGTTCTGCTCAGATCAAAGGGACATCACACAGTCATGTAATATAAACTTGATGTATTTGTGAGAATATTCATCAGGCTGCAAATGCTGCTGATTCAGTCCATAAATTCTGAGCCGGGAAAGCCGATTAAATTGAACACAGAGGTAATATATATACTGTCATCCAGTTTTCACATTTCTTGTTCTATTTTTTGTATTGTGAGAGGCTTCTCAAAGTTGTATATGTTTTATATTAATTCCCTCTTTGAGCTGAAATACTCTATTAGGTCAGTTAAAATTCTAATAAATTTGCTTTGGGAACCTTAATGGTGTTTGATTTTTCTTTATTATACCATGGTTACTTGTCAAGATTGAACTATATTTTCCAATGTGCAAGTAATTTTATTTTATTTTATTGTCATTCCTCAATGCGATCTTGCTTTCAGATTGTTCATATAACAAATATATCAGTTAATCCTTTTTTCGAACTGTTCTCTCTCTTTTTAGGGGTGAAATTGGACTTTGAATGATCACATGATTGCCCACCCAAGATTTACTCATTTATTTACCTCAATCGATCCCGTCCATTCATTTGCATAACGCTACACATTCAATGAAACCAAACCAATTATATGATCATATGTACTCGACTTAGCACAATGGTGGGTGCTCAAGTCAGTCTTACAATGATGCTGAAATATTAGGTGACAATTTTCAAGTATGCAATTTTCAAGAATATTTGGTGACTAACTACCTATGAAAGATGCTGAAATATTCACAAGAGAAATAATATTGGCAATCTTGGGTGTGCAAGTTCGGCAACTCTTTTGAAAAACTGAATAAATCTTAACTCATGAATTTATTTATTTTTTTTAATAATGGACATCACTTTTTTCTTTTAAAGGGAATGCGTGAAATTTACACAGTATTCTAAATTATATTTAGCGTTATTCATGTACACGCTCGCTATCAAATCAGAGCACTTGACAATGACAATCTTCTCAATTTGTAGTTGAGCCTTGTTAGGTACAAGCGGTTTGACACACCAAATTCCATACTGATGTTAATATGACTTTTTTTATTGAAAAGAAAAAAAAAAGTTTATGAGAGAAGAAAATGTCCTCTATCTCATGAAAATCATTTCTGTCTTTAATTTGTACTGTTTCATTAAATGAATATCTTACATGTCAGCATCGGTACGTGATTTGGTGCGTGAACTCGCTTGCAAGAAAACTTTTCCTTGCAAGCGAGTTCAATAAATGACATTGCACGGTGAGGACGGCAAAATTTTAGCAAAATTTTAGAAGATATGAAAGATAAATGATTTGTACAAATTTCAAATAGATAAACTTTGCAAAGTGGACCTAACCTCAAAAAGTGTAAAAAAAATCTACTCCTTTTAAGTGTGATCCAGTTTTTACAAAACGTCTACACGATATAAAAATTTTTTTTTCATCAGCCACTATTCACTACTTCATATTCTATGAAAAACACCCTTATATTCTTAAAAAAAAAACTTTACGTATGGAGTGAGAGTAAACAATAACTGATATATAAAATTCCTCATGTAATATTTATCTATTTGAGATTTTTAACTCACAATGGTAGAAAAACAACTGATTGGTCCCATTGGAAATTTTGAAAGAAGAGGAACGGGAATTTTAGCCAATTTTAAAAATCGCATTTAAATTTTCTTTGCCTCTTTACTTTATAATCCTTATGACTTCTTCTCTACGAAAGTGTAGTCTTCAAAGAATGGTAGGTGCAAGAGGGAGCAGGTGCTGGGTTTGACAGGTAGATTGGGAAGCCAAGAACCTTGTAGAATCGCATTACTCGCACATGTTTTGCGCTAACCATCATTCAAGTTTATCAA
The DNA here is from genome assembly GCF_001411555.2 of Juglans regia. Classification (NCBI taxonomy): domain Eukaryota; kingdom Viridiplantae; phylum Streptophyta; class Magnoliopsida; order Fagales; family Juglandaceae; genus Juglans; species Juglans regia. Next base: position 21,229,544 of record NC_049912.1, read on the forward strand.
TATAATATGCATTAACTTGAGAGCCTCTGTATATTTCGAGTGGCCAAGCTACAAAATCAAAACACCATGAACTCCTTATCTCTGATGCTTTGTTTCTTGCTTCCTTACATTGCTGTCGCCTAAGTCATCATACAAAAACACTCTCTCAAAACTTTGTTTTGCAGCAAGTTTCTACTGCAGCGGCTGTACTGGGGTGTTGGACTTTCAGGACTTGAATGAGACCACCGCGTCCTGGTGGACCGGGTGGTCCAGGTTGGCCTCCACCTGGAGGGGGTCCTCCAGGACCTGGACCTGGACCTGCTGGCCCTCCGGCTCCATGGCCTGGACCGCTGGGCTTTGTGAATGGCTTGTTCAGTGGATTATGCAGCACCATATCTTCTTGGTACGTCCCAATTCTATTCCATATGTACTCTGATGTCAATAGCAAACAACAATTGAATATGTTTCGACGGAACTTTTTGACGTTTTTTAACGTTGTTTCTCGCCTTTTCTCCGAGTTGGCCGAGCGGTACTAGCTTGCTTATGTCAATGTTACTCTGATTGTTCTCTTTTCTGTCAGAGAGAAAACTATGAACAAACAAACACGTACAAGAAAATATAGTTGAGAGGCCATGTTTTCAAGCTTCTTTCAACATGCATGTTTAGCGATGCAAGTAGATTGCGCTTTTAGCCATAACAATTGCCAATATGTTTAACCATAACAAATACCAATACTGTTCATCTTGAATTTTATTAATCTAAGTCGGGGTGCTACCCATCCTATACGGGCGGTAGCCACCCATCCCACACCTCGTCCCCGACTAAGCGGGGTGAACATCCGCGTCCACCTACTGGGCGGGCGGATTGACACCAGCACCATCCGGCCACCCCATCCAACAACACATTTTTCACAAAAAAAAAAAAAAAACCAACAAAATTGCATATACATAAGAAAAACTGTACAAATCCAACAAAAAGTCACACCAAAGTTACAAATCCCACAAATCTTCATAAATCTTTAGATTTGTGCATAGACCGACAGGCCATGGCCACGGTTTAATTTATAGATACACGGCGGCAATTGTGGTCTTGGGTCGTAGAGACACATGGCAAGCTGTAGTCTTATCATTGTAGACTATGGCTTGGGCGTGACTCATAACTCATGACCCGCGACAACAGAGAGAGAAGCTGGCTTAGAGGTGGAGGAAAAGATTAGAAATGAGAGAAAAGAGAGGACGATGAATGGCCATTGAGGCGTGAAAGGAATGGGGAGAAGAGAAGAGGAGAGAAGATAAGAGGAAAGGAAGGGAGGACAGCGGGGAAAGATAAATGAGAGGAGATAGAAGAATTACGTATTTACATTAAGGGTTTTTTTTTTTTTTTTTTTTTAATTATACATATACATATGGCTGGGCAAACAGGTAAAACCTGCATGGGACCAAGGCCTAGCCCGGCACCCACACCCACCTTTGTGCATGGGCGGGTGCTAGCCCATCTACCCCCTTGATGTGGGGTGCAACTTGCCCGTCCCAGGGGGGGCTATACAAATTGATGTGGCATATTTTAAGTGCCTTTAGATGAAAGCGGCTTAAAATAAAATGTGACATTCAAACTAGTATGACTGGGAATAATGAAACTTAAGATGAATAATATTAGCAATTCTTTTTTGTTTCACAGTGTCTACTTTATATGCTGTTGTTGGCTGTTAGAAGATTGCTTTGGTGGTCCACCTTGGCCTCCAGCTGGCCCACCAGCTCCTCCTCCCGATCTTGCTGGGCCACCTCCCCCACTTGGTCCCCCTGGACCGCCTCTGCCTCCTGGGCCTCCTGATCCTTTTGGCGCCCCACTTGGTCCACCTGGACCTCGCGAACCACCACCTCCTTAACGTTATAAATTTCGTGTATGATATTTTCTATGCATACGTATCCAAATATGCAGTTATTGAACTATTCGATTTTCATTTTCACTCTTGTTAAGCTCAATAGATGTTCACTCATGGCATCTTATCGTAAAATTTATCTGACAATGTATTCTATAGATAAAAATGCATCGTTAATCCAACTAAAAGTCCATTTTGGTCTTTTTGGAACACATACATACATATATATATATATATGTATGCAATGGTAGTTGTGAATTACTTGTAATGTCATTTTGGCTAAGCCGTAACAAGTGTCGCCAAAAGCTCTTCCTTCGCCATGTCACAATCACATTTAATCATGATCATAGCATAAATAATTCTCTCATCAGATGAGGCCAGATCCTATTTTGTTGAGAAAAAGAAAAACATACTTACCCTACCAACTAATCACGTTGAGTCCTTTTCAAAATAGAAAAGGGTATGACATAATATTGCAACCCCATCCAAATTGAATTTGCTTTGCTGATCAATGTTTGAGTCACATGCATGTACATGATGATGATGCTTCTACTTCATCTGGTCTATTTCTTTTTCGAATTCATGGATAATGTCACGTAAAAAAACATTGGCTTTATTAGTATCTCCCAAGGATAGAGTTTATCTAAATAAATAAAATATTTATATATATATATATATATATATGTGTGTGTGTGTGTGTGTATTTGCAAGTTTTCTTTTTGATATATCTAACACATCATTAGAGTAGATCTCAAAACGATGAAAAATATTAATATTTTTAATTTTTATAACTAAAAAATATCGCACAACAAATACTGTGTTGATGCTAATTTGTAAGTAGCAAAACTCGATAAAAGCAATTAATTGGATTAATCGGCAACCTTCACCAAATGATCGAAATAGACGTCTTTTCTTTTTCTAAGGGATTATTTGGAATGAATTTCAAGAACTTTGACTTATTTGTAACAAGTCTCAATCTAATTGGCTAAATAATATATTTGTAACAAAATGATTTAGTTGATGAAACGGAAAATAATATCAAAATCTTATAGATTAATAAGGCACAAACAGCTGAGTAAGAAGTGAACAACAATATTTTCCAATCTAAATGTATATGCATCAAAACTAAATAAAGGTGCGTGTGCTAATCCAATCCCTAGATCAACATTCACAATAGATTTTATAAAATACAATTTTCTGTGAAATATAAACAAAGTTGATCAAAAGTGACCCTCCAATGGATGCTATATTTGATCTTTATTTTACATTTTGCTATAGTAATCCTGCTAGATGTAGAAAATACTGTTTACAATTCTAAAATATTTTAAATTAATTTCTCTCTTCTCTCAGCTGCTTTTCCCCACTACCTAAAGTTACCTATTTTCATTTCAAATCCTCTCTTCTTTCCTCTGTTTGGCACTGAAGAAGCTCTGTGTTTGGAGCCATCTCATTTGCTCGTCGACTCTATCACCACTTAAGGCCATTCTCGAACTTCGAGTTCTCGTCCCTCCGATTCAAGCATTCCTAGAAACCCATGATTGAGATAAACATTTTGAAATTTTTTCTTCGCTCCTCAACCAACCGATTGCAATTCATAGTTGTAGTGTCGTCTACCTGTGTTTATCCTTCAAGTTGCAGGTATGGCTCTCAGTCATTTACCTCCAGTCTTGAATCTATCTACTTTTTAATGTGTTAATTCATTTCCTCCCTCGAGGGAGGAATATTCTTAAGCTATTTTCTGTAGTCCACAAACAATGCTCTAATGCATGCATATACAACAAACTAATCGAAACATTAAAAATGAAACTTTCTAATCTGTAAACTGTCAATCTGAATGTCAGTTACTTTCTCCCGTGGTTGGCAACTAACCACTCAATGGCCATAGAATCTGAGATAGCGGACCAAAAGGCTAAAAAAAAAAAGAATGGATGTTGTCTTTAGTTTGCCTTGGACTTGACTCGGCAAGCACCCATGTCGCATCGACCTTCTGGCCAATTTATATTTATTTTTATTATTGTAATTGTTGTAGACGTGTTCCACACTCGTTAACACCTCTCGTAAATCTACACCAAGAAAGTCAGAGAAGGCTTGAAGGGTATTAAACGCCTCTAATGCCTAAGTCAGAGGATTGACACAATCACTAAGTGTTTTCCAGACTTCACTTTCACTTACCTTAGTTGTGAGTTTCCTATGTTATTTATAGAGTTGGGGAAGGTAGGCTAAGGCTTGTGTAACCAACCAAAACTATTGTTTGAATTCCTCTTTATCCTTTTCGTCCCGCCCAGGGTGCTTATCTGAAGGGAATATATTTAAATTTTCTTGCTACAGTTATATGATCACTTTGTCTGCCAAACATATTGGATGTCTTGGAGGCTTATAGTTACCTCCTAATTAGGCTGGATAGGCCCTAATGTATGGGTCATCCACATTGGGTCCCTAAGCCTTAATGGCATGTGGACAGACCCATTACAAAGAGGAGATGGCGGCCCTTCCAATTAAAAGTCTCATCACGGGAAGGTGATGGGACTACTTCTGTTTTGGCGCTTCGTTACTCAAGCCTTACTCATGTGTGCCCATACATCAGAGGTGTGCGTCGTTTCCTCTTCATGTCCTTTCCTATCCCTTTTTTGTGCTTGACATGTTTCTTCATTTGGACAACCTCGCAGTGCCTTTTGCATAGCCAACTCTGTCATCCCCACTTTTTCCAAACCTTGTTGTTGTGTTGCTCCTTTGATATTGAGATTCTCTTCTCCTCGCATCTCTTTCTGATGGTTTTGCCCAAAGCTTCCCAGATTACAGCTCGTGATGCCAGATCCTCCCAACCTCATGACTCTCTTCCCCGTGCTAAAGGGTCCAGTGCGCATCATTCCCTTGACTTCAAAGGGACCTAGTGGTCTGCGATGATGACGTGTTCCGACCTGGATCTTGTGAGAACCTGTTATGGAGTTCCTGATTCCATAGTGTTGAGCTTACCAGAGCCGTGCCGTGGTGTGGTTGACCCTATCGGTCTTGCTGCTCAGGTGGCGTTGTACTCCGTTATGTTCTTGATGGGGCTTCATTTGCCATCATGTCGGCCTGTTAGGGATGTGCTTGATTTCTTGAGGTTGGCTCCCTCCCAGCTTGTACCCAATGCGTGGAGGATACTAATGGCATGTTGCATGGCATGGAGACAGGTCTTGGAGCTCACCGGTGATGAATACTAAGACCTCACGGCAAGGAAGTTCCGTTCTACACACGATGTTTGGCGTATAAACGAGAATTTGTGTAGCTTTCGGTCCTGTATCGGTAATCAAGTGGTGAGTTTAGAATGTTGCTATTCCCATGCTAAAGAGTGGCAGAGAAAGTTCTTTGTTGTCTTATCTTAGGTACTGGTTGGGAGTTTCCTTCCAATTAAATTGGCCGTAGTGAGTTTCCTGTTCATGTGGCATGGGGCCCTGTTCCTGATGACTATGAGTTCACCATCATCCTTTATGATTGGGAAGAAGCTCGTCTACGTCTTGTCTATGCTTGGGTAGAACAAAACGATAGTTCTACCTAGTTTGACGTTCTTTTGCCTCGTGTTAACATCAACAAATTTGTGGTTTTGCCCAAAGAGGGTCATGTCTTTAGCTGCCAATTTTTGGGCGCCCTCTCTCTTTCTCGGGGGTGCAAGAAGGTGCCTTCCGACTTCTGAGGTCTGAAAGGGAAAGAAACCTTGCTCGGCCCCAGGCCCCATTAGTGATGACGTTGGCCTTTCTGATGAATTGGGCTCTACTAGGGAAAGGCTTCCTTAGGCCCCGTTGGCCACTAGGGGGGGTATTTCGGCTCGTGAAACATCGTCCTTTGCGGCTTCTCTTAATGAAATTATGGAGCAGACAAAGATTTATTTAGGGCTGGGGTTTTACGTTGAATCCTCCCTGTTGCCTGATAGGGATGTTGCCCGTTCCACGTCTCCTGCCTTGGAGGATGAGGGTGAGGACTTCAACTCTGATGAAGAGATAGACATGACTTTTGAACCTGCTTTTCTTGGAGCCCCTTCAATTATTCTGACTAACTCTGCTACTCCTTTCAAAGAGGTTGGCGAGACTTCTTTGGCCACTGATGAAGCCTTTCAAGAGATCCCCTCGGTTGTACCTGCCAGCTTAGTCGCCTCTTCCACGGATTCGAGCGGAGCCACTCCAAGAATTTCTTTTGTTTTTCCTAAATTCCTTCATGAAGAGCCTCAAGGTACGAATTTTAGTGGGGTCGTGTATCGTTTCCCTCCTCTCCCTTTATCACTTCGCCAACGGGGGGAGAGGTTCCTTCGCCTATACTCTTGAGCATGTTGCCTTCTGGAGATAGTTCTTTGGCTTTAGTCGAGCAAGCGTGAGATGGTGCCTTTGTTGCCCCCAATTCTCTCATTGCTCCCGCCCGAGTTCTAATTCGGCGAGGGGTGTAGGCAAGATAGGTGGTTTTGTTACTTTTGTTGGGGGTGCTTTCGACACCTTGGGTCTGCCTGGCCCATCAAGCTCTCTCTCCGCTGGCGCCACCTTGTGAGCCAATGGACACAGGGAGAAGGCTATTAGGGCCATGGTGCACAAGCTCCAAGGTTTTCTGTCCCTTGTGAGTTACTCTATTCACTCTTCGTTTCTTATTGCCTGGCAATTTATGACTTGCTTTGTTGTATAAGGGTTGATCACTTGGCTTCCTGGATAGTGGATAGCCAAATTGACTTGGAAGAGGAGAACCGGTCCATACGATCCTTTATAGCTAGGGTGCATTATGTTGTCCTAACTACTCGAGTTGATAAGAAAGAGATGGCGAGGAACTTGTCCTAGGTGGAGTCCTATTGTCACTCATTGGAGGATCAAATATCCTATTTTCAGGAGGAGACAGATATTGTTCAGCGTGATTGGCGGATATCTCAGTAGGAGGTGGCATAGTGGAACCTCGAGGCGAAGTTTCTGGAGGAAGAGCATGACACGTTATGCGATCGCCTTGGACAGATGAGTAGAGAATTGGAAGAGGTTGGGTGGCATAGTTCTGATTACATGAACCGCATGGCCAAAGCTAAAGAAGACAAGCGAGACCTGTCCATACAGTTGAGCATCGCTCGCGGCAAAAAACTTAACATTGAGGTACATCTAGAGGAGGTTAACCGAGAGCTTAAAGGCCATGATCAACGTTATCTGCAACTATTCGAGAGTTATCGGAAGAAGTTGGCAACTTTCAGAGTTGAGGGTGGCTGAGTTGACCACCAACCTAGAGGTTTCTCATGAGGAGATTGTTCACCTCTCTCCCCAAGTAGCCGCTACTCGTTCCATTCGAAATCGAGCCTGGGTTATAGGTTGCAAGCTTGGCCTCAAACAGCTGAAGGAGCATCTCCTTGCTCATCCTGGGTCAGATCTGCGAAAGCTGAATTTGAAACACTTAAGGCTAGTCGTGCTGCTTACCAAGTTTTTAATTCCCTAGGGAGGGATAAGATGCCTAACGCCTTCCTCCTTCCAATCGTCGTGATGCTTGGTCTTCTTCTTTTTCTTTTAGACATATATTATGGTTTGGGCGATGTGTAAGATACTTGTAATATTCTCCTATTTTGGTAATTTGGTTGTTACTTTAATAACTGCAAGGACTTGTATTTTTCATGGTTTAAACATGCTATGGGTGTATGGTGTTTTGACTTGCTTGTTTGGTGGATTAGTTTTGCGATTGGGTTTTGATTTTTATCGTTTATGCGGAGGGCAGAGCATGTCTATGTACTCATTTTCTTTCCAAGTGTGAGTATGGGTTGGTGTTAAGGAGGGGAACACTTCGTTGAGTTGTTTTCTCCTTTGTTCACCAAGTGCGAGTGGAAACACTCAGCTTTTCGTTTGGCAAGAGGATGCCTCGACCGCACTAAAGGGGAACGAGGAGGGAAACACTCCGTTGAGTTGTTTACTCCTTTGTTTGCCTAGTGCGAGTGGAAACACTCAGCTTTTCATTTGGTGAGAGGATGCCTCGACCGCGCTAAAGGGGGGCGAGGAGGGAAAAACTCCGTTGAGTTGTTTCCTCCTTTGTTCACCAAGTGTAAGTGGAGTCACTCATCTTTGCATTTGGCTTAAGGATGCCTCGACCGCATGAAAGGGGTGAGGAGGGAAACACTCAATTGAGTTGTTTCCTCATTTGTTCGCCAAGTGCGAGTGGAGTCACTCGACTTTGCGTTTGGCAGAATGATGCCTCGATCGCACGAAAGGGGCAATGAGGGAAACACTCTGTTGATTTGTTTCCTTATTTGTTCACAAAGTACGAGTGGAGTCACTTGGCTTTACATTTGGCAGAAAGATGCCTCAACCACGAGAAAAGGGCAAGGAGGGAAACATTCCGTTGAGTTGTTTCAATCTTTTGTTCACCAAGTGTGAATGGAGTCACTCGGATTTGCGTTTGTCAAGAGGATGCCTCAACCGTACAAAGGGGCAAGGAGGGAAACACTATGTTGAATTGTTTTCTCATTTGTTCGCCAAGTGCGAGTGGAGTCACTCAGTTTTGTGTTTAGCTAGAATGCATCGATCGCGCAAAGAGGGGCGAGGAGAGAAACACTCTGTTGAGTTGTTTCCTCTATTCACCAAGTACGAGTGGAGTCACTCAGCTTTGCGTTTGGTGGGAGAATGCATCAACCGCGCAAAGAGGGGCGAGGAGGGAAACACTTTGCTAAGTTGTTTCCTCTGTTTACCAAGTGCAAGTAGAGTCACTTGGCTTTGTATTTAGAGGGAAGATGCCTCGACCATGCAAATAGGGGCGAGGAGGGAAACACTCTGCTAACTTGTTTCCTCCTTTGCTCGCCAAGTGCGAAGACAAAATATGAAAGCCATCAACCTTTTATGTGATTACATAAAAGCTATATAAAATACTTCCTTAAATGTTCAGGATGATTTGTACAATTTTAAAATATATAAGTCTTGTATTGTAAAAAAGTAGATCTCATTATGAAAAAGTATAAAAAAAAGTACATTTTAGTGGGATCTACTTTTCTTTAAAAAAAAATCTACCCAAACCTTGCAAACTTTAGATTTATACGTAGTATTACTCCTTAGAAAATATGCATTAAGTTGAATCTTTTTACCATTACCTTTACACTCCGGGGCAAAGGTGTCGATGAGGTCGCTGACTACCCCAACTAATCAACTAGCCGCCCTTTTTCTTTTTCTTTTTTCTTTCGGTTTTTATGTTTATTTCAAAAACATTTTTCTTCCAATTTCTTGGTTTTTAATCTATTTTTAAGTTTCTAATTTTAATTTTTGTCTGCAAATTTTTTTTTTTATAGTTTTGGTAGATTTTTTGAAAAAAAAAAGGACTCCAAAGTTATTTAGCTATTTTTGTGTTGTTATTTTTACTTTTTTAAGTGTTAACTGTCTTCGCGTTTCTAATAGTTTCTCAAAGTTTAAAGAAATAACGCTAAATACTTTCTGACACGTGGCATCACGCTCTTAATGCGACGAGTACCCTTCTACGCAACGTTTTCCCTCGACTGTCGGCTGTGGCTGTCAAGCATTAGTAGCGAAATGGCAACTAACCTGCCGAAGATTCCAACTTCACCACATTGATATTTCATTGAATAGCCAGCACCAAGTCCTCCACCCTACCACCAAACCTCGAATATCCACTCAAAAAGGACTTGCACACTCATAGCATTCAACTTTTTGAAGTATCCTTCATATGCAGCCATCATCAATAACACTAAGATCTTTCAAATGAGTTTTGCCACATTGAATAAAAGATCTCATTTCAAATGAGTTCTTCAACAGTGACTGGAAACTCCAGCAGGATCTTGAAATCCATACAATGAAAAGAGAACTTACAAGCAGCAATGCGAACAGCGACCCCTCATTCTTACTACAATCTTAATGAGGCCAAAAGATAGAAATAAAATTTCCTTCATTTTCATTGATTATAAACATAGGTCTGAGATCAAGTATAATGCAGAAGGCTGGAATAAACAATTGGAATGATTTCCTTTACCAATTTCAAAAAAATATTCTAATTCCTAACCTGTATTGGGTTAATTACAACTTTGCGAGCAAAAATCCCCACCAGGACCCCTATAAAACAGGAACACCTCCATTTGGCTGCTGCATGGTCCCCAGTGGTTTTCCTACAAAACGAAAGACAGGACCCAACCGCAACTTATTTCCCAGCTTCAAAGTATTTTACACCATAAATCATATGAAAAGAGAGAACATGGGGAAAGAGGAAGATGCTGGTGGTCGAGCTTTGTGGAATTTTCCAGTGAGTGGTGTTGTATTGTCGTAAGAGGCTTAAAGTTGCGGTTACTGCCAAAAAGAAGTGAATTCACTAGCACATGGCCCTCACTCAACTAGATTTTAGGCTTAGGTTTTAGTTAGGATTAGCATCGAAGCTTCCCTTAAACCTTCAAATTTGTTTGCTCAAACTCATACTCAGCATTAGCAGTCAATCCAAAAAGATTTCATAAATGCAGATGTGGTAAAACTTGGACTACCTGAATTGCCTGCAAAAGAATAAGGCTTTGAAATATATTTGCTTCTCAATCCAACAGGAGTGGCCTCGGGCCTCAAAACATTATCCACAGGAAACTGATTGGGGAAGTCACTGGTTGAGAGGAATCCTCCAGTTTTACCCAAGCATACTTCTGAACTTTGTGCAAGTATTTGATCAGGGCTTCGCACAGAAGACATGGTGTATGTATGTCTCTGCTTTTTAAGGAATAAAATAATGACAGCTTTAAGTCAGTTCTCAATTAAATTAAAACCAGAACAATGAAAGTTTCAACAATTAGAAAGCAATGACTCGAACGATGCATGAAAACTCAAGATTTTGAATGATGCCTCTTTCATATATTCCTATGATTTATAAAAAACCCACGACTCTGCAACCAGCCCAGGTGGATGCAAGCGGCCTTGAAAAGTAAGAAATAACAGGGGCAAACCTTCCTGGTGAGCGCGTCCTCCATTGGTTCACCTGAAGACTCCCTTGGAGTTGAAACTTGCAATGGAATCATGTTCTCCCGTAAATTCTTTGAACTCACCATATCACTGCAAAGTTCCTTGGTTGATGCCTCACAATAAAGATGAGTAAGTTCTGTTCGGTGACGATAAGTTCTTTGTGAGTAGTATATTTTTGTAGCTAGAGGAACTGGAGCATCTGATTAGAATTACGCCACAAGATGTCAAATACTGTGAATCCAGAAAACACTTCTGAAGTCAAGTAGAGAAGGAGAATGAAAAAGGAAAAGTTCAGGACAACATTCAAAACTATTACGTCAAGAATTTTTATGACCACTTCAACCCAAAAGAATATAATATGACAATTTTGCTACACAATATCGCAACTTATACATTTCAATATGATCCAGTGAAGAAACTGAGAAGATAATACCCCCCACCCTTGGGATTAGTATCATGACTGGAAGCAGAAGCTAATTCTTTACAACTTTACATTAGACTATAATAATGCAAGACATTATTAGAAACCATAAGATACGGTTTCTTATGCCTTCAAGATTGACGATTCATTCATTGACTGTCTATCCATCAACTAAATGCGACTAGGATATATTCTGCTCAGAAAATTCCATGGAATCGGAATAGCCCCAACAAATAAAAATTCAGTCTTACAGGGAAATGCATCTGCAGTGCTTGTGATTTTTTTGACACCAGATACCGCTTCTGAATCATTTGATAGAAGTAGACAACCAGCTGCAATCCTACAAAAACAATAAAGCAAATGAATTACATATTGAAAATCCACAATTAAGTTTGAGGAGGGTTCTTAGAATTGGCTTAAATAAAGAATGGGTTATTATTATTATTTTATTTGTAAGTTGCACACGTGCCCAATGGATGTTAAACCCATGAGCTCACCCTTGCCCCCATTCTGATAGGAGGAAGATATGTCATTTGAACTACAACTCATCGCAAGAATAAAGGTCCCAGATTGTTACTTTCATCCTATATTGCAAATCGTTTCATTTATAACGGAGGAGACTGACCCCTCTTCCCCACAAGAATCTAAAGTTGCCATTTTTTGGGGATAAAAGAGAATTAGTTGCCCAAAGTGAAAATGCCTATTCACTCCATCATTCTGCCATATTCTTCTTTTCTTTTGGCCTTAAGAAGTGGCATATTTCAAATCACTCTTCACTTAGACATTGTATCTAATTTGGAGTTCCATTTGCTTGTAGTTAATATATATATATATTTTATAAGTCTTGTAGTTAATATATACCATGTACTAAAACAGAAATAATAATTCTTTTGTAATTAGCTTTAAAAAACCCTGTAAAAGTTCTTTACTTCGACTTTTGGACTAAAAGGGTTTCTTCAACATACAACCACAATTATTATCTGGCTGGGCATGAGGCCAGCAGAAATCTATGAAGTAGAGGACAAAAAGAAACACATAAGTAGTCTAATGCACTCTATATGTCCAAGATTCAGATTGAACTTTTTTTAAGTACTTGAAGATATTCAAAAGATCATCATTCAGAGCAAAGTGGCACCATAGGAACATAGAAAGCATACGGTTTAGAACGTTTTGCTGGAGGCGGCATTAGACAAGCTGGGTGGTCCTTATTTCCGGGACTAACTCCTGAAACATCCGTCATAGATGCCACATCCATACAGGCTGAATTTCCTAAAGAAAATAGGAAAGCAATGAAGCAAGCTAAACTCAAGACCCGAACCAAATAGAACTTTTATACAGAAAGCAAATAATAATTGTATTTTACAAATACATCTAATCAAACATTTTTGTCCTTTGACAAGTAATCAGAAGGGAAATTCTCATCTTCCAAAATCAGCATCTAAGAGAGATTGAGAATCCCAGAGACTCACTTGCTCCATAAATTATGATGCGAAGGAAGGGAGTGAATGCCGTGGTAGGAATAGGGGGAGGGGGATTAATCTTTCCTTTTGAAGCCCAAGATTCTATTTTGGAATGTTTGGGGGTTCGATAACTTTGATAAGCGCTTCTGTATAAAAAATTTATTGTGATCATTGAAGGTGGATATCATTTGTTTTTTTTACAAGTAAAAGAAAGACAGGTGGATATTGTTTGATTACAAGAAACTAAGTTGAAGTTCATCGATAGAATCATTATTTGAAGTTCGTGGGGGTGTTCGTATGTGGGATGGGCCTATATTGCCTCTAAGGGGGCTTCCGGTGGAGTTCTTGTAAAGTGGGATAAGAGGGTTGTGGATTATCTTGAGTGTATTGGGGATTATTTGGTTGCTTGTTCTTTCAAGAATGTTGAGGACGGTTTTGAGAGGGCTTTCAAGGGTATATATGGGGCAACTTTAGAGAGCAATAGGAGACTCAAGGGATGAGATTAATGGTTTGTATTGTTTGTGAAATATGCCTTGATGCATTGGTGAAGATTTCAATGTCACTTGTTTTTCGAGTGAGAGAATGGGGGAGTCTCGAACTAGTTTGGCTATCGAGGAGTTTTCTAAGTTTATTTTTTATCTGGACCCTTGGATCTACCTCTTTTTGGAGGTGTGTATACATGGTCCAACAACCGGGTGTGGTCTCGTTTGGACATATTTTGGGTTTCTCCTTCCTAGGAGGAGGCACACTTCCCTAAGTGTTGCAAAAAGACACTACTTGGGTATGCTCTGATCATTTCCCATATTGTTGGATTGCGGTGGTATTCACGAGGGTTGTAGGTACTTCCAAGAGTTTTATACACTTAGAAAGTTTGAGAAGAGCCTTAATGCGACTTTCATTGCACTCATTCCCAAGAGCCCAAGGTCTTTGGATGTGAAGGATTATTGCCCCGTTAGTCTAGTCAATTGGGTGTATAAGATCATATCCAAAATTCTGGCCAATCGAATGAGTTAGAAAATGGAGAAAATTATTTCGAAGCCCAAAATACTTTTGTCAGGGGACTACAAATATTGGATTCAGTACTCATTGCTAATGAGTCTCGGAGAGTAGGATTAAATCTAGAGTGTTGGATATTGTATGCAAATCGGATACGGAGAAGACCTATGATCATGTAAATTGGGAATTTTTGTTCTATTTGCTGTAGAGATGTGGATTCGAGGATAGATAGTGTTCATGAATTTAAGCATTGTGTTTCCACAACTTGTTTCTCGGTCCTGGTGAACGGTTCTCCAGTGGGCTTTTTAAGAGTTTTCGAGGATTGGGATCCGTTGTCTCCATTTTGATTTGTCATCATCTTGGAGGTTCTTAGTAGGATGTTGGATGTCGCTCGTGGTTGGAATCAGGTTTATCTCAAGATCCCCGGTGGAAAGCACTAATCATGGTACTATTAACTGTAATGCCTCATGAGAGACCCAAACCACATATGGGCCCTACTCCAAAAGGACCAATCAATAGTACAATTGGAGCACCATTGGAACCATTATAAAGAGCAAGAACCACTCCTTCCCGAGTAATGTGGAATCTCATACATCACCTACACTCATCATCATAAATGGGTATCACATTAACATTTCTCACTTACTTTTTTGCAGATGAAACTTTACTTTGAAGTTGTTTCTGGCTTACAGGTGAGTCTCGAGAAGTCAACTTGGTCCCGGTGGGCAATGTTCGTAAAAACTCAAATACCAAAGGCACTTCCTCTCAATCACTTGAGTTCATTCTTTTTCGAGAAAGGCGTGGTAGAGCAAGATTCGCACATCCATTTGTCTGGTCAAAGAGAGGTTAACCAGCACAAAAACAATACTCAACAAAATGCTCAATCCACATCCAAACAGCCCTATCTATAGTTCCTTTTCTTGGATGGGCAGTCGCTCTAACATAGCTATCTCTAGCTAGCATCTATCGCCTAGAGATAGCGACCGAAGGAAGGAAATCCAAATGTTAATGGTTATCCATCCGGCTCATATTCAGAGCTTGGAGAGAATTTTGAGATGTTAGGTATCATCTTTGCCCATGAAATACCTTGGTTTTCCCCTTGGGGATCTTATAACACAAAGCCTATTTAGGATGAGGTAATTGAGAAGATTGAGCGAACGTTGGCAGGTTGGAAATGGATGTACTTGTCAAAAGGGGGCAGAATCTCTTTAATCAAGAGTACGCTCTCGAAGCTCCCTACATATTTTCTATCTTTGTATTATGTGGCAGGTCAATCGAGTCACGGTTACCTGAATAACCCTAATGATAATATTCTTATTCCCTAATCAGGTCAATCCATGAACCTGCAGGTTAACCGACACAACTAGATTATTATTCAGGTCACATTTGGGTTGACCCAAACCCATTGATGCCCAACCCTAACCCTATTTTTACGTGCCAATTCATATGTCGTGTCAAAAATTGACAGCCCTACCCCAAGGAGTGATTTTTTCTTCAAACCTTTTAACCTCAGTTCAATAGTAGCAAGTTAAAAAGTCTGAGAAACAGATCCTTTTGTACTAGATGTATCTATTACACTCATAGCCTCTAGAAAATGAGAATAAAAAGTAAAAACTACAGGACTGTAAATAAAATAAAATTCTCAATATAACTCCTTTGAGCGGTACAGAAAACATACCCCCATCCCTCCCCCACCAAAAGGTGGCTAATAGTGGGATCCTGTTTTCGATATTCTGTTGTCAAAGTAACTGGCTAGACATACAAACCCCCACCCCCACCCACCCCCACCCACACCCACACATAAGCAAATCAGAGCAAATGAAGTTACTTTTTGCACGAGAAGCTATTCCAGCTTGATTGTCCAACTGGGATTCTGATACAGCAGAGTTATCAGCATCCACGGATTCAGACTTATCTTTCCCCCCAACAGGAGTAGCTTGGTCTAAGAGAGCTTAAGAATTATCAAAAAAATGCATCCAGCAGCATAATACAAACTAAAACCCAAGATTCAACCGTTCAGAAAATGTTTCCAAAAAAAAAAAGATTATATGTACTAACTCGTTCCAGATACTTGTCATATTCTTCAATTCAAGGCAAAACAAAGTTCACAAAAAAAAAAATATCAGAAGAGGGAAATTGTCTAAAAAAGACTAACAAACTGAACATTTAAACTTGGCCATCATAGCTCTTTGTATAGGATACTAGAATAAGCAGTTAATAACTTCTTTCTCTCCTTCTTTGGAAGTTTCCTGTTCACAGCACTGCCATCAAACTCCAAAATAGTTTCTTCTATAGAATTTAGTGACCTACAGAGTTCTGAAAAAAAATCAGAAAAAAGAAGAAAACCACTTCAGCACCAGAACAGCATCTTCTGAGAAATTACAGCTACAATCCCAACTATTAACATTTGGTGACTACTGGGAAAACAACACATGAAGGTAAACTAACAAAAGCAAGGTTCTCAGATGACAACAGAAAATTCTCCTGTTTCTCCAATTATTTGCAGTCTGTTATTACTGGAGACTCTCCTTACGATGGCAGTGATAATGAGAGGCAAAGCCAGTGAAAGCTTAGGTCCTGTACAAGTGAAACTTGTCCCTTTTTTATTTTGAAGAAGTTTTCCGGCTGAAACTTGCTGTTTTTACTTTGAAGATGTATTCCGGCTGACACTTGCATTTTTTTTTAATGTTCATTTCTTATCAACATTCTAAAATTCAATCTTTAACAAGTTTATTTTTCAGAAAATGGAAACTCCTGCAATTCTGAGAGGGTCCAAACCTGCATGAGCCGCATATTGACTGGCCTTGATGGGCTTCTTGCAAGCATTGCAACATACCTTCATGTTTATTTAAAAAAATCAAATAAACAAAGCGAATGAAAAGTTTACACGTTAAAAAAATTAAGAATGAAAACTTATAGAAAAGCCAATCTTCCTCATAAACAAACACAATCATAAACAAACACATTGGGATGAGATGATGTAACATGCAGTTCCAAATTTAAAAAAAGCACCAAACAAGCTACTTTCTTTTTATGTGACCTTCAGTATAAAGCAAACAGAAAGTATATCGTGCACTGGATAAGTTAAAATACCTACGTCACACAAAAAAGAAGATGCAATTTAGAGACTGCTCAATCAATTGCAGCAATAATTTAAAAAATTTAAAATGTTTTCACAAGATCACTTCCTTTTGTACGAGTAATGCACATTTTATTACAAGCATAGAAAGGCATGACCCATGTACAAAAGAAATATGCAAAAAGATATACCTAGCGACCAAGGAGAAGAGAGACTAATAGGCTGGAGAATCAGAAGCTATTGTGAGCAGAAATCCAAGCAAAGAGATTGTTGAATATTATGGCTGTTAATTCTGACACCATCCTCTCAGTCTTCAAAGGTTTGAAAATAGCGTTTTTGCCAAATACACCACATTAATCACAAAGAGATCATCCTTAAACATTCGAGTTGTTGTCACCACCATAAGGATTCCAACATGTCAACAACTCCACCACCCTCTAGGGTATAACCCAATCAACCCAAATGTGTTGATCATCAATGCTCGTAAACTTCTAGCCAACTCACATTGTCGAAGAAGATGATCAACATTCTTACCATTTTGCTTGTACATCCAACACCACCCCAATACTACAATATGCCTTTTTATGCAAATCCTATCTCGTTAAAGTTCTTCCTAAGGCAGCCCTCCAAACAAAGAAAGCTACCCTCGAAAGCCCCTTATTTCTCCAAATGTACTTCCAGGGAAATTATGAGCCAGGGATAAGTGCTTTTGGATGGGATCCAACATATTGATCATCATTGCCACTTCTCCACCTAAAAGAATACATTTTTTATTTTTGACAAGTAAAAGATAAATTTTAAAGATGATGTGCATCATGTGGTGTCGCTGTAGAACTGTCAACAATGTTTGAAGACAAGGAGCGCACAATAGCGGAGCTGCAGAATTTTTTTGTACACACTTTACTGTTTTGGTTTTCAGCTATTGTACTAAATGGGAACAATGTGCATGATTTTTTGTCTTTAATTTACCTTTCTTAGAATGTATTTAGGTGTTCTTTTGTATACTTCCTATATACACGGGCTATGCCTAATTTGTGTCTCCACTACCCACTCTTGGTACTAGTCAACGGCACTCCTGCTGGTTTTTTTGACAATTCTTGTGGTTTGGGGCAAGGAGATCCCTTATCGCCTCTTCTGTTTGTTATAATTATGGAGACACTTGGCCAGATGGTGAAGGCCGCGGTTGGAGGAGGGTTCCTATCTGGGTTCCAGGTGGGTAATGGCACTAATAACTCTATTATCATCTCACATCTTCTCTATTTGCAGATGATACATTACTTTTTTGTGAAGCGAACCATAGTCAAATTCAATTGCTTCGAGCACTATTCTTATGTTTTGAAGCAATGTCGGGGCTTAAGGTGAATCTTGGTAAGTCTGAGATGGTTGTAGTGAGCGTAATGCCCAACATCAATAGCTTAGCAAGCCTTCTAGATTGTAAGGTGTCTTTGTTGCCTATGAAATATCTGGGCCTTCCGTTAGGTGCAAAGTTTAGTAGCAATTGACTCACAATGTAAAAGAAGATGGTCCATTGACTCACCCCCTTTCCTACACATACAACACCAATATGCGATTATCACCCTCCGTTTCCTCAAATTGTCGGTTGTGAGGGCCAATAAAGTTGTCCACACGAAGAAGGCTACTTTGGGCAGTGCCTTATGTCTCCATAGCCTTCTCCATGGAAACTGAATATTGGGCTCGTGTAAGGGACTTGTAGTAAGAGCAAACCGAGAAAGAGCCTTTACCTGCTTGTGTCCACCACAACATATTTTCTTGCTGGTTGCTCGGTTTTAAAGAGTATAAGAAGTTGAAAAATTCTGCAAAACTACTCATTTCCTAGTCTTGTGCCGCTCGACTAAAATTGATATTCCACCCGATTTGCTCCCCCGCTATCACCATGACTTCAGCCACTGAGGCATCTTTGGCACTTGCAAACTGGAAAAGTGAAGGAAATACATCTTGTAGAGGACTGTTACCACACCAGATATCACTCCAGAATTTAATCCTAGACCCCTCACCCACAATAAATCTAGTGTGTCTAGTATATACCTCTCATCCTCTTCTTTTATGTTTCCACAACTCCACTCTGTAAGCACCTCTCACTTCTTTAGTACACCATCCTCCATATTTGCTCTCAACCACCAACTTCCATAGGGCTTCTGGTTCTTTATTGTATCTCCACAACCATTTACCAAGTAGCGCCCAATTAAAAATTATCATATTTCTAATACCCAATCCACCATTGGAGATAGGGCGACACACCTTCTCCCACTTGAAAGGGGTGGAATTTGAACTCCCCCACACCACCCCACAAGAAGTCACTTTGAAATTTCTCAATTCAAACCGCCACGCTTGCCGGGATAGGGAAAAGAGATTTAAAAAAAAAAAAAAAAAGGTAGGTAAATTAGATAATCACACGGTCGTCTTTTTTTCCCAAAATATTCTAGAAGCAAGGGCAAAGAGCTACATTTTTTTGCACAAATAACATAAATTTGGTGAAAATACTTTTAAAAGAGATCTTACTAGGCCTCTAAAAAGCAAAAAATGTACATCCTAGAGATGTGTTACAAAGATTTGAGTGATACCCTAGGTACAATTAGTGCTACACACACTGGCATCCTTCACTCTATTTGTTTCTAACACACATTGGCATCCTTCACTCTATTTGTTTCTTCTATCAAAGTACATCCCATATTAATAGCATAAAAAAGAACAAAGGTTATGAAAATAACTGTTGACTCCAACTAATCACAGCTGCATGCAAACTTCTTTACAAAGAGGGTTCATATAGTATCCAAGTTGTCAAGAGTCTCTTCTAGAAATTCCCATTTAGAAGCTTACTGAATCATGGCAACATATAGCAGCAAATGTGCCAGAAATTGTATCTTACATGTGAGGAAAGAATCAATGGATTAGCATCAATTATGGCACACTTCCATAGGATCAAATTACATATCTTGCAAGCATTTCCCATCCTTTTACATGCAAAATATCCATATTGAAGTCAAATTTAAAGGAGATTCTCCTCTAAAGTTTTCAAACATCACCCTAAACCAACTTTGGGGAACAAAAAGACAGGGGTGAAAAACACTTGTAGAGCCTTGTGGGAGAAATATAGAACAATAAAAAGTTAAAGAACTACCAAATATTTAGAAAAGAAGATCTCTAGCAGGCTAGCATCTATACCGCCATGTCACAAAGAAACAATTTCTAGTATGAAATAATTTATAGTGATGCTGAACCTTACCAATTGCAAAGGTTCAGCCATAGGCTTCAAACCAAAGACATGCATATCTGCGTAAGGAAAACACTTGGAAGTTAAACCAACAAACTGGAAAGTGCAAAGATATGTCACACTGTTGACATGAGCTGAAGTAAAGGAGCTTTGCAAGACTCTTACATATCCTATTATGTAAGCACAGCATAAACAACCTTTGCCCACAAGCTCTTCTTTTTAATAAGTTATAAAATTTCATTAATTACTTATCAAATAAAACTTCATTAATCCATCACTTTGAACCCATATATGCATGATATATGCTCAAGAAACATCTAAAAATCACCGAATGCATATTTTAATGTTACATGGACACTTTTAAATTAGAAAACACCTCAGGTCAATGCATGTCAAATAACAAATACCAACACTTCATAGATGTTAGTAGAATACTCCCTAAACAATGTTTCCAAAAAACTACCAACCACCTGGGAGAAGGAATGCACACATAGTTCGCTTAATATACTTCAGGAAAGCCAAAGTTACAGAGGCGCTCAAACTTTGCCACCTATTTGGTCATATAGAGAGAAATGATAGGCAATAAAGTGAACAGAAATGATAGGTGAATGGGACAATTTGTGGGCCATTCACAGATGTAGGCAAATTTTTCACAGTTCATGTGAACAGTGGAAAAGTTTGCCAGTTTCCTGAATGGTCCGTAAATTGTCCCGTGCTTGTACCATAACTCTAAAGCGTAGGATGTCATTAAAGATTCCAATATTTTGCTAAGTGAACTTTACTTCAATACCCTTAATGTGACAAGGAAAACTTTTCCCACTCAAGTCTTACTAGTAATATCCTTAACCTCAAGTTCCGCCAGTGGAAGCCAGCTGAAACTTTTACCATTACATGGACAACAAAAAGGGAAAACCATCCCTCAAAAAGTTTAAGTCAACAGGTTTAGGCATTCTGAAACCAGCAGTTTAATGATCACATCATATCTAGCTTGGCCCATATCCATAAAATTTGCATCGTTTCTCTTTTGTTTATATCTGGTAGCTCTCCAAAGACAATTCCACCTACCTTTAGCCATAACTGATGTGATGCTTCTTACATGTATCAGGGTTGCCTCTATATACCAGTTTCATTATTTCCTGAAGGACTATATATATCCACTGCTCTTTAGACAGAATCCCCATGATGCTACAGTGGTATTAGAGATATTTCTTTGCAACACCGACTGGTAAACTAGAAGATATGCCACAAACCACTCTAAAATCACCTTTTATACTAAACACTGCCATGCTATATGACTTTCGTGCAAAATGAAGATAGTCATTAGACTAACAAATGAATAAAGCTGGATATAGCTGTTGAAGAAAGAAAGTTGCAAAAAAAATACCTTCTTCGTCAAGTAAATTTGCTTCGTCTGCCTCGCATAGTTCTCTACATATGTATTGAGCAGATAATTTCCGGTGCCCAACTTCATCTGCCAACCCCATAGGAGGACGATGGTTATAATAATTGAGGTTAGAAGTATATATACCTAGATTCATGCAACATTACATAGCAAATAAAGCACAACCACTTGAATCAGTTGCAGCTTGCATAGCTAAACCTTGGTCACTGAAACTTTCCCTCCAACTAAGTAGTATATATAAATTGAGTTTAATCTGGTTAACTTGAAAATAAACTAAATGATTTAATACTATTGGAAGCATTCATCTTAACCCACACTTCTCACATGTAAAATTTCAAACATGCTTACTTCATATTCCCCAAGTGTATAAACACACACACCTGTCCATGGATGGAGAGAGTCAGGTGAAAATTCATATACATAAGACTTAATATGTTTGTTAGTACTATACCATCTTTTACACGGCCTAATAGGTGAGACTATAGTAAGACTATATAACTATGAACCTCATACTAATTGTACCTGCCATGGTTTGTGAGAAGCTCCCAGCCACAAGAAGCCTTTCCATGGCTGCCATTCTCCCACTTCCGAGAGAGCATACCATTGAGAGAAGTAATCCGTATCTGTACACTAGAATTAGAAAAGTCACTATATATGGTTTGTAACTTTATTGAGTGATATGGCACATGGGGATGGGCAGGGGAAGATTCCAACCAATAACCCCACTTTATGATGCATGGTGCCAGCCAATTGTGCTACCCCTTGCAGCAAGAAGGGCCCAATATTAAATCCAGAGTAATGCTATGCCCCAATCCCAACAGTATAACTTCACTATGATGTCAAATTAACTACATCTAGCAAAACAATTTTTTTATCGGTAATCAAGAAGTTTAATTCATAATAACAGGCTAAGCCCACATCTAGCAAAACAATAAATATCACATATGCATGCACGCAACACTACCCGCAGGTTCATCCATTTCCACTTTATTGTTCCATTTTTACTGGAGTTACCCAGCAGGTTCATAACAGATCCTCTTAATAAAATTCATCCTGATTATGTGAAAAATATTAATTTTTTTGTATAAAAAAACAAGAGTTGTTGGCTTAAACTGTACATTGTAAGAACGAAACACATTTAAAAAATGCAAGGAAGATCAACCGTTGGAAAGCCCACGACACCGAAATTGACTGTATAATCTAATAAGAAGCAAAACTGCACATGCAATTCAGACGAATTCTTTGGTACGCTGAACCACTATAACAACCGAGAGAGACGAAAAACCCAAATCTTTTATCAAATGCCAAAAGAAATAGACTCGTAGAACCTAGCCTACTAAAAGAATCATATTATATGTAGTTAAGATAATGTACCTATCATAATTAATCAGAATTTAAAAAACAAACACCAAAATAAATACAAGAATCTCACCTCAATCTGTGCAAAGATTTTATCCACGAAAGACCTATAAAAAAAAAAAGCCCCAGATTACATAAAGAAGCTGGAATATTAGGAGAATTCGAATCAATCTGCGAGAAGACGTCGATCTCCGCCTGATGTCGGTAGAACCGGAGGCGCGGGAGGAGCGAGGAAGCGTGGCAATGGTGTGAGCGGAAACCCTAGGCACAGAGAGAGAATTTGCTTTTGGTTCAACACGAAAGCTCTACTCTGCTCTCTCTCTCTCTCTCTCTCTCCTCCGCGAGGAGAAGAGGAAGAGCGGGGAAGCTAAAAAAATGAGACGCTTTTCTGATTCGTGCAAAACTGCATTGCAAACTGTACAGTACAACAAATTTTATATGTGCCTCATTTTCATTATTTATTTTATATATACATATATAAATATATATAATACATATATATATATATATAATAATGAATCGTCGTCGTTTTCCCCAACGGCCCAAACTTCGTAAGCGGAAGGCTTTTCACTCCTCTTCCACCGTGGAGGGTACGATTGGTTTAAAAGACTTTTAAAAATAGATATCCATTATCCTAATATCACATATTTAATAAAAAAATAAAATAAAATAAAAATAAATTTATTATAATCATAATATTTGTCAAAAAAAAATGATAATAAGTCTAATTTTTTTTTAAAAATATTATCGTTCCAATCTGATTTTTTTAAAAACTCTAAAAATAAATCATCTACTCATTTAGTATTGGGTTTTTTTTTTTTTGACAAAAGCTAAAATAAAATAATCAAAATAATTTTCTCAAACCATATAAGACTTGTCTAAAAAGCAAAAAAAAAAGACTTGTCTAAAAAAACTAAAAAAAATGAATATAAATTTATAAACTAACGTAACTTGATGTGGTATGTTAGATTGTAAAATAATTTTTATTATAAAATAAATCTAACATATTATATAGAACCATATCAAACTATGTCAATATGTATATTTACTTTTGTTGGATTTATTTATGATTATAGCACATCTCTTATATTTAAACTATCACCTAATCTTCTCTTCTACTTTGTTTTTTTTTTTTTTATATATAGTTTTTGAAAACTATCGCTAAAAAAAAAATACCTATCACAAAGTGTGACCCAACTTAGGGCCCATTTGGGAACAAAATTGTTCTCAAATATTCTCAAATATTTCATTTACAAACACACTTAAATATAAAATATTTTTCAATTTCAAATATTCAACTTTTTCATCTAATTATTATCTAATCATTTAAACTTTTTCACACTTTTAAACAAAAGACAAAAAAAATATAACTTTTTCAAATTTCAAAACAAAAATTATATTAGGAAATTATATTCAAACATTTTTTTACTTTATAATATTTATATTCAGTTTTTTCTCTCTCATTTCCCATTACCTAATAAAATATCATAACTTAAATTAGTTCACTACTATTCACAAACTATTTCACTACTATTCACAAGTATTCTAAGATATTTTTAATATCTAAACGAGCCATTAATACTTCATGGGTGGCACAACCCAAACTAAAAACTATTTTGAAGATAAGAGTTACAAACACAAAACGTCATTTTTTGAAGATTAAGATTTAAAACGATATGATTTCATCTATAAGGGTTTTTTTTTTTGTTAATGCGAAACCCAGTTATGAAATCCAAATATGAGCGGGTACAAAATACACACCCCGAATATCCGTCCAAACAAACCTGATTTTCTGAGTTTCAGACCAAACAAGAGGCTTAGACCGGAGTTGCTAGAACCCAGCCCAAAGGTGTAAAAACACGACTTTAATAGTGGCGCAGTCTCTGGGATCCATATAGACTTCAAGTGTCATTTGTATGCCTGCGACAACCCATTCTCAGACAACTCGAGGACAAGAAGAAGTGACATCGACAAACATGGAAGCAATGCTCGCGACGATGGAGCAACTGGTGGGAAAGTAACTACCAAAGTAAAGGCCCTCCGAAAGGAGAACGAGACATTCAGAGTAGGCACCAACAGACCGAAAAACGACGTGAAACCAAACAACAACGAGCATGTGGAATCCAAAAAGGTAGGAGGAGGAGGTGATGCCAAGGAAGAAATGAGGAATATGCAAAACGAGTTGCGTAACCTCAAAGGGAAATACGAAGAAATGACAACGAAGATGGATACATCATCATCAATAGACAAGCTGCTCACCAGCATTGACCTGCCCTACAGTACTATCACCCAAGTTTTAAGTTCCCCTCATGGACATGTACGATGGGCCAGGGACCCCCTTGAACACCAGAAGACCTTTAGAACCCACATGACTCTACACGATTTCCTAGAAGATGTAGCCTGCAAGTCTTTCCAGCTAATTTTGAGGGACAACAAGAGTATGGTTTGGGTCTCTAATGTGAAATCCATAGACAACTTCAGAGAGTTGGTCCGCTTATTCCTCACACAATTTATGGCAAGCAGGAGGAGAAGGCACCCCGCAGCATATCTCCTGACCATCAAGCAGGGGGAAGATGAGGGCCTAAAGGCGTACATGTCTAGGTTCAACAAGGAACGTATGACAACAGATGACCAAGATGAAAAAATAACTTTAGTAGCACTTTTAGGGGGAGTATGGCCTCGGTCCCAGTTCATAGCAGAATTAGCAAGGAGAACTCCCATCACACTACGAGAATTTATGGATCAGGCCGACAACTTCATCAACGTCGATAACACACTTCGTGTCTTGACCTAGCCTAGGAAAAAAGAACTTGAGCAAGCAGATAGAAAGGGGAAGGCGTTGGGCAAGAGCAAGAGCAAGGCCCACGAGAAGACAGAGAATAAGCTACAAGACAACAAGAGGGAAGAAGCCCCCACGAGCGGCCTGGGGTTTTGATTCGACCAGGCAGCATTCATTATCCAAAAATAAGACCGGTTCGCCGCCTGAGAAGTAGGCTACAGAAGTAATAATCGTCGTTATTGCACCTACTATCAATCCAACACCCACAACACGGAAGATTGCATTTTATTGAATGAGAAGAGATAGGAGATTGAGCAATCAAGACCCCAATACCCTCCTGGCCAGAGATCAGAGTAGGAGCAGAGAAGAAGACCGCGAGAAAGAAGTGTAGAAAGGCCCGAAAGGCCAAGGAGGGAGGGAAGCCCGAGACAAAGAATAGCCAAACAAAGGCCACCGAATGGTCACCCTCGAACGCCGCCCCAAAAGGGCCTTCCGCTGGGCAAGATCAGAACCATTGCGATAGGAAGGCACACGATAAGCAAGCACGATACCAAGAGGTGTGCTTGGTTGAATACAGTCCCACCTAGCATAGGAGAGGTGAGCCTGCACCCGTCATCTCTTTCAGAGAGGACAACGAAAAGGGGGTCATTTACCTTCACGATGATGCTTTGGTAGTAACTATGTTGGTTGCCAACTTCACCACCCGAAATATCCTCGTTGACAATGGCAGCTCCACCGACATTCTCTTCTGAGAAGCTTTCACCCAGATGAGGGGATTGATCCCGCCTGCCCCATGCCATTGAAAGGCTTCTCAGGGGATATGGTCTAACTGGTAGGCATCATCACTCTATCTATCATAATGGGCAAGGCTCTTTATGCGGCGTCAACCATGGCCGACTTTATAGTGGTAAAAACCCCTTCGTGGTACAATGTCATACTTGGCAGGCCTACCCTCAACAACTTAAGGGCGGTAATGTCGACTTAGCACCTGAAGATGAAGTTCTCAACCCCCTTAGGAGTGGGTGAGGTCCAAGGCGAGCAAGTCCCAACTCATGAGTGTTACGTCCAGGAATTGAAGCCTAAAGGCAGAGGGGTTCATGTAGCCAACCATCCGAGTGATGACCATCCGATGAATTCATGTAGTTCAACATTGAATACGTACCCAAAAATGCTATCAAATGATAGGTGTTGGCAGATTTTGTGGTCATCGGCTTTCCCGAAGGAGTTGTACATGCACCTCTCATGAAGTCCTAGCATGTCTACGTTGACGGCTCGTCCTACTGGGCTGGAGGAGGAGTAAGGGTGCATATTGTTACGAATACAGGCGAGGAGCACGATTACGTTATTAAGTTGGCATTCAAACCACCAACAACGAGGCTAAGTATGAGGCACTGTTCTCTAGTTTGGTAATCACTAGGTCATTGGGCGCTGAAGAAGTAGAGGTACGGGCCGATTCTCAAGTGGTAGTCAACCAAGTGCAGGGGGAGTTTGCTACAAAAAGCAAAAAACTGAAGAAGTACTTAACACTAATAGAAGGCGAGCGCGCCCACTTCAGATACTTTTAGATCCAACAAATACCGAGGGCCGAGAACCAAAAGGTGGAAAACTTGGCACGAGTGGCATCTAGGTAGGAAGATTCTCCTATGCTAGAACAAACGATGATCGGGACTGTTGAAGTGCCCGTCATAGGAATTGAAGTCATGAAGGTATAGCCGAGAGCCCTGGAGAGGGTGTTGGACATAATCAAGTATATATGTGCCAACGAACTACCCAATAATAGGTGGGAAGCTAGGAAGATCAAGAACAGAGTAACACGCTACATCCTACTTGATAGAGTTTTATACAAGCGAGGTTACTCTATGCCTCTCTTGAGATGCGTCTCATTTGAAGAAGTCAAGTACGTGCTGACAGAGGTGAATGAAGGAATTAGTAGCGATCACTCCGGAGGAAAGGTGTTGGCAGGCAAAGTGATGAGGGCAGTGTATTACTGGCCTCGTGCCCTCCAAGACACAAAGGAATATGTTTGGAAGTGTAGAAAGTGTCAAGAATACTCCTTGGTATCCCATTGCCCGCCCGAGGAACTGACGACAATCACCTCACCATGGCCATTCGCTTAATTGGGGGTTGCTTGGCAGGCCCCCTCCCTCTAGGCAAAGGGGGAGTAAAATTCGTGATGGTAACGATG
Source organism: Juglans regia (assembly GCF_001411555.2). Lineage (NCBI taxonomy): Eukaryota > Viridiplantae > Streptophyta > Magnoliopsida > Fagales > Juglandaceae > Juglans > Juglans regia. The sequence continues at coordinate 21,257,230 of NC_049912.1, forward strand.
GACTACTTCACCAAATGGGTGGAGACTGAAACGTTGGCAATCATCACAACGAACGATATCACCTGCCCCTTGTGGAAAAATGTAGTCTGTAGATTTGGCATCCTTTGCTTCATCATATAGGATAGCGGGAGACATTTTGACTCCGACCACTATCGAAACTGGTGACGGGACCTGGGAATCAAATTTCGACACTCGTCTCCAGGGCATCTACAGTCCAATGGGGTTCTCAATAAGAAACTTAGCAACAGGAAAGACGCTTGGGCGGATGAACTCCCTGATGTATTATGGGCATACCAAATCACAATAAGGACCCCAACATGAGAAACTCACTTCACCCTCACCTATGGACACGAAGCGATGCCTCCAATTGAGGTTTGGATTCCTTCCTACACGATACATCACTTCGAGCAAAACTCCAACAACAAGTGACTAGAAGAATAGCTCAACTTGCTGGAGGAGGTCAAGCTAGAAGCATAAGTGAGGATGGCGGTTAATAAGAAGATGGTAGAACAATGTTTCAACAAACGGGTACAATCGAAGACATTTAAGATAGGCGACATGATGTTAAAACAAACAAGAACGACCACCCGAGACAAAAGAAAGTTGGGCCCCTGATGGGAGGGCCCCTACATGGTTATCGCCAACAACCGCTAGGCTCCTACCGACTTCAAGACTCCCAAGGGAAGGAGCTGCCACACCCCTAGAACGCCAAGCCATTGCAGAAATTTTATTGTTGAAAAAAAATTGTAAAATGTGTAAGTTGTATTGCCATGGTCAAAAAGTTATTAATGAAAGTGTGATTTTTTCAATAATGAATTGTGTCTCGCCCTTGTTGAACCCAAGGTTTCAAGTTTCATATAATTATATATCTACATATGAATTTTGATGATAAGAAATGAATTCAAGTATAAAGGAGTCTCAAACTCAAGTTGTCTACACAATGCACATCAATGAACCAAGCATGAGCAAGAAAGGGAACAAACTCACAAATAAAGCTCTTAGAGTAATTTTGTACATCTTTTCAAAAAATTTGAAATTGGATTAAGGCAATTATCTTTTCTCATAAAGCATCGAATTGCATTTTCTACATGTACATGATATATTTGAAAATTAAACGTTTAAAATTTGAGTTTTTGAAAAATAATTGATTGTCATATTTCACATGTGCATAACATGAGTAAAAGTTAGAATTTTGAAAATTTAAAAGATTATTGATTGTCATCTTTCACATGTACATATTTGGTTTGAAAATTTTGAAAAGTTATTGATGCTCTTTTTGACATATACAAAAGGTAAATGATTTTGTTTCAAAATTTTGAAAAGTAAATAATGCTCCTTTTATTATATATCAAAATTAGAAGATTTGGTTTGAAAAATTTGAAAGCTGAATAATGTTGTTTTTGAAACTTGTAAAAAGGAAAAAGCTTTTATTTGAAAATTTTGAAAAATGAGTGATGCTCATTTTTGACTTGCGAATCCTTTTAAATTTGAAAATGAAGTCTCATATGTCTATAAATAGCTCAACTGAGATCTTCAATTTCACAACAATAACGTACACACATCCATTGAAAGCTTTTAATATCTTTTTTCTATGCATTGAACCTTAACCCTTATTCATTTTGAGAGAGAGACAGTTCGTGTTGTACTGTTTTCATTTCACTCATTGAGGAGTGTTCTCTAATAATCTACTCTCTATAAGCTTTACTTGTGCGTGTAGAAGGTGTTCCCCACAAAAAAAAGTTGAATCATCACTTGTAGAGTGATTGTAAGTGGGTATTCTACATAAATTTTTTGTAGCGGTACTATATCTTTTTTCTATGCATTGAACCTTAACCCTTATTCATTTTGAGAGAGACAGTTCGTATTATACTGTTTTATTTCACTCATTGAGGAGTGTTCTCTAATAATCTACTCTACTCTCTATAAGCTTTACTTGTGCAAGTAGAAGGTGTTTCGCACAAAAAAAAAATTGAATCGTCACGTGTAGACTGATTGTAAGTGGGTATTCTACACAAATCTTTTGTAGCGGTACTACTCAAAGGTGTAATAGGTTTCTATCATCACCTGAAAGAGATTGAATAGTGAATTTGGAAATACTCAAAGGGTAGCTTGAGGCGAGGACATAGGTAGTGGGGATGAACCTTGTTAAAATACTAAATTTACTTCTCTTTTACCCTTTCTCTTTATATTTACTTCTACTTCGTATCTCGTTCATATTTTATATTGTGTGTTTGGTTTATAGTTGTTAATTTTTAAATATAACTCAATCCATCCCCCCTCATGTTAGTCATCTAGGCAACAATTGGTATCCGAGTAAGGGTTCTTTTGTAAGATTAACTATCTTTTGAGTTGAGACAATTACACATTCTGGAAAGTTGGAATAAAAATTTTCCTTTAGGCTCAAGGTCGAGAAATTTGAAAATGTTTTGTAAACCGACCTCATATCCCAACGAAAGTTGTTGATGGAGTAAATGTCAAAAATGAAGAAAAAAAGTTGGATCCTGAAGATGAGAGATCTCTAACATTGAACTCAACGGCTATAAATTTCTTATATAATGCTTTTAACGAGAATGCGTTCAATAAAATAATGACTTGCAAGATGGCAAATGAAATTTGGAATAACTTGAAAGTTACTTATGAATGAACTTTTCAAGTCAATGAATAAAAAATTTATATTCTTACTCATGAATATGAAATGTTTAAAATGAATTATGATGAATCTTTTTCTAGTATGTACACTCATTTTACTAACATTATAAACATCTTGACAGCTCTCGGCAAAGTCTATTCCAACGTGAAGATATTAAGAAAAATTCTCAACTATGCTAAAACACGGGAAATCAAAAGTGACGGTGATTCTTGAAGCTAGAGACCTTAAGAAACTCCAAGTAAATAAACTTACTGGGTCACTTACCACCCATGAGTACACATTGAAAAGAGGAGAAGAAAAATAAAAGCTGAAGAAGAGTTTAATACTTAAAATTGTTCCACATGAAAGTAAAAGTGATGAAGATGAAGAAATTGACAACAAAGATGAAGAAGTTGCGATGATAACAAGGAGAATTAAGAGATTCTTAAAAAGAAATAAAGTTCATTCAAGGAAATCCTTCAAAAAGTTTTTCAAAAAAAATACAGGTAAAAATGACTCTTTAACTTATTACAAATGCAATAAGCCTGAACATATCAAGGTGGATTGTCCTCTACTAAAGAAATATCGAATCAAGGGAAAGAAAACAATAAAAGCTATAAGGGATAATGATTCAAGTAGCTCATACTGCAAAGCAAGTAATGGAGAATCATCAAATCTTTGTCTTATGACTAAAGATAACCTACAGGTAACAAATCTTGATAATATTGAAAATCCTTCATGTGAGGAATTGTAAAATATTTTGGAAGAAATATATTAGGAATTTGAGAAATTGGGTATTAAATATGCTACTTTAAAAAATAAAACTTCTTTAATATACAAAATTGATGTTTTAAGAAAAGAAAACATCGTTTCGAAAGATGAAAATCATGAGTTAAAAAATAAAGCGACTTATTTAGAAAAAATTGTTGAGGACTTTACAAACGGAAAAAGAAATTTTGAAAAACTTCTTGATAGTCAAAAATATGTTTTTGACAAGGCAGGCTTGAGACACATGCCAAGCAGCCAAAATAAAAATACAAACCTTATACAAACTTATTTGATAATCCTTCTAAATCAAAATCCAATATTCGAAATTATTTTCATAAAAATAACTTTTTCAAAGTAATATACTACTGCAATCACTCAAGTTTTTTATATATGTCACATGTTATCTGCAATTTTTTTAATAGAAATTATCATAATTATTATGTTTGTCCTATTAAAAGAAAATATACAATGATTATTAAGGTCATAAGGATACCTAAAAATCTTATTTCTTCTAATATTAATAAATGAATGACTCAAAGAACTTAGGTACCGAGAAAAAATATTTTAATTATTTTTATAGGTATGCATGAAATCCTCCATAAGTAAAAGCAAATGATTTTTAGATAATGGATGTTCAAGACACATGATGAGAGACAAGACTAAGGCTGTGTTTGGGTAACCAAGTATCCTCAACACTTTCCAAGTATTCTCGTACTTTTAAAAATACTTCACATACCAAACAACTTCAAATACTCTCAATGGGATCCACAAACTCACTTCAATCTCTACTCATAACTATTCACAAATATTCTATAATACTTATCACCATTATATATAAATAAAAAATAAAATCACTATAATATTTATTACTATTAAATATATAAAAAAAATCATTATAATATATAAATAAATAAATAAATCACTATAATATATAAATCAAAAATATTTATCACTATTATATATAAATCAAAAATAAAATCACTATAATATATAAATAAAAAATAAAATCATTATAATATATAAATAAAAAATAAAATCATTATAATATATAAATAAAAAATAAATCGCTATAATATATAAATAAAAAATAAAATCTCTATAATATATAAATAAAAAATAAAATCATTATAATATATAAATAAAAAATAAATCACTATAATATATAAATAAAAAATAAAATCGCTATAATATATAAATAAAAAATAACATCATTATAATATACAAATAAAAATAAAATCATTATAATATATAAATAAAAAATAAAATCACTATAATATATAAATAAAAAATAAATCACTATAATATATAAATAAAAAATATTTATCACCATTATATATAAATAAAAAATAAAATCGCTATAATATATAAATAAAAAATAAAATCACTATAATATTTATTACTATTAAATATATAAAAAAAATCATTATAATATATAAATAAATAAATAAATCACTATAATATATAAATCAAAAATATTTATCACTATTATATATAAATCAAAAATAAAATCACTATAATATTTATCACTATTAAATATAAATAAAAAATAAAATCATTATAATATATAAATAAAAAATAAAATCACTATAATATATACATAAAAAATAAAATCACTATAATAAAATAACTATAATATATAAATAAAAAATATTTATCACTATTATATATAAATAAAAAAGAAAATCACTATAATATATAAATAAAAAATAAAATCACTATAATATTTATCACTATTAAATATAAATAAAAAATAAAATTACTATAATATTTATCACTATTAAATATAAATAAAAAATAAAATCATTATAATATATAAATAAAAAATAAAATCACTATAATATATAAATAAAAAATAAAATCACTATAATATATAAATATAAAATATTTATCAATATTATATATAAATAAAATATAAAATCGCTATAATATATAAATAAAAAATAAAATCTCTATAATATATAATAAATAATAAATAAAATTACTATAATATTTATCACTATTAAATATAAATAAAAAATAAAATCATTATAATATATAAATAAAAAATAAAATCACTATAATATATAAATAAAAAATAAAATCATTATAATATTTATCTCTATTATATATAAATAAAAAATAAAAACACTAAAATATATAAATAAAAATAAAATCACTTTTATATATAAATAAAAAATAAAATACTATAATATTTATCACTATTATATATAAATTAAAAATAAAATCATTATAATATTTATCACTATTATATATAAATTAAAAATAAAACCATAATAATATTTATCATTATTATATATAAATTAAAAATAAAATCATTATAATATTTATCATTATTATATATAAAAGTAAAATAAAATCACTATAATATTTATTAATATTAAAAAATTACTATAATAAAATCATTATAATATTTATTATTAAAAATCAAATCACTATAATATTTATGGGACCCACACATTTTTCAACTACCTATTCAAAAGTCAACAACTCAACATACTTCACACATCCAAACAACTCAAAATACTCTCAATGGGACCCACAAAATCACTCCAATCTCTACTCATAACTATTCACAAACATTCTCAACACTTCTCAACACTTTTCAACACCCAAACGTACCCTAAGTTCATTGATCTTACATTTAAAGAAGAAGGACACGTGACATTTGGAGACAACTCGAAAGGAAAAATCGTGGGAATAGGTAAAATTGGTAATGAGCCTTCTCTCATAATTAAATATGTTCTACTTGTTGAAGGTCTAAAACATAATCTTTTGAGTATAAGTCAATTATGTAATAAAGAATTTATAGTTACTTTCGAAAGGGATAAGTGCATTATTTTGAATGATCATGATTGTAATGTTTGTTTTATTACTTTTAGCAGCAACAATGTTTATACAATCAAATTTGAAGAAATCGTCTCACAAGATACTATTTGTTTTTCAGCTCAAAATGAAACTAGTTGGCTATAGCATAGAAGATTAGGTCCAACATGGAACTTATTTCTAAACTTTCAAAAAATGATCTTATGAGAGGTTTACCGAAGGAAAATGTTCTTAAAAACAAAATTTGCGATGCATGCCAATTTGGTAAACAAACAAAAACTTATTTTCAAACCAAGAAACATATTTTCACTACTAGATCACTACAACTAATACACATGGATCTTTTTGGACCAAACTGAGTTGCAAGTCTAAGAGAAAAATATTATGCATTTGTTATTGTTGATGATTTCGCTAGATATACTTTGGTCATCTTTCTTGCTCATAAAGATGAGACACATAATGTCTTTACCAAGCTATGCAAGAGAATTCAAAATGAAAAGGATTATACTATTTCAAGTATCCAAAGTGATGGGGGGAAAGAATTTGTTAATAAATATATTGAAACTTTTATGATGAAAATGGTTTTATGCATAATTTATCTGCTCCTTGAACTCCTCAACAAAATGGGGATAGTAGAAAGGAAAAACAAATCTCTTCAAGAGATGTTAAGAACAATGCTCAATTAGAATAACTTGCCTAGTTATTTTTGGGCCAAAGCGGTAAGTACTGTATGTACACCCAAAGGTGTGCAGGTAGAGGGGTCTAGACCCGAGTTGCTAGAACCTTGTCCAAAGGTGTAAAAACACGACTTTAATAGCGGCGCCGTCTGTGACATCCATATAAAAAGATCAACTCCTGGCACTTCATATCCCTCTTATGCTCTACACCCAAAATTTCATTTTAAAACTCACCTAAATATTACAAACAGAGTAAGAATTAGGCATAAATACCTCAAATGCAATAAGACTACTTATTCCACAAACGTTTCCAAGTTGTTCACTGCCTCCTCCACTTGATCTTCCTCATCATGATATTGTTTGAGCGAGACATAGTTAGATTATTTCTGGAGCAACACTTCCATTCTACAAGATAGAACAACCACACAAAGTTAACAAAAATATATGAGAGCGAGAGAGAGAGAGAACCATCGATGGTAGTTTGATCTCTTCACTTTCTTTATTAGCGTATAGGCGCAATGCCTCAAAAGGTATTAGAAGAATTCTATATACCACACTATCATCTTACTTTCATCCTACTATATAAGATGTGACACATTTATTACTATTGGATATTTTTTATCATCTAATTGTGATAAATATGATACATTTTATATAGTGAGATGAAAATAAAATGAGAGTGTGGTGTATATATAGCATTAAACTTAAAAGAATCACAATTCATAAGATCGTCCTTGCTGGGATACTTTTTGTTCATCGTCCTAATTACAACGTCATATCACTAGTACATAGTTGAAACTCTTAGTTATGAACATTGAAAAAGCCTTGGAAATGCTTCATTATATTCATGATCATTAGGCGTACATTATGTATGGGTAAACATGGATCAAAGGTCAAACTTAAATTATAGAAAATAAAAAAATAAAAAATAAAATCTGGAAAGGAATTAGGCAAATGCCTTAACATGGGCGTGAGCACGCAATAGTACCATATGATAATATATATATATATATATATATATATATATATGAAAATTTTGATTTATAAGCCAGTGTAGATCACACATATAATAAAGTGTTTACATGAAATAATTTGATTTGAAAGATAAATTTTAAAATTTAAATCTTACAAATCAAATTTGACCATTTAACTAATATGAATTGTATGCTCTACACATCAACTTGAGAATAAAATAACTCAATATATATATATATATATATATATATGGTTGGACATGCATGCACACACCAAACCCTAATTAAGGCCATTTCGCGTCATGCCAAACCCTAGCCCTAGCTAGACAAAGATATGACCATCTTTCATTAGCTGATAATACAAATCAATATCATATTTATCATATTTATTAGCATGGACCTGAAGTCGTCTAATCTTTTATAGGTTATTAATTAAAAGCAAATAGGTTGAGTTTCTCTAGAAATTGTGATTTGACAATATTTTGTGTAAATTAATTAGTGAAATTAATATTTCTCATATTATATATATGAATATATATATATCCATTTCCTTATTAATTTTGTCTCAAGTTGGATGTAGACATAACATGATCAGAAGACTAGAAGGCCACATCCTTTATATTTCATGGCTTCAAAAGATAATTTATTTCCTATTTTTTCTCATTTAATTTCATAAAATCTAATATACGACGTATACGTATATCTAAAATATTTCTAAAAAATTCTCTAAATTTTCTCAAAAATCTTGAAACCAAGCGTCCTAGTGTTTGGAACCAACTGATTTTGTGCATGATTCAATTGCTCAACACGTGCATGGCACATGATTCAGTAAATATTCATTGATATTAAGCCAAATTCTAATTTTTAATGTTCGAATATCAAAATTAAATTTGGTAATGCTCTAATAAAATATGGAGGTTTTTCGCAATTTATAACTATTTTATAAAAATTTAAAAATTTTGGTCATATACCCATATTACAACGAAAAAGATTTTTTTGTAAGGAATATATATAATACATGTTTGGGATTGTGGTGAAAAATATAACCTATAGATTTAGGACTTATAGCTTATAACTTAAGTAATAAATTCTATTATTAAAAATTTATTTACTGTTTGGTAATCATATGTTTAATGCAGAATATAATTCAAATTTTAAAAAGACTGTCAATGGATGAAAATACTCATATAATTTTTAGATAATTACAACTTTTAAACTTTCAAGGATATGGTTATAATCTTTAAAAATTCAAATAAGTGATGAGTATTTATATCCATTGACAATTTTTTTAAGTGATATATGTGGCCGCTACTATTATCCATATAATGATATGCATTTGGGAAAGCATGCTGTTGAAATTTTATTTTTGGAAAATTATAATTTTTTTAACGAAATGATACCGCTACAATTATATTTTTGCAAGGAAAAATTAGGGTTGCAAATGTTTTTTTATAACAAAATTCCAATGCTACAAATCTTTTTTTGCTATGAAAAGGTAGCTTCGCAGGTAGTTTTTTGCAAGGGAATGGTCACTTGCAAATATATATATAGATAAATTATATATATAAAAATAATAATAAAATAATATACACATCAATCATAGCGCATCAACTATAGTAATATACATGCTAAAGAAATTTGATACAAGTGTACAAAAAAAAGCAATATACATGTTTAATATTAACTTTATTGTGATATAACTATAGATTTATACAAATTCTACAAACTACACAAATGCAAACCTCAAACCAAATAGGATAAACCAAATATATTAGAAAATTAGAAACACAAACAATAAAAAAATACACAAAGTATATTTTTACACTAAAACAATATTATAATAATGTATAACTCGAATCTTTTACACTAAAACAAAAATACACAAAGTATATTGTAAAAGAAGCTAATTTTTATATTCACATAATATCATATTATAATATTTACATTATTCTGCATGTTCTGAATAAATATGATGTTAATTTAAGCATTAAAACATCTATAATATACAAAATAAATCTTGTTCTCAAAACAAAGAAGATGAATGAGAATTTTCATCAAACGATAGAGTAAAACTATAATAATAACTTCTTTTATCTAAACACTATTACAGTAAAGATTGTGTTAAGAACCATCATCAACTAATGAAAATCCTCAACATCTAAATTATCTTTTTTCAGAAGAAGCAAAATATTAAATGTTATTTTTTATTTTATTCTTACAATAGATCATACAACAATCAGAAAATTGAAAAAAAAAATTACAAAAAATAGAAAAATCGTCAAAAACATACAAGATGAAACAGGAAATTTATTTTTTAAAATTATATACGTTAATAAATCAATAAGCTGAAATCTTGATAGATAAACAACCAGATATTTCTAGAATGAAATATTAAATTATAAGCAAAAATTACCAAAGATTTATACAGATAGAAATATATAATTATAACAAAAAATACTAAAGATTTATACACAAATGAAAAAAATCTACAAACACAATCCTCAAACTAAATAACCCAAACCTAAAAAATCTTGCTTTCTAACATAATGAATCAAAATTCAAAAAATCAGCAACTCAAGAAATTTATATGTAGTACAGAAAAAGCCAAAAAAACTACAACATACAAACAAATAACATACAAATGGAAATAATCTATTTTTTGATAAATCGGCAAATCACACAACCAAAAAATACCTTTGACCCACTCAATCAAATACAAACAAATAACATACATAAGAAGAAAATTTTATTTTTTCACAAATCTACAAACCACAAAACGAAAAATAAAAACTATCTGATAAAAATAAAAATAAAAATCAACAAAATCAGGGAAAAAACCATGTATTTTGTCACAAATCTATAAATCACATAACCAAAATTTGCTAAAAAATAGGATAACAAAAAATCGAGAAGTTCAAAACAAAAAGAAAAAATTCGAACAGAGAAAGCCAAAACAAAAATACAAATTTGCTAATTAATGAAAACAAAAGACAGAGAACTCACAACATACAAATCCACAAGATAAAAGTAAATAACATACAAAATAAAAAATTATATTTTTTCACAAATCTGCAAACTATAAAACTAAAAAAAAATATTATTTTCTGACGAATCTGTAGATCAGATAATCAAAATAAAGGTACAAACTATTTGATAAAAAAATATCATAAAAACAAACATTGAAACAACGGAAAAATTTGTATTCTTTCAAAAATCTATACATCACAAAAGCAAAGAAGCTACAAACTAACAACATGCAAACTAAGAAAACAAAAACTCATATACTTTGTTCCAAAAAATAAAAATGAAAACCGTATATAAAACTCAAAGATAAAACTCAAAACATCCAAACCCACATGGAAAAAACTCATTAAACATAAAAAGAAGAATTATATTTTTCCAAAAACGTTTAAATACTAAAAGCAAAGAACAAAAATTAGAGAACTCACAACATGCAAATTTACAGAAAAAATCAACGAAGACAAACTCAACGCTGCAAATTACAAACCTGAAGAGAGAAAACCCAAATCCAGATAACTCACAACATGCAAATCCACAAAAAAAAAAAAAAAAAAAAAAAAAGAAAAAAACTATATCTTTTAAAAAAACGAAATGAGAACCAAAAAAACCGAGTCGATGAAACGAAAAAATGTGAAAAAAAAATCAAAGACAAAACTCACAACATACAAATCCATGAGGAAAAAAACTCCATCGAAGATTAAAAAAAATTATATTTTTTAAAAAATGTTTAAATAACAAAAGCAAAGAATAGAAAACAGACAACTCACAACATGCAAATAAAAAAAAAAAATCAAACAACCAACAAATTTATATCTTGAAAAAAATATGTAAATAGCGAAATGAGAAAAAAAACCGTCAATGAAACGAAAACACGAAAACCGTATATAAAAATTTGAATACAAAAAAAAAACTTTAACCCAATTCATAAATTGAAAAAAAAAAAAAACCGAAATGAGAACCTAAAAAACCCAGTCAATCAAATGAAAACTGTTAAAAAACTTGGAAGACAGAACTCACAACATGCAAATGCACAGGGAAAAAAACCGTCGAACATAAAAAAAAAATATATTTTTTAAAAAACGTTTAAATGACAAAAGTAAAAAACTCACAACATGCAAATCCACAAAAAAAAACTTACGAAAACAAACCCAATACTGCAAGTAACAAACCTAAAGGAAGAAAACCCAAAGGTAGAGAACGCACAACATGCAAATCCATAGAAACAAAAACACAGCCATCAAACAACCAAAAAAATTATATATATATTTTTTAAAATGTGTAAATAACGAAATGAGAAAAAAAAACCATCAATGAAATGAAAACAAACTCAATACTGCAAATAACAAACTTGAAGAGAGAAATATCAAATATGAAGATGAAAACAATATATAAAAGAAGAAAAGACAGAAGATGAAGAGAGACAGAAGTCGGTCTGGTTTCAAAGAGAGAAGATGTGAAGAAAATAAAGAGGCAAAAGAAAGAGACAATATGAAAAACCCATCTACCAACTTTCTGACACAATCCCTCCAAAAACATGAAAATACCCTCATTTTTAAACTTTAAATGTATGTTTGGATAGTGAGAAGTGTTGATAATGTTTGTGAATAGTAGTAAAAAAATAATGAAAAAGTAATAATAAAATATTGAATAGTAATAAAAAGTAAGTGAAAAATAATGAATAGTAAAAAAGTAGGTAAAAAGTAATAACAAAATAAATAATAGTACCGAAAAGATAAAAATGCCCTCATTTAAATAGACACAAGAGAAGAAAACAAAAGGAAAAGAAGACACAACATGCCAACACGGATCACACACGTAGGATGAAAAAATCACTGTTCACGATATCCTTACTTATTATATATTGTATATATATGTGCAATTGGAATATATATTTTTAACAAAAGGCCAGCGTTGCAAATATAGCAACATTACTAATTGCAACCGAAGTTAACTCGTTGCAAATATATTTTAGGCTTCAAATGCAAAAGTTTTGGGTTGTAGCAAACAATATAAATGATTTTGAATGAGCTTTGTTGCCGTAAGATATTAATTATGTTAAGAAAAATGATAAACGTACATAATTTTTTACGACACATCACACAACTATATTTTAAAATGAAAGATAATTTAATAAAATACTTTATAAAAATAACATCATTTTATAAAAATACCCTAACTTTAAAACATGTATTATAAAATATATTGTGAAATGTGTTGTGTGGATATCATTGCTCGTTATGCTGTTATTTCCGCTACTGTTTTTTTAGGATTATTTCATATGCATATGTACATGATATACTGCAGTACATGTTATTGCACTTTGTACTTGCGAATAACTCTTAGTTATCAACCTTACATGATTACATTAATATTCCTACAAATATTACTACACCTAAACACATTTGATCACAATGCTATTGCACCATTGGATTGAACAAACCTCTTACAATCCCATCTTACATGATTACGTACACCATCAATCAATCCAAACATATAAACTTCAAACATGTAGTGCACAAGAACATGTACGTAATTGAGACGATAATGAAATCTATATGTTGCACAAGCACAAGCACAAGCACAAGCTACAAGCATATTAATTTCATTCAGAAAAATAGCACAATAGCCTTCACAAGTACCCCTCCACATCACTATATGATTATATTCCATTACAATCCCGAAGCTATAAATCCATGGCTATTCTATCTAAATTCACCAACCATCGAGCGACATTAACCACATAATTACATTTATTACATAACTTATCACGTCCACTCGATTAACAAAATATACATGCAGCATATATCCAGTTAATTCATGGTGGCCATATTTCAGAGTGATCTTGACCGCCCCATTGTTGCCATATAGAGATATGGTGGCCACTATCTAGCTACCACTTAGGTTGCCCCATTCTAATTAACCAGCTTGGGCAGCCACCAGGGTGACCTTCAAATTCCTCTTCTTCTGTTTTTTTTTTTTTTTTTTTACATATTGATTTGTTTAAAAATATAAAATTAGTTTATTATTATTAAAATCTTATTTAGTATTTTTAACAAAACTTAATTATTATTTTTTAAATTAATACATGACAATATGTGATTCAATATATAATTAACGTATTTAGTATAAACTCATGCCATAGGGAGTTATTCCTATATTAAGAAAACTGCATAGATTTTAAACCTAAGGTATTCCATGGTTTAGGGATATTGTTTAACCAAAATCTTCTGAAATTATATTAGAAAAGTTTTAAGTTATCCTTTAAGACTGCCAAATCTATCATTATGGTTGCTTAAAACATTTCAGAATTTTATAAATAATAATAAAATGATTTGAGTGAAATGTTTTATTGAGTTTTGGAAAAAAAAATTAGAAAAATTTGAATAAAAATAAGTATTGTATTGCAATTTGTAAAAGTGAATAGATAAAATTAAAAAGTTATTTGAAGATAGTTTTTTTTTATTATTTTTGTATTAAAATTTGTAAAAGTTATATTGATTTTTGTATTTGAATCATGATTAGTTAATGATTAGATGAAAATTTTAAAATTTGAAATAGAGAACTATTTTATATTTGAGTGATATTTGAGAATGAAGTTATGAAAAACTTTGAGAATTTTAAGAATTTTGAGAATGCCCTTAATTTCTCAATTTAAGATATAAGTTACAATCGAGTATGAGACATGGAACACATGAAGTAAATCTAAGAAATTCAACTTTAATTAGAAGTGGATCCATTCTCATGCCATTACAATTTATCTTAGTCACTCTGATCCGATCATTAAGATTGCATGCTGTCATCTATTTTTGTATAATTTGACATCAACATTTGAAGGCATATTATTTTGCGACTTATTTTTTATAAATAGTGCTGCAATTATAAATAAATTTTATAAAAATAAATTTATAAACTGACGTGATTTCATGTGATACATTATATCTATTTTATAATAAAAATAGTTTTACAATATTGTGACGATATTAAGCCATTTCAATTTATAAATATACTTTTATAAAATCTCTTTATAATTAAAATATTTATTATAATTTATTTATTGTCACAAAGTTATATTTTAAGTTGAGAGGTAAAGGAATGTTTAGAAAATAAAAAAATAAAAAACAAAAATATTTGAGGGGGGCTTGGGTATATTCCTCCTAAGTCTAAGATTCAAATTCTCTTGAATGAAAACAATCGCTATAGGTCATCAAACTATGAGTTTTTTTTTAAAATTATTTGAGATACAGTTACAAGAAATTTTTTGCCGAGAGCTTGTGCACTCTTAAAATTAATCGGGACGCTGTTCTAGACACCCGATGCCAATAAAAATATATTTATTTATTTGAGGGCAACCAAACAAGGAAAATAAGCAAAACTGGAGCAGAAAAAGCGTAGAAGCCAAACACCCCCCCAATTGAGAGTTCGATACAAACAATGCCCAACAAATCCCAACAAACAACGAAAGAAAGAGACGAAAGCGAGAAAATAAGAACATCTATAAAACGTTGTCGTGGTCTCTCTCAACACTCCCATACACACTCTTCGTGCTCTCCGTCTCTCTGAGTTGATTTCCATCTCTCTAAAATCTCAGATCCATATCTGTCTCTCCCCCCTCCCCCCGTCTCTCAATGGCCTCCGTTACGGGAACTTCGATTTCCATGACCTCGTTCAAGGCGGCGAGCCTGGTAATGAAATCTCGATCTTCGTTTTCTCTCCTTTCTCCATTATAATTCAACCACTTTATTATCATCCGATTCATGAATCGATATTTAAAATTTTTTTTTTATCTGATATTTCCGTAGCATTGCTTAGTGGCTCAGATCTTCAGTTTATGAGCTTCATAAATAAACAAATAAATAATTGTCTACAAATTTTGACAAATATGTCTGCATTTATATATATATATATATATATATATATATATATTTATTTCTTTAGGTTTTGTTGGTAGTAGTATTACAGAAGTTGGGGTTCTGATTGGGAGCGGACTATGTTTTTCTGGATCGGTTTCTACATTAAATTGATGCGAATTTTCTTAGAAATAAGAGTTTTTGGTACTTGTTATGCATCTCGTGACTAAGGGATTTAGAAGGTTCAAATTATTGCATGCATGCTATTATCTATTTTTTGTGACTAAGATTCTGATATATTGTAAATAAGTCAAAAGTTTCACTTATTTATGAAACGCATATTGTTACTTTGTGCTATAATCGATAGTAATGACCATTCTTTCCGACTTATTATATATTGGATGTCATTCACATTTTGGACTTGAATTATTTGGTTCCGAAAAATAACCATGTAATCAAAGGCCTCTGCAAAATGGGCCTAATTTGGTGATCAGCCGATTTGATACTTTTAGCAATACTATTTTTATCCGACCTTGTGGTTGGTGGATATGGGATTAGTAGAGCAACTGATGGTTGTTATCTGAAGATAGACATTAAGTCAATTTGGTCACTTTGATGTAAATAAAAATTGTTTATTGTCCGGAGCTGATGAATGGATTATGGGTTTGAATTGGTGAGGGAATAAAATCAGGGATATGCATGTTGGTAAGCCTCTTATATTTCTTTAAAAAAATATTTTCATTTCTGGTAATTGATTGAGTTTTTCTGTGGTTGAATGTCTTAGCAGGCACCCAGCAGCAGGATCTGTAATCTGAAATCAGTTTCTTTTCCTGTTAATAGGAAAAGCTTCACACCTCTTAGGTTGCAGCCATTGCGCTTTCATATTTCTTGTGCGGTAATTTCTTCAACTTTTAAAATTACATAATCTACCAATAATCTGACCTTTGAACAATCCCATTATTATCAGTGTTCTAGACAATTTTACAGCCGTGGCATTGAGTAAGAATGTTTTCCTAGACAAGTAAAATATGTTGTAAGCTTTGTGCTTCACACAATTTTCATTTATAAGTTCCACTCCACTTCTTGGAACAGAGATAAGTTCATTGAATACTAGTCCAAAGTGGCTGGTTTGCTCTCTTGGTCATTTGACATGCTGCTTTGTCTTGGGTTATCTATGCAAACTTTTGTTTATTAAGAAATCCTTTTTGCTTTAAAATTATTAAGTCAGTACATGTGTATGTCTATACATATATGTGCATATATGGGTATAAATATATTTTTCAAGACTAGTGTCCATATGATGAACTGGCAATAAGAATGCTAATGCTCCTGGGCAGGCCAAACCAGAGACAGTGACGAAGGTATGCCAAATAGTGAAGAAGCAGCTGGCTCTACCTGATGATTCTGCAGTCAGTGGAGAGTCAAAGTTTTCTGCCCTTGGAGCTGATTCTCTTGACACGGTACCCCAATATCTCCTCATGAACTGTAGATGTGTTACTGAATAAAATCGGAATTGACAAATAATAATAAATCGAAACTGTAGATGGGTATCTCGGGAGAGTGATTGAAAAGTAAAACCACATTAGAATTGACAAATAGAAAGAAGGAATGGTGAGGAGGCTGTGTTACTGAATAAAATCGGAATTTGACCATGCACCCATCTTTACTTATACTATCTTGTGACTTTCATGTCTTCATTATGACCGATAAATACCTTTATTTCTGTACAGGTTGAAATCGTGATGGGACTTGAGGAGGAATTTGGGATCAGCGTGGAAGAAGAAAGTGCTCAGAGCATTGCTACTGTACAAGATGCAGCTGATCTAATTGAGAAGCTCATCGAGAACAAAGGCGCTTGAAACAGTTTGGGAGAATGTCAGATATTGCTATATTAGTCTTTCTCTAGAGTTCTCTATTTCAGGCAAATCTTAGTACTTTCAGTTTGTTTGTTGCTCAAAGAACTTGTGGCGTTCTTAGTGAACTTAACCTTTTTTTTTCCCAGAAAAAAAAAAGGAAAATCTAGAACTTCTATGCCTCCAGTTTATATGTTTTGCTCGAACAAATAATAGTCTTGCCCATGGGTTTTAAACTTAGTTGCTGCAATTTATTGTATTAATTTCCGACTCGACATGTGACATGCATATTAAAATCGTTGCATTAGTGGCAGCTGCACGTAGAAGAAATAGTGCATAAGATTATAATCTTATATCCCCATAATTGAATTTGAAGAGCCATCTTGTGACTGTTTCTTCAACTGATCCGTGCTCACTTTTATGTACTCCAGAAGGAAATAGAAATAGTTTTTTCCCACCCGCATGTGGTTCACAGCTTGTGCCTCCTCGTCTCTCATTTTGGTCTTAATTAAAAGGTGCTTTCAGTCAAAAGAAAAAGGAAATTAAATTTAGGTGGAGGAAAAAGCAGGCAAACCAGAGAGTCGTGCTCCCCTTTCTCGTTAGCATGTGACAGGTTTAAGTTCGAACAAAAATAATAGTCTTGCCCATATGACTAATTCAAGGTGTGGGGTGCATTGGGTTTGTTTTAAAAAATTAACAATTATATATTAAATACATAATATAAAATGTGAACGGAATATTAACCAGCAGTAAACATAAAAAATAAAGGTCAGAGATGTAAATTTAATATTTTAACGAAATTCAACTCCACCGCCTACATTCTCATCTCAAGCTATCCATTGAGGATTCCTAAATTTACTATTTAATCTCTTTCAGATGGAGATAACAACTTATTATACATTTAAGCAATATCGGTTCAAAGAATTTGTAAACTTGTTATCTTTCTTGTTCATACTTGAATTGTTGATATCCTTAATTTTCAAGACTTTATTATGGACAACTTGAAACTCTCTTATGCACTGGTTTGAGGGTTGGGTTGGGTATAGTGAGCCTAGGTGGTGAGGGTGAATGGGCTTTCAATAGTAAAAAGGAATAGAGGGGAAAAGAGAGAGAGAAAGAGAGGCTTATGGGCTAGGCTGAAGGTGGGTTAGGCCATGTGGGAGGAGATCCAAGGAGAGTGGCGCGTGCTTAGATGCACAGAGAATAGGGGCCGTGCATGTGTGAGAGGTAGGAATATGGTGGCGTATGTACTGAAACACCGACAACAATTTTTACAGTTGATTTTTGGGCTTAGAGCACTCTTATTGGATTAGTTAAAATTAAAATATATTTTTAATGAATATAAGATAAATTTAATATTTAGCTATTACATTCACATAAATTTCTACATTAGAATAGCCATTTTTTCATTATATGACAATAAAATAATATAAGATGAATTTTATTTTGACTATTCACATCAAATCTCCATATTAGATTATCCATTTATTCATTATATAGTAATGAGTAATTAATAATTTTGAAAATTTTTTAATTTTTTTAATTATGAATTTATTTTATTTTATCATATTTTACTATTCATAATATTATATATTAATTAGTAATTATATTCTAATTATATTTTTTCAATTGTCATTTAAAATAGAGAGAGAAATAATTGATATTAAAAGGAGAGAGAAAAAAAGAATATAAAATAGATTTGATAAATGAATAGTTCCTTTCAAATTTGAAAATTATTTTAGATATTACTGTACCTATATTCCAAATATTTGAAATATAACTATTTCAATGTGAGATATTTTATAACTTAATAGCTAAATTTTTATTGGATTTAATTTTTAGCTAATCCGATGAAAATGCTCTTATACGAGAGAAACCAGAATGAAAAAGAAGCATAATTGGCTTGTAAATAACAACAGTGCTAGGGGTGTCGCCATGGTTGGGTGTGCCCCTAAGTAGGGCTGCAAACGGTCCGGTCCGGTCCGGTTCGACGATGGACAGAAAATTTTCGGTCCATCATTTTTCCGGACCTGACTGGACCGAACACGTCCGGTCCGGTCCAGTCGGTCCGCCCTTTTTTTTTTATTTTTTAATTTTTTAAATAATTAATAAAAAAAATTTATTTAAAATACTAAATTAAATTAAATGACTTATTAATGTGGATTATGTAACAAACTCAATAAAAAATATTTTATATGGTCAATGATAATAAATTAGATGAAAATTATATTATTAATTTATATAATTACTATATAATTAACTAATTGATATTATATATTTATTAATTCATAGAATATTAACAAGTGTTAATATCATATTTAAAATTTTATATTGTTAATAGTGATAGGTTAGATGAAGATATATATAAAATATTTTTAATTTATAGAATATTAACAAGTATTAATAATATATTTAAAAATTTATATTGTTAATTGTACAATTATTATATATAAAAAATATATAAAAAATATATATTTTTTTATTTTTCATTCGGTCCGGTCCGGTCCGAAAAAACCGTGGACCGGACCGAATGTTTTCGGTCCTCTAAAATATGGACCGGACCGTTCATCACCCCTACCCCTAAGTATTTTTTTTTTCATATTTTTTAAATATTCTGAGATATACAAGGAAATATTCCTAAATATCCTAATAGTTATTATTTAAATTCATAAATAGATATAGAATTTTATGATACTTGAAACTTTGGTTCAACAAATAGGTTATCAGACTTTCTGCATTTACTTTTTATTAAAATGTGAGTTAAGCTCGAGTTTTTCATCCAATTATATTTTATATGAAAGAACAAGTCTCCTTGTAGGAGACTTAAATGTGACTTACATGTCACACCCTTTTAAATATATTATATATATTTATTTTAAAAATTTTATATTTATATTAAAAATTTTGAGTAATTAAAAATAAAGATACTACTCATTAAAAATCAACAATTACATTCATTTATCAAAGGAAGCAACACTTAGAAAATAATGGATAAGGGTCTTGGCCTATCTATATATAAAGACATGTAATTCTCCATCAGTCATTTTTATTAACGTAAAAAGATAAGCTAAAAACCTCTACCCAATACTCTCCATATAGAAATTGTGAGGGTTCATAATTCAGAAACAATCGGTTCTTGCAAATACTTGATCAACGATGACCAGAGGTTAGTATTCTAACTATTCTTTATTATTAGATTTTCTCCCAAATCTTACATTATATTCATAAACAGTTATTGAATTTGAGTTTTCCAAAAATTACTTAATCTTGACATAAATAGATCATCTATACTGAAGATAATAGATGTGTTTGCAAATTTTGATAAACTAGATTTTTGTTTACTTAAATATATTTGTATTGTTATAAATATATATTTTCTTATACTTAGAAGAGGCTATAAATATGAACAAAAATAAACAGTGACACATTTTTCTTCCATCTGTGCCCTTTGTGTTTTGGTCTTATTACGGTTTTGTTATTGTTTTTGTCATTTACTTTCCGTGTGTTCCGTGTAACACCATCTCTGCATCTTCTTCTTCTTTTGGTCTTCTATTCACTCGGTGGTGGTGTAGGGGACAGAGACAGTAGCTAAGGGAGGTGGGGTTGGACATGAGCCGTGGCGGTCTAAAGCAGTTGGTGGCGGCACGAGAATGGCTGGAGGCCTCGGGTTGAGAGATAGAGAATGGGAGAGGGACGTTGGGCTGGGCTGGAGTAGTGGTGGATCGTCAGTAGTTAAAGGTAAGGTGGACAGATGAATCTTGTGGCAGAAGCGAACTACAACCTGTTTCTAAATGTTATTGAAATGCTTCTGGTTTGTTGTAGATGGAGAAGACTGTCGATATGAATGAAAACTGCCAATTTATGTAAGATCTAGAAATGCTTACGGCTGCCCATGACGAACATCTACCAAGTTTCCCAGAAGAGAGAAGCCCAGATCATTCTCAAAATGGTTTTGGTTTTGCTAGTTTCAAACTTCAGGGTAACCCCTTGGAACAACTTGGACTGTACATGAAGGTCGACGACGAGGATGAAGAAGAACCACCCAAGAGCACTCGAGGAATGAGAAATTGATTGATCGGTTAAAATTTCTTCATACCAAATCAGCTGGAGTACTAGACTTGAAGATGGTCGATGACCCTTCGACACAGGGCCATACACATGGGTCACCAAACTGCGTACTTTTCAGGTTTCTTGGCCAATTTCCTGTTTGATGGTGCGCATCGAACCCTTGGGATGAGTAAAGATAGAATACCATAAGCATGATCGGCAGCCATGGTTTTGGATTTGGTTTTTGGTTGAGGTGGTTTATGATAAAATACCTGGTTTTTGGATTGAGATGTGTTATGAAACTCTTCAAACATATTGGGGATGTGCTTTTGGGGTTTTTTTTTTTAAAGAGATGTACCATATCAGCTATTCAATATTTTTTTTTTTTGTAAAAAAGAAAAACCCATAAATGTAGTCCTGCATTTGTTAGTTTTTTTTGAGGGTGCAACTGTACAATATTCATTAAAAGCTGAGACAAATGGCATTCACTCTACTCATTTGTTAGTTTTGTTGGACTTAAATTACAATTTTTCTCATGTAAATTTAGCAGTTTTATTTTTGGGTCAACCTCTCTTTCACTCTCTCTCACACACCTGTCCGACTTGAGGATAAACCATAGACAATTAAAATCTGCATTTAATGTTTTTGTTGTAAGATTCTGTTAAAATAAAAATAAGATTCTAAGTTTGTACATATTTTCAAAAACAATCAGATTGCTCCAATGATTTAAATCTTTTTTTATACTTGGAATAAAATCCATGATGCATAGCAAAACTGGAGATTGAATAATCAGTCTGTAAATATCTTACATCCTATATAAAAAAAAAAAAAAAATTCCGGAGTGTGGGACTGTGAATCATAGTTTTGAATTTCGTACCATACTGGCCGGTAAGACCGAAATTTTTCATACCGGCCGGTACTATATCTGTTTCGTACTGGCCAAAATACCGGCCAGTACCAGCCAATATTTCGGCCAGTATTTTTTTTTTCAAACTACAAGCTTATTTTTTAACCCTCAATTCAGACTAGACTATTTATAATTTATATATATATATATGTATTTATATATAATTTATTTATATATAGACTATTATTTTAGAATATAATTTATTTATATATCGACTATTCCGAAATGTTATTCTGAAACGTTATCCCGAAACGATACCGGTATTGAAATATTTTATTCCAGTGCCTTGACTGGTACAACGTCCGGTACGGTATTCAAAACATTACTGTGAATCACTGGATAGTAATGATGCATGGTAAAACGTTTGAGATTAACTGATGCATAGTAAAACGTTTGAGATTAGGTTTTAGAAAATACGAGAAAAAAAAATTCCAAACTACTTGTTCTTCGGTCCCGCTCGTTCTCAGATTCTCAATGGCCGCTGCCGCTATTGCCTTCAACTCTATTGGAGCCCCGGCGAATCTCTCCCAATTCTCTCGCCTCCGCCCTCTGATCTTCACCTCACTTCGACTGCCTCGCCACTCTCATTTCAGATTCGTAACCTCTTCCTCTTCCTTCGATAAATCATAATTTTTTTCTTTTCCAAATTTTGAATTTCCGTAGCTTTATTATTCTGGTCGATATGACTATATAACTGAAAATAAAATTATTGTATTATCATTTACTTTGGACGATGCATGATGGATGTTTTAATCTGTCATCGGTGAGCTACTGAAAGAAATTATAATATAAGTAATGTTAATCTATATAATTTAATTAAAAAAATATTAATAATAAAGAATAATAATATTTTATTATTATAAAGTATGTGATATCTAATTTAATGTAGATTTCAATTAATGAGTGATTGGCTAAAAGAAAAAAAAAATTTAGTCAAATTTGTAACTTTTTTATCTACTTACAAAATTTTTGTGAATTAAAGAGGTATCTTATTAATAAGATGAAAACATAGAAAACATTCAATTGAGCATACGTGTCTTAGGCACGTAACATCTTTTACTAGTGTATATATAAATGATTATATTCTATTTTAAAAATATATCATATTAGGAACATAATTTCCTCTATGGAAAAATATTAGATATTTTTCAAATATAGATGATGTGATATTCTCATCGTATTACTAAAATATTATTTAATTAAAACTACTTACATAAGAACAAATTTTTAATGATATGGCATTTTGTAAAATGAGAACACCATGTGTCCGTACTTTGTAACTACATGATAATAACGCTTTTTTTTTTTCTAATTTTTAATTTTTTTATATTTAAGGCGTTATCATTATAAATTGTAATATAATATTGATAAGTCTAATTATGCATCGATCATAATCTTGTAATTCACAAATGATTCATCTAATCAATGAATAAGTCAAAGTAGAGTTTACTCTAACGGATTCCAAGCGGCTCGACATTTCATCCTCTTAATTGATTTTCACGTTTCCAACCTCTTTTGCTCGATGACCTACATGTTTTTTTTTTTTAGTTCTTTTCCTTTATCTTCTCTTATTATCCTTCAATTTTGGTCAAAAGTTAAATCACCATCATCCACCATCAATATATCCTCCCTTTCCCTCCAGCATTTTGATTGGCATGGGGGGCTATGTGCCACCACAACCGCAATAGGGTTCATTCGCCACTCCACCTACCAACACTTTACAATTTTTCTTTTATATTGAAGAGTCCTTTTGTCCTCTAAAAGAAAGATGCTAATTTTTAATTCCCTTCCCAGAGATATAGGGATTGTTTGGATGTTGAGATGTTTTCATCTCATCTCAACATCTAAATACTTATCAAATATATACTTTTTAATTTTAATTTTTTCATCTAATACTTAATTATTACAACTTTTTAAAATTTTAAAGAAAATACAAAAAGTAATTCAACATTTTCAAATCTCAAAATAAAAATAATATTAAAAATATATATTCTAACTTTATAATATTTTTATTTAATTTTTTTTTATCATTTTCTAAAACTCCATAAAACATCATAATTTAAACTATTGTACTATTATTCATAAATAATTTTACTATTATTTATAGATTTTTTATCTTATCTCGTCATCCAAATATCCCATTAGATGAGATAGAGTAGAAAGCTATACCGACTCCCGAGCATCTTGAAGAAGTCAAGTGCGGCACATCATTATCTATTACAACACTAGAAGTGGTTTGGATTCAGAGATGAGTTGAAATGGTTTGTGAATAGTAGAATAAAAGTTGAATTGTTTATTATATTTTGTGTATGAATTTAAAAAAGTTATAATAATGAGATGAAATGAGTTGATTTGAGTTTTGAATTCAAACAGGCTAAGCCATATATCATAATATTCCAGCGTATTGCTTGATAGCTATTAGTTAATAAACTAATTTTACAATTCTCTCCTTGGTCTAGCCAAGAAACATGGGTTCAGGTAAATGCTGAGTCTTGACTCTATTTATTATTATTATTATTAATAAATATATATAGAAGTCACTATTGGTAGCATTCATTTTACATATATGATGTGGCATTATGTAGACCACACATCTCTCCAAGTGAATATTGGGAACAATCAACTAGAAATAACCATGCAGTGAGTGCAAAGTGTACACTGCTATAATATCTTCTCTCTAGCATTACTCTATTATTATTATTGTTATTATTATTATTTACTTTTATGTTTTGCATTGATTGTAACGGAATATTTTGTTAGTTTAACAAAAGCTGTTAAAAAGAAATATAAAGAGTCTCCAAAGTAAAGGTAAGAAAATTGACACGAGAGCATTAATATTGGCTTAACCGTCTGCTAGCTAATTGGACTTAAAAATCTCTATTCATTGGATTTGGCATAGTCATCTCATTTTCATTATGAGTTGCAGTCATTCAACAAACCTAAATACGAACAGTAACTTAAGCCAAATACCTTTGCTTTGCTATGGTGGACATAGTTTGGGGATTTGTTTTCCATTTTTGTCGCCGATTATACCTTTACATACATAGTTACCAGACATCCATGAAGAAGCACATTACAGTACTTGTATGCTCCTAGCCTGAATATTATTAAAAAGGGAAGCATATGGATTGGTTCGAATCAATAAGATAGGATCAGTTTGTTCAAGGACCTATGAAATTAAGGAAAAATGATTCAATTCATTTAAATAATTAAAGAGAACTACTACAGGTACAAAGAGATTCTATAAAAATAAACACACAAATTGACATGACTTCATATAATATGTAAGACCTATTTTATAATAAAAATAGTTTTATAATCTGATTTACCATATCAAACCACATCAATTTATAGATTTACTTTTGTAGAATTTGTTTGTGGCTAAAACATTTCTCTATTGGAAATTATGAAAATAATATAAAAAAGTATTTAAATAACAAATAAAAAAAATATGCATTAAAAAATAGATAAAAAATAAAAACACTTTATTATTACAGAGTGAGATAGTTAATCCAACGTAAGGATTTAAGTTTTGAGTAGGTAGTAAAAAGCCAAAGTGACGTACTTACCAAATTTCGAATAAAATTTTTGCATAAACCCAATACTCTGATAACGATCTAACTACAACGATGGATTAATTCAGCCAAAATCATATACATACATCCTTCCGGAGAGAATATCTACATGCGCTGCATCATATCATGCAAATAACGGAAAATTAGCATGACGGAAAGAAAGGAAGTAGAGTGAAGAAAACACAATGACAATGGGGTACTCGTCTATCAATGCATTATCCTAAGCAGCAGCATAGACCAATATGCAGCTAAACCTGCATAAACAGCCACATTTAAGTACGAAACCAAAGTGGTAGAAGCTACGGAGGAAGCCAGCAACGGCAAAAACGCAGAATCAGGTCCAGATGCAGCCAATTCGTCGGGATTCGGAGGGCTAAGGGTCGATGGAATGGTGGGGACAGACGACTCAGATGAAGCAGGCACTACACCACCAGGAGAAGGCAAAGGTGGAGTAATGTCTGGGGACAATTCTTGGAAAGGAGATAGGGGTGGAAGAGGGTTTTTCAGAAACGGCGGCATAGCAGAGATAGTGGAGGCTTTAGAATCAAGATGAGAAGATAAAGAAAGCAAAGGGGAGGCCATGAATCCCATGATTATCAGCAATAAGTGAAACGAAACGGAGGCCATTGTAATGATGCACAAAATCACTCTCTTGAGAATGTAAATATAGTAGGCTAATGACCGGTGAGAAACACCTTTCACACCCTGTAAAAAGTTATCGATTGTAAAAAGTTATAGATTTGGGATACGAATATAAATAGTTACTGATGTATAATAAATTTTTAAAATTTTTATTTTTTTATTAATTATTAATTATTATTCTATATTTTATATCTTATAAAAAATATCTTATATTTTATAAAAAATATCTCACACTTTATAAAAAAATTATAAATATTAGATAGAAGAATAAATAATAACGAATGCAGAATAAATCAACGAAGGGTTTGAATTAATAGTAATGTTAGATACAAATTTTAAATAGACAAATCTCATATAAATCTTTTATAAAATAATATGTCTCACTAATAAATAATAGATTTTTTTTACACTTTTTAAAAATAGAATCTATTTTTTTATAAAAACTATATATAACTTGTATATTTAAAATTTATACAAATCATTTCTCTTGAATTAATAAATTCCAAACCGGAAAGAAAGTTCGTCGGTGTTGAGGGAAGGCGATGAGGTGGGGTCAAGTGCCACGGATAGTTTGGGTAGTGATTTGTTCAGTAGCTAAAATTGCCTTTTTCCTTTCGGCCCGTGATGATGGGACTCCCTGAATTTATGATAATGGTCCGGAACCTATAGAGTTTAGACATGACGGTTAGGTTTTCGAATTTTTTAGACAATTTTGAGATTTTAATATTTTGAATAGTTTTTAAGATCTATTGTTTGTTGGGGTTTTTATGAGAGAAAACAGCAAATTTTGAATTAAAAAAAAAAAAAACCACAAAAGAAATTCAGAGTAAGGTAAGTCTAAATACTCGTGGAGAGTTGTTCTAACAAAATAAAATATTTACATCAGTTACGGGCATTCTCCCAATGCAATAATCAAAGCAGCATTAGCTAAATCAGGCATACCAGAGCTTTTAAGCTCGGAAACAATAGCTTCAGTCCTTGAAATCTCAGGTATAGATATGGATAATATCATTGCCTGTGACAAATATTGCCTACAAGAGTAACTAAGAGCATGCAGTATCCTCAGCACAAGTGAGAGATTCCCCTGCGTGAGGACTCGAGAATCACGCCGACCTTTGAGAGATTAGTCAGAAGACCAGTAGTGTCTTCCCTTGGAGCTGCCTTAAGCAACAATACTATACATTCAGAAGCTATATCTGCAACATTTGTTTCATGGTATCCACTTAGTTCCAGCAAGACACCAACATTGCTACCAAAGTCCATTATGTCTCTTATGGATTGCTGCTGATCAATTGCACCTTTTGTCTCAGCATAACCATCACTTGAAAGATCTGGTTCTTTAGAGTAGTAGAACCCTTTTCTACTGCTGATGGAAAGCAGAAGAAAAGCCCTACACAGGCCAAAAGTTGGTTCCAGAAAATCTTCCATATTTTTTGCACATACAAATTCCAAGAGGTTTCCAATCCTCCTGACTACTTTTAATTGAGAAAGTAACTTGGATTCCATTTCAGGAGCAGATGTGAGAGCCAGACACAACTTAACAGTGTTCACATTTGCAAAGGAGATATCACCGAGCAAAAAATGAAAGCATTGCGAGATTGTCTTTTCGTGCAGAATGTCTGAAATTTTAATGTAGTTGAACTCAATGAACATCACAAGAAGCTTCTGCGCATACATTGGAATGGGATCTTCATCTTCAATCAAGGTGGGGTAGAGAGGGAGGAAATGTGCATTAGATATGGACATCAAATCCTTTGATCTTTGCTCATCGTCAAATGGTTCATTCAAAAAGATGACCATGACATCAAACAAAAGTTTCAGGCGCCAGCCATATCCAACGTTATTTCCCCATACCAAGACAAAGTATTCAAGCATCTAGCCATTTGCACATTTTCCAAGTTTTCAGACATCGGCTATTGAGAGATCTAGCCAGCTGTACATATTATAACATTGGTACTTCTGTAAATATTGTAGTCGAACATAGAGAGAGAGAATGAATTCGTATTTTCATTACATTCAACATCCTATACATACTACATACAAATGACCATAAACTATACTAATTACAAACATGTCTTCTAACAAATATTAACAGATATGCAGCTCAATTGAACTGAGCAATGAGGCTATGTTGTCAAAACATTAAAAATAGACATAATAAAAAAGATAAAAATCACAAATTATTGGCTGCACCCACATACCTGAAATGGGGTCTCCACAAGTCTACTTAAATTTGCCAACTGCTGCAGCAGCTGATGGTCCGCCACTTTGTGCTTAAAAGACGAGCTCCCAAGTAGATGAGGATCAATAGGAAACATATGAACATTAGTCTTTGGAGCAGCTCGACTGCTAAATAAATGCATCTAAACACTGACGCACAAACATATGAACATATGCCCATGGCGCCTTCCACCCATCATTTGCTGAATATCTCCAGTTATGGTATCCAGTAAACCTGGTATAGTGGCTGCCACAACATTAATAAATGCATCTAAACACTGACGCACAAAGTTTCCCTTCTCTTTTGCTAGCCTGTCGACAGCAGAAAGTAACTTAGCATTACACAGGAAATGTGGCAGCCATCTTGTAACTCCCCAATGGAAGGCCCAAACCACATGGCCTATACTCTAAAAGGACTAGTCAATGATACAATTGGAGCTCCATTGGAACCTTATAAAGAGCAAGAACTTCTTATTCCCAAGTAATGTGGGATCCCATACACCACCTACCATTCTTACAGAGGAAAGCCACAAATACAAGTGTCTTTCCTTTCAAAACTTCACTTCCCTGCTCAATGAGAGACACAAGGCCTGGAACAAGGTTCCTATCTTCCACAAGAGGTAGAAGATACCGGCCAATATTAGTGTCCATATGGCTTCCCAGCATGGCCATGTTTAAAAGGTTTAAGCTGATTTGCTGCTCACGTGGACTGCCCTTAAGAAGGCCAGACACGATGTCCTTAAAGGATGGTCTCTCTATAACTAACTGAATGTTAGGAGGATTGAAATGAACCAAGCGGACCAAACATGATCCTGCTGACAGTCTAATGCTCTCCTGTTTCCCTGCAGCCCGATATATATAGCTCAGATTACTGATCACATCTTGGCTGGTGAAACGAGCTGCCCATTGCCCTCCCTGACTGGAAATGTTCTCGATTGTCCTCAATGCATACAGTTGAGTCACATCATCCTCACCTTTTCGTAAAATTAATGACACCAATGAAATCGATGAATTCAAAACCTGCTCAAAGGGATGTGAAATACCTATAATGAGATGATGTGGAAGATGATGTAGAAGAGTATAGTAAGAGTGCACCAAGGACTCGATGCAATCCTATATAATAAATGTTCTATGAGTAAATTAGTTGTGGATCATTAGCTAATATTTTAATAATTTTTTACTTGAAGAATGGAAAATTTGAATTAACCCAGCTAGTCGCCCAAACATGAAGGTTAGGAAGAAAGTAGAAAGCTAACCTGCCAGCCAGATGTAGACTTGGTGTCCTTCGATGGAGATTCTGGTGGATTGTTATATCTAGAATAATCATTTTGTGTTGATATATAGATCAGCAACTCACCTAAAACAGCCATAGAAAGCTTCCTCACTTTTTCCTGCTTGTCTCTAAGGCCATCAGCAAGCGAACCTAAAATTCCAAAGTTCGCCAAATCATCTTCAATAAAAGTTGAATGCTGTATCAGCAAGCCTATTAGTGAAGCAAGTTGAACACGCAAAGCAGAAGCCTTGGACTGTCGGAGCATTTTAACAAAAGGAGCATTATTGGCCCATCATCTTGGCCGCATCAGCATTATTGCTCAACGTCTCGACAAATCTAATGACATTTTGCTTCTCCCCAACACTAGTGTTCCCGCTAACAATGGCTATAATCCTGTTGTTCAGGGCATTCACCTTTTCTTTAGGCATCCT
Source organism: Juglans regia (assembly GCF_001411555.2). Taxonomy (NCBI): domain Eukaryota; kingdom Viridiplantae; phylum Streptophyta; class Magnoliopsida; order Fagales; family Juglandaceae; genus Juglans; species Juglans regia. The sequence goes on from NC_049912.1 coordinate 21,287,917, forward strand.
TGCAAAATCAGATGCTTGAAGGGCCTCAAAGGGAAGTGAAGGAATCACCTCTGTTAGTTTATTATCTTTTCTGCTTGGCATTACTGGTCTAACTGAGAGATCAGAAGGATGCCAAAGAACCTGGGAAATATTATTAGATGCTTTTGTAGAAACAGAGTCAGGGACTGAACCTGACCCTTCCCCAACTCTCTGAAGTTTAAGTTGAGGACTGACACTGGGAGGAGGAACAGCCTCTTCAATATGCACTGTAGATGAGTCCCGATCCGGTGTTTCTGGCTCATCTGCAGCAAACGTATTAACAGCAGATGGAGAATCAAACAGGGGTGTTTTATTCTCAATCTCCTCCACTTTTCCCTGATAGTGATCTTGACTTGAAAACTTGTCCCCAGGTGTACAAGAAGTACTATCAGATTCATCTTGTGCCTCATCTTCAGTGTTCTCATTAAAATCAAGTTCCATGTCAGTGTTCTCAATTTTGATTTCTGTGTCATTCTCAGAGCTATTAGGCAAGGGCCTTCTATAATTTTCCTTTTCATTCTCCCTCTGTAAGTTTGACTTTGCAATTCTTGAAAGTCTTAAAAGATTCAAGCCTCTAGTAGTCTTAGGAGGATCTTTCTGCTTCTCATCAACTACTCTGCCAGAAACCTTGATTTGAGTTCTGCCTCCACTTGACATACCCTTGACTGGTGTCTCACACCCTCTTGATTCCAAAATGGAATTATTATCCTGCTTCAGAGCCCCTTTCACATCTTTTACATGATGCTTAGAAGGGATTTTGTTTTGAAGAGATTTATCACCATTAGGTTCTAAAAGACATGGTTTGGTAGATAGTTCTATCATATTGTCAAAAGCAAGCTGAGGAGGTAGAGGCACTGGAGTAATTTTAGTTCTCCAAAAAGCATGTCCACAAAGCTTGGTCCATTGAATTCTTTCAGCTGGATCTTTTACAAGCAAAGAATTGAGTAGATTGACAAAAGAATGGCTTGGATTACCAGGGAGAGGCGGAGTTGGGTCTGAGAGGATGGATTTTACTAGTTGAGTAAATTCCTTTTCCACAAAGGGAGGCCTTCCTGTGTAACACTCATATAGTACACAACCAAGGGCCCAGAAATCAGATGCATAAGAATGGACACCCTCATCATCTCAAACAGCTCAGGAGTCATGTAGAATGGTGTTCCGCATTTTGCTTGGGGCAGCTAAACAAGTACATAAAAGTAAAACTGCATTAGTAACTCGTGTTTAAGGGGGGAAAAGTAAATGAACAACTTCAAAAAGTGATTAACAAATCCATTCAACCAAAATATGTATAAGATCAATCACTGGAATGTTTGGAATAAACATACCGAGGACGAAGGAGTTTTTTATATATCACTCAATTTTCTAGCCAACCCGAAATCACACAGCTGCATTGCATAAGGATAAAATAGGAAATATTCATTTCATAGATCATAACTAATTGCAATAGTCTATCGATACATGGGAAAAAATGCAATAGCACCTTTGTACGTCCATTTTCATCCAATAGGATGTTTGACGGCTTCAAATCACAATAAATAATTCCCTTGGAATGTAAAAACCTAACAGATATCATTTACAGATCATTATTCAATAATTCAGCAAGTACTATCTTTACCAAGGAAAAGGAAAATCAAGGCTAATGAGCATACTCAGCATACTGCAAGGCTTTGACAAGGTCGCGGGCAAGATCATGAATTGAATCTTCAGGTAGTTGACTATCCTGCAGCTCAGTCACAATAGTGATGTAATTCTACGCACAATTCAGATAATACATTTCCTGGTTGCTTATTCTTAATTCCATGTTACCATATTAATCCATTACTATGAAATTTATCAAACGGCAGTATGAAATGGTACGTATATAATTGAAATCCAAGTCTTTTTGCCAAGGCATAACTTTCAATTTCTCATACTTTACAACCAGAGAGTAACGATATATGGCCTCTGAATTAACTTGAAGGTGGTAAAGTCAAATAAAGACCAAGAGGCAGTCACACGGTGCAACATTAAGCACTTCAAGTTGTTGAGGTTGAAAAGGTTTTCAGTGAAAAAAGATATATATCAACACCCAATGTCCTACTGATTTGTAAAGCACAAAAAGTGGTAAGCAGCCTCATTTGCAGTCTTTCTGACAAATATCTAATATTTTTTTAAGATAATATTTAGGTAACGAATATTGTCTGATTGCAAAGTAATTAATATAACAAGGATAACTACCAAAGGAGCTGATATAACACTACAATACAAAAATTTGCATCCGATACGCACCCACAAGGATAACGTAGACACTTGTAATTATACTGGTTAAGCTTGTTAGGTTACAACAAATATGTCCAAAATCTGCGTCCATATTTTTAGTACTGTTCACTCGGTTCCAGACTGGGTACCTGGGTATACCCAGCTCGGAACCTTGGTTCAAACTCGGGCCAGGTTTCAGTCTGGATTATCCCTGTTATGACCCGGGTCGAAACCCAGAAATCTGGATTCAGGACTGTACTCTTTTTTTTCTTTTTTCTTTTTACAAAAATTCAACTTAGTTGGTATTACAAAATTCAAATTTTGCTTTCAAATTAGAAATGTATCTTATCATAAATAAGATACATTTCTAAATTAGAGAAATGGGTGAAAATTTTGTAGTTTTATGGACTAAATTAGTTGTTCCTTTCTATAGAAGAATTTTTTCCAGAGAAGCAAACAACACGATCGAGTAGAAAAACAAATAGTTAGAGCATGATAATCCATTTACAGGGACCCAAATAATTGCAATTTCCTAAAAAATTGAAAATTTGTGGTCCATTGATTCAATGGACTCATTAAAGATTTATTGACATCTTGTTAATTAATTAATACTCTATAGTTAACGTGCCAGGTTTGAATAGAGATTCTTCTTCTTCTTCTTTTAACGTAAGGCTTAAAGTCAGACATGACATGAGGTATGGCAAAAATCTCATTCAAATAATTATTATCTATATTTTTCTCATCCTAAGAACGCTTGAAAATATATCAAATTTAGAACTTTTATTGCAATAAAGTGTTATTTATAGTTTTTCATGTATATTCCTTGTATAACCTTTCGCTTATTTGTTGATAATGAGATCATCTGAATTTAATTTAAAATCAATAGGATCAAAACATTCAAACACACAGAGAGAACCCAGGTACCAGGTTTTTCTATGCAGGTACCGGGCCCGAAAAAAACCGGCCCAGATGAACAGACCTACATATTTTTATCACTTAAATATGTAAATTGTTATTCTCAATTGCTGTATCTGCATTTGGCTGACATCCAAGGTCGTGTCCTTGTACAGACTGCCCTATTTAAACAGTTGTAACAGTTGGATCATCCACAATTTTATCAATAAAATTAGACCATAAAACTTCCAAGTTCGTTCCTGCTCAGAAAATGTACCCAACATGTTCGTCAAAGAAATGCATTACCTGCCGTAATAAGGCCATCAGATCTCCTCCAACACAGTACTCCAAAACCAACCACAAGCGAGTAGAAGCTTCGTACCGCGGGTATCAAGATTAAAGGATGCAACTGAGCATATAGTGCCCACGGTTCCACCTGATAGAAATACAGCAATTACATGAGTCCATTCTGTTATGCATTCTGTTATGCGCTATTAATTATTTCTTATTTGTTATTGTTATTTCATTCTATTTTTAGTAGTCTATAAATAGCAGTACACTGCCAATACAGCAACATGGATTCCAATACAATTATTCATTCCTTCTTGGATTTCCGTAGTCTTCTTCTTTTCTCCATCTTTTGCTTCTGCATTTTTGTGCTCTCCGCACTGCTGTTAACATGGTATCATGAGCCATGACAGAAACACCTCCAACCAAAGATAATAATATGTTCTCCAATCCAGAAAATAACCCACACCACCCAGCCAGTCCTTTTTATATCCAACCCGGTGAAGGAGCTTCTTCTCCATTAGTTCCTGATCTTCTAACCACTGAAAACTATGTCACCTGGGCAAGGACCATGCGCCGAGCCTTGAATATCAAAAACAAATTAGGATTCATTGATGGTAAGATTCTTAAACCATCCACTGATTCTGATCCTCTATATACTGCTTGGGAACGTTGCAATGATATGGTGATAGCTTGGATTCAACACTCCGTTGGCTTTGAACATCGAGCAAGCATTGCTCATGCAAACACTGCTGCAGCTGTTTGGAATGATCTCCGTGAGCGATTTTCAATTCAAAATGCTCCACGGATTTTTCAGCTTACTAAATCGATCTCAGCACTTACTCAAGATGAGGAATCGATTAGTCAATATTATAACAAACTCAAAGGTCTCTGGGATGAGTTAGAAATATATGAGCCTATGCCATCCTGTACGTGTGGAGCAGTGAAGACTTTGCTGGACTACACTCACCGAAGCAAAGTTATGCAGTTTCTCAATGGACTGCATGAGTCATTCGATGCCATTCGTGCTCAAATATTACTCCATGATCCTCTCCCAGCATTAAATCGCGTTTTGTCTCTTATACAACAAGAGGAAAGGAGGCGCCAACTTAATTCACCTCCTGCACCTATTGCAATGGCAGCAAGAGGACCTGACCAACGCAACCATTCCTCTTCACGTAAAGCTGGACTGTTTTGTACTCATTGCAACATCCAAGGACACTCGTTGGAACGGTGCTTCAAAGCAAATCCTAATCTCCCTGTGTGTTCTCACTGTCGCATACCAGGACATACCAGAGAAAAATGCTACAAGCTACATGGATTTCCTCCAGGTTACAAAAATAATTCCAAGATTAAGTCACATGCTAATCAATCTTCACTTGAACAGGAACAAATTGGCAATGGCTCACCAATTACTCAAGAGCAGTACACTCGTCTCCTTGCCTTACTCCAATCTCCTCAACTCTCAGTTCCTACATCTGCTGCAAATCACACTTGTTCAGATTCATCTTCTTCTAGAACTTCTCCCCTTTCTGTTACTACTTGTTATAATTCCACAAACACATCACACACCATCACAAAACCCACTCACTCGTGGATCATAGATACTGGAGCTACAGATCACATGATCTGTACTCCTAGTCTTTTTACTCATAATATCACCCTCATCTCACACACAATCAAGTTACCAAACAGCACCACAACACCTGCCACACACATTGGTGACATTCACCTTTCTGATCAACTTATTCTCAAACACGTGCTTTATGTACCTGCCTTCTCACTCAACTTACTCTCTGCCAAATCTTTATCAGTTCATTCCAATCGTTGTCTCATTTTTTCTTCTAACTCTTGCTACATTCAGGACCTTTCCTCTTGGAAGACGATTGGCATGGGGACACTACATAATGGACTCTATCATCTTCAAAATATCAAACCAGATCCCACGGCTTTACACTCTTTTTTTTCCATTTTCTGTTCAAGCTATGTTAACACTGCAAATGCTTCAAAATTTGATGAATTCACACTATGGCATTACAGACTTGGACATAGTTCCATGACACAGCATGTGTTGAATGATATTCAAAAGTCAGATTCCAAGTCCACAATTCCGTCTATCATTCCTTGTGAAATTTGTCCACTCGCAAAGCAACGTCAACTACCTTTTCCTCAATCCCACACCACGGCTTCAAGTCCATTTGAATTAATTTATGTTGATATTTGGGGTCCTAATCCAATCCAAGCATACAATAATGTCAAATATTTTCTTACAATAGTGGACCAATTTACTAGATGCACCTGGATATATTTACTCCAAAATAAATCTGAGGCTCGTACATCCATTCAAAACTTCTTTTCTCTTGTGACTACCCAATTCAATACATAGATCAAAACCATAAGATCTGATAATGGTGCCTAGTTCAATATGCCCTCATTCTATGCTTCCAAAGGAACATTGCATCAACTCACTTGTGTGGCCACTCCCCAACAAAATGCTCTTGTTGAACGCAAACATCAACACATTAAACATTGCAAGAGCTTTGAAATTTCAGTCAGGCCTACCTATAAAATACTGGACCGAATTCATCAACACTGCTGTCTACTTAATCAATCGCACTCCCTCTCCAAATCTTCAAGGAAAGTCTCCCTTTGAAGTGCTCTATAACAAGAAACCATCGTATTTTCACCTCAAAACATTTGGATGTTTCTGTTTTGCTTCAACATTGACACATGGACATTCCAAGTTCGATGCTCGGGCCAGAAAATGCTTGTTTATTGGTTATCCCTATGGAGTTAAGGGATACAAACTCCTTGACATCACCACAAACCAAATGTTTCTTTCCCGCAACGTCATATTTCATGAAGATATCTTTCCTCTAAAACAAACCAACAATGAATCCCAAGAATTACAAGTCTCACCTCCTACTCCTTCACCTACGGCATTTTTTGACACCAACCATCAAACACCTCCTGTGCAGCTCAACTCCACACCTCTCATTCACAACCATCAAACACCTCCCATGCAACTCAGTCCTACACCCCTCACTCACCACCAAAATATTCGTAACACCTCTCCGATTCACCCATCCACACCAATTCCTGATATCTCTCATCAAGCGCCTTCTCTACTCCCACTTGATAATCAAAACCTTGCATCAAATGAATTACCCTTGCGTCGATCCATCAGAACTCGAACTGTCCCCAATTACCTCAAAGAGTTCCATTGCAATGCATTATCTCCATCTCTGTCCTATTCTGGGTTGGAAGCTACTGAATCAAGCAAAAGCACAGGTACGAACATTCTGTTTCCTCTCTCTTCTATGTTATCTTACGACTCTTTATCACCATCATTCAAAGCTTTTACAGCTTCTATTTCCATTCACACCGAACCAACATCGCACATCCAAGCTCTTAAAGATCCCATTTGGTGTAAGGCAATGGATCAAGAGCTCACTGCTCTAGAGCTAAATGAAACATGGTCCATTGTTGATTTACCCCCAGACAAGAAGCCGATTGATTGCAGGTGGGTGTACCGATACAAATTCAAAGCTGACGGCTCCATTAAACGTGCAAAAGCAAGATTAGTCGCAAAGGGCTTCACTCAGCGTGAAGGAGTTGATTTTCATGATACTTTCTCACCGGTTGCTAAGATGGTATCCATCCAAACTCTTCTTGCTGTGGCTGCCATAAAGGGATGGGACTTACAGCAATTGGACGTGAACAACGCGTTTTTATATGGAGAGCTTGATGAAGAACTGTATATGCGGCCTCCACCTGGTCTTGCTTTGCCCCATGCAAACAAAGTGTGCAAATTACACAAGAGTATTTATGGTCTGCGGCAGGCATCTCGTCAGTGGAACACAAAACTTTCATCCACCCTTGCAGAATTTGGTTTCATGCAGTCTTAGTCTGACTACAGTCTATTCATCAAACACACGGTCTCATCCTTTACAGCTTTGTTGATCTACGTTGACGACATTATTCTAATGAGTTCAGACCATAAATCAGCTAATGAAGTCAAGCACTTCTTGTCCACCAAATTCAAAATAAAAGATCTGGGTGCACTCAAATTTTTTCTCGGCATGGAGATTGCTAGATCACGGGCTGGAATTAAGATTTGCCAACGCAAATACACTTTGGATATATTATCCGAAACAGGTATGCTTGCTGCCAAGCCTTCACCTATACCAATGGAACCAAATATCAAGCTTCAAAAGGAAGAAGGAGCAGTCTTTCATGATCCAACTCTATATAGGAAACTAGTTGGTAAGTTACTCTATCTGACTAATACGCGACCAGACATCAATTACAGCGTAAACCTTCTAAGTCAGTTCATGGAAGCCCCACGGATACCACACTATGATGCTCTCCTTAAAGTTATTCGGTATCTCAAAAATGCACCAGGCCAAGGACTTTTTTTTTCCACCAATTCGCCATTGACACTTACAGCTTACTCAGATGCCAATTGGGCCAACTGTCTCGATACTCGGCGATCAACTACTGGTTTTTGCGTATTTCTTGGTCAATCTCTTATCGCCTGGAAATCAAAAAAACAGAACACAATTTCCCGATCCTCGGCTGAATCAGAGTATAGAGCCATGGCTGCTGTTGTTTGTGAGCTCACATGGCTTCGATACTTTCTCAATGACCTCTGCATTCCAATTCATGATCCAGCTACTCTATATTGTGATAACTTGGATGCATTACACATAGCTGCTAACCCCGTATTCCATGAGCGCACCAAGCACATCGAACTAGATTGTCATCTAGTTCGCGATAAAATTTCAGCTGGCCAAATAATTACTACACACGTCCCTTCTTCTGATCAATTAGCTGATCTTCTTACCAAACCAGTGCACTCTCCAGCGCTTACTAGATGTTTGTCCAAGATGGGAGTTTTGAACATCTACTCTCCATCTTGCGGGGGGCTATCAAGATTAAAGGATGCAACTAAGCATATAGTGCCCACGGTTCCACCTAATAGAAATACAGCAATTACATGAGTCCATTCTGTTATGCATTCTGTTATGCGCTATTAATTATTTCTCATTTGTTATTGTTATTTCATTCTATTTTTAGTAGTCTATAAATAGCAGTACACTGCCAATACAGCAACATGGATTCCAATACAATTATTCATTCCTTCTTGGATTTCCGTAGTCTTCTTCTTTTCTCCATCTTTTGCTTCTGCATTTTTGTGCTCTCCGCACTGCTGTTAACAGCGGGCCCAGGCGGTTGGATAATTCATATTTCAATTCCAAAAAGAAGAACAAAACTGAAATTTAAGAAGGCAATCATCTAGTCCAAGTGGCTGATACATTATATGTTTCCATGTTCAAACAAGTCTTACCAGGAATAAAACTTGAGCACATTTGGTGATCCATAGAGTGGAGAATCCTAACCTGCATTCCGTGCCACATGAAAAGGGGAAAAAAAAAAATATGGACGGCACTCTGAATAATTAACCCAAACAAACACCCCCAATTAAACTTATTTAAAATATAGCATTATTCGCTATTTTTGTCGTGATAGTTAGTAATGATTTGCGAGTCAAATAGGCCCATAGGAAACTCGAAGTTCAAAGTTCTTAAAGCTAAAATGAAGACCGAGGTAACTTGAATCCGCAAGAGCCTATATGAAAAGATTTCAAAACTAGTACAATAAAGCATCCAACTATCACCACACAACATTGACCTATTTGAAGGCACTTGCTACATTTATGTATTTCTGTTATATCAGCAAAGTCAAACAAACCGTGGAATAAAGTAACCCGCAACAGAAACACATATCGTTTGGAAAAGAACGAAACGACGAGAATTTCCTTGGCTGACTTACTTCTTGAAGAACCTTGGTCTTCTGCGACTTATCAATGCTCTTAGTACTCAATGGTCCGCTTCTTCCTCCCTTTGTACACGGTCTACGAGTAAAAACAAATGCGAAATTCGCTTCTTATTTAAGTAAATTGAACTATCGAAATTGAAAATCTCATCAGTTGATGGAAAGTAAACCAAATTGAGTCTGTTCTAAGATTTGAAACACGGAACTAATTCGAGCAAAGTTACCGAGTATTTGTCGTGGCCAATGTCATGGTATACGTGGAAGTGGTTCATTGTGGCGGGAAGGCTTCACTGGGGACCTGGGGTTTCGATTTGGGGGAAAGTTTGAGAGAGGAGAGTGGAAGAGAGATCGAAGAGAGGGAGAGACGGAGTTTGAAAAAATGGAGAGTGCGAAAGGCTTTGGATATGACCTTAATACGGCTTTACCGATCGGTCAAAATTCAAATGCGATGCGAGTGTGTGTGAAAGCGACTGTGTGACTGAGCGGGAATACTTAAACGAATGATTTAAATCTGAAAAAATTTCTTGATTACTTTCATTTCTTTTGCTTTGTAATGTCACAATGTTATACTTATTTGTTGTTGGGCGTAAAATGTAACTAGCCATATATATAATAAGAGTTCAGGGTTGTACAGATGAGGTGAAATGAGTTGAGATTAAAGTTAAAAAATTAAATAAAATATTAGTTTTATTTTAGAATTTGAAAAAATTGAATTGTTAATTTTATTTTGTGTGATAATTTAAAAAAATTATAATAATTATATGAAATGAATTGAGATTACTATTTGTGGGTGATGAAGATATCTCAACTCTCCTGAGATTGTCTTGTACGGTTAGGAGTACCTTTCCATCCAAATAAGTTTGAAGTAGTTTTCAAACTACTCTTGCCATTGTGTTTCATTATGAGCCGAGAGTCAGTGTCGGGTGGCTATGCTAGTGTGCGATGGAAAGGTAGAGGGAGGTTCATGGTGGCTGAGTCTGTGAGAGGTGGTTGCTGGTGTGAGGTGGTGGAGGTGCGATGGCTAGGGGTGTAACCGGTCTGGTCCGGTTTGGTTTTGGATAAAATCTAGGACCAAACCGGTATGTACCGGTTTTGTATTTTTCAAAACCGATTACGCACCAGTTACCCTCCTAAACCGATACTTTCGGTTTTACCGGTTTCCGGTCCGGTCCGGTCCGGTTTTCCGGTTTTTTTAAAATGTAAATTTCATAATTTTTTATTAAAAATTTGTTTATAAAAAAAAAAATTAATTAAAAAAAATTTGTTTTATACTTTTATTAATATATTAGACTATATAATAGTATTAATATTAGACTATTGGTATAGTTATAAGTTATATATTAGTATTAGTTATAAACTTTTAGTGATTTAGTATTAACATTTTATGTAATAATTTATAAATTATAATAAGAATATATGAATATATATGTTATATATAAAATTTCACATAAAAATTTATAATTATACATTATATATAAACCTTATATATATTAATATTTAATATATATAAAATATTTTGTATAAAACTTACATATAAAAATATTATTTTTTATTTTTTTTAATCAACCGGTCCGGTCTGGTCCAAAAAATTCCGGAACCGGAACCGGCCTGTTTTTATGTTTTGAAAACCGGTTCCGGACCGGACGGTTCAAAACTGGTAAAATCGGTCCGGTTCGGTCCGGTCCGGTCTGGTTTTCCGGTTTTTCGGTTTGAATTTACACCCCTAGCGGTGGCCTTAGTGGCCGCATACGGCAATGCAAGTGGAGAGAAATGGGTTTCACCGATTTCGATTGGGTTACCGCAGGGGAGAAAGAGTTGCGCGTAGGGGAAATCGATGGTGGTTGGCTTGGTTGCCGACGTAAGGCGGAGCTGCCGGTGGTGGTGGTGGTGAGGCTGGGTGGCCGCGTACGGCGGCACAAGTGGAGAGAAATTGGTGAAACCCATTTCGGTTGGGTTACCGCAGGGGAGAAAGTTGTGTGTGTGGGAGATCGGTAGTGGCTGGCTTAGTCGTCAGCATGAGGGGAGTCGCTGATGGTGGAGGTGAGGCTAGGCAGCGCCGGGATGGGCTAAAGGAGAATCGGGCCAGAGGAGAGAGAGAAAAAGTGATGAAAGAAAAAAAAATACTATAATATTTATCACTATTATATATAAATAAACAATTATATGATGGATAGTGAGGAAAAAAAATAACTATAATATTTATCATTATTGTATATAAATAAAATCATCATTTATTTATCATTAAAAAAAAAATCAATCATTGATGAGACTCACACATTTTTCAACTACTTATCCAAAAGTCATCAACTCAATATATTCATACATCCAAACAACTCAAAATACTCTCAATGAGACCCACAAACTCACTCTAATCTCTTCTCATAATTATTCACAAATATTCTTAGTATTTTTCAGGTATTCTCACTATCCAAACATACACGGTATGTTTGGTAATTGAGATGGGTTGATAACATCCTATCTCATTTCAAAATTTCTCATAATTTTATTCTCAAATATCACTCAAATATAAAACACTTATTAATTTTAAATTTTTAACATTTTTATATAATCATTACTTAATCATTACAATTTTTACAGGTTTTCAATCAAAATACAAAAAATAATACAAGTTTTTCAAATTTAAAAAAAAAAAATTATATTCAACAGTTTTTTAAGTTTATAATATTTTTTTTTCAACTTTTTATATCTTCTTTTTCAAAACTCAATAAAATATTTTATCTCGAATTATATCATTATTATTCACAAACTATATTTGCAGTTATAAAGTGTGCAAACGTCGCACTCCTTTTGAAAAAGAGCGTGATTTATTGTTAAAAAAATTAATCTTTCATGTGGATCTCATATTTACTCAATTTTTTAAAAATTAATCTTTCATGTGGATCTTATATTTACTCAATTTTTTTCAAAATGAGTGCAACGTTTACACACTCTATAACTACAAATATAATTTCTCAATGGGAAGAAAAAACATGAAAAATTGTCCACAAGTTAAACATATACTAAATTATTTATAAGTCTTGCTTTCCACGTTTTTAAGAATGGATTTTACGTTCATCATTTGGCTCGTTCAGATTTTGGTATTCAACTTTTGCCCTTGTTGATTCCTCTCCCCTGAATCAATATTTGCACTAATGACATTTTCCATAAATTTTACACCTTTTCGTGATTTATTTTGATGTATTTTATTTTGCCCTAAACTCCATGTGAATTTTACACCTGTGACTATTTTTTGAATTCCCTTGTGCTTAAGCTTTCTCCAATTGACACTCAAGTGTGATTGAGGCTACTAGTTGCCTTATACAAGCAAGTTAGGTGTCGAATGTGGTGAGCTTGCTGTTTTCACAAGCCTTTTGGTCGATAGAGGCCAACTTCGGACACGTCGGTGGCCATACAAACCATGTGACAGGTTCCATGATTGCTAGTGAACTTCCATCATCTGTTAACGAGTGAGCTATGTGCTCGCCCTTGGTTTGTTGTTGTTCCTCCTGTTGTCTTGCCGCTTCACACCTATCATGGATGAATTAGTTAATCACCTCTAGTGCAGGAAAAGATTTACGTGCGGTTCACTTGGCCCTCACCATGATGACTGCAATTTTTCAATGGCATTATCACTCAGAATGCTTAAATAGGCATATCACAAAAATAGACAGTTTCATCATAAACAAAAAACCGCATTCACCCAATAATTAAAGTTGTAATAATGATTCTATTTATAACATACGATTGTTGATCTCTTGGGTTTATGGATTTCCCCACAATACATTTATCAAAGGTATTGTTTTGGATCTTGATATTTGATCTTCAAGTCTAGAATTTGTATCGGCGTTTCTTCATAGGTATATTTGGTTGAAGTTGGAGATGTGCACAGCATTACCACTCAGAATGCTTAAATAGGTATACCACATAAATAGACATTTTCATTAGGGCTAGGCTCCAACTCAAACGGAGTTGGAATGCCCAACTCCGACCAAAGTCGAAGGCCAAATTAAGCTTCGACTTTGAATTGGAGCGAATTCTGACTCCAATCAAAGTTGCCGAATTCGAAGTCGGAACCATTAAGGGGGGAGAGAGAGAGAGAGAGAGAGAGAGAGAGAGAGAGAGAGAGAGAGAGAGTTAAATTCCACCAAATATTCATCCAAAATCCCAAACAAAGCAACCAAACCCACAATCTTAACAAAAAAAAGAGAAAAAAACTATAGTTATATTAATTATCAAAGCTTACATTAGTGCAATAGAGCACAAGATTGTGGTGTTTTGTGCTTGATGGAACGGTTGAAAAGTGTAGCCATGACAGTATAGATAGACACTTTAAGATTGGGGGTAGAGAAAAATGGGTTTTACCGAGAAGGAGAGTCTAGTTGGGGGTTGAGAAATTGAGACTGTGATACGAAGCCATGGAGGAGTGAGTGGTGGAGGAAGTGGAGAGAGAGGATAGTCACAGTCAAAATAAGAGACCATTTTAGGGTTTTGAAATTGGTTTTCTCTGGTTGAAGGGGAAAAGATGAATATATATGGGGTAGAAAATGGCGTTGTTTTATAAAAATAAAAAGTTTAATGAAATCGGTTTATATGGGAGCTCAAATGCGAGACTGGTTGTTTGCAAAACACTCCTCAACTGTTAAGTCACTCAGATGGATAACACTTATATTACAATTTTAAATATATTTAGTTTACATATTGGAGTCAGAGTTCAGAGGTCGACGCTAATGCCGACTCTGACTCCTACTCCAAACTCCAATTTTTCCAACTTCATCGGAGTCAGAGCAAAAGTCGGCTGAAGTCAAAGCCAATGGAGGTTTTGCACACCCCCTAAGTTTCGTCATAAACATAAAACCACATTCACCCAATAATTAAAGTTGTATTAATGACTCTATTTATAACATACGACCATTGATCTTTTGGGTTTTTAGATTTCCCCACAACACCTTCACCAAAGGTATTGTCTTGGATCTTAACATTTGATCATTCCAATCTAGATTTGTACCGACATTTCTTTATACGTAGATTTGGTTGAAATTGAATCTCGCCGAGGTTAACCATTTGGGATTCCTGCTTTTTGAAACTCTTCCTTAGGGTAGAGAAGTTACAAGTATAATATATCCTGCACATCTCCAAATTTAGCTAGTAGTGCAACTCTATAGGCCACCAGACCAATCTTCTCCATCACTTGGTAAGGTCCGACAAACCTTAGACTCAACTTCTCATTCTTCCCAAATCATCTTATTCTCTTCATGATTGATATCTTGATGTACACCCAATATCATTCCTTAAAGTTCAAGTTTATTCTTTGCGTGTCAGTAACTATTATGTCGACTTTGTGTTGCCGCTATCTTTTCTCGTATGATCCTGACTTGGTTCTTCATTTCTTAGATTAGCTCTGGCCCGATGAGTTTACTTTCTCCAACTTCATTCCAGCATAAGGGCAACATACACTCACTTTCTCTCATAAAGGGCCTCATGTGGTGCCATTTGTATGGTTGTATGGTAACTATTGTTGTAGGGGAACTCAATGAGAAGTATATGATTCTCCCAAGTACCCTTGAATTCTAAAGCACACGCTCTCAACATATCCTCTAGAGTCTGGATGGTATGCTTTGATTGGTCACCAGTCTATAGGTGATAGGCACTGCTAGATTTCAATCTGGTGCACATAGCTGCTTGTTAGACTCTTCCAGGAATGGGAAGTGAAGCTTGGATCCCAATTCGACACTATAATGCTAGGCACCCTGTGGAGTCTTTCTATCATTCTAACACATAATCGGGTCAACTTCCCTAGAGTATCTGTGTTGGTAACTGGAAGGAAATGGGCACTAACCTAGTCATGATCACCCATACCGAGTTCTTTCCACTTGGAGTCATTGACAACCCAACCACAAAATTCATCGCTATATCATCCCATTTCCATTTTAGGATGGGTAGGAGCTGCAGATTCTCAGTGGCTCTTTGGTGTAAGTCAAAGGCTAACTTACAAATTTCATGTTTATCAATTACTGTAATAGAGTGATAACTCAAACTGAGAAGAGATCTACATACTAGTTCGCATGTTGCACTAGTTCCTCTTCTTCAAAACCCACCTTGTTTCTTATATCTACATCAAAACCTACGATTTCAAATAGCCAAATCATAGTGGGATTACCACGATGAGATTTCAAGGAAAGCACAATAAATTATAGCTCAAGTCAGCAACTATTAATGCAAGTAATGACAATGAATAGAATAAAATGAACTTTGAAATATAAAAGTAAATAGAAGGAAGAGCATACATACTATGTTCTCCTCTAGGCAAATAAAGTATTCATAAACCACATTAAAGTTATTGAGCATCAAATTCCCAAAGCATCACGTAATAAATCAATATTTACCCAAGATCCACGACATGCTCATAGTCATTAACCAACATTGTTAGTGTTGTTGTAGAAAAGAACCTATCTTAATTGTGAGTTCTCATTGAGTCGATTGTTGATGGTCTTAGTTTCCCCTGGTTCAATGAAGACTCCAGCGTTCGAGTGCGTAAATGTGTGAGCTCAACTGCGAAGTTAGGGCTTCGTTTTTTTTGGTGATCAAAATAAGAGAGAGAGAGAGAGAGAGAGTATGGATTTTCAAATATCTCAAGGTGAGATGAAGATTGAAGACAAAGTGCTTTTTATACGAAAATATCTGCCTCTCACAGGCTGCACAATTCTCGACGTAGGTTGTCTGGTAAATGGGCAAAAATCCACTTTATAGGTGTATTTCGAATGAAAGGGGTGTCAAGGATGGAAATGAGGTGTTTTGCGCATCTTAGATGTTCGACCTAGAGAATGAGGAGTTCACTCTGCCACTTGTGAATGTCATCCACGTGGTGGAAAACTCATGTATATGGTCAGACATATTTGAGTCCATGATCCTCCTTTCCCGCATGTCGTTGCTGTTTGAGTCTGATCTTTTGTTAGGTTACCCGTTGGTCTTCGAGAACTCTTGAATTTATGTCAATCACGCTGTATTTTTTCTCGCTCGCAGTACATGTTTCGAACTCCAAGTCACTTACCCTTTGCTCTCCCAATAGTCTTTGCTTACTTCTGGACTTGCGCCTTGCATATCACCCATCTAATCTTTACTTGCCGAGTATTTATTTTGCATATCCTTTGGTCGCCTCACCTAAAAGTGACACTAACCTTGCTCGCTTCGTACCAATTTCAAGGCCCATTGCTTGTCCAAGGTTGTGCTTGCTCAATTTTGGTTCGCCTAAAGCTTTGCTTGCTAACTTTTGGTTCGTCTAAAGCTTTGCTTGTGTCGATTGTCTGACAGGGCCTTCCCTTTGTGCCTAAGATTATGAACCTGAACTTAGTCAAGTGGACCTATTCGCATGGTGTTCTTACCTTTCAAAAGCGCAATCCTCACATAGTTTCCTTTATTTATATAATTTTTTGATTTGCTCCAAGTATCCAAGTATCGCATAAATAAAAGTAGACTTCATTATAATTTTTTTTTTTTTTACAAATGGTATGCACAGACTTGTGTATCTAAAGTTTATACTTTATACTTAGCATTACTCATACCTTAAACCCAATTTATTAATATATCTAAAACTTACAAGTAAAGATAGAAGAAGGAAAGAGACAAAAGTGGACCAATTGGTAAGACTTCAGCCAGAGATAAAAATTATAATAAATAATTTAATTTTTTTAAATCTCAAAATAGTAATAATATTAAAAATAATATTTTAATAATATTTTATTCAATTCATCTGGCTCGTTTGGACACTAATAACTTAGAATATATGTAAATAGTAATTAAATTGTTTGAGTAAAAGATGTTTTATGGAGTTTTGAGAAATGAAAGATAAAAAGTTGAATAAAAATATTATAAAGTTAAAAAAATTGTTTGAATATAATTTTTGAATATAATTTTTATTTTGAAATTTGAAAAAATTGTATTATTTTTTATGTTTTGTATTGTAGTGATTAAATAATGATTAGATAAAAAAAATTGAAAATTTAGAATTGAAAAATATTTTGTATTTGAGAACGAAGTATCTAAAAATATTTGAGAACACTTGTATTCCCAAACTAGCAACAATTGTTGATGGTAAGACTCATCCACAATACGTCCTTGTAGCATTGCTAGAAAGAGTAATGATAGATATAGTCATAGGTTATGTAAACACTGTGCACTTATTTTTAAAAAAAGTGAGATATACTATTAAAAAATTATTTTTTTTATGTGAGTCTCGTATTTATTCATTTTTTTTTAAAAAAGAGTGCACGATATTTACGTACTCTATGACTACAAATATAATTTATGTTACTGAAAAACAACTTGGCCTTGGACTTAAACTTGTAGTAGTGAAGCAAGCGCGACTATATGATATAGATAAATGAAAGAAAAATTATATTCATTATCCTCATATCATATATAAGTTTTTAATTTTTAATTTTTTTCTCTTACCAAATGTGCAGTGTATAGATGATGGGTAAAATAACTCAATTACTTCAGGAAGAATAACAAAAATAATATGCATGGTATATAGATGATGAGTAGCAAAATTCATAAATGAAAATGTGAGAAGACCAAATAAAAGTTTTATCTCTCGTGAAAGGAGAATTATTGGATGCATAATTCTTTTTGCCATTTGGAAAGTGAGATGAGATTAGATGATTTTAGATGAGTTGAATAAAATATTGTTAAAATATTATTTTTTAATATTATTATTATTTTGAGATTTAAAAAAAGTTGAATTATTTATTATATTTTGTGTAAGAATTTATAAAAGTTATAATGATCAGATGAGATGAGACGAGACGAGTCGAGTTGAGTTCATTTTTCAATCCAAATGGGGCCTAAGAAAAAATACAAGAAGCTTACACAACTGAGCCCTGTTTGGATAGTGAGATGAGATGATTTTAGATAAAAAATGAATAAAATATTATTAGAATATTATTTATTATTATTATTATTGTTTTAAGATTTGAAAAAGTTGAATTGTTTATTATATTTTGTGTGAAAATTTAAAAAAATTATAATGATGAGATAAGATGACATGATATGAGATGAAACCGTTTATATATCAAAACAAAGTTATAATCTTTTTCGACAGTGTAAAATAATGATTTATGCCTATAACAAACCGAAGTTATTTAAATGATATAGAAAATAAATAAAACGTGATATATGATAGTAAAAATCATTAAGTAAAAGTTAATTTTTATAATATATTATAAATAAAAGATACAAAATTTATTAAGAATGCTGTAAGAATTTGGTCGGATTATTCTACTTGTAATGCTCTTAAATCATAATAAAAATATCCATCAATGAAATTTCTCGTCCGATTGGATAGCAAAATAAAACGAAAAAAATTGAAATTGTTTATGAATAATAACGAAATTAATAATTAAAATTAAATAAGATAAAATGAGAATATGAGATCAAGTGAAATGATTGTATCTCATTCATGTATCGGAACGGGCCAAATCTACATATATTTTTAATAAATCTAATTACTTTTTATAAAATCCCATAAAATCATATTTAATTCTTTTTTTAATCATAAAATTCTCAAAAAATCCCACCCAAATATCTCCCAAGAGTGTGTATCAAAGTGACTTTTATTGTTTAAATGTTGAGGTAAGATGCGAAGAAAAAATTGTGAATAATATTAAAATTATTTGTAAATAGTAATAAAATAATTAAAGTTAAGATATTTTATGAGATTTTGAAAAAGAAGAGAGAAAAAATTAAATAAAAATATTATAAAGTTATAATATTTATAATATAAGTTTTTAATATTATTTTTATTTTAAAAATTAAAAAAATTATAATAATTAGATAATAAATAAATAAAAAAATTAAAATTTTAAAATTAAAAAATATTTATATTTAAATGATATTTAAATATTGAAGACAGTGATACATGACTTTAAAGTAAAGCAAGTATGACGTATGCACGTGTGAGCCAATGAATCGTGTTTGGAGTCGGCCTCTTTTTCTTTTCTTTTTTGCAATCAGTCGGTCACTCCGATGCGATTAGAAGCCCCATTTCTTAGCGAGGGTTTACAATTGGGCAGAAGCACTCTATGTGGCTGACCTGCTCTTGCGCCTTTCCCGTTACGATTTCCGGCGGATTCCGGGTTGGATCTCCGGTCAGGTGACCATGTATGTTCCTCCAGATGATCTTACATCCATAGGTTCCGTCTGTTTCACCTCAAAACGTTTTCCCGGAAAAAGATTTTTCCAAATGAGGAAATTATCCAACAATTTTTCTCCGTATGAAACGCTCAGTAGTTTTTGGTTGTTAGTGGTTTAAAAATACTCAGATTTATGGCTGAATTTCGAAGAATTGGTTCAGTTATTGAAAATCTCTCTCTCTCTCCCGACACTAGACGCACACACCCCTAAATATGTGCATATTTGTATGTAATATGTACGTTAGTCTGTGTAAATATTGATATCTATGTTTTCTATGTAATGGATACATGTTGCATAGAATAGTGTTTTCAGGATAGGCATGAAAAAAAGAATCGGTATGCCATATGTTTTTAGTGTTTAGGGTGTGGACGGTGAAGTATAGTATGGAGATGATTTTGAGAGTACAGAAAAGAAAATGAATGAATTTATATGTAATCTATCACCTAATGAAAATAAATTAAACCAAAAGCTATTTTGGAAACCATCAAAACATAAAAAGCCTTAAGTTTGAGCAGTCACTAAAAGAAAAGTGTTGGCCCTATTACACCGTACACAATTGTCTTATTAGCAATGCTGTTTTCTGACGGTGAATTTGGTGATTTTCTTTGCTTATTTGGTTTATGGAGTGAATTTTGGGTCCCTTGCTTGTTATTTTTGAGGCAGCGTGGTATAATCTGCTTAGACTGGTTTTATTTGTGCAAGAAAGATGGTGAATCGGTTGATCACTTGTTTTTGCATTGTGAGGTTGCAAAGACTTTTTGGGACGAGATTTTCAGAAGTTCGGCTATTGCTTTGGTGATGCCCAAGACGGTGGTGAATCTCTTGGCTTGTTGGAAATGATTTATGGTAGTCATCGCATTGCTAATATTTGGAAGATGATTCCTTTATGTTTGATGTGGTGCCTATGGCTAGAAAGGAATGAGTGGTGTTTTGATAATAGAGAACGCTCGTTGGGGAATTTAGAGAGTTTTTCTTTCAAAATCTGTCTTTGGATGAAAGTTCTTGTATTGAATGGGGATAATCTTAATGATTTTCTTTTAGCATTTCCTAGCTCCTAGTCTCTAGCTTGTATTTAGCCTTTAGGTGTTTTTGCTTGTATACTCTCGATGTACTTGGACTATGCCTATTTTCTTGCTTTAGTCAAATCTCTTATTACTTATAAAACAAAGGATGTATTATATCCTTTATCTACTGTTAAGTTTTTTATGATTTACTGCACTTTCATATATTTACATATTCAGTTTTTATAAGCACATTCATTTTACTCCCTTCAATTTATCAGCTTCTCTCTTCTCTCATGACTCTTCGTCTTCCTATTTCCGGTGCTTCTTACCGGGAATAATCCTTAATCTTTTTTTTTTATAAGTAAATGGTAGTATAAATAAGAATAGACAAAGCCGAGGTATACAAGGTGGTATACAAGGTGGTATACAAGAGATAAAACCTATATAGTTGCTAAAAAAGAAAGAAGAAAATCATGTACATTTAGGCCATTAAAATCTATAGCAATAGCCCAAAGAAGTAAGGTACGGAAAAATAAAATTCTAAGATCCTCTATTGTCCCCTCCTTATCTTCAAATGTCCTCTCATTACGCTCCCGCTATATACACCACATAATACAAATAGGAACCATTTTTCACACAACTTTGATTTGTGGAGCACCCCCCGACAATACCCAGCTAGCCAATAACTCTACCACTGTAGCAGACATCACCCAATTTAACCCTAATCGAATGAACACTTCCCTCCACAGTGCTCTAGCTGTCTCACAATGTAACAAAAGATGATCCACTGTCTCGCCAGCTGTCTTGCACATACAACACCATTCTGGAATAATTACCCGACGCTTTCGCAGATTATCAGTGGTCATAATCTTACCAAGAGTTGCTGTCCAAGTGAAAAATAGTGCTTTTGGAGGTGCCTTATTCCTCCACAATCCTCTCCAAGGAAAATGCGTGTTTGGAAGCAAAGTAAGGGACTTATAGAAGGAGCGAACCGAAAAAACACCCTTACCTGCTGTATTCCACCACAGTTTATCTTCTCTCAATCCAGACATTCTCGTAGAGTACACACGACTGAAAAACGCCTCAAAACTGTTTAGTTCCTAGTCTTGAGCTGCTTTACTAAAGGTGACATTCCAATGGAGTTGATCCCCTAGACGAATCATGAGATCCGCCACTGAAGCCTCTTGATCACATGCCAAACGAAAAACGGAAGGAAAGGCGTCCGCTAGAGCCTCCTCCCCACACCAAATGTCCCTCCAAAATTTGATACGAGTGCCCTCCCCCACCAAGAATTTAGTATGACGAGAGAACACCCCCCGACCACGTCGTATGTGCTTCCAAACCCCCACCCCATAAGACCCATTCCCCTCTCTAGTACCCCCCCCCCCCCATCTTACCATATTTGCAATCAACCACTAATTTCCATAGAGCCTTTGGTTCCAAGTTGCATCTCCAAAGCCATTTCCCAAACAATGCTCGATTAAAAGTTCTCAAATTCTTTATCCCCAACCCACCTAAAGGAATTGGTCTGCACACTTTATCCCAACTGACTAAGTGAAACTTGAATTCATCTCCCATCCCACTCCATAAGAAATCCCGATAAAGTTTTTCGATTTGCGCCGCCACACTGGCTGGAATTGGAAATAAAGATAGAAAGTAAGTTGGCAAGTTAGAGAGAGTACTCTTGATAAGAGTCACCCGTCCTCTTTTCGACAAAGACAGTCTCTTCGACTCAGCCAATCTTCATTCTATTTTCTCAATAACTGTGTTCCAAATAGTCAAAGCCCGTGAAGCAGCCCCCAATGGTAACCCCAAATATGTCATAAGGAGAGAAGTGACCTTACACCCAAGAGTGTTCGCCAACTGCCGAGAGATGCTGACGTTCCCAACAGGCACTAACTTCGATTTATCGAAGTTAACTCTCAAACTTGACGCTGCTTCGAAACAAAAAAGAAGCGCCTTCAGTGCCCTAAGTTGGTCTTGCTCTGCATCACAGAAAATTAAAGTGTTATCTGCAAATAATAAGTGGGAGACCGAGGTGAGCCCCCTCTATGGATCACCCACTGAAAAACCAGCCATAAAACCATGACTAACCACAACTGATAACATCCTACTCAAAGCCTCCATGACAATAACGAAAAGCAGAGGGGACAAGGGATCACCCTGTCTTAAGCCTTAAGAGCTATTGAAAAAACCCTCTAGGTTACCATTGATCAAGACTGAAAATTTTGCCGTTGAGATGCACCATCTTATCCACATACACCACCTCTCCCCAAAGCCACATCTCTTCAGTAATCCTTAATCTTACAAGTCTTTGTTTGTTTTCCTTCTTTTCTTCCAAGTTAATTTCTCTTCGGGGCTTGGTGCTAATTCTTAGCAAGTTGAAGATGGAGCGTAGACTATGGGTAGAAGCAAAGATGTTTGTTTTTCTCAGG
Organism: Juglans regia; assembly: GCF_001411555.2. Lineage (NCBI taxonomy): Eukaryota > Viridiplantae > Streptophyta > Magnoliopsida > Fagales > Juglandaceae > Juglans > Juglans regia. Next base: position 21,310,820 of record NC_049912.1, read on the forward strand.
AAAGGTGGCAATCTTTTTGCAGCGGGGGAAATCTAGAACTTTTTTTGTATTCTCTCATTTCCAGTGGTTTTCTGCTATTGTATTGAAGGGGGGGAATGTTCATGAGTTTTATCTTCTTTCTAGTCTACTAGAATGTAATTAGGTATCTCACTTTGTATACTTCCTGTAGACTTGGGCACCGTCTAGTTTCATTAACATCAATAAAGATTATTACTTATAAAAAAAAAAGGTGGCAATCTTTTTGTATTTTTGAGAAAAGTAGGAAGACAATGAAGTCTCTTTATCTTAGTGGAGGGATGGTGAATTGGATGGCTATGGTGGTGGAGTGTTTGAGGTCTTCTTGCAACATGGGATCTTGTTAGACTAAAAGGGAGGGGTTAGAGTTCTCTTGGTTCAACGCTGCCACAACTCGTATGGAACTTTTGTGAAATTTGTTGAGTATGGTACCGGAATTTGGAAGGGCATTATTGTGATCCCAGAAGGTTGGAAAGGGAGTGGATGGTCTGGTTTTGTGAGGAAAATGAGAGAGATGGTTGGTTTTCAACTCTTTGTTTTTGTTCTTGAGAATAGAGCTGCGATTAATGGTGGTGGTGCTACATAGGACTACAGTGGGAAAGAAGTGATCAGGGGCACTTCAAACATAGGGCTTCTTCTTCTCGTGAAGTTTCGTTCTTGTCGGTGTTGATGAAGCCGGTGACAGGGTTGACTGGTTCACCCCAGAATGGTGATAATGGTGATTATTGGAAGGATGGTCTTGTGCTGTAAGGAAGAAATAGTAAGGACAGCTTGAAAGGTGTGTCCCGACATAATTGTAAAGATGGCGGTGTCGATGGTTGGCCTTTCGAGGCAATGCAAAAGTTCGGAGAAGTAGAAGGGTCATTATAGGATATTCAAGCAAAGATTATTGGCTGGAAGGACATGTTTGAAGCTTTGTTGAAGAAGGTAGATGGGGGGTTTTGGGCTTGGGTTATGAGTCTTTGGGTCATAAGGAGCCTAATAAGGCGACGGGGGAGTCTATTGGGCTTAAGGTTTTTAACGATTAGGACGGATATGAGCTGGACAAAGGCAACATCAATAGGCCTGTGAAGTGGTGGGTTAAGAATCAACAAGGGCTGCCGAGACCCAAGTGCCCGAAAAGCGTGGTGGCTTAGCCCAAACAAACGACGGCTCCAATGGCTATGTCATCGACACAAAAAGGGTCGATGGCGGCAAGCAACTCTTATGGGGGGTACTCCAACGTCAAGGTCTTCTCTGGTGATAGGGTTGCCGACACCTTCTCTAGTTTCCTTGGCTAGGAAGGACGCATCTCATTGTAAGGAGAGCAGAGAGGGGTTGATTCCCTCTTTTTCTTCGTCACAATAGTGTTATGGTGATATAGGGCAAGTTGTAGGGGGCAGGTAGTGGAAGAGGGTGATCGTAGTGAGGGGTTAAGGGTGTCTGCCCCTGGGTTTGTTGAGAAGAATGTTTCTGGGGTACTTTGTACCCAGTTTAACAACTCAAATTTGCAGATGGTTCTTAGTGGAGGGGAAGGATATGAGTTCGAGAATCTGTTGAGATAATTGAATCTCAGGAGGATTCTGTTACTGACTTTTTATGTTCTATTGCTCTAGGCATTGAATGGACTAATTTTTCCTCTGATTGAGTGCTGAGAAAGTGGGATGAAATTAAGGATTGTGTGGGGATCTCTTGTGATGGATTTGAGGAACAATTTAGAGCTCTCCTTATAGCTATTGAAGCTAGTCAACCATCATTGGCATGGTCTTCTTCAAAAAAGGAGAGGGAATTGAAGAGATTATTGTGTTCCATCAACTATAATGTAAGGGAAGGGAGTGCGTATAGAGGTAAAGGTAAGGAGAGGGATGCCAACTATCATCTATGAAACCAAAGATCTTTTCTTGGAATGTTTGAGGGCTAAATGATTTTTGAAAATTTCTCTGGGTGAAGAATTTAATCCGTAAGTGGAGGGCTGATGTAATTTGCTTTCGGGAAACCAAATTGAAGTTTATTAATCAAACTATTGTCAATCGTTTGTGGAGCTGTCATTATATCGAGTGGGTTGCGATAGTTTTAAAGGGGGCTTTCGGAGGCATCATTGTTATGTGGGATAGAGGGGTTGTGGAATTAATAGAACTTTATGTGGGAGATTATGTGGTGGCTTGTCGTTTTAAGAATGTGGATGAAGGTTTTGAATGGGCTTTTGCGGGTGGTTATGGCCCTGGTGTGGGATGAAATGGCGGGTCTTTGCTGTTGGTGGGATCTTCCTTGGTGTTTTGGTGGGAATTTCAACATTACTCGGTTTCCTAGTGATCGAGTGGGGGATTCTCACATTTATCCTGCAATGACAGTCTTTTCAGATCTCATTTTTGAGCTGGATCTTATTTATTTACCTATGGCGGGTGAGGATTTTACGTGGTCTAATGGGAGGGCATGGTCTAGGCTGGACAGTTTTTGGTTTCTTCTTTCTTCGTAAGCACGTTTTCCTGATTTATGTCAGAAGAGGCTTCCGAGGATTTGTTCTGATCAAATGGAGCGCGTAGGTACTTTATATTTGAAAATACTTGGCTGGAGGATGATGACTTTATGGATAGGTGGTCTTTGTAGCATTTTTCTGGTACTTGAGTTTTGTTTTGGCTGGAAAATAAAAACTTTAAAACAAGACTTGAAGAAATAGAATGTGAAAAATCAGAGGAAGCATCTCTTGGAACAGCTGCTGCAGTTTTTTGAGGATAAGGAGTTGTTGGGGGAAATTTCAGGTGAGGATATGGAGTGAAAAAGAGGGGTGGTTGCTGATTTAGAGAAGATCACTCATATGGAGGAAATTTCTTGGAGGTAGAAATCTCGAGCTCTTTGGTTGAAGGAAGGCGACAAGTGTACAAAGTTTTTTCACCAAATGGCGAACTTTCATAGAAGAAATAATGCTATTGAGGTTCTTCATGTAGGTGATTGTATTCTTTCGGATCATTTGACTATTAAGGAACATATTGTGAATTTTTATGAGAAACTTTTTCAGGAGGAATACTCTTAGAGACCTAAGTTGGATGGGCTGGTTTTTGAGTCCATTGACCAGTTTAGTGCAAAGTGGTTGGAGAGAGCTTTTGAAGAAGAGGAAGTACTTGATGTGGTTAGAGGAATGACGAGGGATAAAGCTCCAGGCCTGGATGATTTTTCTATGGCTTTTTTTCAAGCTTGTTGGGATATTGTGCGAGAGGATGTTATGAAGGTTTTTCTTAAATTTCATTTATTTATGAAATTTAAGAAAGATTCCTAAAAAATGGGGGCTATGGAAATGAGGGATTTTCGGCCTATTAGTTTGGTCAATGGGGGTGTACAAGATCATTTCCAAGGTGTTAGCTAACTGCATGAGTGTGGTGGTGGAAAAGATTATTTTGAAATCTTAGAATGCATTTGTGAGGGGAAGACAAATTCTTGATTCGGTTTTCAAGAAAAGTGGTGATGGAAAAGGCATATGATCATGTTAACTGAGAGTTTCTCTTGTACTTGGGAAATATGATTTTGGAGAGAAGTGTTTATGGATTAAGCATTGTATTTCGACGGTCAGATTCTCGATTTTGGTGAATGGTTCCCCGGTTGGTTTCTTCAATAGTTCATGTGGCTTAAGACAAAGGGTCTCCTTTTCTTTTTGTTATTGTTATGGATGCTTTGAGTAGAATTATTGAAGTGGTGGTGGATGGGAGTTTAGAATTAACTTATGTTAGTCTGAAATAGTTCCAGTGGGTTCTGTATTGAATATTTTGGATTTGGCTAATATATTGGGTTGTAAGGTATCCTCGTTACCTTTGAGATATCTTGGTCTTCCTTTGGGCGTTTCTCACAAATCTTTGATGATTTGGGATGGTATGATTGAGAAGATTGAGAGGAGGTTGGTGGAAAAGGATATATTTGTCTAAAGGGGGAAGATTTTGATAAGGAGTATGTTGTCTAATCTTCCAACATATTTCCTTTCTATTTTTCCTTTGCTTGTGGGGGGCCAATAAAATTGAGGATTTTTCGGAATTTTTTGTGGGGAGGTAATGCGAGGAAAGAAAGTTTCACTTGGTTAGTTGGAACAATTTTTGCTCATTGGTTTCTTGTGGATGATTGGGGTTTGAAATTTGAGGCTTTTCAAGAAAGTTCTTGGGAAATGGCTATGGAGGTATCACCTTGAGAGGGATGCGTTATGGAGAAATATTTTTGATGTTAAATATGGGAGGATGTGAGGGAGTTGGTGTTCTAATGAAGTTAGAGGAGTGTATGGGGTGGGTTTGTGGAAGTCTATTTGGGTGGATTGGGGGAATATGTCAATCATTTTAAATACAAGGTGGGTGATGGATCATGGGATAAGGATTAATTTTTGTCATGATATTTGGTGTGGGGTTTCGGCTCTTAAGAATGATTATCCCTTCCTCTTTAGGATTGTTAGGGATCAAAATGCTGCAGTGGCTGATTCCTTTATTTGTTTAAACAATAATCTCCAATGGAATGCCAATTTTATTAGAGATGTGCATGATTGGGAAGTGAATGTTGTCTCTATTTTTTTGGAAGATTATATGATATGAAGATTGTTCAGAGAAGGGAGGATAGTTTGCTGTGGATTCATGTAGGAAATTCCAGATTTTCGAGTAGCTCCTTTTAAAAGGCATTAACTTGTCATTGTGTCAATAAATTCTCTTGGAAGTGCATTTGGAGATCTAAGGTGCCTATTAAGGTTGCATTTTTCTGCTGGTTGGCATCCCTTGGAAAAATTTTGAACACGGATAACTTGAAAAAGTGTGGATTATTTGTTGTGGATTGGTGCTTCATATGTAAGAAAGATGGTGAATCTATTGACCATCTATTTCTTCATTGTGAGGTGGCTAAGACTTTGTGGGATGAGATTTTTGGTAGGATGGGTATTGCTTGGGTGATGCCTAAGCAAGTGGTGGATCTTTTTGCATGTTGGCATGGTTTTAAGGGGTGAGTGATTGCATTGTTGACATATGGAAGATGATCCCTTCATGTTTGAATGGTGCTTATGGTTGGAAAGGAATGGTCGGTGCTTTGAAGATAGAGAATGCTCGATGGGAGAACTTAGAGAGTTTTTTCTTTAGTACTTTGTGTATTTGGGCAAAGGTTATTGTATTGAATGGAGATAATCTTCATGATTTGCTTTTAGCCTATTCTAGTTCCTAGCTTGTATTTATGTGTTTTCTCTTGTATACTTCTTGTGTACTTGGGTTATGCCTATTTACTTGTCAATAAAATTCTCTTATTACTTATAACAAATGAATATATATATATATATTCAGTTTTTTGTTGCACGTGGTTAAGAGGTAATTTCATTCACTTTACCAGAATGTATTACTTAGCATGCTAACACACATCCTTTTATATGAAACACATGAGTTTGTGATAATGTTACCTGTTTTAGGCTTGTCTAACTGTTTATTCAAAACTAATACACTGAAATAGTCTTAATTGTTTCAACATATAATATTCTGCATTGTTTTAGCATGTTACAGCTTATCATAATAGATGGCATCCTAAATAATCATGTTACAGGGTGCTTCGAATTTCACATCATAAACCAGCCTGGTTATTGTTTTAATTTAATATTTTGTTTGATTAGTTGCTGTTGCATTGTAGTTCAAGTGAGATGGCAGCTTCACATAATGTCGAGATGGAGGCTGCCAAGTTTCTTCAGAAACTTATTCAAGAATCAAAAGACGAACCTGCAAAATTGGCTACAAAACTTTATGTGGTGCGTTAGGTTTTTCTTAAATAAACTTTCTCAATGGCTTTCATTACTTTTGCTGTGTAATGCCATAATTTTATGGGCGTTTATATTTGCTATCATTGAGCCTTTCAGATATTGCAACATATGAAATCGAGTGGCAAGGAACATTCAATGCCATATCAAGTAATATCAAGGTAAAGAGTTTCAATCCATCCATAATTTTGTTTTATTTCTTCTGCCTCGAGTTGTCTTTTTGGAACTGCAAAAAATTGTAAAAGATGGACCAATCTATTCCCGCTAAGAAAGAAGTAAAGAAGAAGGAGCAGAAAAAACTATTTTTTTTTTTTATAAGTAAATGATTATATTGATATGAATAGGCATAGCCCAAGTAAACAAGATGGTATACAAAAGGTCACACCTAGTTAGAGAGAAGTATAGGAAACAGGAAAATCATGGAAATCGAGGCCACGACAATCTACAGCTGTGGCCCAAAAAAGAGTGCTAACAAAAAATAATCTATTTTGATCTGCTATGGAATTATTGACTGCCGCAAAACTAGCAACTAGCTCACGAGAATAATTTTCCCTAGCACTACTGCTCTGACTGTATATTTTCAGATCTTTTAAAAAGTTTGTGTTGTGGACATCACTTGAGATCTGTTAAGCTAGTTTCTTGAGGCTCTAAAAACTTAAGATCCCCCTGAACATGGTAGACAACCAAATATTTAAATCAAATTATATAGACTAAGTTTTTCAGATATGCAACTACATATGAGCTCTGATAAAAAGTAGTTAGTTAACTTTGCAACTCTTTTTTGAAGTAGTTTCTACTTTGAGAATTAAACATAAATCTGATGTTACAATAAATGGCTTGTAAAAAAATGATAAATATAATCACAATAATAACCAATCCATGAGGATCAAGTTGCAATATCCCTTTATTATACCTGGCTGAGGCATCCCAACTAGAACAAAGCAACTACGAACATGCAATGAGGAGTTCTAGAACCCATTTTAAAACAAGAAAACAAGAACAGAGCATACCCATAACTTTGTCATGGCATGGCATAGATATGGTGAGCGAAAGCAAGAAAAGAGATGGCAAATGAGTGGAAAAATGAAGGGGAATGCTTACCAGAGACATGGACTGGGGCTGTGGGTAGATGGAAAATAGAGAGGGATGGGCATGGATGAGGAGTTCTTAAGGCACAGAAATTTTGAGCTGAAAATAGAGGCGCTATGTTTGACACTTATTTTTTTTTCTAATAAAAATAGCATATGTCAGTGCCACGTTAGGGTGTGGGAATGCTTTTGTAAATGTATATGTAGAGAAAGAATTTCTCCACCAATAATTGCACACATGGGGCTTGTAATCTAACATAGAACTCCATCAAAGAAAAAACATCTAGCATGGAACGTGCAACTTGATGAGAGTTTCCCCCCAGTCTTTGCTGTCTTAGTTGATCTTGTGTTTAATTTAACGTGTGATAGTCCCTGTTAACTTTGTTATCATCGTTGTTTTTGGCATTTGTATAGTAGCAGGTGGAGATAGCAACTTGTTAACCAAGTGCTTAATCTTGATTGATTTGATGCGGTTCATTTTCTTTCTTCCAACACCACTCTTTTTTTTTTTTTTTTAGGGCCATGGAGACTGTTATTGATCAACATGGCCTTGACATTGAAGCTTTGAAGCTATCACGCCTTCCTTTGACCAGTGGTAATCAAATGGGTGATTCAACATCTGCTCAGTTTGCTGGTAAAAGTCTTGTATTCAAACTGGTATTGATGTTAAAATTGCTTACACTGGGGTGCATCATTTAGGATTAACCGTTTATAAATGGGAACAATTCTATTTAGGGTCATCACAACCAGGCGGGGTTGCAAAAGATTCAAAAGTGGGCTTGGCCGAAAATGAGATGTCTAAAGTTGACCCATTTACTTCAAACAGGCCACCTGTTGGCCCAAGCAGTGCAGGACATGATTATTATCAAGGATCTGTGGCTCATCGGAATAGTCAGTCTTTTGATCATGAAAGTCCATCTAGTTTGGATTCTAGGTCTGCCAACTCAAAATCACAAGAAAGGCAGCAGAGAGATGGTAAAAAAGTCACCACAAAGAGGAAGAGGGGAGATACATCATTACAAGTGGAACAGAATATTGATAACAAACTTGATACTCGAAACGCTGGTGTCAATCCAAGGAAGGGGAAGATGAACAAGGTTGAACCACCTGCGAGTCTTTCAGTTAAAGGGGGTGAGAATACCAACTTTAATGTGGTTCCAAGTAGTGGCCAAATGGAACATTTTGCATCTTTGTCTGGTAGCATGAGACCAACGCTTAGAGCCAAGCAAGAGGGCCAGCATATGATAGAAAAGCAGATGGAGTCGGCAAATATAAGCAATTCAATGCGGTTTTCTTCTAATGTTGCTCCTGGTAATATGACAGCGGAGATTCCGACACAGCAGTCAACAGCTCCGTCTCTTGGAACAAGTAAAGAGATGCAAATATCTTGTGTCAATTTCATGGATTTAAATTCGTTGAAAAAATATACATCTAAGTTTTATAACTGAAAATCTGGAAATGTTTCAAATTTATTCAGGATCATGTAACCAGCATGTTAAATAATCTAATTCTAATGATATTGGATGGTTCATGTTGGTTATGATTAAATTTTGTCAGAAAGTCTATTCTGGAGTAATATAGTTTCTTTTGGTTTACCCCCAATATTTGGGATTGAAAATTGCTCATTTAGGAGCCGAAGATTTTGGTCTAAATTTGTCCTGGGACTGAATAATGATATCTCTTATGAAGTATTGCTGGAATTTCACAGGTGCTTTTGGAAAGGTTCAGGGAGGGATGCCTGTTGCCTCTAGCTCTTATCCGGCAGTAGACCCAGGATTCTCAAGTCCAATGCAATTCAGTGGTTCTTTGGGGCCTGGAGTAGGAAGTTCTAACATATCAGTCGATGCGAACAAGGTTGTTCAGGCACCTACTTTCTATTCACGATTATGGTGTAGAAGAAGAATTTCTATATTTCCTTCTTTCATGGTTTTTTGTCCTCTCTGGCAGTTTCTTTGCTTAAAGACTAATAGTTTTTGGATGTCAACTTCAAATACATAAATTCTCTTTGAGAGATGAAAACTTCTTTGGTGCTCAAAAGTGCTTGGATGGAAAATGAAAAATTTTCCTAGAAGGTCAAGAATTTTTTAGTACCGAAACAAGGCATAAACTGTTTGGTGGGAGCTTTTTCTTGAACTGGGACTGATGGTTTTTCTCTTCATTTAGCAACTGGCCCTCTTGCATGACAAAAACAAGGGATAAAATCTGCCTGTTGATGTTGTTGTAACTGTGATATTAGGTGGCTGGTATGCAAAGCATGCATATTGGTTAATCCATATGTATTCCTCAAATTTGGTGTATTTGAATTTAGCGAAATCATCACAATGAGAATGCTAGAAAAGTTGGCTGTGGGAGCCTCTTTTGCCCTTTGAGGTGCTCCTATGCCTTGTCAATTCTAATAAGATCATTGATAACTTATAAAAAAAATTCTTGAGGTGCTCCTCTTTTATGTTCACATTTTCTCTCGTTCGCGGTGAATTTAAAAAAAAAAAGGAAAATGAAATAAGTTGACTGTAGGAGCCATTTGGATTATTGAGTGAATTATATAGGCTTCCTAAAGTTTTCTCTAACATGTTTTGTATATTAGTTCTGTAGAATGTTTTATTTTCCTAACCTCGGAAGTTTTTGCGGTCACAAAGATAGCATTGCTATATTGTCTTATATGTATTTTAAATGTGAAATGGATGGGAAGTATGTTCTAAGGTCTTATCAAAAGCTAGTTCAAAGTTATTTGTCTATATTGTAGTGCTGTATTCTGTTTGAAATGGATGGAAACCCTGTTCAATTTTTTTCTCCCCTCTTTCCTAGAAAAAGGCAGTTAGCACCCTCCCCTACCCGGACGAGGTGGAAAATGAAAACCCCAGCCCCGTGCTGACCTCCTGTCCACCTGTACCTGCTGAACAGGCGGGCGGATTACTCAAAACTCCATTTGGCACCCCGCCAATAAACTCCATCTAAACAAGACCACCTTCGAAGCGACCATCTGTCTCTGTGCGTGGCATCCAAAATCCAAACAACAAACAACCATAGATTCAAACCTCCGACTCTGGAACTCATGACACCCATGGCTGTGGGTCTCTTGGGCTGGAATTCAAGAGACTCACGACCACCCATGGTCATGGGTCTCTTGGCCTGGAATAAGAAGAAGAGAGGAGAAATGCATGTCGGCTGGCTGGTAGTTCTTTTTAAGAACTTACATGAAGGTTAAGTGGGCTTGCCACCTGCCCGCTTAACCAAATAACAAATTATATTCTGCCCTCTCAGTCCACTGGGCAGGCTGGGTGGGTCTGGGTGACCTGCCTCCCAGCCTTACTCCTTCCCTTTGTCTTTTCACTAATTTCACATAGACTTCTATTGATGTGGAATTTGATTTCAAATTTGTCTATCCACATTCTCTTGTTCAAATCTTTATGCATTTAGTGTTCTAGCTTGCTTTTGAAATGGACGACCAAATACTATTATGTTAGAATTTCATTCTTTTCCAATTACCTTTTCCACGAATATTCTTGTATGGTGCTGGGAATGGGAAGTGCAAATTTTCAAGATACATGTTTATAAGTCCTATTTTATGCTCTTTGGTTTATGAGGGAATGAGGTACTTATTGTAGGTCTTAATTTTCGTAATAGCCCCAAAGTGTTCCAATTGTTTCATATATTAGGGATTGGCGACTACTTTAGCTTCCTCTTGCTGCAATGTGTGATAATGTTAGACCCCCTCTTTTACTGCAGTCTAAGTTGCACAATTTATTTTTTCTGTACTTCTTTTTAAGTGTCTCCTGTGTACTTGGGCTATGCATATTCCTCATCAATGAAATCTTTATTTGCTGATAAAAAAAGTGTCTTCGGTGATAAGAAATGGTGTAGGAAGAAAGAAGATTATACGCTCTCCAGCCTAAAATGTGTCTTATTTTCCTTTTGTGTATGTAGATACACACTTCAAAAAGGTCAAACCCTTATTGTCTTCATCTTCTTTAGGTATTTTGGTAAAGTAGTGCACCGACTCTTTCCTATTTAACTTGTTGCTGTTTTAAAGCAAGACTCCCATTATAGGATGGAGGGAGCAGGAAAAGAGATGAAGGGAGATCTCATCCAAATAATACTTGTTTCTAGAAGATTATTACAATTGATTTCTTTTTGCTCAACATATTTTTAGTGCACACAAGTCAATCTTACTTATGGTCATTTTTAATTCCTAGTGGGCTCACTCTTTTCTTTATGCTTGGTTTATGTGTTGTGATCTTATTGATGTAGATGATGTTTGAAAATTTTCCCTCATGTATCATCATATCTAACTCCGCCATAAAAGCTTTGTATGTGCACCAACTTGCCAGCATAACTTAATGTTTTTGTCAATAGAGTGGCAGGCAAAACAGTGTTTCAGAAATGAGTATGCTTAGGGGTGGGGCTACTAGAGATACAGGGAAAGCTCCACTTCCCCATGCTCCCATGGCCTCTGGCATGCCTTTCAGAGAACAACAGTTGAAACAGCTTAGAGCCCAGTGCCTTGTCTTTTTAGCATTCAGGTTGGTGGCATTTCTTTAGCATTTGCTATTGCTTTTCCTTATAGAAACCCTCCAGTTTCAAAGTTAGGTTGTTATAAGCAGTGGTTTTCTATTTGCAGAAATGGTTTGTTGCCAAAGAAGCTGCATCTTGAAATTGCACTTGGAAATTTCTTCCCTAAAGAAGGTAACTAATATTTATTAATTTTTCTTGATTGGTCTTCACTTATTGACTTGGAAGAATTCAGGTGGCAATACAGATGGACCTTGCAAGGAGCTGATTGACCATAAGGGGAAAGCTCAGTCTTTGAATGAGCCAAGTAGCAATCCTGATGTTATGATGCCGTTTGTAAGGCCCAACACAGCAAGGGAAACTGATCTAATCCCTCCAGTTGCCTCATCTACTGGAAGACTCATGGAGGCTGACTCCTTCCCAAAAGAAGGTGAGAGTCTAAAAGTGTCAGAGGACAAAAATGGTCCAACTTCTGACATTTCTGTACTTGCAGAGGAAAAGAAACATGTTATAGTTGCGAGAAAACCTGAGGCTGTAACACATAGTCAGGAAATAGCAGCTTCACAGGCATATCTAAGCATGGGATCACAGCACCCAGATTCTTTCGATATGAGGGGGGCATTTGCTGTTAGTAATCCTGTGGAAGATGTTGAGATTGGCCATCAGCAAGTTGGAAGAGCTAACCTAGCTGCTTCTACAATGGGCATCAATAAGCATATGAACCCAGAGATAAGTAGCTGGACTGGAATTGGCATTCATAATGAAGTTTCTAGAGGTCCCTTACTGGCCCCTTCTCCTCAGTATGAATCCATGCCAGAAAGAAAAGATGGTAATCCTAGTCATTTTCAAAACCTTGGTACTTGTAATGTTTCATAGAATCAATGTGCAGATGATCATTCATCTTCTTTTTCTCTAAAAGAGCATTTGAAATCTGTTTCAGGAGTTGACAACGATCATCAAACTGCAATTCAAATGAAGGATGCCAATGTGATGTCAAAAAGTAAGAACCATGGCTATAAATTGGTCCACAAAACAATTCCTATTGATGGCATGCTAAAATTTGGTATTTTTTACCTATAAAAAATGTTTTTTTTTTCCCTGCAGTACAAGATGAGGAAGATCAGTCAGTATTTGCTGATATGTCACCTTCTCCAAAGTACACCATGTCAGAAAAATGGATTATGGATCAGCAGAAAAAGAAACTCCTAGTTGAGCAAAGTTGGGCACTAAAACAGCAAAAGGCAAAGCAAAGAATTGCCACTTGTTTTCACAAATTAAAGGTTTGTTATAAAACTTGTACATTGGTGCTTGTGCATCAATAAGCATGGATAAAGATGATGTTAACTTTTCTGGTTACTTCATTTTCTTTAATAAGTAAGAATTCTGGTTACTTCTTTAAAGATGCCTCTGTTATTTTCCCGTCTTTGGAATGGTATTGATTGTTAATTATTTATTTATTAGTATTAGTGCAGGATAATTTTTTTGATTGGTAAACAAGATTTTATTGATATTAGTGCCAAATAATTGATCTGTAGATCAATGGAACAAGATCTTCAATTTTATTAACTTGGGTTCATAGTGTTAAAGGACTGGGCTTTTTATTATCTTTGAAGAGGCATTTTGGCATTGTTGGGTTTCAGGCTTTTAGGCAATGTTTGATGCAATGGTAGCCTTGAACTACCTGATTAAAAGGAGCTTTTGCTGGCTCAAAGGGTTAGCCTTTGTGAAAGAATAGCCAGTCCTTAGTCTAATTTTTTCATCAGATCTATATGTTATTTTCCAAGAAAGGGATTTTTAGTGTTCACTCTTTCTATAATGGTCTTATTCCTCAAAATAACAACCTCTTTCCTTTGATGAGCATGTGGCAGACTATGGTCCCTTCGAGAGCTGTGTTGTTTGATTGATTGATTCTACGTGTAAGAGGAGTGAAGAGTCTGTTGATCATCTTTACTCCATTGAGATGTTGTTAGTGCTTGTGGAATGACTTCTTCAGTTGGTTTGGTTTGGCTTGTGTCACCTCTAGAAGAAGAGTGAACCTTTCTTACTCTTGGAGGTTGTTAGGTGGCATCTCACAAATTGAAGCAGTGTGGAATATAGTTCCTGCTTGCTTCATATGGCGTATTGGAGGAAACAATGATAGAGATTTTGAGGACCGTGAACTGACACTGTAGGAATACAAAACTTTATTTCACAATACTCTATCCTTTGCACAGATTCTGTAGACTTTAATAGGCTGAATTTTGTGACTTTCTTTTATCTTTTTCCTAGTCTAGATAGACGTCTCTCTTGTATACTTAATGCTTGCTTGGGTTGTGCCTTTTGCGCTTCTTAATGAAATTTTATTACTTATCTAAAAAGGAAGGTCTTTTGTTTTTTTTTTTTTGGGGTGAGGAACCGCAATTTGAATCTTGTTTAGGACGGAAAATATTCATCTAGGCGATAATGTTTTTTTCCTAATTCAAATAGTGCACAAAAATGCAATAGACAATTTTTTTTTTTTTGCACCGGGTGCTGAGAACAGTGTTCTCACTAATCTTGGGGGTGCATAGGCCCTCGGCAAAGAGTTTCCCACAAGTGCACCTCGGGTAATGCAATGGGAAAATCCCCCAGTCCGATGACCCCCAGAGATTGTTTGCACCCATTGGGATTCGAACCTTGGACCTTGAAGGGAACATACCACCAAGGCCAAGGTCTTTACCACTTGAGCCAACCCCTAGGGGTTGCAATGGACAATCTAAAAATGCCAAATCATTGTTATGGATTGGTTTGTGTGTGCAAAAAGAGTGGGGAGCCTGTTGACCATTTATTACTTCATTGTGAAATTACCATGACTCTATGGAATGACTTATTCCCTAGAGTGGAGTTAGCTTGGGTGATGCTGAGAAGGGCGGTTGATTTTCTACCAAATTGGAGAGGGCTTCATGGTAATTCACAAATTGCAGCAATTTGGATGATGGCCCTAGTTCGTCTATGGTGGTGCCTTTGGATGGAGAGGAATGAAAGAAGTTTTGAAGATTGTAGGTGGTCAATGGACAAGCTTAGAACATTGTTCTTTAATACTTGGTCAATTGCAATAGATTTTAATGACCAGAATATTCATGACTTTCTTGTATCCCTACACAATCATGCTTAGGTGTTGCTCTTGTATATGTCCAGTGTACTTGAGCTATGCCTATTTTTCTCTTATATACGGATTAAAAAAATTTGTGTATGTACTATGCACATATATATGCACATACATATACATTTACATATGTATGTATATATATATATATATATGTTGCTAAGCAGAATGCATTGAAAATATGCTTTGTTAGTAGGGCAATCTTTGTAAAAATACTTGACTTTGCATTTGGCCCATGTTATTTACGGTGCAGGAAAATGTGAGCTCATCTGAAGATATATCTGCAAAAACCAAAAGTGTCATAGAACTGAAAAAACTGCAACTGCTGGATCTTCAACGCCGTCTCAGGAGGTAATTGAGCTTTCTTAAGTTGCTTACAAAAATTATTTATTTTCTTTATTATGTTGACACTAAATTTATTTTGCTGCATTCAGGGATTTTCTGAATGATTTCTTCAAACCAATTACAACTGAAATGGATCGCTTGAAATCATGTAAGAAACATAAACATGGTAGGAGGATAAAACAAATTGAAAAGTTTGAGCAGAAAATGAAGGAAGAGCGACAAAAGAGAATTCGTGAGAGGCAAAAGGAGTTCTTCAGTGAGATTGAAGTTCACAAGTATGCATTTTGTCTCTTCAGTCAAGACTATTTGGTTTGCGCATTTTATCTTATGATGCAACTGTTGGTTTCTTCACGTGTTTCTTAATCATGGTGCTTTTTTAGCACAATGTGTACACTTGTTGACCCACTTGATAACCTGAACTTTAGGGAAAGACTCGATGATGTATTCAAAATTAGGAGAGAACGTTGGAAAGGTTTTAATAAGTATGCGAAGGAGTTCCATAAAAGAAAGGAACGCATTCATCGGGAAAAGATTGATAGAATCCAGCGTGAAAAGATTAACTTATTGAAGATCAATGATGTGGAGGGGTATCTGCGAATGGTGCAGGTTTGATTACTCTTGCTAGATTTTTTATGGATGTTAAGGCAGCAGGATCATTTTATTGTCTTGCATAACATTGTCAAGGCTTGTGTTAGGATGCCAAATCAGATCGTGTTAAGCAACTTCTCAAGGAGACAGAGAAGTATCTTCAAAAGCTTGGATCCAAGCTGCAGGAGGCTAAGTCTGTGGCAGGACGCTTTGAGCATGATATGGATGAGATAGGAACTTCAAGTGTTGTTGAGAAGAGTGAAAGTATTTTTGAAAATGAAGACGAAAGTGATCAAGCAAAGGCAAGTTTGTTCTTTGTGAACTTAATAGAGTTTATATCAGTTTTTACTGATATTGTTATTGTGTATTTGTTTTACAGCATTATATGGAAAGCAATGAGAAGTACTATTTGATGGCTCATAGGTATTATGTTACCTTTTTATCTTATACTTGGCTTTTGCTGTCACTTTGCTTGCTGCTGAATATTGGATTATTTCAACTTGTAATAGTCTTTCAGCAGTGGCTATAAGTCAGCCTTCATTCTCCTTTTCATTTTCCCTTTTGTCTTCAGAAAGTTTTGCTCTTTTTCCATACAGTTTGAATTTTTATCTTTCCTTGTGAAATCTGGATTCCTCAAGGCCGCTTATCTAGCTATCAATTTTCTTGGTTAATAATTTGTAATATACTTCTGCCAAAAATCTGACTATCTTGGTTGATCGCTGCAGTATAAAAGAGAACATTGCCGAGCAGCCGTCTTCCCTTCTGGGAGGAAAACTGAGGGAGTAAGTTAAATGTGCACTCTCTAATTCTATTTATGTATCTTAGCTTGGCTTTTCTTTGGTTAATGTATTTTGGGGTGGCTCTTTGCTGTTGATGTGCGCACGCAAGTTTGCTCTTTATTGATTTTTTGTGGGTTTGAGTTCTTTATGACTTCAGTTTTTTGCCTTCAGGTATCAAATGAATGGACTAAGGTGGTTGGTTTCACTTTACAACAACCATTTGAACGGAATTCTTGCTGATGAAATGGGCCTCGGTAAAACTGTTCAGGTATGCTCTGGTTTTGAAGCTGTAATACTCTGGCAGTAGTCTATTTTTTAGTTAGTTATTACGCCTCATGTTTGTATATGTATTAACAATTTCAATTGTTGGTTCGTAGGTTATTTCTCTAATATGTTACCTCATGGAAACCAAAAACGATAGAGGGCCTTTTCTTGTGGTCGTTCCTTCTTCAGTTCTACCTGGATGGGAGTCAGAAATCAACTTCTGGGCCCCTGGTGTACTCAAAATCGTCTATGCTGGGCCTCCTGAGGAGCGGCGTAAACTATTTAAGTAATGACTTGTGAATGCTGACTACTGTTTGCCCTTTTGGGTATTTTTTTTTTCGAAATTTTATCTGATCATTTATGTGCTGTTTATGTGCTCAGCTGTTCCTTTGTATTTGTAGGGAAAAAATTTTTCATCGGAAATTCAATGTCCTTTTGACAACATATGAGTATCTGATGAATAAGCATGATAGACCAAAACTAAGTAAAATAGATTGGCATTATATTATAATTGATGAGGGTCACCGCATAAAGAATGCTTCTTGTAAATTGAATGCTGAATTGAAGCACTATCAGAGCTCTCACCGATTGCTGTTAACTGGAACTCCACTACAGGTCAGGGGCTATTCCTTTCCATTCTTAGTCTGCTTTAATATAAGAAATATACTTATTATAATATCGTGTGTGAGCTCGGTGTGTCTCTTGCTTTGCTGCTGTTGTTGTTGGCTTTTTTAAAACGTCATAATTTATAGGATTTGTTGACTAATTTGTTATCACTCTCTCTATGTCTCTGTCTCTCTCTGTTTGCAGAACAATCTCGAGGAATTGTGGGCACTACTTAATTTCTTGTTGCCTAATATTTTTAATTCTTCGGAGGACTTTTCTCAATGGTTCAACAAACCGTTTCAGAGTAATGGTGATAATTCGCCTGATGAAGTAAGGCATTATGCTTCTGTTCTTAAGACATTAACTCTCTCCCCCCTTCTCTCTCTCTCTCTCTCTTAAATTCTATTGCATTAACTTCTGGAACTCTAATGGTTGATGATGCATGCAATGTGACAAGGCCTTACTGTCTGAGGAGGAGAATCTTTTGATCATAAACCGACTTCACCAAGTACTTCGGCCATTTGTACTTCGGAGGCTGAAACACAAGGTACTTAATATTATATAGCGCACACAGCAATCACATTGAGTTGTTGGGAGGTTTTCTAACTATATGTTGATGCATTGGAGTTGATTCTTGTTAATGAAGCAGGGCACTGTGTCGATGGCTGTAGTGGTCCTGATTTATGATGTAGTTGTATATTTCATAGAATTTTGAAGTTAACGTTTTCCATGTCTGCGACACATCCTTTATGTCCATAAGAATGCTGTGGTACTAGTGGTTCAGTGTATTCTGTTCTTATGTTGCAGAGTCAGACCGGATACTGAGAGTCTTATTTTACTGATTTGTTTTTGTAAATATAGTGAAATTATTGATGTTGTGATGATATTACTGTTAAAAACTGATTTATAAATTGATTTATAAATTTTCCTTGCGATGGATTATTTTTTTTTTGATAATTGTAAGTATATTAATAAAAGAATAGGCAAAAGCCAAGTTCAGTACAAATAATGTCCTAGCTAAGTAGGAACATTGAAAATAAGGAAAGCATGGAAATCTTGGCCATTGAAATTAACAGAATGGGCCCAAGTACATAGGGTTCTAAACAAGAAAGCCTTTAGTTCATCTATTGATCTTTCCTTGTCTTCAAAAGTCCGTTCGTTACGCTCCTGCCATAGACACCACATGACACAAATGGGCACCATTTTCCAAATAGCCTTGATCTGTTTGTTACCTCTTAAATCTGTCCAACTAGCCAACATCTCCACCACGGACTTGGGCATAACCCATCCCAAGTCTAATCTTCTGAATACTTCATTCCATATCCCTCTAGCTATATCACAATGTAGTAGAAGATGATCCACCGATTCACCCTCGTTCTTGCACATACAGCACCAATCAACGATGATCACTCCTCGTCTTCTCAAATTATCTGTTGTGAGTATCTTACCCAAAGAAGCAGTCCACACAAAAAACGCTGCTTTGAGGGGTGCCTTGTGTCTCCAAATCCTTTTCCAGGGGAATTGGGTTGGCTGTTCTTGTGTTAAGGATTTATAATACGAGCGAACCGAGAATAAGCCTTTCCCCGTGTGTATCCACCACAACCTATCAGCTTGATGATTGCTGCGTTTGAGAGAATATAAGAGGCTGAAAAAGGATGCAAAAATATCAACTTCCCAATCATGTGCTGCCCGGGTAAAGTTAATATTCCATTGAATTTGTTCCCCCACTATTACCATAACTTCCTCCACGGATACATCATTATCACTTGCCACCCTAAAGAGAATAGGGAATAGATCCTTTAAAACCCCATTACCACTCCAATTATCATACCAAAATTTGATCCTAGTCCCATTTCCAAGACAAAATCTTATATGCCTGGAAAAGACCCCCCAACCTCTTCTTATATGTTTCCACAAACTCACACCATATGTCCCATTCACTTCATTGGTACACCATCCCCCCCATAATTCACCATATTTGCTCTCGATCACCAGTTTCCATAATGCTTCAGGTTCTTTATGGTATCTCCACAACCATTTCCCAAGTAATGCCCGATTAAAGCTTCTCAAATTTCTAATGCCCAACCCGCCAGAAGAGATAGGTCTACAAACATTTTCCCACCTGACTAGGTGAAATTTAAATTCTTCCCCCATACCTCCCCATAGGAAATCTCGATGTAGTTTCTCAATGCGAACTGCCACACTTGCTGGGATAGGAAACAAGGATAGAAAGTATGTCGGTAAATTAGATAACGTACTCTTTATCAAGGTAATCCTACCGCCTTTTGACAAATACATTCTCTTCCATCCTGCTAATCGACGCTCTACTTTCTCAATCACTATATCCCATATAGGAATCGCTCGTGAGACAGACCCCAATGGAAGACCAAGGTATGTCATAGGAAGTGAAGCAATCTTACACCCCAGAGTATTAGCCAACTGTCTTATCCGTCGCACACCTCCAATAGGCACCATCTCTGATTTATCCAAGTTCACTTTCAACCCTGAAGCTGCTTCAAAACAAAGGAGAAGGGCCTTTAAGACGCGAATCTGATTGTTGTCTGCCTCGCAAAAAATAAGAGTATCATCTGCAAACAATAAATGTGAAATATTAATTGATCCTCCTCCCGGGGATCCTATTGAATACCCATTCAGACACCCGTTTGCAACCAGAGCTGAAGTCATTCTACTCAGAGCCTCCATTACAATGACAAAAAGTAATGGTGACAACGGATCTCCTTGTCTAAGGCCTCGTGTACTATTAAAAAAACCCGTTGGACTTCCATTTATCAGCACTGAAAATTTTGATGTAGAAATACACCAACGGATCCATGATCTCCATCTTTCCCCAAATCCACATCTCCTTAGGAGATCTAGTAAAAATTCCCAATTTACGTGATCATACGCTTTTTCCATGTCTAGTTTGCATAAGACCCCATTTCTACCATCTTTTAGTTTGCTGTCCAAAATTTCATTTGCTATAAGTACAGCATCTAGGATCTGTCTATCCTTGACAAAAGCATTTTGAGGCTTTGAAATTATCTTTCCCACTACCTCACTAAGGCGTTTTGCGAGAACCTTGGAAATGATCTTGTAAACCCCATTTATTAGGCTAATGGGTCGGAACTCCCTGATTTCTTCAGCCCCAACTCTCTTTGGGATCAAAACAAGAAATGTGGCATTTAGGCTTTTCTCGAAATGTCCAGCTTCATGAAACTCCTGGAACACCAACATGAGATCATCTTTTAGTATATCCCAGCAAGTTTGAAAAAAACCCATAGAAAACCCATCAGGACCCGGAGCCTTGTCTTTGGCCATCTTCCTCACCACTTCGAAAACCTCACCCTCCTCAAACGGCCTCTCCAAATGAATACCATCCCTAGGCCCAATAGTGTCGAAGGCTAATCCATCAAGCTTTGGTCGCCACACCTCCTGTTCAGTAAGTAGTTGTTCAAAGAACCCAACTACATGATTATTAATTCTCTGTTCATCCTTGCACTCTGCCCCATCTATCTTCAGCATCTCAATATTATTAGATCTTCTGTGTGAATTAGCCACTCTATGGAAGAACTTAGTGCATCTATCGCCTTCCTTCAACCATAGTGCTCTCGACTTTTGCCGCCACGAAATCTCTTCTAGTAGAATGATCCTCTCCATATCTGCAACCATCTCTAGTTTTTTAATCATTTCGTCCTGTGATAAAGACCTGGACTCTTGAATCCTATCCATTTCAGCGATCTCCCTTGTCTTGGTTTTCTTCTGTTCCCCAATGTCTCCAAAAGACTGTCTATTCCATAATTTTAAATCTTGTTTTAAAGCTTTCAATTTCCTCGCCAGAATAAAACTTGGAGTGCCCTGAAAATGATAAGCTGACCACCACTGTTTGACCCTATCAACAAAACTTTCTGTTTCTAGCCACATATTTTCAAACTTAAAATACCTACGTCTTCTTTGAATCCCACCAGAATCCAACATAATTGGCCAATGATCCGAACATAGTCTAGGCATTCTTTTTTGCCAAACCTCCGGGAAGTGATTTTCCCACTCAGGAGAAATTAAGAATCTATCTATTCGAGACCAGGACTGATTATTAGCCCACGTACCTAAGCCTCCCGCCATAGGTAGATCCACAAGATTCAACTCAAAAATACATTCTGAGAATTCAGTCATAGCTGGCCTTAGTCTTCTATTACCAAAGCTCTCACTAGGGAATCTTGTTACGTTAAAATCTCCTCCAATACACCATGGAAGATCCCACCAACTGTATACTCCAGCTAATTCATCCCATAGAAGTCTACGATCTATGTCTGAATTTGGACCATAAACCCCTGCAAATGCCCACAAAAATCCATCCGAGATGCTCATAAACGAGCATGCTACCGTAAAAGCCCCAATATACTCCTCCTTTTTCTTCACTACCCTTTGATCCCACATTACCAAAACACCACCTGAAGCCCCATTAGCTGCCAAGTAAACCCACTCCACGTGTGTGCAGCTCCATACACTTCTTATAATACTAGTGGTGATAGCTTTCAACTTCGTCTCCTGTAAACAAACAATGTCCGCCTTCCATTCTCTCAACAAGTTTCTCACTTGAAGTCTCTTACTCAACACATTTAGGCCACGGACATTCCATGAAACTATTTTTGGTTTCATTTGGGAAGGGCCAGCCCCTTTCCTTTAGACCTTTCCCTACTAGAATTACCTTCAGAGTTCATTGACCAAGTCAACCTCCTAAGCTCTCGCTGTTTTTTGGATCCTATTTTCTTATGTTGTTGATGGCCTGCTTCAATGGCTGTGAGGAGTGCCATGAATTGCTCCTCATACCCTTCACATTTCAATCCCACAATATCCTGAATATCTTTTACTGTTTTAAAAACCCAATCTGAAGCATTCGACTGATCTGGGAAGAGACAGCTCAACGGGAAAGGATTTTGAATTTGAAATTCCTGTAGTTCCTGTAGTTCCTCCAGACCTACTTCATCCATGGTATTTGACACCTGAATAATTCTCTGAGAATTTTCCTCATCCGAAAGGAATAAATCTTCACTTGCCGAATCTCCCCTTTCACTATCCCTCCTAGAAACGTCTTCGTTGAAAGGCTCAGAAGTGTCCGTCGGACCTTCATCACCCCCCCCACACCCCATCGGCGCGTTCTGTGCACACAGAGGAGGAAGAACAACGCTCGGAGTCGATGGATTATCTTACAAGCAAATCTGCCCTACAATGATATTGTTGGTCAACAGTGATCTTGTAACTGGAATTATTACACTAATTTTACCCATTTTTAGCGCATGATGTAAAGCATTTCCCTTATCAGGGCTTATGAACCAAGTGTGAAGAGTCTTCCCCCCCCCCACCCCCCTCCTTTTTTAATCTACAGCCATTTTGGTTATGGTGGTTATGGAAGTGATTCTTGAATTTTTGTTTTGGTAGGTTGAAAATCAGCTGCCTGAAAAGATTGAGAGACTTATAAGATGTGAGGCCTCTGCATATCAGAAGCTTTTGATGAAGAGAGTTGAAGAAAATCTTGGTTCTATTGGAGCTTCAAAGGTTTTCTTTGTAGTTCATTATGTTTTCTATCTACTGCTGTCCTTTTTCTTCTCTTTTTCTACTCAGCAACTTTTATAGATTAATTCTTTCAGATGACTACCATTATGTACTCTAATGTTGAATGCTCAATTTTCTCAGGCTCGAACTGTCCACAACTCTGTTATGGAGCTCCGCAATATATGCAATCATCCATATCTCAGTCAACTTCATGCAGAGGAGGCATGCCCTTTACATATCCATTAATCTCTTAAGAGGCCCCAAGATTCAAAGCCCTTATATTTCTGTCTCTATTGTTTGCCCATATTGGTTTGACCCTAATGTTAGATTGTGGTTTTTAGGTTGATAATTTAATACCTCAGCATTATCTGCCACCGATTATTAGACTGTGTGGGAAGCTTGAGATGCTTGATCGGTTACTACCCAAACTTAAAGCAACAGATCATCGGGTATGGTATTCTTAAATATGTTTCTGACAATATATGTTATAATAGTTCCCTATGCCAATTTTAAACACACATATCCCAGTATTCAGGAGCATTTACATTTTTTATTTTTAAAAAGTTTCGTGGCTTGTTCCTTTAAGTCGTGTCGCCAATTGCGTTTCTTGCCCCAGCATTAGGCACTTAGATTTTTTTATTTGATTTTTTTAATTGGAACATATGCATCATGTTCCTACTTGTACGCTACTACATATATTAGTTGACCATCCTTATTGCTTTTTCAATTTGATAATTAGATGAGATTTGAGAACAGTGAACGAGTTGTTGATTAAAATATATTTATTTCCCATTAGTTTTTGCCTCCTTCCTTCACCATTAAATTTTCTGGTGGCAATCCTGATGTGAAGCATTCTTAAAACAGTCCATATGCAAGCTTGGGCTGATTTATCTATTCCAGTACTGTCTTTTTATATATAGGACTTCAAGTACCTATCTTTTCTTTAACATGATTCTGAGTTTATTAGTTAGGAAGGTGGTTAACATGCTAGAAATCAATGCTTTTTATAGCTTTGACATGAACTCGAAATGTTGCAGGTTCTTTTCTTTTCCACAATGACTAGGCTGCTTGATGTCATGGAGGAATATCTTAATTTGAAACAATATCGGTACCTTCGATTGGATGGGCATACATCTGGGGGTGATCGTGGTGCCCTTATAGATCTGTTCAACCGACAGGATTCGCCCTTTTTTATTTTTCTGCTCAGGTTGTAATTTATGTCCGATAAATTCTAGGCACTTCATCTTTCTAGTTTGTGCTTCTTTACTGTGTGCGGCAGGGCTGTAGGAAATAAGAAGTTTGCAAGCTATGATGCACCTTGTCACCAAAAATGAAATAAGAAATTATACAAGCTATGATGTACTTGCTGTGTGCATGAGTAGTTTATGCATGTTTAGGCTGAAACTGACATTTTGATCTGGGATTTTAGTATTCGAGCTGGTGGTGTTGGAGTGAATCTTCAAGCTGCTGATACTGTGATCATATTCGACACTGACTGGAATCCACAGGCACTATACACATTTCTGTTCCTTGATTTGTTTGTCTGGATGATCGTGTAGTGGGGGATTTAAAGCTGGTTATTTATTCATTTATTTGTGTTTTTGGCATATTACCAGGTGGATCTGCAAGCGCAGGCGAGGGCTCATAGAATTGGCCAGAAGAGAGAGGTGCTTGTTCTTCGATTTGAAACTGTAAGTAATTTTGCTTTCGGTTATGTTGTCACATTACCTTTTGGATTATAAGTTTGCTCATTGTTTTAGAGGTTTGTGATTTATATTATGTTGGTTGTACACAATATTTGGCACAACCCGTCAATAGTATTGTAAAAATTGTTGATGAGCTCTCTCAGACACTGGTGATGCCACATAGTTGTACTTCTATTCCTAATCTAGATGAGTAATGCTGTACTGCTTTATTCTCTGCATTAACTTGGCCAAGGTGGATAATTTTTCTTGACAAATATCGATTTTGTTCTCATGTATGCTTGCTGATTGCTTCATTGCCAATATTCTGAACATTTTTTCTGTTCAAATTATCTGATATCTTGAACGTTCTACTCTTAATTGCCCAAACTTCTATTCTTAACTAATTGCATCGGCTTAAGTATGTTTAAATCTTGATAATGATACTGATTTTGAAAACCTTTAGCATTCCAAACTTGTTTTACGGCCAAGCCGACCTTAAAACTTGAGATTACTTCAAATCACAAAAACCCTCGTTAGGTCTTTCTTCACCAATGCCGGACAAGCTTGGACAATAGACATGGAGTAGCCATATGGGCCTTGAACTTTGTCCCCATTCATTTATTTGCCTATCTCCCTAGCTTTACTTTTTTAAAGGCCTTTCCAACGGACTTGCCTCCTTGCCTCCCAATGCTTTGGAAGCCAAGCCATACAACTTTTTGATAGATTAAAAAAAGAAGCCAAGCCATAAAACTTATGTCTCTAGTTTTGTGTGCAATCTCTTGAACTTTTTTTATTTATTTTTTGATTGGCATCGGGTGTCCAAGAGCAAAGTCCTAACTAATCCCAGGGGTGCACAAGCTCTCAACTAGGAGTTCCCTCAAGTGCACCTTGGGTCATTCAAGGGAAGTTCCTCCAGCCCGATGGCGCTAGAAATTGTTTGAACCTAAGATTTTTTTAACCTTAGACCTGAAGGGAGCATACTAAGGCCTTTACCACTTGAGCCAACCCCTAGGGGTCAATCTCTTGTAGAACTGTACTTTGTGATTACTATCTCTTGGTGATTGGCTAGATCTATCCATTCACACTCAAGATGTCTATGGATTTAATTTGTCTATGTTAATTCGCCAGCGTTCAAGAACTTTGTACCCCTGTCACTATCCCTCAACCACAGGGCACGTGTGTAACAAATGTCCTCCAGAAGGGCAAGCCCCCTTCCTTATTGCTAGTGAATTCTTTGGGCTTTCATCAGCCTCTAATGCCCTTCCCTCTTCAATTGCTTCAAGGGTACTAAGTTCATCTAGAAAAGGCTTCTTCTGTCTCCACATTACCTAACACTTGCTCTTTCCAAACTTTCATCTCGGCTTTTAAAGCTTTGAGTTGGTGGTTCAAGACATAACTTTGTGTACCTTGAACATGGTATGAAGCTACCTCTTTTGCCATCTCCACAAAGCCCCCTAAGATTTTAGTCAACTTTCTTCAGACTTGAAGTACCTTTTACCCTTCTAAAAATGCTTGCTATCCAGTAGGATGGGAAAGTGGTTTGAGTCAAGTCTAGGAAATCTTCTAAAAATCTTTCCCAGCCATGGCATACGACTGTTGCCATCATGTGCCCCAGCAGAGCATTGGCATACATCTATTGTCCAGCCACCCTGAATAGAGATGCTATCGCAGCCCTTTTTGAGACTCTGCTGCTGAAAGTGTCAACTGTAACACCCCAAGGGAGGCCTGAGCCACATATGGGCGTACACTCCAAAAGGACTAGTTGATGGTACAATTGGAGCCCTATTGTAACCATTATAAAGAGCAAGAACTTCTCATTCCCAAGCAATGTGGGATGTACACCACCTACACTTATCAGTCAGTATGGAGTATCACATCAACCCACCATAAAGCTTCCATGGCAACTCAATACCTTGACATAGAGCCTAGGAACAAGTTGAAAAAGACTGCTACCTTTTTTGGTGCCTCACCAATTCTCTCCATCCCTTGTATCTCTTCCATCTGGTATGGCGATAAAGCCACTCCGGCCACCACCTCCGTAATCTATTGACAGCCAAATACCTGCCTCATTTGTTGGAACAACTTCGGGCAATAAAGACTCTGTCTCCTACTCTAGCAGACTTCATAGACTCTTCTCTTGTATTAGGATAAGGGCATTCATGGTTGATGGTAACCAAAAAACGCTACCTTCCCCTCCGAGGCTCTGACAACGAGTGAATTTGCTCCATGGTCCACTCGTTAATACACAATGCTAAAATTGTTTCCCCTACCAAATAATTGAATACCTTCAACTTGATGGTAACCCATTTCAAGTGCTTGATATGTGAATACAAACTCCCAGCCAACAACACCAAAGGAGAATGACTTAGAGAATGAGTTTGTTTTGCTAGTGAGAGTCACCGGGAAGAACCATCAGTGAGAGAGTTGTTTTTCTGTTTTCAATAGAACATCATGCATAGCCAACGCTTGTGTATGTCCCCGTGTACTTGGGCTCTTGCCTATTCTTATGACGAATAAGATCTTATTTACTGATTAAAAAAAAAGTGTTTTTCTGCTTAACAATTGGGCTTCTAGTTTGTGGTCCTTTACACCTCTCCTGGTTGTTCTGCTGTGTTAATAATTTCCATTTTCGTTTTGGTTTTTGGATAATTGGACTACATAAATGTGGAACTAAATTAACTAAATTATTCAATATTTAGATCCATGGTTTTTCAAGTTCCTTGTAGTATATGTTATGTTTTTCCTAAATTATATCGAAGAGTTTTGCTACATACAAGCCAGTGTGTAAACACACTACTTGCTGTGGGGCCTATTACAATTTTAAAAAGATCAAAGCGCCAATATTTTTAATGATAGCTAATGTGGATGCCTTCCACATCAGCAGTGTTTTGAGTGTATCAACAAAGAGTCTTACAAATGGAATCTTTTTTTTTTTGGTTTTATATTGAAAGATCACATTTTTTTGTGACAAGGTCCAAACTGTTGAAGAACAAGTAAGAGCTGCAGCTGAGCACAAACTGGGAGTTGCGAATCAAAGCATTACTGCTGGTTTCTTTGACAATAATACAAGGTAAATTTGGATATTTGTTTAGCTGAAGTTTGCAGCATATATTTCCAACTAGTTCTGTAGTTTCCATGACAAATTCTTCATCACAGTGCTGAAGATCGGAGAGAGTACTTGGAGTCCCTCCTGCGGGAGTGTAAGAAAGAGGAAGCTGCACCTGTACTAGATGATGATGCCCTAAATGATATCATAGCCCGCAGGTTTATCTTATTTGTAGTTATGCAATAGTTCTGTCTGCACTCAATTCAAATGCCTGGATATTTATGAGACTGCAGAAGCCGTTATTTGTCTTTTAGCATTATTGTGGAACATGTCCACCATGGTTAAAAACAACAGTCAGGGAGTTAATGTGAATAGATGAGTGCATATTCCCATTATTCGGTTACCTAATAAAAGAAACAAACGCTATCAACAATTCCTGACTGGTTTTTTTTTTTTTTATAAGTAAAAATTTTATTCATCAAATGCAATAGGCGAAGCCCATGTACATGATGTATACGAAAGAAACGCCTAAATACAATCTAATACTAGAAAAACGAGGACAAAAACTCATGGACAGCCCCTCCATTAAGTACAATAGCTGAAAACCAACTAAACAAGGAACACAAAAAATTTCCAGAGTTCTTCAACATTGCGTTCCCTATTAAAACACCTCTCATTCCTTTCCAACCAAATGCACCACATAATGCACAAAGGAATCATCTTCCATGCAGCTGCCACTTGAGAGCAAGAATGAAGTCTAGTCCAATGTGCGAGTAAATCTACCACTGATTTTGGCATAACCCAGGGTATTTAGCCATCTACTGTGTTAGGGCATATACACTGTTAAGTCACAAGCCACCATGTTCCATTATAGAAATTTGTAGCACATCAAATCGGTTAGGTAATTTTGCAACTGGAAAGGATTATTGCTTTGGATTCAAATTTTGATGGACTTAAATAATAATCTGTTTTGCTGTATTTATGTCATTGTTCTCCATCGCTGTGCTTTTGCATAATGCCCTGACTTTCTTTTCCAGCTTTTGAGATTATAATAGCCTTACATTTTGGTTTGTTTAAATTGTCACTATGTCTTCCCTTCCTGAGAACCCCCCTTCCCTGCATTATTGAAATCCTAACTTTATAGCCTACAATTCATGACTATCTTGTGTTGGCAGTGAATCAGAGATTGATGTATTTGAATCAGTTGACAAACAAAGGCGGGAGCAAGAGATGGTATGCATGCATGCATATGTACTAACTACTAAGGCTGTCTCTGTTGTTGATTTTTGGCTGTTTAAATATCCGTGAATAATTGAATTGCTGCTTGTTTAATGAAGTGACTTACAAGAACTTCAAATCTCTGCAGGCGACATGGAAGAAATTGGTATGTGGACAGGGGATGGATGCTTCTGATCCTTTACCTCTCCCGCCTGCTCGCCTTGTTACAGATGACGACTTGAAAGAATTTTGTGAAGCAATGAAGATATTTGCAGTGCCAAAGGCTGGGGTAGTATCTAACGTCGGGGTAAAGCGGAAGAGTGGTTATCTTGGAGGTCTTGATACTCAACATTATGGACGGGGCAAACGGGCTAGAGAGGTTTGTTGATCATGTTTGATAAGCATAATTTGAGCATGTGTTTACTGTAGTTTCCTGCTATATGCTAGTTTGTACATGTATATATAGACTATTGTGTCCCTTTGAATGGATTGGGAATTTTCATTTTTCTGAAATTGGTATTTTTGTAGGTGCGTTCTTATGAAGAGCAATGGACTGAAGAGGAATTTGAGAAGATTTGTAAGGTTGACTCCCCTGAATCTCCCAAACCAAACGAAGAAGGGATGCAGACAAAGTTTGCAATAGATTCTAGTAGGTCTGTGGGGGCTGTTATTAGCTTTGAACCTCATGCTCCAACCCCACTGCCCCCACTGCCCCCACCACCCCCACCACCACCATCTGGGGATCCTCCCATTTTGCAGCAGAGCAAAGAGGTAACACAGCCTTCAAAACGGGGCCGAGGAAGGCCGAAAAGAGCAACATTGGATAAG
Organism: Juglans regia; assembly: GCF_001411555.2. Lineage (NCBI taxonomy): Eukaryota > Viridiplantae > Streptophyta > Magnoliopsida > Fagales > Juglandaceae > Juglans > Juglans regia. Next base: position 21,340,196 of record NC_049912.1, read on the forward strand.
TCGCCAGTTGCCATGGTTCCTTTAGCACCTCCTGGGCCTGTCGAAATGACAAATACAATATCAGGTTCTGATTTGTTACCTGGTTCTACTATAGGGGAGGGTACAAGTGGAACCATGCATCATATTGGTGTAGGGATTACACCTAGCTCTCAGCCTGCCACTGTTTTACCTCCTGTTACTCCTGGCTCTGAACCAACTGTTGCTTCCCCTTCTGTATCCATTCAAGTAAAAGGACAAGGTCGGAAAACTCAAAGTGGAGTCGAAACCCCCCGGCGTAGGGGAAAGAAACCAGGGCTGGTAGCACCTGCTATGCCTGATGGTTTAGTTGGTCCTGATCCAAGACTAAATGAGCAATCACAAATTCAAACCCTAAATCCATCTGGGAGTCAAGCCATTGCCATGAGTGGAAATATATCTGACCATACTTCAGATTCTTTGCCTGGTTCTGCTGCCTTAACATGTTCCGCTGGAACTGATCAGCATTCTGATGTGGGGATTGCTTTGAATTCTCAGGCAATCCCCCCTTTGCCTTCTGCTTCATTGGTTTCTCAATCCACCCCACCTTGTCCTTCTGTACCCATGCAAATTAGAGCTCAAAGCCAAAAGACTCCAAGTGGAGTAGGAGTGCCTCGGCGTAGGGGGAGGAAACCAGCAATGGTTTCACCTGCAGTTTCAGGTGTGTTGGCTGGCCAGGATTCAAAACCAAATGCACATTCACAGGATAAATCTGGTTATTCAGAGCTTATTAAGAAAGAGAATAATGCTCAGGAAACGACAACTGTTGTCCAGGAGCATACATGTCATCCACCTGATGGTGTTTCTGGTCAGGATAAAAAATTAAGTGAACAGCTGGATAATTTTGCCCAAGCCAAGCAGATAACAGGTTCATCAACAATGCAAGAAAATACTGCCAGATTGCCAGGTAAGTACTATGCATTTTTAAAAGTCGATGAAATTGTTACATTGCATATGGTGAAGGATGACTTATTGGCTAGAGAAATTGAAGGATGTCAAATTTGTGCAGGGAATGCCTCAGGGAAAACTCAAAATACTGGTGTGTGTGAGAAGCAACCTGTGCCAGTTGAGGTTTTGTCTGAAAATGTTTTGTCAAAACCGAAACTTAGTGAGCTTTGGAATAGCCCAGGTGGGGTTGTTCCAAGTGTAACTCTATCAAGTAATACTGTTGTTGAGACGATAAAAAGCTATAGTTCAGAGGATAAAAGCCATCCGGTGGTGTCAGCTTCGAATGCTGCAGCTCCAGTTTTTGGTCTTCCAGCTGATTCCTTCTCTAGCTCTCCTTCCATGGAAGGCCTTAGTATGACAGTGCCTAATGTTGCTGCCAAGATTGCTCCTAATCCTGAGTCAAATGCTTCTTATGCTTATGTTGCCCCAGCCTCTCAATCTATCCCTCCTTGCCCTTCTGAACCTATGCAAATCAAAAGGCAAGGTCGTAAGACTCCAGCCAGAGTAGAGGCAACCCGGCGTAGAGGAAAGAAACATCCTCTAGCAGCACCTGCTGTTCCTGATGGTTCGCTTGGTCAGGATCAAAAATTAAGTCTGCAATCACAGAATAGATCTGGGGATTCGATGGGGACCAAAGCCATTTCCCTGAGAGGTAAGCAGGGAACTGATGTGCAGGAACCAAGCGTTGTTATTCAAGCTCCAGCATGTGAAGTCCATTCACCTGGAGGTTTAACTGTTCATGATCCAAAAAGAAAAGAGCGATCAGCCAATGCTACCCAAAATAAGCAGCCAACCAGCTCATCAGCAAAGCTTGACAGTGGTTCTGGGACTTCAGATAAGACGTCTGCTTTAGGTCGAATTCAGACTGCTAATGTGAATGATGTTGCTCGTGTGATGAAGGAGGTTTTTTCAGGATCTTGCTCTCCAAAAACTCGAATTGTCGAGTCATTTGGAAGTGAAGGGAGGGATCCCCCAAAATTAGCTGTATCGAGTAAAACCTCAGTGGAGGTAACCAAAATTGAGAGGTCGGAGGATAAAGCATGTTCAGCTTTGCCAACCATGGAAAAAACACCTCCAGCTTTTGTTGAAGAGCAATTGGAGACTAAAGGTGAGGGGAAAGTCGACGATGACAAGGCTTCTGTTGTGAGTGAGAGCCTTGTTCCCATGACCAATGGAGACCAACCTCAGAACAATTATGCTTCTGGCTCCATTGGTGAGGTGGAAGATTCAGGACAGCTTTCTAATGAAAACTCAACTTCGCCAAATAAAACAGAGAGCATTTGTGCGGCTCCTCTCAATGCTGGCCAAAAGAATGTTGATGCTTGCCCGAGAACACCTCAGGATGGTGATCTTCCTGGATTTAGCACTGGGGCCTCTAGCGATCAGGTTTATTCATCTTCGATATGTCCAGTAGAGGTGGAGCCTCCTGTTGCATTTGATAATGATTCTACTGAAAAACCAGGGTCTTCTGATGATATTAACTGCCCACCTCAGGATGGTGATCTTCCTGGATTTAGCACTGGGGCCTCTAGCGATCAGGTTTATTCATCTTCGATATGTCCAGTAGAGGTGGAGCCTCCTGTTGCATTTGATAATGATTCTACTGAAAAACCAGGGTCTTCTGATGATATTAACTGCCCCGAAGGTCTTGGAGTTTTAGGAAAATCTGATGATGTTGGTGGTCATCTTAGAGGCACCTCACCTATTTTGGAAACTCCAGATAACTCAGGCTTAGTAGTGGCTGCTGATGTGGTTGAGACTGAGATTGATTCTGGGAACAAAACTGAGAGTGCTGTTAAAGAATCTTCTCCTTGTGATGTCAGAAGCATTGAGTATACCACGAGTCCCATAACCGCTGATGATATTGGTGATCACTCCAGTGTGGTGGAGCATCCTGGTGTAACCAAGGGTAATTCTGAAAACAATGTAGACCCTTCTCCAAAAGAGTCTCCCAAATCTTCTCCTCTAGACATTAAAAGTCTTCAAGGTTCCACACAACTTCCTTTAAGTCGAGAATATTCCGACGTTAATAATTTTAATGTGAGTGTTTCTGATAAGTTCAACTTGCCTTCTGTTGAAGCTAAAGCTACTGAATGCTCTGGTGGAGCTATTGTAGAGGGCTTGGAACTTCCCCAAAAAGATATTAATGCTGGAGATGTTCAGGAACCAGTTGGCACTGCATCAGGTTATGGTACTCCAAAATCAGATCAGACTCCCTCTGACAAGGGCCAAACAGGTGTTCCATGTGGTGTTGGTGAAGAAGAAGGGGAATTTAGGTTGGAGACTGTGCACTCAGTGGTTGCATCTGCTAATGCTAATGATGTTCCGTTGCCGCCAGAAATTCAAAGTTCTGGGGCTGACTGTGCTGGGATTTGCAATATGGAAGTGGACCTAACTGAGGGTTTGTCTGAGCACGATCCAATTAGCACCTTAGCACTGCCGGAGGATTCGGAATGTCCTGAAGCTGAGATGAGTGATGCAACTGACGCATCTCAGGTTAGTGTGACTGCCAAATTTAGCAATATAACAGTTTGAGTCCCTTTAAATCCCTTTAAAAAACTGTCTAATCATACGTCGATTTTGAAAGCCAATGGACTTCTGGATTGACATTACGATTACAGAAATTTATCAAAACGCTTCTTCGTTTTTTAAGAAAATAGGTGATAGCGCGTGTGCACACACCCACACACCCTCCAAAACACACATGCACGCACGCACAACACTCACAATTATGCCCACACATACATAAGTATGTATGTTAGAGAAAGTTCAATATCTTCTCTAATATGATTGCTACTCTTTGTACTTATTTACTAACAAATATATTTAATTTGCAAATGAATATATAGAGCAAAGAACATTGATTATAATAAACATTATATGCCTTGCAATATCTTTACTGTACTTAAAAAGATTAATAATATATCATCCGTGATCCACTCCTGAGCAAAGGCTCAAGTATGTTTTTGCCACTTGATGGATTTGTTGTGATCAATATGTGCATCTCAGGTTTGTGAGATTTTTCCAGAAAGAAACATATCAGGAAACAGTGATCTGCCTTCATCGTTCTTGGTGACCGAGGGAAAGGAGGTTGACACCTATTTGAGTCCACTTGGCAGCTCATTTGCTGTGGAGGATTCGAAACGATCCAAACCTCCAATGGATGATCAAATGAATGTTCCTCTGGTTTGTGGGACTGCACCGGTGAGCATTTTAGAAGACATGGATCTGCCTCAATGTTCCTCAGCTACAGAGGGTAAAAATATTGAGAGCTCGTCTGAGAAGGGTCCAGTTGGTAGCATAATGGCAATGGAAGAATCAATTGGTTCTAAACCTGAAAGGGATGATCAAACAGATGCTTTTTTGGATCACGAACTTGTGGCAGGTTCTAAACCTGAAAGGAATGATCAAACAGATGCTTCTTTGGATCATGAACTTGTGGCAGGTAACGTTTTAGAAAGTGTGGATCTGCCTATATGTCCATCAGCAACCGAGAGTGAAAATGTTGATGGTTTATCAGAGATGGGTCCTGTTGGCAGCTCAGAAGCAGTGAATGTATCAAAAGGGTTGGAAGCTGAAGAGGCTCAACAAATAGATGTTTCTGAGCACAGTGGGCTTCTACTTGCAAGTATATCAGAACATGTGATTCTGCCTTCTGTTCCCTTGGAGGAAGAAGACAAAAAGATCAGCTTTGACAAGGATCCAGTTACTAGCTCGGTTCCACTGGAGGAAAGTGATGGTTCTGAAGCTGAAATGGGTGATCAAATGGAGGCATCACAGGCTTGTCCGATTGTTCCAGAAAATACCGTGTCAGAAAACATGGATTTGCCTTCATCTTCTTTAAGAACAGAGAAAGAGGAAACTGAGGGTTTGACTGAGAAGGGTCCAGTTAGCAGCCTGGAAGAATCATTTTGTCCTGAAGCTGAGATGTGTGGTAGAGATGGTGCATCTCAGGTTTGTGGGATTTCGCAAGATATTTATATAAATCAAAACCAAAAATCCTTGAAAAATTTTCCCTACTTCGAACCTTGATCTTGAAAGCCAGTAGGGCTGTCTAAATTACTGGATTAAAGTTATTCTATCGAATCCAACACAGACCACAAAAAGCATTGACTTTTATCGAAGTGGAGGACTAGACCGTTTTAGAGTGTGAAAATCATGCTTACAGTAATTTTACTATGTATTGCTTCCAGTTTTTATGCATTTGGTAATGATTTTCCTTTTTGAGAAACAATCAACACCCTATTTCTTTTTTGTACGAACTGTCTCTTAAATTTACAAGTGAATCTATTGAGCTACAAATATCCATTTATGATAAAATGCCTTACAGTATTCTAGCTTCAAAAATGGCTTTTGTTACGTGATTTTTTCTAATGATTCTTCTCTTTGATAATCTTGGTATTTATTGTTGTTAGTTACTGCACCCATCCATGACTACAGTCACATCTTGAGCTGAGGCTCGGGTTCCTTTTTGTCACTGATTTGTGCTGACTAATATGTATGTGTCAGGTTTGTGGGACTCTGCCACAAGAAAATATATCAGAAAACATTGATCTGCCTTCATCGACCATGGTGGAGGAGAAAAAGGTTGAGGACTCCAATATGCGTTCAGTTGGTAGCTCAGCAGCCCTGGAGGAGAAAAAGGTCGAGGACTCCAATATGCGTTCAGTTGGTAGTTCAGCAGCCCTGGAGGAATCAAAAGGATACAAAGCCAAAATGGATGATCAAATTATGGTTTCTCAGGTTTGTGGCATTGTGCCAGGAAAAGCTTCAGAGAACATGGATCTGCCTCATAGTCCCTCTGCAACAGAAGTTGGAAATATTGAGGGCTTATCTGAGAAGGGTCCAGTTGGCAGCTTAGTAGCAGGGGAGGAATCAAATGATCGGATGAATGTATCTCAGGTTCCTGGGATTGTGCATGGAGAAAATATATCTGAAGACAATAATCTGTCTTCATTTTCCAAAGTGACTGAGGAAGAAAAGGTTGAGGACTCCTCTGATATGGCTCCAGTTGCCAGCTCAGTGGCACAGGAGGAAACAAACAGATCTGAAGCTCAGGTTTGTGAGATTTTGCAAGGGGAAAATATGTCAGGAGACATTCATCTGCCTTCATCTTCCATGGTGCGTGAGAAAGAAAATATTGAGAACTCAGAAACAGCTCCATTTTCCAGCTCAGTGGGAGTGGAGGAATCAAAATTGTCTGAGGCTGTGGTCTGTGGGCTTGTGCCAGAAAATGTTTCAAGAAATTTGGATCTGCCTCAAAGTATCTCAGCAGCAGAGGGTGAAAATACTGAGGACTTATCTGAGAAGGGTCCAATTGGCAGCTTAGTAGCAACTGGGGAAAAAAATGATTCTAAACTTGACATGGTTGATGAAATGGATGCTTCGCCGGTTGATAAAACTGTGCCCGAAAATGTTACAAAAATTTTGGATCTGCCTCAAAGTATCGCAGCAGCAGAGGGTGAAAATTACGAGGGCTTGTCGGAGAAGGGTCCAATTGGCAGCTTAGTAGCAACTGAGGAAACGAATGATTCTAAACCTGATACCGTCGATGAAATAGATGCTTCGCCGGTTGATGAAACTGTGCCAGAAAATGTTTCAAAAAATTTGGGTCTGCCTCAAAGTATCGCAGCAGCAGAGGGTGAAGATAACGAGGGCTTGTCTGAGAAGGGTCCAATTGGCAGCTTAGTATCAACTGAGGAAACAAATGATTCTAAACCTGATGCAGTCGTTGAAATGGATGCTTCGCCAGTTGATAAAACTGTGCCAGGAAATGTTTCAAAAAATTTGGGTCTGTCTCAAAGTATCGCAGTAGCAGAGGGTGAGAATAAAGAGGGCTTGTCTGAGAAGGGTCCAATTGGCAGCTTGGTAGCAACTGAAGAAGCAAATGATTCTAAACCTGACGCGGTCGATGAAATGGATGCTTCGCCGGTTGATAAAACCGTGTCAGAAAATGTTTCAAAAAATTTGGGTCTGTCTCAAAGTAGCACAGCAGCAGAGGGTGAAAATAACGAGGGCTTGTCTGAGAAGGGTCCAATTGGCAGCTTAGTAGCAAATGAAGAAGCAAATGATTCTAAACCTGATGCGGTTGATGAAATGGATGCTTCCCCGGTTCATAAAACTGTGCCAGACAATGTTTCAGCGAACATGGATTTGCCTGTGTGTTCATCAGCTGCAGAAAGTGAAAAAGTTGAGAACTCATCCGAAAAGGCTCCGGCTGATAGCTCAGAAGAACTGGTTCTCAACTCATCCGAGAAGGCTCCGGCCGATAGCTCAGAAGAAGTGGATAAGTCAAAATTTTCCAAAGCTGATGGAGTATAAATGTAGAATTTCCTTGTACAGTTCTTGCTGTCATTTCCTGCTGATATCAATTGATTCTGCTCAATTAGACGATATGTAGTTAAGAATTTTGTTGCCCTATATCTAAGTTATCACCTGCTTTCCAGTTATGTGTAGATCGAGCATTGTTATACATAAAGCAATCTAGCCAAACTCTTCAGGGCATTTACATGTTTTCGCAGTATGTAAAAATTTTCTTGTCTGATGCAAGGAACTGAATTTGCATGCATGTAACATTAAATTGGCCTTGAAGTTGGTCTAATTCATTTCTGAATGATGTTTGCATGTCCATCCCATGTGAACTGTGCTAATTAGGTTGTCGAAGTGTACCGACAAAAAGGATCTCAAAAAAGCAAAAAATCTTCATTAATTCCTTAGTAAGAGGAAGAAGTCGATCTAACTATCTATTATATCCTCTGTATCATTATCGTTATCATCTTTATGAAATTCAATCCCTATGTGATCCATACTATAGATGACAGTAACCCAAAAAGAATCCGATTAGGAAACGCAAACTGTAAAAATTTGTTTGTAAATACAAGAGATCTAAGCATGATTACATTTTCTCACCCAATATTTACTCTCTCTAAGCCATGATGTTTAAACCAGTCACCATTGAGTTTCATGCTCAAATTGCTTTTGAGTTCAATTCTAGATAAACACACAACACATTTCACAACAATGTTTTAAGATAAGTGTTTTTGTAAAAGTAATGTTACTTTTATAAAGTGTTTTACAAAATTATCCCCCATTTAACAAATTGTTGTGAAATGTGTTGTGCAAAATGTTGCGTATAAATCATTTTCCTTTTTGAAAACTTATCAGACAACAATTAAGAATCCATAAATGCAATAGAAGTTGCTTCACTTTTATTTAGTTAAAAAGGTGCTACAACCGCAAGTAGATTCTACAAAAGTAATTCCATAAACTAACATGTCTTGATGTGATACGTTAGATTTAATTTTTAACAAAAATACTTTTATGGTAAAGTAGACATGTTAGTTTGTGTGATTACTTTTGTGGGATCTCTGTTAAGAAATAATTTTACTGAATAAACTTGCTTGATTTCATTGATGTATTGTGTAAAATATATATAGTTGTACAAGGGGAATGATATACATGGAAACAATATCATAAACGGCTATACAATTAAAACAAATATGTGGTGATCTTTCTAATAGCAAAACTGATGGGAATTGGCGAGAATCATGGGATCTGTAATACTCCCCCTCAAGTTGGTGCATGAAGATCCGTAATGCCCAACTTGCGAAATAAATGATGAAATAGATCAGAACCCAAGGCTTTGGTGAAGATGTCGGCAATTTGCTCAAAAGAGGGAAGGTGAGCGGTGGTAAAGAGCCCAGAACGCAGGTTGTCACGAACAATGTGGCAGTCAATTTCACTATGCTTTGTACGCTCATGAAAAACTAGATTTTGAGCAATGTAAAGGGCAGACTGATTGTCACAATAGAGAATCATGGGGTCGGTGTGAGAGATGCCAAGGTCATGAAGAAGCTGCTGAAGCCAAACAAGTTCACATGTGGTGATGGCCATGGCGCGATATTCAGCTTCTGTAGAAGAGCGAGCAATCGTGGTTTGTTTCTTAGTACGCTAGGAAATGGGACTAGAACCAAGAGTGATGAAGAAACCAGTAGTGGAGCGGCGAGTGGTAGGATAATTAGCCCAATCAGAATCAGTATAAGCACGAACATGCAAATCATTGGAGGAAGGGAAAAAAATGCCTTGACCCGGAGTGCCTTTAATGTAGCGAAGAACACGAATGGCAGCCGTCATGTGCGGAAGGCGTGGGGCATGCATGAATTGGCTGAGAATGTTCACTGTAAAAGCAATATCAGGTCTGGTGATGGTGAGATAAATGAGTTGTCCAACTAGCCGTCGGTAGGAGCTTGGATCAGGAAGAAGATCGCCATCAGTGTCGCTGAGCTTCAAGTTTTGTTCCATAGGAAAGGAAGCAGGTCGCGAACCAAGAAGACCGCTATCGGCAAGGATGTCCAGGGCATATTTTCGTTGATTGAGAAAGATGCCTGGAGGGGATCGAGCAACTTCAAGGCCAAGGAAATATTTGAGAGGGCCAAGATCCTTGGTTTTGAAGTGCGTGGAAATAACATATTTGAAATAGATAACCTAAGAAAGATCATTGCCGACAACCAAAATATCATCAACATAAACAAGAACAATGGTGAGGCTGGTAGCAGTGGTCAATGTAAAGAGAGAATGATCGACCTAAGACTGAATAAAACCTGCAGTAAGAAGAACAGATGTTAGTTTAAAAAACCAGTTCCGGGAAGCTTGCTTGAGGCCATAAAGGGATTTCTGAAGACGACAAACTCGTGTCTCCCCCTTAAGACAATAACCGGGAGGTGGTGTCATGTAAACTTCCTCATCAAGGTCTCCATGTAAGAATGCATTGTGGACGTCCATTTGATGAATAATCCAATGTTTGGCGGCAGCAACGGTGAGGACATAGCGGACTGTGGTCATTTTGGCAACTGGAGCAAAGGTTTCATGATAGTCAATACCTTCAACTTGAGTGTAGCCTTTCGCCACGAGGCGAGCCTTGTGGCGCTCAACTGTACCATCTGCTCGTAGTTTTGTCTTAAAAACCCATTTGCAATCAATGTGTTTCTTACCAAGTGGGAGAGGTTCAAGTGTCCAAGTTGAGTTCTCTTCAAGAGTATGGAGTTCAGAGGCCATAGCTTCACGCCAGTGAGAGTGGCGATTAGCTTTTGAGTAACAGGTAGGATCAACAGTGGCAGTAAGGGCAGTTAAGAATGAATAATGAGCAAGAGAAAAACGAGAGTATGAGAGAAATGTAGATAAGGGGTGAGAAGTACCTGAGGACTGTGCAGTGGTTGAAATAGCAATGGACTCCGTGGGTATGGTGGGGCAAACATAATCAAGAAGATAAGCTGGTCGAGTGATGGTGCGATGGGGGCGAGAAATGGGGGAGTAGGATCAGGAGGTATGATCGAGTCTGAGGTGGGTGGAGAAGAAGAAGAATTTTCTGAAATGGGGATGGTCGATTCTGAGATTGGTGTAGAAGAAGGATGTTCTGGGATGGGTAAAGGGAGAATGAGGGAGTTAAGGTGTATGTGGAGACATAGAATGTTGGAAAGGAAATTGATTTTCATAAAAAGTCACATCACGAGAGTAAAAAAGGTCATGTGTGTCAAGATTGTATAACTTATAAGCTTTACGGTTGCTTGGGTAACCAAGGAATACACAACGAGAGGCACGGGGTGAAAATTTATCGCGATGAGCGGTAAGGGTTTGGGCATAGCAAAGACAACCAAATACCCGAAGATGAGTGTAGGTGGGTGAAGTGTTGAATAGAAGTTGAAAATGAGTTTGATTTTGAAGGGAGCGACTAGGGTTCTATTCATGAGGTATGCAGCGGTAAGGACACATTCGCCCCAAAATTTTAGGGGTAAATGTGCCTGAAAACGAAGACTACGAGCAACGTTCAGGAGATGCCTGTGTTTTCGTTCCACAACACCATTTTGTTGAGGAGTTTCAACACAAGTACGTTCGTGAATGATGCCGTGATCATGAAAATAGGTTTGGAGGTTTTGAGAGAGAAATTCTTGACCATTATCGGTGCGAATAATTTTAACGGTGGAATTAAATTGGTTTTTAACAAGAGCAAAGAAATGCATTAAATGGCTAAATGTTTCTGATTTAAAACGCATTAAATAAATCCAGGTAGTGCGAGAAAAATCATCAACAATAGTCAAGAAATAATGTGCACCACAAATAGATGCAGTAGAATATCCACTCCAAATATCACAATAAAGTCGATTAAAATGAATCGTACTTTTATTATTAGCATGAGTTGAAAAAGGTAAGCGAGTATGTTTAGAACGAGCACAAACATCGCAATGAGAAAGAGTACATGGACTATCAAAAATATGAGGAATAACAAAACTAGAAGGATGACCTAGATGTTGATGCTATAGGATTTTATTGTCAAGATGTTGAGCAGAGAAGGCAGTGATTTGGTGAGTCTGGAAAATGTAGAGTCCATTGCAAGCTTCACCCGCTCCAATCAGCCTCTTCAATTGAAGGTCCTGAAAAAAACATGCAGAAGATGAGAAGAGGGCAACACAAGGTAAATTTCGAGTGAGTTGAGGGATAGAGAGGAGATTATAGTGGAAAAGAGGGACAAAAAAGACATTGGAGAGGGTGAGGGTCTTTGATAACCGAATGGGGCCAATGCCTTCAACGGGAATCATTTCTCCCGTGGGTAGCCGAATGTTACGGCTTGAAGGAGCCTATTGTAGACTCAAGTATAATGATCAACAGTGTCTCATATGATCACTAGCGCCACTGTCGATTATCCAATCCGTGTGAGGATAAAAAACAGAGGGGGTTGAGAAGGAGTTACCAACAAAGTTTGCCATCGGAGTGGGGGTTTTCAGGAGAAGTTTTAGCTGTTGATAGTCTTCCGGAGAGAGCCTTGGGATGGGACTCGAGGAGGAATCGGCGAGATGAACGGTGGCAGAGGGTGGTTTCCCGAGCAGCGAAGGCTTGCGATGGTTGCGAGGTTCACGCCCAGGTGGGTATCCGACGATGAGCCAACATCGGTTGCGCAGGTGTCCATCTTTACCACATTCGGAGCATTTGAGAGGTGGCAGTTCGTGGATGGAATTTCGAGCGGCAAGGGCTATGGGTCCCGACGAAATATGAGAAACTTGGAGGAGTCGTTGTTGTTCCTCTTGAAAGAGGATGGAGAAGACTCGGTTCAGAGATGGAAGAGGATCGGTGGCAAGGATTTGGGACCGAAGGGTTGCGAACGAATCATTGAGTCCCAAAAGAAATTGGAACACCCGTTCGTCCTCAGCTCTTTGCTCTAAAGTGGTGGCATCGGTGGTGGGTTGGAGGTTTCCTAATTCATCCCATAGTTGTTTGATGCTATTGTAATAATCGGGTATGGAGAGATGGTTTTGGTGAAGGTTAGAGATCTCTCGTTTGAGATGAAATAAGCGAGCGTTGTTGCCGTGGCAAAAACGGGACTCAAGATCGAGCCAAACAGCACGGGGGTCATCGTGGTAATCAAGGGAATTTGCAAGAGAAGGGTTAATGGTGTTGAGGATCCAAGTGAGGACCATGTCCTTGGTACGGCTCCATTGGGCATAATCAGGAGAAGTTGTTGGGGGGGTTTTGAGTGTGCCATCAACAAAGCACAGTTTGTTCTTGGCATTGAGGGCGGCGAAGGGCGCGTTGCCACTGGGAGAAATTATCGCCGGTTAAATGACCAGAGATGAGGACGAGGCTGGGAGAATCGGAGGGATGAAGAAGATATGCATGGAATTTTCAGAGGAATAAGACATGAGGAGCGGCAGGGAAGGGGACTCAGGAAAGAGGTAGGCTTGATACCATGTTAAGAAATAATTTTACTAAAAAAACTTGCTTGATTTCATTGATGTATTGTGTAAAATATATATAGTTGTACAAGGGGAATGATATACATGGAAACAATATCATAAACGGCTATACAATTAAAACAAATATGTGGTAATCTTTCTAATAGCAAAACTGATGGGAATTGGCGAGAATCATGGGATCTGTAATAATCTCTTTATCTCTGTAGTATTTCCCAACATAAAATTATTTTTATTTGACAATGTTAATTATTAACTCAAAGGAATACAAACTTTTTCCTTTGCCTATGTAACCCATAGCCTCGTTCAACAATAACCAAAACTTCCACCATAAACCTTTGCCGAAGGGAAGGGAGGAGCACCTCCTCCCTCTCCTCCTCCTTAGTTGCTACATAGTAGCTTTTTCCACCAATTGTATTCTATGATCGCTATTATATCAATCCCCTCCTTGGCTTGGCTAATTTATTGGTCCCATTGTTCATATATTTTTATTTTTTATTGTATGCAGCAAATTTTTGTCAGTACCCTGCCCGTAACCTCTTGTATTCTCACTTTTAATTTTAATTTTAACGCAAGTTTGTTGAAAAAGTTTTTTGGACAATTGATTCGCGTATGATATGATTTGAAAAGAATGAAATCCAAAACTGCAATACGGATAGTCCAATCGATCCAAAAGCCCAAGTTCAAATGCCAACCTAGCACGCAAACCAAAACGGAAGGTCCGATAACGATGACAACTTCCCACCAAACTCCACTCAACTCATACAGACATACATCCACTCACCAAACCAAACCGCCCGTACGAACGGAAAGTGTTGTGCATTTTGCGCGAGTCAAACTCGAGAAAATCAATGGAGTCTAGCAACGTTCTGGTACCACTTACTGTAACTCCTCCTCCTCCATTCGTTCACTCCGTATTTCCTTTTCCTTTCCCGATTGGCTGCTAAGAAAACGCGCCTGAAAAAAAAAAAAAATCCGAATTCACAACTCAGTCCATTTCCGGCATGTCACTACTCTGCATATTTTCATTTTGCAAATTTTTCTTAGCAGCTAAACTGAATCTTTTATTACTATTTAATTTTTTCCGGATTCGTTCATTTTGAGTTTTGTTTTCTTTCCTGTTTGGTTTATTGGAAACTGAACGAAAAGGGATTATTTGGAACCTTCCTACGGAGTTCTTACTTGTTACGAGGTTCCAAGTTTTTCACTTGTTTTCTCTGCAACTGAACAAAGAGCTGAGTTTTGAATGCTGGTTGATTACGATTAATTAATTGGTTGGATGGTCTTTTCCCTATTTGTTACTTCTTTTCATATTTAAGAGGGCATTTTTGCTTTCCCTCGATTCCCAGCAACCAAAATGATCTTCAATGTGCTTATAAAAACGATTTAATATTGATGTCTGAATTTTTCATCAATTTCTCGTTTATATTTAATTTAATTTCAGCTTGCTTCTTCTGCTGCTCTGCAAATGGGAAGTGGAGGGAGGAATAATCCAACTCTAGTCTGTGCTCCTATAATGGCGGAATCGGTGGATAAGATGGTGATTAATATGAACAAGGCGAAACAAGGTGATGCTGACCTTGTAGAGATCCGATTGGATAGTTTGAAGAGCTTCAATCCTTCTAATGATCTCAAAACTATTATTAAAGCGTCTCCGTTGCCCACTCTATTCACTTACAGGTTTATGACTGGGAATTCTTTTAAGATTGATCTCTTTATGCATTATTTTTGCATGTCAAAATCCATACAATATAAACTTAGTCTAGATAGTCTGAGATATGCAATTTTTCTTTAAAAAGATCGTTTTCATTTTGTTGGAATGATTGTGCATGATCCAGAGACAATATAATTTGATCTTGTTACGTAACCTTAACAGTCTCCAGCATAGACCTATCTGATTTTATGTATTTTTCTAGACCAAAATGGGAAGGTGGTCAGTATGATGGTGATGAAAAGAAGCGATTGGATGCCCTTCGATTAGCCATGGAGTTTGGAGCTGATTACATTGATGTTGAGCTCCAGGTTGCTTCCCCATTGAAATGCAAATCAAATGGTGGTGTGATTATTTTAGCAAGGAGTTAGCATATGTGATTTAAGCTAATATTTATTCTGGTTAAAACAGAATTCAAAGGTTTTATGCCATGTATGGAAAACTTAGGTGGTTGAAGGCTTGAGATGGTTTGCATAGAACCCAAGCATGATACTTCTTGAAGATTTCTTTGAACTTTTTACCTTCATTTTAATGTTTATGAGTTTGTCGCTTCCAAAGTAATCTGTCTGCATTCCATTCCGATGAAATTTTGTATGATGAGCTTCATTACATTATGTACTGGAAACTTCATTGTACTTCTGTCATATTTGACTTTTCTAACACACTGGTCTGTTTCTTAAGTTCTTATTTCTTTTTCTTTAAATACAGAATGTACTTTATAAGAGATTTAGCACCCTTCATTTGATGGATTGCTCAGTGACAAAAAGAAAAATTCGTGTAAGGTTAGGGAGTTCTAAATGAGGGTGACATGTTAACTTTTGATCTTGAACAAAAAGTTTGAATGGTTTAACTGATATTGTCTTGCTTTTGAACTCCTACTAGTATATTTTTTTGTGAGAAACTTATGTTGAGTACTGGATGTTATGTTATGAACTCAAAGTAAGGAACCAAATTATCAATAAACTTGTCGGATAATTTCTCATGATGCTCTGTTGCAAAGAGGCTACCTATGACCAGGGCTATTTATGAGATATTTAATATTAGAGTTCCTCTATCCTACTTTCATTTTGGAATTTCTACTAGGATTATAAAGTTTAAATAATCTTCACTTCCGTTATTTCTTTTTGAAGGTTGCCTGTGAGTTTAATGATTCCATTTATGGAAGGAAGCCCGAAAATTCCAAAGTCATTGTATCTTCTCACAATTATCAAGACACTCCATCTGCGGAGGACCTTGGCAACCTTGTGGCAAGAATACAAGCAACTGGTGCTGATATAGTGAAGATTGCAACAACGGCATTGGAGATTGCTGATGTGGCACGCATTTTCCAAATAACTGTGCATTCTCAAGTAAGTAGCATATATATTACGGCAGTACTTTTTAAATGATAACCTTAGTCCATAATTTTTTTTCATTTTCATTTGGATTCTTTTTGCTCGCTATAAAAGGTCCCACTATCTGTCCTTAACTAAAAAACTAATATGTATCCTGTACAAAACCCTTTTTAGATCTCAGCCACCTGGTTTTGTTTATTCTTTGTGTCTACACATGTTCGTAAACTAACAGGGCAATCTATGGTTAAGGCAAGCTCCCCATGCATATTTCCATTGTTTTAGTTCCGCTATTCTTGGGTTTCTTATTTAGCGGCTGGTCCAAACACAAGGGATGTATGATTCCCAAACTGTAACAAAAAGGATTGTGATCCGTGCATCCCTGATCTCCGCCTAACCAGGGCTAGGCTAGTTTCAGTCTAAGCCTACGACAAGTTTACAATAAATGACTCATTGGCTCTTATTTTGGTTGATCTGGTTATTAGAGAAATCTCTATTCATAGTATAAGGCTTGTTCCATCCTACTCCGGAAGTAATTCATTTGTCAGTATGACTAGTGTAAACATTGAAGCTAATTATCCCCTTTTGACCTTTTTCTCTCTTTCTATTGAACTGATCATATGCTACTAATTTTGACTGGAAATGGCCGAACTTCTTAACATTATCTCTTCCTAGATTCTTCACATATTTAAAGCTCTTTTGATTTATTTAATTATGGAATTTTCAGGTTCCAATTATAGGAATTGTTATGGGTGAGAGAGGTTTTATGTCGCGGATACTATGCCCAAAATTTGGTGGGTTTCTCACGTTTGGTACCATTGAGTCGGGAATAGTTTCTGCCCCTGGTCAACCAACAATGAAGGATCTTTTACATCTATACAACCTCAGACGGATAGGGCCAGATACAAAAGTGTTTGGCATAATTGGGAAGCCTGTTCACCACAGCAAATCACCTATGTTATACAATGAAGCATTCAAGTCAGTTTGTTTCAATGGAGTTTATATACCTCTCTTGGTGGATGACGTTGCAAATTTTCTTCAAACTTACTCATCCACAGATTTTGCTGGATTTAGGTTCATTCCTCTTTAAGTAATCTTTGAGTTGATCTGTAGCATCTTATTGCATTTTAAGTATGATGTGTTATTGGTCTGCATTCCTCAAGATCACAATTTCTTGAGTTTCAGTGGCCACGAGTTTTGGGAGGGCTGGTTTGCATTTTAGAGTGACAGGGATTTTGTATGATTGTTGTGGTTAGAAGTTTATCCAATGGTTTTATTTGTATATACTGGAAAATCAGTACATGAATCTGCCTGAAATACTTAGAATAAATTGTATTCTATACTTGAAGCATGAGATAATGTAGCTTCTTTCTAAACACAGTTGTACAATTCCTCACAAGGAGGCTGCTCTAAAGTGCTGTGATGAGGTCGATCCAGTTGCGAAGGTATTAAAATATTCATGCTGCAGGGCTTGTCCGACTTCCAAGCCTACAATCTCTGGCAGCACTGAATTTAATAGAGTATTTGGGGATGCCTTAGCTTTATCTGTTGTTTGCTTTTTTCTTTAAGCAATAGTACATGCGTTGTTCACATCTTAAGTACATTTGACAGTCAATAGGAGCTGTGAATTGCATTATAAGGAGACCCACCGATGGGAAGTTAGTTGGTTACAATACTGATTATGTTGGTGCAATTTCTGCTATTGAAGATGGACTGCGAGGTATCTATCGTGTTTTTTGTGCAGACGAATATGTGTATATTATCAGTCACATATGCTCCTCTTCTGTCTCCTCCTCTGGTTTAACTTCAAGGTGCTCTGGATGCTGTGCTTTTCATTTTAGGTTCTCATAATAGTAGCAATACTGCTGATTCACCCTTAGCTGGTAAGCTGTTTGTGGTCATTGGTGCTGGAGGTGCTGGCAAGGCGCTTGCTTATGGTGCAAAAGAAAAGGGAGCCAGGGTTGTGATTGCCAATCGCACTTATGGTAAGGTCCAGCTTTAGATTAAGTGCTCAGTGTCATATTCATGGCTTTATATTAACCTTGTTATCTGATCCTATAATTGGTGTCATGAACACTTTCACATCTCTGTTTCTTTTCCATCCAAAAACCTTTTGTTGGAAAATCTGTCCTATCGGCTCCTTCATGCTCTCTATAATGGCTTGTGACTGCGTCTGGCATTCATACAAATATGATTTTCTAAAGCATGGTTTTTTATATGTTTTCACCATGGTTTGCCTTCAAACATGACTGAGGAATTTAACGGCAATGTTTTTCCTTCTTTATAAAACAACAAATGAAGTGTGAAGATGACATGGTGGAAGCAAAGGTTACTATAATGATTGGAACTTTTCTTGTAGCAGGAAAAATGAAAAAAGGAAATGCATACTTTTAATCTTTTCCTACTTAAAAAAAGGGTAGCACTCCTTCATGGTTGTGAAAGAAAACTTTGTTGGTAGTATTGTGATTTGTGTTGTAATACCTCAGATTGTATATAGGAAAGTGGTGAATGGAATCCCACATTGCTTAGGAGGTAGAAGTTCAAGCCCTTTATTATGATTTCAAGGGGCTCTAATTATAAACTTGACTAGCCCTTTTGGAGTATAGGCCTATATGTGATGTTGGTTTACCTCAGCTTAGTCGGCTGTTACAAATGGTATATCAGAGCCATACCTAACCATAAATGTGGGACTTGAGCTGTGGGACTTGGCCGAACAGGGATCTAAGTGGGAAGATTGTAATACCCCAGATTGGATATAAAAGGTGTTGAATGAGATCTCATATTGCTTAGGAGGGAGAAGCTCAAACCCTTTATAATGATTCTTAAGAGCTCCAACTGTAACCTTGACTAGTCCTTTTGGGGTATAGGCCCAAATGTGCCTCGTACTTTCCTTGGGTTGTTACATGTTTGCCTTTGATGATAGTTTTTTCCAGTCTTAAAGCTGTATCTAAGCAATCTTTCTCATTCATGACATTTGATCTTCATCTTTTCTCGTTTATCCTGATCGGTTCAGCCCATGGGGCCCTTTTATTGTTCTTACAAATGATTCCATCCCATTCTTGGTATAGATGTTATTTCTCAGTTCTTTTCTCTCAAGTTTTCATTGTGATTCTTGACGTTGTGTAGTAAGTTAATTTTTTCTCACCACTATAGGTTTCATTCTGCCTCATAATCTCAAGTACCATTGATAGGGCATTTTCAGAATATATCTGTTTTAAGATTTCTTTGCATTGAATCTCAATTAACAGCATTTCAGTATTTGCTAGTTTCTTGTAATTGTTTAGGTTCAAAGTTTCCACTATCTACCAGAAATGTTTTTTGACAAGTCACTATCTACCAGAAATGCTTTATTGCAGTACAATAATTTTTCATTAACTTGTTTTTGTGCTTTAAAATGTTCCTTCCATTCTATGGCCCTGGCATCCTAAATGCATGCTAAACAGCAAGTATGCCTGCATGCCATTATACATATGTGCTTCTGATTGATAACACGTTAGCAACATGACCCTTTCCTCCCAACCTCCAGAATAACATTGCTGAGGTGTGTAATGATTTCAATGGTGATTTCTGATTTATCCATTTATTTGACTTCAAGATCGTGCCAGAGAACTTGCTGATACCATTGGTGGAGATGCTTTATCTCTTGCCAATCTAGATAATTTCCACCCGGAGGATGGTATGATTCTTGCCAACTCAACATCCATTGGAATGCAACCAAAAGTTGATGAAACGCCCATTCCTAAGGTCTGCCTCTCTGCCATGCTGTTTCTGTTATGCATGATCATTCATTCCTTGAATAAGATTTTTTATGCTGATTTTGTCTTGATAACGCTATCAAAAGATATTAAGAATATCTACTGTTTCATTAGAAGAATGCACTTGTGGTTATATTATAACATATCCTCGACCCTTCACCTGAAGAACTGCATCTGTTTGATCATGTGGAGATGAAGACCATAAAAGGGATGGTGTACCTGACCCTTCAGGAGTTTTGTGCACAAGATCGTATTCATCAGTCAAACTCGGTTTGGGCCACTTTGGTTTTGCAATCAGCAACTGACTGGGGCCACATGTTTCAATTTGAATTTAGAACTGAACTATGGTGTGGAGAAACCAAAATAATAACTTTTGATGCTTGGTGGTTTGGGGTTATTTTTAATATTTACAAAAAAGAAAGAAAAAAGATAATGATGAATGCTTGAATTACTTTATACATATTTTCTATAAGTAAATTACTTTAAACATATTAGATGATAACATCCTTGTTTTTGGAAGAAGGGATGGATTGCCAGCAATATTGTTCAATTATATAAACATTTCCTACTATAATAATTTAAAGAAAAAAAATCCACCGACATGAGGTTAAACTTTGGGTTTGAATTCAGGTGGGGTTGATTTTTCAAAACTTCTTTCCGGGAATTCTAAAAAAGCCCAGATTATTGACCAGGCTCCGCATATAACTGTACGAAGGCAAAGCACCAATCAGCTTAAGGTCGTCTTTTTTTTTTTTGAGTGAGTTTATGGTCATAATTAGGGTAAGGATATATTCTGAGGTTGTTTTATCTGATGCACTGGTTCAGAAGTTGGCTAATTATGTTCTCAAGGTTCAAGGCCCTGACTATTCTTTAGTTATCTGGTTCTCATTTTCCTACTTTGAAACCAGCATGTCAACTATTTGTAACTAAATTCATAATTTCAATTCTTGTAAAGATTTGGATTGTCTTGGGTCTGTTCAGTCCTGAAGTTTTGAGGTATAACAGTAACATTGAAACTGAAAGTAACCTGCTCACAAACTAGTTAGTGGAGAAAAGAAAAGAAGAAAGGCCCTAGTTTAATGGCAGCCAGCCACTTAGGGGTAGAGAAAGCTGCCTGAAACAATCTGAAATGTCCTCATGAACAAACCAAATTGGATCGAGGGAAATTGAGTTGATTTATTCCATGGGATACACCAGACCAAGTTGCACCATGCTATATCATTTTGTATCCGAGAAGTTCATTAGCACTTTGCAGAAAGATTCCAAGCTTTGTATGCTATAAATTTGTAATTGCATTCAGAAGCTAGAGAATAATTGGCTTTCTGTCTTTGCAGCATGCTCTGAGATCATACTCATTAGTTTTTGATGCTGTTTACACCCCCAAAATGACTAGACTTTTGAGGGAAGCAGAAGAATCTGGAGCCAAAATTGTTACAGGGTTGGAGATGTTCATAGGACAGGCATATGAGCAGTTTGAGAGGTTCACGGGGTTGCCTGGTAAGTTGATTGTAAATATTCAGCCTGAATTTTCCATCTGTCTCTACTTTATAGGCTTTTAGTTGATTTTCCCCTTTTTGGCATCTTGTTTAATTGTTCACTTGCAGCACCAAAGGAGCTATTTAGAAAAGTTATGGCCAATAACTAGAGGTTTGTGTGTCTACTTCTTACGTGGCTGATTCTGTTTTCATATGTTGCTCATTTGTAACATTTTTTTCTTGGATTCTTTGCTTCATGTTGGCCTGTTAAATGTTTCAAGGATATTCATGAGTGCGGCTTGCTTTCTCCTTCAAGAAGAATTTATGTTGTACATTTATTCTATATAATTATACTTCCAATATTAAAGCCGCATATTATTGGTCTGTAGCATTGGGTTTCAGACATTTACTGCTCACAAATAATCGACATTGGTTTATTATGCATTGTGATCTTCCTACACTTCTTGTCCATCTGCTTTCAGTAAAATCTCTCTGACAGGCTGATGCATTAGCACTAGCTCATTGTGCCACTCTTGCTCCCTAAGTTGAATGGTCAGTCTAACTGGAGCACACTCATACACATTATCTATTGCCGGAAACTAGATATGGGGGAAGTCGATGTGGGAGCATAAGCTCTGTTAGAATAGACACGGCGATTCCTTGGTCTCATGACTGAGCTATTGAGTCTGCAAGCACGGTTTTTCCTCAAAATTTTTACTTTTATCGACTTCTTCTCTCTGGTAAATGCCTTGTGTGCTTTGGTTTTATGATGTTTCTGGTTGTCCTCCAAGCCACCGGCTGTCCAGCATAATGTTACATTCGTTTTTGGAAGTCATTAGGTTTGACAAAAATATTGATGACAAGGACACATGGCATAACCTTTCCTGAGGAATCTCAAGGTGTTTTTGCAAATGAACTCTGTTCTCCTCTAAATAAGTTCTGGTTATCAAAGGTTCAATGAAAAATGACCGTTTTTTGGAATTGCCCATAAGCTGTAGTCAGTCCTGGTAAATGTGAATCTGTAGATATATGAAAGCGCCAGGCCAGCAATCTCAGAAGTCATATTTATGTTCTTGCTGCAAGAGTATTGCTGCTTTTGAACCCCATTGTAACAACTCATTCAGCGAGCTAGCATGTTTGCAACAGAGGATAGATTTGACTCAGAAAGACACCTTTTGCGTTGTCTTTGCTCGTTTTTTTTTTTTTCCAAATAAGATTTGGCTCAGGAAAAAAGAAGGGATAGATTTGAGCTCTCAAACTGTGAAAACGCAAAGGGGGTTACTACAAATACAAAGGGATCCAACACATTGATGTGGCACATTGTATGCCACGTCCCCCCCCCCCCTCCTTTTTTCCTTTCTTTTTTCTCCCCTTTTCTTTTTTCTCCCGTGCCTTTCCCCTCCCCTCCTCCCCCGGTTGCATGCACGGCAAGCTCACGGTGCTGCTGTGAGCTCCCATGCCCCAGCCGGTCAATGCCGCTTGGACCGCCAATGGTTTCTGCTGGCCCTAAGGTGGTCCTCGACCACCATGGCGGGGTACGGGGAGGGCGGAGACAGAGAGGGAAAGGGGAAGGAGGTGAGAGGAGAGGGGGAGAAAAAAGAAAGAAAAAAATTGGGGGAGATGTGAGAGTATGCCACATCAGTGTGTGTGATCTATTTATGGGATTTCTTTGTGTCTATAGTATTTTCCAAACTCAAATGCCTCTTAGGAGGTGTGGGACTTCCTTTGTCTCCCATGTCAACTTGTTCTCCTAAACTTGATCCAATTAGGATTTGTCTATCATTATAGATAGAAAAACTAGTGGAAATTTTGAATTCAAAAACTGAGTCCTCATTTCACAAGTGGAATTAATCAGAAAGAGTAATACTACATGTTTTTACAATTTTACATATAAAATTCATTTTATCAGTTTTCATTTGAAATTAAAAAATGTCATAATATTCAATATATCAATAGCTGACATGCCAGTACGTATTGTTATGAAAATAAAAATTATAAGTACAAATAACATTTTTTAATTAGAAAAATTGAACAGATTAGAGTGGGATTGTTACATTCTTACCCTAAGACTAAAATAGCAAGCAAGATCGACCAAATGCAACAAAAATTGCATATGAAAGTTTATTCTATTTTCTGGGGTTTCCAGAGATAGAAGAGATGTCAATTTGAGGGTCTTTTGGAAACTTAAATCATGTGGCGTGTTAGTTCATTACTTCTCTTTAAATTGAAGCGGCAAGATTAGAACCATACACTGCCTCTTCGGTCGAGACTTTATTCACCGAGTACTGGTGAGGTAGATGGAATGGATGATTTGGATGAAATATGTAAAGAAAACAAGTGACCACGGATAAGTTTTTAAGGTACATTGATACGGTGCTTGGTTTCTTTTAATTAAGAGTAGTCTTGTCCCTGTACTTAGGTTTTTAAATATTCTCCTGTCGAATCCTTGTGAATTCTCTAAATTTTCATAATTAAATGTATCGGATGGGTCTTCTTTACCTTCAAAGGGGGTTTTAATGAGAATGAACTCATGGGTATGATCTAAAAAAACGGATACTGGCAATTTTAATAAACAGTCCAAGTTTTAGTGAATTTCTTTTCTTTACGGATCCTATTTTCAAGTGTAATAAAAAAGAATAAGATATATAAACATATATTCCATAATTTTACCAAATGGGCATTTGGTCTAGTGGTATGATTCTCGCTTAGGGTGCGAGAGGTCCCGAGTTCAATTCTCGGAATGCCCCCAAGAAATTTTTTTTCCAATCATCTCTTCAAAGGTTTGAAACTAATAGCTAATGATTTCATTCTTCAATGTTTTTCAAAGGAATAGTTAGGCTGAAAAGAAAAGGGGGCATCCGAGAATCGATCAACGCTAACAAATATCTTGTTTCAATGTTTTTCAAAGGGAAAACAAAACAAATTAGTTAAAATAAAACGTAAGAAAAAGGAAAAAGGGGGCATTCCGAGAATCGAACTCGGGACCTCTCGCACCCAAAGCGAGAATCATACCACTAGACCAAATGCCCTCTTTGCAATTATGGTTCTGCATATATTATAAATTTTAATGAAATTTAGGGATCATTACCAATTTCCTCAGAAATCTCAGCACAGATAGAGTCGATTTTCCCTCCAAAATACTCCCCTTGCTTTCCCTCCACTCCTAAACCCTAGCAACTCTCTCGAGTATGTTTTCCCATTCGATCTTCATTCTCCTTTTTTCCCGTTGATCTCCCTTGTTCTCGATGATCTTCAGTAACTCCCGAACTTTGTGTTTTTTCAACTCTAGTCTCAAATTTTTATTATTGGCATTACGTTGTCCTATGGAAAAACAAGGTTCGTTTCTTTGTTTGGGTTTTAACAACATTTGGCTTTTTTTTTTTTTTCCAGGTGAATTGAATGATTCAGAAATGGTTTCGCTTGGGAAGAATGATGGTGAAATTAAACCAATCAAGACGGAGCCAAATATCAATACTCCCGATATCCAGACCCAGGTCCTTGACAGCCAATTTTCACCTCCTTCATTTTCTGGTACTGGTTTTTAATCTCTATTTCTGTTACTTGTGTTAGGGTGATTTTTATAAAGAGTTAAACTTTAATATTTTATCTAATTATATGAAAGAATAATCTAGGAAGGCAATTGGCTTATCAGACTACAGTTGTTATTATGAAAATTTTCAAGCCGGTTATGATTAATCAGAGAAAATAATACCAAGGTGACACGGCAATGGTTTCTTTTTTTGACTGGTGATTGTTTTTCCAAGTTACCTACATACATTGTTTCTTTAGTATTTTTCTTATAATGATTCAATGCCTATAAAGTTTTCAAAGACTCGAGTTTTCATATCTATAATATGATATGATTACTATTGAGGTATCATATCCTATCCTGGTCTTCTTCTTTTTTCCCTCTATTCCAGTTTTTATAAATATGAAAACTTCATTATTTATAATTAGTAAGGAAAACATTGTTAGCGATAACCTTTTTATATGGAAAAGTAGATGAAAAATTCGAAGCTGAGGATGCTGATGAGTTAAAATATCTCCGAAGCACTTTGTCTTTCGACGATACTGTTCCCATTGAAGATGCATTTGAAACCCAAGAAGTGAATCTAGCGGGGGAAACCCAAGTATTGAATATTGGTGGAGAAACCCAAGTGTTGGATGATCCAGATTGTATTGAAGATATGGGCACCCAGATATTAGATGATTTCGATACTCAAGTTGCCAGTGATATTGAAGGTGAAGGAACAGAAGAAACTGAAGTTCTTGGCAACGATGATGAGCAATCTGATGATGAATCAGTAAGAAGTGGCAATGGTCAGTCAGTGGATAGCGAGAAGATTTACACTTCTCTTCACGATAATAGTAATAAGGGATTCGTGGAGCGACTTGATCCTTTACCATATAAAGAGCATAGTGCAGGTGAGTCTTCACTAGAAAATTTGACAAGTATGGGCAAGCGTTTGACTGGTTCTGAGTTAGTTTTTGGAATACCTTCTTTTGATAATTTTCCTGAAGATCACTTTTGGTATGATTATAGGATTATATGATATTCATCAAATAAAGTTTTGGTATGGTTATATGTTTTGCATGTGTGTGTGTTTTCAAATCATATTAATGAGCAAAAGCACTGCAGTTCAAGTAAAACTTTCCTTTGCCTCTTCCAAATCGTGTGATGTAGTTATTACTGGACTTGAAAATTAATATTTGCCATTTGTTGTGACATAAAAAAAACATTTGTGTTTCATTGTGTATCAGAAACCCATCTTCCAACTGCAACACATGTGGTTGAAGGCAGCCACAAACCAAAAGCTGGTACGTATTTTTTTCTGCAAACTGCACTGCATATTAAAAAACTTTCGTATGTATGCAAGACTCCTAGAAATAGCACTTTTTGCTACTTTAAATAAACGGCTGGCAAGATTGATTGTTTCAGGTGACGTCATCACATCCAAATGGATTGCCAGTTTTTGATGTTCATTAATCATTTTGTCATCATGTGCTTCTTACTGCTTTCAATGTCTCAGAATTGGATGCCTTAAGAATTAAGATTATCAAATTTTGTTTCAAGTCTCGTTAATCATTTTGTCATCTTCTCTTTTTTTTTTGGATAAGTGGAATATCATGATCATCTTTATGTGTATGTTAATTTCCTTATTTGTTTCACAAGTAATCAAGCTATGCGTTTCTGCAATAGAAATCGGCATTATGCCATCAATAACAATAATTGTGCTTCTGAGTTTTATATTTTTGGTTGTCGTATTAGTTTACTGTTGTTTGCTTGTCATGTTTTATGTACTGCCAGTCTTCATGTTACTTTTAACTTTTATTTACTATTGTCGTCATTTCAATTGGTTATGCGGAGATGAATGCTGATTTATTAAGACTACTATGCTCCCTTTTCTCAAAACTCAAAACAACTTTATTTTTCAAAGCTGGAATCTACCCTTTTATCGTTTTCTTATGCCGACAATTGTAGATGGTGTGTCTTCATGCCACTTGAGGGAAGTTTGGAATATGTACTATTTGATCTGGATAAATAGATATCTGATTCGAGCTGCAGTGTCAATCCAGTGTTTGATTTCTTATTTGTTTCCCTATTTCTCTCAGGACCTCTACGTTCGGGGTTTACTTCAGTGCGTGTAGCATCATTGCGGGCATCTGCTCTGGAAATTCACACTGCTTTAGAGGGAATCAACAAGGGATCCTTTTATGTTTCAAGTAAGAATCGGTCTTGGGAAGTTGGGGAAGAAGTAGCTCAGGATCATGATGTTGGACAATGCTACAGAAAAATAAAGGGATTAAATGATGAAAAGATGTATAGGGTTGGTAGTAGAACCGCTAGAAAACTTTTCACTGAGGATTCACATGATGATTACAGAGGACTTCCTCATAACAGCAATGATGTTGAACGAGAAGGGTTACCTCAGTTGCCTTCTTGTGATGATGGATTGGCAGGATTAAGTTATGTGGACTCTCAAGAACCTGCAGAGTTTTCGCAGGCCAATGCACTGGATTTTGTGGACAGGTTCCTGAAAGACAATTTCAGGGACTTTGAACAAGCTGACCATAGAAAGAAAACTAAGGGAAAATCAAATTCCGTCCCAATTGCAAGGGGCCCACAAAGTTTTGCCAAGAAAGCCAATGATAGAAACATGCTTGAAGAAGCAGGGATTTTTGACTGGGATGATAGCCGTGAGGATGAAGGTGGGGGAGATATCTTCTGCAGAATGAAAGAAAAATTCTTTGATACTGGAGGCCAGGGGAGAAGATCTTTTACCCAACCCCGGAAGCCTAAAGGAAGCGGACTAGATGATTATAGAGGCCATGAAGAGCATTTAGATTTCAGTAATAAAAGAATGGGTTTAGCTCATTCGGATTCAAAATTAATCTCCCAGAGACCAAAAGTGAATGAAAATACAGTGCAAGAAATGAAATTGAAAAAAAATCTTGTTAGTGAGTTGGATGAACGGTCTAATGACAATCCCTGTGGAGAACAGATGGATGCTAATTTCACCAAGACAGGTGTGCCAGAAATGTTAGATGCAGCTTTTGATACACAAATGGCTGCTGAAGCTATGGAAGCCTTGTTCCATGGTGAGGGCATCGGGGGCATAGCTAACCATGATGCTAATGATGCCCATCAAGGCATTGAGAAATACGCAAAGGATCCTTGCAGAGGTTCTCTTGTAGGAACAGGCAGTGTAATTCATTCAAAGAAAACCTCTTGTCGTAAGAGGGTAAGCCTTTCTGATATAGGGGTTGCTTCACAAAAGAAATCTAAGAGCATGAGTGCCAAATTAAGTAAAGAATTGTCAATTTCGTTGGAGAAACATTTTGATAATGTCAGGAAGCAGAGTGGAACTGAACTAGCCAGAACAAACTCGAGGGGAAACTCGATTGCTGAAGAGTCCCATACAGCCAATGGGGTTAGCTTCCCTGGTACTTGTACACCTGTTGCTCATCGAACTAGACAGTCATTGAGTGTAAATCAAGTGAAAAAGGCTGAGAATGCATCTGGTGACCATAGGGAAGAGACGAACTCTCTGATGGAGGTACGTACCCTAGTAGAGAAAAGCAATAGTAGTACAGCCATCCTGCCTTCTAAAGTGTTGAAGGAAAAATCATCTATGATGGGTTTTAATAAATCTGGAGAAGTTAACAGCACAAAAACAAGTCAACGTAAGCAATTGGCTCCAAAGTTGATAGCTAATAACAATGATTCTAAAATTGATGCATTGAGCCATCCCAGGAGAAGATCTCATCGAAATTTGTCTGGTCAGGAAAATGGATATGATAACTTAGATGGTGCACTTCAACCATCTGCTCGGCCAAAATACATTGGGAAATCTGTATCCAAGCGCAAAAGGTCAAGGGGTGATGCTGAAAGCCCTTTTAATTCAAACATGAAGAGGAAAACACGATCAGGCAATGCCTCTATCTATGGTAAGTCTGGTGATATGGATGGTAAGATTACATCTAAAGATCTAATTGGGGCAAAGGTCGATAAGCGCTTTGACAGAAATACTGATGCAAGTTGCCCCTCATATACTGGAAAGCCAAATGCTAGGTTGGAAGAATCACCAAGAGAGAAATGTAAACCATCTGCTTCAGCATGTACTACTCCTACTCCAGTTAACTGTAAGACATCTGAGAATGCTGCATCACCTGTTTGTATGGGTGATGAATACTTCAAACTGTCATGCAAGGGGAACCTATCAAGACTTAGCCTTCTGAAAGAAATCCGTAGCTTAAGTGCTGCAGGGCCTGAACCTGCTGCTGTCTCAAAAGATTCAAGGAAGAGGAGAGATATGAGTGCTGTTCGAGTCTTGTACAGCCACCACTTGGATGAGGATATAATGAAGCAGCAGAAGAAGGTAGTTCGTGATTTCATCAGTCTCTTTTTTAGCAACACGCAAACTGATTTAAACTATATATTGTCCGGTGTCCTTGTTTCACAGATTCTGGCTCGACTAGGAGTCTCCATTGCATCTTCTATTACAGATGCCACACACTTCATAGCAGATCAATTTGTGCGAACAAGGAATATGTTGGAGGCTATTGCTTCTGGAAAACCAGTAGTGACACATTTATGGCTTGAGAGCTGTGGACAAGCTAGCTGTTTCATTGATGAGAAAAACTACATATTGAGGGATGCCAAGAAGGAAAAGGAATTTGCCTTTAGCATGCCACTTTCATTGGCACGTGCATCCCAGCATCCACTTCTGAAGGTATTTTTTTCCCGTTTATGCTGGTTTAACAAGATGCATTGGCTACTGATTCATTTTTCTCCATTCTTTATTGGTACATCTCAATAGGGTCGAAGAGTTTTGATTACCCCAAATACAAAGCCTGGTAAAGAAATCATTTCAAACTTGGTTAAAGCTGTTCAGGGCCAGGTACAGAGTTTTGCAGTTTAAATATGATTCATATGTTTGTCTTCGTATAATACCAGTAATGTGTTGTACTTGGTTTGATCACTTCCATGGTCATGACTGGAAAGATTCTACTAGTTCATTTGCTGATTATTAAGATATTGAATAGTTTCTTCTTCGAAATGGGGTTCTTTCTCTTTATTTCTTTCCCTTTTTCTGGAATTAAATAGCTCTTGCCCGTAGATATAGATCCTGTATATCTTTTCAATTTTCTCCATTTTAATTTGAGCAGCTAATTGTCAGTGCTTGCATCAACTTTAAATTGATCCACAGATGCATAAGATATATATTATTTTCTTAAATCATTGTTTTGTTAATGATTTCGTGTCAAATGCTCTTCAGGCGGTGGAGAGAACTGGCAGATCTACTCTGAAAGAGGATTACATTCCAGAGGATTTGTTGGTTCTATCTTGTGAAGAAGATTATGCAATCTGTGCACCTTTCCTTGAAAAAGGTAAGCACCAAATTCGCATTAGTAGTCTCTAAATAGGCCATTTAATGCACAAACTTCACTAGGATCGGACAACATTGCTTTATATTTGCAGGGGCAGCAGTTTACAGTTCAGAGTTGTTATTGAATGGTATAGTCACTCAGAGGTTGGAGTATGAAAGGTTGGTTCTATTTTTGTTAAAGCCATTGCCTATATGATGTATGAAGTAAATGATTCCTGCATAAATGAATGTTTTTTTATCAAAGGTAAAAGGATGGTGTAGCCATGAACTTGTCTGTGCCTAAAAGGTGCATGCCGGGGTTTCTAAATAATTTCTAGCATCTTTTATTAAGAACCAAAATTCTGCATGTCTTTTCTATTGGCTGAAGAATGCAAGTAATGGATGATAAAATCGTATTATTTCATTGATTATGATATTTATGTGATTATTTAATGTTTTTTTTTTTTTTTTTTTTTAACACACTTCATTTCCTGCTAGCAGGCATCGCCTCTTTGCAGATAAGGTTAAAAGAACACGTTCTACGATATGGATTAGAAAGGACGACAATCAGTTCCTTCCTGTGACTAAACACAAATAAGATTCATTTTATTTATTTGTTCCCCTATGATTTTCCTTCTGATTCTCTTGTGCGTTTGGGCGATTTTGGTAGCTGCCTGCCTGCCTATTGATCTTTACATCACACAATGATCTGTACATGGTATTATGAATGGTTCCAACCCTGGGCCTCTCATGTAATCTATTTATTATACCTTTTGTCTTTTATCTCGTCTGATTTCTTTTAGGGTGTGTTCGTTGTATAAGATTTTCTGATGGAAATTAATAATACTGTCGGAATTGGAGGAAGTACTGCTTGTTTTACCAAATATTGGGTATTGGAATTACGATAAGCATCTTATTCCTTTTAAACATTCTATATGGCTGAAATATCAATATATGATCTACGTCCCACGCCAGTAGAGTTGGGTTTGGGTTTGTAATTTCATTGCATATTTCAACTGGCTTTGTATGTAAGGCTGGCTGTAAGCTAGGTCTTTTTTAGTCTAGGATGAACACTAACATGTCGGCATCACTCCCATGCCACACGATTGCAATCGTGCCAACATGGACTGGCATGCATGGAGGGTGGTTTTGATATCATTTGTTATAAACTCACTAGGTAAAATTCACATTTAAAAATTGGCTTACAAGAGAATGGTATATAAAAGCTTATAAACCACCAACCAATCTCATACTTAGTCAATGTGGGATCGTAACAGTAACCCTTTAAAATATGCTTCATCAACGCGTGGAGTGTGGTCGGGATAGCAATTTCTGAATAAAAATAGCATTTTTCGAATTCAAGAAAAGAAAAATGTGATATTTTCGTAGGCACGTGCTGGATAATTCTAAAATAACAAGACAATCGTGTGTTTGGGTAACGGTTTAACAAAGAAAAAAAAGAATTCGTACACCAATGGTTTGGTAGAAGCTAGCAAGCAGCAGAAAAGATGCAGTGTCTTCCAACTCTTTTTCTGATCATACTGGGGTGTTGGGAGCAACCTGAGCTCGCCAAGAAAAGTAGTGAATATACATGGAGTTGAGAGTCATGGCTATGGCAAAACCTAAAACTGAAGCAACCAGGATCGCATAAATGGCCTTCAAATGGAGCTGCAACAAAGTTTTAAGAGGTTTAGTCACCAAGAAAACATGGCCTATCTTTACTCTTTATTTATTTATTATTATGATTTTTTGTACGTATTAGACTGTATTCATTTAAAGATAAAATGACAAATTATTCAGGGATAACAAAGATTCACGCTGAAAAGGGATATAACATCTGAGTCAATCCCATTTTCTTATGTTGTGATCACCCAAAGAAGCTCTTGATTCTTCCTTTGCAGCACATTTGCATCTTAGAGATATTTTCCAACCACCATATGAAACAGTTTATATCACCTTCCTTAAGTTTAGAAGTAGAGGTAGCATAACTGCAGGCAATTTTATATGTTTGCTTTGGCCCGATTGACAGCCTGAATTTTCTAAAGAAAAGTTAGCAGTGGGATTGTACAGAATGATCACCTGCGTTAAATTCACCAATTTAACGGATTAAACTTCAAAAGCAGAATTATATGGAGGATTTGATAACTTGCCAAGGGTTTTCTAGAACCACCACCATCATCTAAATTTCAGAGCAATGCCACACACCACCCAATTTCATAGTTTTTCCAATTAGGGTAACACAAGTTATTTCTTTATATGCGAATTCACAAGAAGTTTGGTACTTTCCAAGAAGAGGAAAGAATACAGGAGAAAATCATGAAGCACATTCACAAAGATAGTAACCGCATATCATGGCTGAAATCTAAATTGGAAAGTGTTGCTCACCAAAGTGTAGAAAAGGTGGACGATGATGGCCACAAGTGCAAACTCGAGGGCCGTGTAAGTCCATATATACTCCTTGATTGCTGCAAGTCAATAGAAGCAGAAACTAAGAAAACCATAGCTCAAAAAGAAACTAGTAATATATGACTTCTGAGGTGAACTGTACCAAGGATGACCGCAAAAATAGATGATAAAAGGCCCAGGGTAAAAGCAAATGGTGCTGCAATCACGATAGCTTGAGTCTTCAAATCATGAATCTACAATATAAGGCACGGGATTAAAATTACTGTGCCTATTATGACAGAATATATCATGGAAAAAAAAAATAATAACGGTGACTAGAACCACTTCTATTCCTTTTTACAATCTGTGTACATCTTCATGGATGCTGATTTTGTCTGAATTCTGAATCTTGCCAACTCCCCCCCCCCCAAAAAAAAGCCTGATTTTGGAGCTGATTATGTTTCTTTATCAAGTAAACAGATATCTTAAAATAGGCATAATGAACTATGTGTGTCAAATCTCAGGACAGAACATGCACCCTGCCTTGCAGAGTCTGGTGACAGAAACAAAGTTTTTGGGCATCACGTTGACCTAAATTAGATTGTATCATATTCACATCATCCAAATGATGCAGAAGCCAATGGAAACAACAATATTTTGTAATGGACTTCTGTCATTGATTGTAATGGGGCTAGTTTTTCATAATTTGCTTGTATCCATCTCTAGTGCATTGTGGTTGCTAGGTGTATTCCGTGTATACCAACTGTGTACTTGGGCTATGCCTATTTGTTATCAATAAAGTTTTATTCTTACTCGCCAAAAAAATCACCAATATTTTGGTTTAATCTCCTAGCATAATGACCTACCAGTAGCTGCTCAAGAAAGAAAAAATAGCATATTGTGCTGATCAAGACAAGCACTACAAAATCCTGCCAGGCACTGCCAAAATCAAGAATTAAGTTAGACATAAAAAATTAGCTAAAGAAAATAAAGGAAGGCCAGATTTATGCTAAAGAAAATATTAGTTGCCTAGCAGGGAAACTCTTTCTCTCTAAAAAAACCTTATCGTTTGTGAATGCAAATTCTGTTGGCCATGCTCCTGCCTGGAATTCCTTTGAAGGGATGTAGGCATACGAAGCAAAGTGACAGGTAAATTCTGAACCTCTTGCCCACATACTTCACAAGTCTTGTTTCCTTTAGTGCTAAACCACTTAACTGCACATTCTTCATGCACAAGTCTGAGCGCACCTTTGCAACTGCATTCCATTTTAAGTGTGTTTCCTTCTTCACATACATCAAGACAGATTCTGCACACTGCTTCCTCTTCAGGAATCTCTTCATCATTGCCTTCCACAGGAACGCAAGTTGTTTGATCTGTATATGCCCAGGAATGGACTTTGAAAAGTTAAATAATGTAAAAGGGGAGTTAATGCACATTAAAAGCCGAATGTTAAGATCAAGCACACGTGTACAGAAAAATCTTGTGGAATACGCAGCTTTTCATAACATAAAACATGGAACCACAATGATCATCCAAAAAACTGACATCTGAAAACTGAAACCAAGTAGATGATTTGACTCTAACACTGAATGACGGCAGAAGTCATACTGTCTGTGAATCTATGAGGTGCACAGCATAAATAAGTAACTGCGTGAATAGAGTACATCTTTTACAACATACCATCACTAGGATCTGTTGGGACATGCTCATTGTGGATAGCGAATGATACCGATCTTACAATGACAATGTTTTGGCCAGGCACAGACAGAGACCTTGAAACCATAGTTTGAGCAGCTGCTTTCTGCACAAAATCGACAATAACCCACTTATACATCAACAATTGTATAACTAGGCGGTCTCCAAAAACAGAATATTGACCTTAAAATTAGAAGCAGCTACCCTTTAAAAATAGTGAAGAGCATAAGGAAGTATGTTTCAACCATGTTGCAAAAGAATTTCCAATTTTTTTGGTAAATTTAGATCTAAAATGCACTTTCATCCAGGGAACATATCAGCGTGATGGTAGTGTAGTGTTGCCATGTTGTTAAATCATCAACCATTGTGTGGCCAAGCTATCCGTTCTCTATATTGATCTTCCTTTTATAGCTCCAGATGTGCGTAAAACTTGATCTTGAGAGCTCATCAATCAGAAAGAATTGCATAATGAATGATAACTCACACGTGCATTTTGCCGTTCATTAAATGCCCTTGCTGAAGCAGGTGTGGTAACAGAAGGAGATAAGTTTGATGCAGGTGTTACAGGAAGAGAGGTACATCTTTTCCACGAAAATGCAGACTTGAGGTTGACAATAATAGGACTTTCAGGAGTTGTCTTTGGTTCTGAATTAAGGAGGAAACTTCTCTCGCCATCAGGTCCAGTTCCCTTCTTCTTGAAGCTTAAACCCCGCAAGAAGCCTCCTGGTGATGAAGTACCTTTAGAGGAACCTTGAGACTGAAGTAAACCCTTTCCACTTTGGCTATTGCTGAAAACTATGGGCTTAGGGGGTATTTGAAGTGAAATATCTGGACGCCTCCCGCTTGGTCCTGGATCTGAAACTCCTTTGTTTATTTCAATATCAATCTGCATGTAAGAAACATGTGAATTATAATACTCTTATGTCATTTTCTCTGTAAGCATCCAGAAAAATTTTCATACGCATATAGATCATACCAGTTCATATTTGGAAAGAGTATTGTGATGGAAAATCCTATCAAACTGGGCACATCTATTTTGTGTAACGGTCCATGGTCATGGGTAATTGGGATACTTCACTGCCCCTAGTGTCTCCGGTTCCTCTTAAACTAGTTTTCATTTTTCAGGTTGTTTTGCAATATAACAAAAAGGAGAGACACCATTACGAGAAAAGAAAACAACATTTATTCATTATTTGGTAATAAAACGTTGGGTGAGTTCAGATTTTAAATTACAAGTGCCACTATAGCCCACTGGGTGAGAATAAAGGGCCTGTTTAAAACTACTTTTCTTAAATTTGCAAAGTTCCATATACAAAGCGAATACATTGCCAACCTAACTTCGAGTGCTTCTGGAATAAAACTTGGGCTTCCAGTTCCAAGATTACTGTTTTCGAACACCAGAGCTTGGCCTTGAAGGGCATTTCACATAGTCTAGGATCACAGATTTTTGTTTAGAATCAAATAAAAAAAATTTGGATCTATCTAGGATAATGAGATTTCCTAGCTATTTCCTGTATAGCTCTATGATTGTTCTGGCTATGCCGGATAATATCTATTGAACACCCCACATTATAGAAGCCATAATCACCTAACGGGTAATCTGAAGATGAGATTGGAGGTTTTTCTATCACAAACCAAAAATCTAAAAACTTGCATACGCTCACCAAGAGCTGTAAATATGGGTCTCCAGTTCTTGAAGACCAATTAAACAGAGAGACAGAGCACCCCATGACTCCTAGAAGCTCCACGCCACTAGAAACGCTCCCAAAGCAAAAATTACACATGCACACCCATATACATAGCCACGTCCAATATAAAAAGAGAGACAAGGAAGAGAAGACTACAAGAACCAACCTGAGGAGAAGTTTCTGCAACTGCAGTGGAGGCAGCTTCAGCCGCTTGCATTATTGTTCAAACCCCCCCACCCCCACAGAACTTGAAACGGACCAGTAAGTTAAAAAGTTACAAACTTGGAAGTGGAATTAATAGGGAAAGAGTTGGAAAGATGCTTGTAGAATTTTCTTTCTAAGTAATTATTTCTGACTATTGGATGATGGGTGAGAAAGATGAGACTGAGAAAGAAAGGGGATGAGGGTCCGGCCGGGTCGGGGTCGCGTGGAAGATGATCTGAAGCTGTGTCTGCAGGCCATCACGAAGTTATCGTATATTTGCCGCATTGTGCCCACTTGTAGCTGTCACTGCCCATTGCTACTGCTTGGCCTCACGCTCCCCTTCTTTTTTTTTATCACCTCGCTACTCGCTGTCTCCAGCCTCAACGTGTCAACCTTTTTCTTCTTTACGTTTTGAGTCTCGATTATTAAATAATAATAATAATAATAAAATAAGAGGGTTTGCCGAACTAAAACATATATTATAATATTGGACTCTTGTTTTTTCTCCGCCAGTGTACTACTTATAAATTTATAACAAAGAATCATATGGATAAATCTATTTTATAAAATATTATTAATTTCAAATTTATTTGAATTTTATTCTATTTGATTGATTTGAGTTTTAAAAAATAAATAATATTTGTAATTTAAATCTGTATAAGTCTCACATACTTATTTTAAAAAAAATAGATAAATCTATAATCTATACGAAAAAATTATTTTTTAAATATAGATGCTATATTTTTTTTTTTAAATAATGCATAAAATTTACATACTCTAAAATTGTATCTAACATTACCATTTAAAAACTAACAATGATATATTATTATATGTTTTAATTTCCAACAATAAATAGATGTACATGTGATATTATTGTGTTGGATAGTAAACATCGCTCTTGATGATATTGTGAATGCATTTTGATTTTTTTTTATTGTAGAGAGTCAATAAGAATAGTGTTAGATACAGTCATATATTGTGGAAGCGTTGCGTATTTTTTTAAAAAAAGAGTAATGCCCACTTTTAAAAAGTTAATTTTTTAATGTGGATCTCACATTTTTTTTAAATATATACATTATTTGTATATTTTATAATTGTAAATATCATTTCTTATAAATAAAAAAATAAAAAAATAGTAGAGAAAATAGATGATATATGTTGTTAGCATTGTCGTATGGAGTCGCACATGCAATGTCGATGCATGGCCCTTACGCACTCTTAGATGTGAGTCAACAAATTATGTGGTCAAAGAAAAAAAGTATTGGGAGGGTGGTTGTCTCTAGAGAGTAGAGAGTAGAGAGTAGAGAATGATCTCTAACTAAAATTTCATTATGAAATAACCTAACTAAAGATGAACGAGACCCATCGTGAAGGAAGGAGAGAGACCTCACTCATCATTGTTCTCTCTTTTTTTAAGTGTTATGGCTTTCCTAATAGATGGATAAATAGGTAGGTTAATTATATATATTGCATGAATAAAATGCAATATATAATTCTACAGTATGCAAGTTTTGTGTACTCTTATTTAAAAGAAAAAAATTAAATCTATTATTAAAAAAATAATTATTTTATATAAATCTCATATTTATTTATATTTATAAAAAAAAATGTATATAATTTACATATTTTAAAACTATAAATATCATTTCTCATATTACAAAGTCATGTTTTCTAGTGCTTATAAGCAGCAATCATTTAGGCTACTTCATATCATAGAAGATTTAGGTTGCGTTTGGATGTTGAAATGAGTTGAGTTGAGATAATAAAATATTATTAGAATATTATTTATTATTATTATTATTATTTTGAGATTTGAAAAAGTTGAATTATTTATTATATTTTATATTGAAATTTGAAAAAATTGTAATAATGAGTTGAGATGAGTTTTAATTCCAAACGTACCTTAAACAAGGATATGATTTCAATTGTGGTTTTTTTTTTCTTTAAAATCAAATCATTTAATATGAATAAAGAATTAAAAAGAATCTCAATCCTAAGTTTAGCCAATTTGACAGCACTAAGATGCTATTATTGACAAATGGAATTTAATCACACCCGGACTTTATCTAGATTATATATCCATGTGCAAATGAATTATTTTAAGAGAAATGATTTAGTTATAAAGAGATTTTATAAAAGTAAATTTATAAATTGACGTGATTTCGTATAGTATACTAGATATATTTTATAATAAAAATAATTTTATAATATAACGTATCGTATTAAATCATGTTAATTTATAGATTAATTTCTTAATAATAGGTCTTTATACCATATACTATTTATATAATATAATTAAATTTGTAAGATTTAAATTTTAAAATTTAACTTTTAAATTAAATTATATTAAGAAGATAATGTGAGATGCAAAATAAATAAAATCATTCTTACTTTTTCATAATCTTCTTTTGACTGTATCACTTCTCATCTTAACCGGACAATTCGCACAATTCTCAACGTCGTCCACTCGTATGTAGCTCATAATCATAATTCATTTTTCTTATTAAAACGACGTGACGTACGTAGGCAACTTCTACGAACTACAACGTACAAGCTACAGCACAGACTACGAAGCCGTAAGTGTTCCTAGAGTCCTTAGCCTCTTCAGTTTTCGCAGCGACCTCCATTGGCAGCCGCAACTCCCTCCCGATTCGCACAAAAAGGTTTTTTTTTTTTTTCATTTTTATCCTCACATTTTATCGATTCCCGACTAGAACTGTGGAGGGGCTGTGCTAATTTTGAGTTTCAAAATAATTTTTTTCCTTGTTTGCAGTGAAAATGAAGTTTCTGGATTGGTACCTGAAGATTTCGGTAGTATCAGCTTTGGTCGGAGCTTCCATGGAGTTTTTTATGATCAAAACTGGCTTCTGTGTGAGAACCCTCCTTTTTTGCTTATTATCCATCGTTTGAAATCTTACCCTTTTGTTTTCTTTCTCGTCTATGAACATCATTGTATGACTTTAAATGGGATTTGTTCAAATTGGGAACAAATTATTAGGCTAAGCAATCTTTTTGGTTTTTCTTGCCTTGACTATTGATTCACGGTAAAAGGGAGAAAAGGGGTTGAGTTTTATCAGTGATCTTTTTAGACGTATATAATTTTTTGAGAAGCAATTTATTTTTTGAATGCTGACCAAACGGTGCCTAAGCTTTCTGATAATGGGTGTTTCTTCATGTGTTATGGAACTATCAACTCTTTTTTTCTTGAGATACGAATTTTGTTTGAATTTGAAAGGATCATGTGAAAGTTGGCTGCAGATGTAAATTATTCAGTCTTACACATATCCTGCTTGATCAAGAAAATCTGCTTAATTTCCTGTTCGTTATGCATTGATTTACATCCAAAAATATTTTTGCATCCAATTCTTTAGAAATATGGTTTTGAGGAGAGGAATAATGAATTAATTCCTGGATACTTGACCCTTTGACAAGAATGGTACGGTAAATATGAGCCACTTGTAGGGACGGATCGATGTGCTTTATTTCCAAATTCAGAGTAGTTTAATTGCTAGCATTCATCATATGGTGATAGCTTATTTTTTATAACACTTGTATGGGATGGATTGATGTTGCTAAATCAATGGATCATACTTAATTCCCAACACCATGTTGGGCTTTGCCTATTTCTTGATTACCTATGAATAAAACTTCTTGATTACCTATCAAAAAAAAAATCCCAACACCATGTTGGCATCAGTGCAGGCTTCGCCTGTTTTGCTAATTAGTATTTTGAATCTTGCCAAATTAGAGTTTGAATGTATACTTACCAAGTGTAGATTACATTTTGGTTGTTTAATGCAAATCCATAGATTTGAATGATTAGTGGAGCTTGTTGTGATAACAAGAATCATTTCCACTAAACCTTAGGTCTGGACTTTAAGCTAGATGGTCTCATTGGCTGAAGTAAAAGAAACTGGATAGGACATCGCACTAGTTCATAGTCATGAAAAGGTTTATTATCTTAGCCGATCGACTAAGATTTTCTGACTGTCCCGACTGCCTCTTCTCAGAAAAGCGAGCTAAGTTTTATCCTTACTGTTCTGATATATTGTTTGGTGTCATCTAATTTTTCCTTCCATGAACCCTTCTGTAAAGAGCACCTGTCCCACTCAGTCATCGACTTCTATGCCTCCTTATCGTTTTGTTATTGTGTAGATGACAAAGTGACCGTTCTGGAGTCAGAGAAACGGGCTTGGGAGACTTCACCAGAATCTCAGGCAATCAGAGAAGCTCTCAATCCTTGGAGAAATCATGATACACAAGCAAGAAAAGATTCCTAGCTCTACGTCGCTGCAATTTGCTTCCTGTATGGTTTATTTCTTTGATGGTCTAGTGGGATGTTGGTATGGAAACTTTGTTTCAGAGAACCATGAATTTTGTTGTTTTGAGGAGCAATGCATCAGTTCACAAAATAGAACTCACTGGTCTGTATGGCTTCAAATTTTGTTGGTTGATCACCAGTGCTTCAACTATCACCATGATACGGAAAGTTCTGAAGTAGCCTTAGTAGTATTAAGGCCTACGAAGTTTGTTATTTGCTTCAATTTCAGGCCCACATTACAGCCAATATCAGTTCATGTGCTTTTAATATGTACTTTCAAGTTTTTTACTCCAACTTTTGAAAGTGATCAAATCACTCCTTTCCCCCCTTATTATATTAGTAAATCGTTACCTCATATCAACATCAATAGCCTTTCAACACGTGTCACTTGATCATGTGCATGAGACGCATAAATATTTAAACCTTGTTTTCTTGTAAGATATTCAATTTTGTTCTTTGTATGGGCTTGGCTAACTTACATTTATATGATGACAATACTATCAAAGAATGATAAATTGGGGTTGCTTTAATTTGTACATTTTTGGAAAAGCGAGCTGCTGGATCACCTCATAAGTTTTCTTATGACATGATCTCCAGCGCCTCTCTTGTTTGTCCAAGTATGTTGAATACTGTTGCTGCAATATGCGATGGTGTGAGGCCAGCTTCAGCCAATTGGTCAGCAGGCGATCCATGGTCAATGTACCGATCAGGCAGAACCAGAGGTCTCCACTGCAAAGGTGTTATTTAGAGCACAAATTCAGTTATCAGAAACTGAGTCCATCACTAGTGAGCCAATAGAAATATCATAACTTTGGTGTTCCTATCTAATTTTAATCATGGCAGAGTTCTACAAATTAGTTTAAATTCATACCTTTAGTTTTCCGTCAAGAAGGCCATCAAGGGCCATGAACTGAGCAACATGAGACCCAAATCCTCCAATTGATCCTTCTTCAACTGTAATCAAGACCTCGTGTGATTTTGCAAGGCTGCGTATAAGGGCATGATCCAATGGCTTGCAAAAGCGTGCGTCTGCAACTGTTAGCCTTAAGCCATGGGATCGCACTAAAGATGCCGCAGCCAAACAGCTCTGAACTACTGTTCCATAGCCCAAGAGGGCCACTCTCTCCCCTTCTATCAGTGTTTTGCCTTTTCCAACCTATTAGAAAAGTGCCAACATTTCAAATCTGTTTAAATGTGCATTGAGGTATTTCTTCACTATCGAGACAGCAAAAGACTCGGTTGAAAGTACCTCAATAGGAATGCCTTTATTCCCCGGCGGTAGCTGAACACCAATCCCATTCCCCCTTGGGTAGCGAAAACAACTGGGCCGGTCATCTATTGCTGCAGCAGTCGCAACCATGTGAAACAGCTCTGCCTCGTCAGAAGGAGCCATGACCACCATATTGGGGAGGCAGGCCATGAAGGTGACATCAAAAGACCCACAATGTGTGGGACCATCCGCTCCAACCAATCCAGCTCTGTCCATTGCAAATCTCACTGGCAACTTCTGCAGATCCACATCATGTACTACCTGTATAGGATTCCACAGCATGAAGTTTTTACTATCTAATCAGGAGTCATTCCAAGTTTACAATTATAGAATATTATCATATCAAGTTCTCAACTGAGCAATATAAGGAGAAAGTTTTAAGTGTCCAGGCTTGCCTGGTCATAAGCCCTCTGCATGAAAGATGAGTAAATTACACAGAACGGTTTAAGACCCTCACAGGCCAGACCTGCAGCAAAAGTAACAGCATGCTGTTCGGCTATCCCAACATCAAAGCATCTTGTTGGGAAACGACGAAGGAAAAGATTCATGCCTGTTCCGCCTCCCATTGCAGCATGGATTGCAACAATATCTTTGTCCACTTCTGCTTCTGCAATCAAAGCTTCTGCAAAGTATGTAGTGTAAGACTGTGTAAGAGCCTTGGCTTTGAATTGCTTTCCAGTTGCTGGATCAAATTTAGCCACTCCTGTAAAGAGAAATGTAGTATATTTATCACTAAGCAAGAAAAATTAATCATAACTCACTCGTCTGACTATATTCATGACAGCTCTTTTACATGGCTTTTAAAGGATGTCAATTTGGCTTGCATATTATTTGGAATAAACAGCTGTGTTTTAAAAGTCTCTTTATATTTCTGTTTGCAAAGACTTTTTTTTATAACAGGTAAGAAATCAAATTCACAAATTTGTGCACTCGTGCTAAGAAAATCCCCAGTGTACATAATTCCCATGAAAAATACCAAGAGACACCCCCCCCATTTTCATAGTTTTTGATTCACAACACATCGATTTGTGTTCTGTATTTACCATGATACTTGTCTGCTGCTTTCTCTGCATATGGGTATCCCCGGCCTTTCTCAGTGACAACATGAATCAGAACTGGACCTGTTGTTTTGGTACTTTTGACCTCTTTGAGAATGGCAGTAAGATCATCGATGTTGTGGCCATCAACAGGACCTATATAATATAATCCAAGCTCTTCAAATAGAGTTGATCCAGAACCACTGATCATCCCACGAGCATATTCATCAACTTTAGCAGCCAGTTCATGCATTGGACCACCAATTTGTTTTGTAACTCCCTGCAACAATCTCAGTCAGAATGAAGGAATCTCAATTTCGATCAGATTTTAGAATTGATATTTTCTTCTTCTGTTGCATACCTTGGCAACCTCTCTTAATTCTCTAAGGGGCCTGTTAGATTGCAACCTACTGAGAGCACTGCTCAAAGCTCCTACAGGTGGTATGGGCCCATCTAGAGTAGCCGTAGGTAAAGAAACCTGTTTATTGTCATTGAGGATAACAATCATGTCAGAATCAAGGTACCCAGCGTTGTTCATGGCTTCATAAGCTTGCCCCGCCGTCATGGCACCATCACCTATAACAGCAACTACATTATTCTTCCTTCCCTTTAGATCCCTCCCTACAGCCATGCCTGTTTGCCCAATGACATCCAAGGGTTAAACAACAAAGAGAATCAACACTTTATGCTTCATGAAACTCAACTGAGATTGAGAGATTAATAAGCCATTGACAATCAATTGAATTGTATTTTCAAGGAACGGTTAGGTTGATATTATGACAAAAGTTAGCATGTTCTGTGGAGAATATGTGCATTGTTTGAATGTGTTCAATGAAGGTGTGTAAATCAATCAGCATATCACTAATTACCATATGAACAAAGCCACCTTCCTTCTTTTTGAAGAATCATAGAATTGTTGTCACATCGTATCATGGGTCTTATGCAGTAAATGCAATTGTTAAAAGAAGTTTAGAGCTTGATTGGAGCAGAGCAGAGAATTACCAAGTCCTGCTGAGATGGTGGTAGAGCTGTGACCGGTGCCAAAGCAATCAAATTCACTCTCTGAGCGCTTTGTGAACCCTGATAACCCATTTGTCTGCCTTATAGTGTGCATCTTATCTCTTCTCCCGGTCAGGATCTTGTGTGGGTAAGACTGAAAACCCATAGAAAATACATTCAGATTGAAAAAAATTATCCTATTCATATTTTTATGTTTTGCTAGTAGGACAAATCTCACAAGAAACAAACGCTATACAACAAAAGATAAACCCCAGGAAGGTGAGATTAGGACCTGATGACCAACATCCCATAATATCTTGTCTTGAGGGGCATTAAAGACGTAATGGAGAGCCACAGTGAGCTCAACAACACCCAGGCTCGAGCCTAGGTGGCCTCCAGTTTTGGAAACATTAAAGATGACATCGGACCGGATTTCATCAGCAAGTTGTTTCAGCTCCTGCATGAAGGCTTCGTATGAAGATTTGGAGAGAGAAACTCTATACTAGCATGGGAAGTTCCTCTTGAAACGAAATTATAGAAGACGTATGCTTAAGTTATACCTTTATTGATAGATTCTTCATGTGGATTGGATAATTTATGGTGTCCAAGAGAGGCGTCGGTGGTCTCTGTGAATGATACTCCCCCATCTCCGATAGTGAGGCACACGCCCCACCTGATCTTTTCCTGACCTGTACCGAGTGAGAAAAAATTAAGGTTTCATTCAACAAGTTTATGTTATTTTGAAAACTTGGAAAAAAAATTAGCAAAATCAAATCGAACGGAAGAGAGAGAAAATTTTATTCTGGTGAGCTCTTCTAGATCATAACCTTACCCACA
Source organism: Juglans regia (assembly GCF_001411555.2). NCBI lineage: Eukaryota > Viridiplantae > Streptophyta > Magnoliopsida > Fagales > Juglandaceae > Juglans > Juglans regia. The sequence continues at coordinate 21,384,479 of NC_049912.1, forward strand.
AAACATTACTACAGTTTGACCAACCTTAAAAGAAGAAGAACAAGAAGAAAAACTCAACTATTTCACAAAATGAACAAGACCCATTTTTCCGAACTCAGTTCGGCAGCATGGGTATTCTGCCATATACGTAGTGAGTATGCTTTACCGAAAAACAACATACAAACATAAATTCATACCTGATTGAGCTTGTGCTGAGATGGGCACAGCAGATTTGTTCCCCCCCAGGTTAAAAAGTGACTTGAGAAGGAAGAAGACTTGAGAGCATCAGAAGCGGTTGCCCAGTTCACATGGGCAGGAAATGAGAATGCAGAGAGAGCCATTGCAACTACAACAAGAACGAAAATACAGAAAAGAACACAGCTAGTTCAAGACACTGCCTGGAGTTCAGAACATGAAGAACCCAGAAAAGTAAACGTGGTATCAAATCACGTTCTCAAAGGTCTTATACATCCTAGTGGTCCCCCCCCCACACAGAAGTGCTGGCGATTTGTGGTTGACAGACAGTGAGTGGAAGTGAAACGCGGTGCGTTGCCACTTGCAAGACCAAATTGGCCTCAGAAAGACCCGAATACATATAAGAATAAGGGTGAGTTTGGATGTTGAAGTGAGTTGAGTTTAGTTTAGTTGAGATGATAAAATATTGATAAAATATTATTTTTTAATATTATTATTATTTTGAGATTTAAAAAAGTTGAATTATTTATTATATTTTGTGTTGGGATTTGAAAAAGTTGTAATGATGAGTTGAGAGTAGTTTACAAATCAAACGTAGCCTAAATCTTCTTCACACAGTAAGATTGTGTTTGGATATTGAAGTGAAGTGAATTGAGTTGAGTTAAGTTGAGATGATAAAATATTGTTAGAATATTATTTTTTAATATTATTATTATTTTAGAATTTAAAAAAGTTGAATTGTTTATTATATTTTATATTAGAATTTGAAAAAGTTGTAATGATGAGTTAAAATGAGTTGAGAGATGTTTAGTAACCAAACGAAGCCTAAATCTTCTTCACACTACTCTGTGAAGAAGCCCCAGCACACCTAACGTGCTGGGGTGAAAAAAAAAATAAAAATAAAAATAAAAATTATGAAAAGTGTGCTGTGACTTTTGGCTGATGCGCAGCACATCCCATATATATAAATACAAAAATGCTCTTACTGTTTATTCTTACCGTTTGGAGTTATTGATGTGATTTTTTATTTTTATTTTTTATTTTTTTAGTTAATAATTCATGAAGTATTTTTTATAATATTATGATTTTTTTTAAGTATCAAAAAATACATATAAGAAAAGGCAAAAAAATAAATATTACTTTTTGGTTTTAGATAAAAGTTTAAAATATTATTTTTTAATATTATTATTATTTTAGAATTTGAAAAAGTTGAATTGTTTATTATATTTTATGTAGAATTTAAAAAAAATATATAATAATAAAATGAGATGTGACGAAAATTTTATGTCTTTTTTCACTTGTTAAACCTTTCTTGTTTCAAGAGTATAATTGCAGGGTCATTTCTCATTGGTCCACGTTATCCGAAATAAGAAAATAGATTGACACAAAATAGATAGATAGATATGGCATGAAAATCATATATATATATATATATATATATATATATATATATATATATATATATATATTTAATTTTTATACCTTCTGTTATTTGAATGCATGGGTGCTAAGACTTAAATAATGGTAGATTTTGGGCAGCACGAATTTACTTGGAAATAGTATTTGTATTTTTAAGATACGTAAATCTTATATATTTTTTTAGGTGATTAAAAGAATTTAGCATTTAATATGATAATTTTTCTATTTTAAAGTTTTACAAATATTAAAAAAATATTTAATTCATAAAAATATATGACAAAAATAAAATTTATAAACTCATATAAGTTGTCTTAATAATATATTAGATTGAAAAGCTTTTTTGGAATAGAAAAAAAAAATGCTAATTATACTTAACAAAAATTTACAAAATATTTACTTTTCTACGTATTAGTTATTAATATGTTGAAAATCATAAAATTTAAATTTTGAATTTTAAGAAAAATTTAATAAAATGAATCTTATATATTTTCTAATTTTTTATAAACTCCATTGATTTTAATCTGATAAATAATAAATCTATGTCCAAAGCTTTTTTAATCTGATAAATAATTGCTACTCCCACTGCTAGGAGCTCCGGTTGGGGGCTCCCGCTAGTTATTTTGTATTTTTATTTTTAAATTTTTTTATATGTATTTTTTAACACTTTTAAATATTTTTAAAAAGATAAAAAAAATCATAATATTATTAAAAAATACTTACTTAATCATTAAATAATAATAATAATAATAAATAAAGAAAAAATATCAGCAGGAAGAATCAACGAGAAGAATAACATTTTCCTTTTTTTTTTTTTCCCTTCCAGAGTTTGCATCGGGTCTGTAAATCATTTCTATTTCAATTTTAATTTTTAACAATTTTCTTTATTCCTTATTTTCTAGTTGTCATATTTTTAAAATCTATCTTTTCTCCTTAATGATCATATTTTCTACAGTTCGGCTCTTCACCCATTGATTATATTTCCAAAAAAGAGCCTATTTTCTAAATGATCATATACTTAAAAATAAAAATATAATTATTTTTTTCTTTCAATTTTCAACAACCCAAGTTCCTTTTATTTGATATGAGGAAATGACAAAACAATAATTTTTTTTTTCTCAATGAGTGCTACTAGCATTTTGCAAAATGGGTCTCCAAAATCATATGCACTTTCGTTTTTGGTTATTTTTTTTTTTTATAAGTTAATTTGGCCAGCTAAAGTGAATAGTAATGAGATGAGTTAATTGGAGACGTTTGGATTCGAAAATGAGTTGAGATGACTTGAGATGACTTGAGATGAATTGTGAATAGTAATGAGAAGAGTTGTGAATAGTAATGAAATTTGTGAGTTAAAGTTGCTGAATAGTAATGAATAGTAGTGAGATGAGTTGAGATGAGCTGAAATGTCATGCAAATCCAAAAATAATGTAAATACAACCTTGCCATCTTCAAAAGCAATGGCATCGTGGGACGAGTATGAATGGGGCTTCCACTTGTGCGACAAAATGCTTGAATAGGCGGCATGTTTGGTTAGTAGGAAATGAGATAATGCTAAAATACTATTAAATACTAACTTGATTAAATATTAAATTAGTAGGATCATAACATTCTACCACGCTTCCGAATTCGACGTCCACGGTAGCCCACTCAATCGACACTAACCTAGTGATAGCTCTTTCTCTTTTGAGGGCTTCCTTCATTTATTTGTATTTAATGACTTAATACCATGTTCATATATAATACTAAGACATTTTAATCTAATGTATAGGTTGCCCCCTCCGTGACTTGAACTCTTGATGTAGTTCCTACTTTGATACTAATTATTAAAGACTCAACTATTAATCCAAAAGTCTTAATATTGTTGGATACTAATTTGGTTAAACCTTTAACCCTCAAAATGATAACAAATATATGGCAAAGAAGACAGTATGGTACATTGCCAATCCTATCGATGCTACGATTTTAAGCTCACCCCAAAGCCACGATCGATTAACTACTAGTCTAGAAGCAATCCTCTCTCGAATTTGAACAAGTTTCATGTCTCTAAAAGTAGCTTCTACACTCATGCAGAAACATGAGAAAATAATAATTTTGAAAACAAAATTATGTTATGAACCTGACGTGATACAAAATTGTTTAGAGAAGAGCATTGTATTTTTATAGCTTTTAGGAATTAAGACAAGAAGGGGTTACAGAATAATAGGTAGCTCAAGACGCGATTGTTTTGAAAGGGATTCTAGAAGCAGCAATTGTTATGTGTTCTCTCATTGTATTTGGGCATACATATGACGTGATCTCAATTATTTTCTTTTCTAGCTATTAAAATTCTCATTTCCTGATGTCTGTTAATTTTTTTTTTAAGGAACTTTTTTTCCTGAATATAAGCACTGGAAGTTGGGAAAAACTTATGAAGAATTTTCATCTTGCAAGACTTTGAACTTTTGGAGATTGGGTTGTCTCGAATCTATCCCAAGCTTATGATAATGTATTTTCCATTTCTTTTGTGTATTTCTTGAATTATAATTGCATTAATATCATGAGGTTGCTTACAATTGATATCTAGAGCCAATCGGTCTCAATGGTAGAAGCTACTCGATCCAAATAGCAACGGGAGAACTTACAAAGGCAAGTGGATTCTCACGAGGAAAACATACAAGAAATCAGGAAGACATTGAATCAGATGGCATGCATGATGCGTAGCTTCAACAAGGGCGAAGCTATGGTGATTTTGGTGCACTCTAGTAGCACCCATAATTTTTTGGAGTGTCTAAATACTAGCTTTCAGTGGATCTCGCCAGCAAGCTGGATGTCAAGATAACCAACGGGTAGGTCATCAGAAGTAAGGGTCATTGTAATGAAGTCACTCTACGTATCCAAGGAAACCCATTCAATACCTCATTTTTTAGAGAAAATCTAGTTAGTACATCTTTTTTTTTAACACACCCAACACATCGCTAATGTGGAAGACTTCCACATTAACTATGCTAAAAAATTATTGGTCTTTTCTTTTTAAAGTTATAATGGGTCTCATTATTAGTAGTGTGTTGCATACCAGGCTTCTTTATAGTAAAACTCCATTTTTTATCCTAGTACTTGGTAGTTGTGATGTAGTGTTAGGAGTGCAGTGGCTTAAAACCTCGGGCCCTATAGTTTGGGACTTTAATAAGCTACTTATAGAATTTGAGCATGGGGGTAAACAAGTGAGGTTAAATGGCCTAAGTCTCAAGAACATAATCTTAGAAGGGGCTGATAAATCTATGGTGACATCAGTAGGCAAGGGAAGGGGAATATTCCTCCAAAGGGAGGCAGTCCAAAAGAAAAAATCCCATAGAGGTGCCAACAAAAGACCTTCAGCATGTGTTAAACAGATTTCATTGAGGAACCTATGGGTCTGCCATCCCTTAGAGCCCATGACCACATAATTGTGTTAAAAGAAGGAACTTCTCCTATCTCCACAAGACCAGAAGACCGAGATTGAAAACATAGTGAAGGATTTACTGACCTTTGGGGTTATTAGGCTCAACTCAAATCCTTTTTTAGCCCCAGTGTTGTTAGTAAGAAAGGTGGACGGGAGTTGGCGCCTTTGTGTCGATTGTAGGGCCCTTAATAAGGAGACAATTACGGACAAAGTCTCCATCCCCGTGATTGATGAACTTCTTAACAAGTCACAAGGGGCTGAGGTATTTTCTAAGTTGGACCTAAGGTCCGGATACCACCAGATTCGAATTGTGCTTGAGGATAAAGCCAAAACAGTTTTTTTCACCCATGAAGAGCATTACGAGTTCCTACTAATGCCCTTCGGCCTAACCAATGCCCCTTCCACCTTTCAAGTACTAATGAACGACATGTTTAAGCCTTTTCTCAAGAAGTTTGTCTTTTTTTTTTTACAACATACTTGTGTACAACTGAGGTTGGGAAGAACATTTATCTCACCTCTAGCAGGTATTACAAGTGTTGCCGGACAACACAATGTATGCTAAAATGACCAAGTGCAAGATTGGGTTGAGGGAAATAGACTATTTGGGTTATGTGATAACAATTGAAGGGGTCAAATTTGATAGAACCAAAATCAGGTCCATGATGGAATGGCCAATACCTTCTAATATCAAGGCTTTGAGGGTTTTCCTAGACCTTACGAGGCACTAAGGAAATTATACGCAACTATGAGTTGATAGCAACTCCCTTGACTGCCCTATTAAAAGAAAAAAAAAAAACTATTTTTAATGGACTGTTACAGCAACAAAAGCTTTTCAAGCTCTTAAGAGAGCATTCACCAATCCTCCAGTCCTCAAACTACCTAACTTTTCTCTACCATTCACCATAGATTGCGATGTAAGTGGGATAGGTGTGGGTGTAGTCGTTATGCAAAATGGCTAGCCCATAGCTTATCTAAGTAAGGCTCTAAAAGGGAAAGAACTCATACTCTCCATTTACGAAAATGAACTTTTAGCTCTAGTCACAGCTGTGTAAAGGTAAAGATCCTATTTGTTGGGTCAAACTTTCATTGTGAAGAAGTGTAAGCAAGCACTAAAATTTTTACTAGAACAAAGGATAGGCACAAAATCCTATCAGAAGTGGATAACTAAATTAATGGGATACAATTTTACTATAGCCTATAAAAAGGTAAAAGAGAACAAGGTGACGGATGCCTTGTCTCAAAAGGAAGAAATGAGCACAGGGACCTTATCTATGATTACATTCCCTACCCCTGAATGGATTGATGAGCTAAAACACAATTATGGTACTTCTACTAAGTCCCAGTAGCTATTGTCCAAACTTCAAAACTCCTAGGAGGTGTCCAAAGGGTACTCCCTTGTCAACAACCTGATCCTAAAAAATGGCATATTGGTAATAGTACCGGATTCACCTTTTAAACAAAAGGTATTGTAGTTTATACATGGAGACCCCCAAGTTGGCCATATAGGGTATTTAAAAAAATCAATGAGCAAAAAAAGACTTCTTCAAGGTGGGCATGAAAAAGGATATAAAAAAATCACTGGAGTATGATCAGTGCCTAGGGCTTTAAAATTTTTTTGAGAAAACGATGAACTAGTCCAGTTCAATACCGGTTCCTATTTAGCAAAACTGGTTGAAAATCGGCTAGGTTCGGTTTTTGTTTATTAGAACACTGGTTTAAACCGAACCAGACCTGTACATATATATTATTTTTAATTTGTTATATTATATATAAAATATTTTTATATTATATTATATGTTAAATTGCTAATTACTATAATATGAAATTTTAAAATATTATTATTCATATTAATTAATCATATAACATAAACTTAATATAACATTTGGTATAACATAAAATTAATCTTATAAATCTGAATATAACATTCGATTATGATATAATATAAAATAACCTTATAATTTTTAATATAACATATAAATTTTAATTTTATAACATAAAATTAATATAACATAAAATGAGGGACATGGGTCAATCACTTACTAAAATTTTGTTGAAGTATGATTTTGTTTATCTATAAAATAGAAAAACCGGACCAGATCAAAACCGATAAAACTAGAAGTTTCGGTTTCGGTGGTGAAACGGTTTGATATCGGTGCTTAAATTTCCAAAACTGGTGTAGAACTGAACCGGACCGGTTACACCCCAATTTGTGCCTGTGTTTATTTGCAACATTTGTCAGTACCTTCACAGGCTTGGATGGACATATCCTTATATTTTGTGGAAGGACTTCCCCCTTCTCATGGGCTAACAATGATTTCGGTGGTGATAGATCGATACACTAAATATGACTATTTTTTTGCTTTGTCCCACTCATATTTAGCAAAGAAGATTGCTCAAATTTTCATGGATGGAGTTTTTAAACTCTATGGTCTACCTAAAAGTATTGTGTCTAACAGGGATATGACCTTCTAAGTAACTTTTGGCAGACCCTATGTAACAACCGGAACATAAATTAGACAATATCATAAGTTTTATTTATTTAGTTCTATTTTAAAATATTATAATATATATTATGGTTAATATATTACTACTATGAATTTTATAAAATTTTATTAAGATGTGAAATTTTAATTCAAGATATTATTATTGTAATGAATAATTATTCTCATCAACCACAATTCACTACATCACACCCTACATCCTATGAAAAAAAAAAAAGATGTTAGGTGTGGGGTGTGAGGGTGAATAGTGACTGATGTATAGCAAATCTCTATTGTGATTATTATTAATTTTAATTATTAATAAGATAAATGTTTCCTCTCCCTCGCTCTCTCTCCTTAAATAAAAAAAATCACGTTGATCCACGTTACACTAGTTCATCTTCTTCTCCTTGTTGCTAGGGTCGCTATATATGTATTTGTGTGTGTGTATATATATACTAGGTCAAAGCAACGTGCAAAGCACGTTTGCCTAGTTAAATCAAACAGTTGTTTTATAAAAATAATATGTTTTTTTACAAAATTTGTAAAAATAGTTGATGGCATATATAGTTTAGAAGACATTGCTTCAACTTTTATACAAGTAATATAATTAATAGAATATTACAAATGAACTTTAACAAACAAATTAACTACTACGATCGGTACTTTAACAAGATAATTGAGTTTGCATCATCGAGATGATGGTATTTAATGGCGTGTTTTGGGCCAAATGAGATTTATTTCTCCTTTTTCCTATATATTTTGGCTTTGTATTATATTTTGCTGGATAATTGTATAACCTCGTTGAAGATATTTCATTGTTGTGATTCTGTTTATAAAATTCTGGTACTTATGATTCCTAAGTTGTGAAATTTATTTTCTTATTTTAATATAATTTTTTTTATTGGGTCCTTCTTTTTTAGACTGGGCTTATTTTAGTGCGTTTTATTCTCTTTTGTGCCTAGCCCATTCGAATTTGAAGCCAAACCCGTAGCTTGCAGCCCAATCTTCCATTTCTCTCTAAACGGCGTCGTTTTGTACATAACCCTTAGGGCTTTATTTCTCTTCCCTCAATTACCTTAGAATCATGGAATAAAGCCTGATTTGGATAGTCAGATACTCCAATAACTTTATCTCATTTTATCTTAATATCTAAACATAAACAATTTTTAATTTCAAATTTTTAATTTTTTTATCTAATCATTATTTAATCATTACAACTTTGTCAAACTTTAAAACACCACAAAAAACTAATTTAACTTTTTTAAAAACCAAAATAAAAATTATATTCTAACAATATTTTAACTCTATAATATTTTTATTCAATTTTTTTTCTCTCATTTTTCAAAACTCTATAAACATCTTAACTCAAACCATTTTATTACTATTCGTAAATCAATTTACTACTATTTACAGATCATCTCATCTCATCTCACTATCCAAACCAGGCCTAACTAGTTCACATTAAAAATGAAAATTTTCACTATGAAAATATTGCCAAAACAGAAAAAATTAATTATTAAATAATATCAGGTTTTAAGTCACTACTTGAATAATATAAGATATATTGTGCTGATGAGGTCAAAAAATAATTTAAATTTCGGATTTGAAAGATGAGACCTTAATTTAAGGCTCAAAACAAAGATCACGACATACTTGCTAAAAAAGACATTAATTTTTAAATTAGTCGGATGTACAATTACAAGGCACATACGCGTAGTTCTACAGGTACTTATGAATATTATCAAGGTATTAATTTTAGACCATCATCTAAGAATATGACAACTCAGCATCTTTAAATTGACAATTTCTTCTTGAAAATACAGGTGGGTCCATGTTGCAGCTCGTAATTTTAACAACAAATATCAAGATTTTGAATACCGTGCCAAACCAGCCGGTATTTATTGTGCTGGAATAGTAACCAGTACGAGAAAGATAGGTGTTTCATATTAGATTAAATATTTTCAGTACGTTTCAGTCAATACCGGCTAGTTTTTTATGTATCGGTCAAAATTTTATATTTTTAATGTATTTTCATAATTTTCACTCTATTTCTCACATTTTAAGACTATTTTCTTAATTTTTTTTAATTCTCTTTTCTCGAGAATTAAAAATTAAACCTTACTCTCATTTTCGTGATGAAAATAAGTGATTAATTTTTTTAATAATTAGATTGAGGAATTAGAAGTATTATTGAGTTTTATAAATATGTGTTTTAAGTTTTCAAGACTTTTATTGATATTATTTTGAAATATAATTTATACATATATAATTTATTTATTTATATATAAGCTATATCAAAATAGTATTGATACTAAAATATTTTATTGCAGTGCCTTAACCAAAACAATCTTCAAAACGGTATTAAAAACTTTAAAAAGATATAAATATATATATATATATATATATATTAAAGTGTTTAAAAACTTTAATTAATAGTATTCCAATATAAATTATATGTTATGTGTAATGTGAAGATGATGAGAAAATTTTTTTATTTTAAATAAAATTGTAAATTAGTTGTAGAGTAATAATAAGTTTTTTTTTTAATAAAGTTATATTTATTTTTTATTGTTTCCCTGAAAGGCCATTATGCGCACACACGCACGAAAAGTTGGAGAGAGAGAGAGAGGAACAAAAGGCGGTCATTATCTAGGTTGTTGCCAGCATTAGGGACGAGGAGACAGCTATTAGGGGTAAGAAGTTAACAGGAATAACAAGTTATCGTTAACATTAACGAAAAAAAAAAGCTCAAACAAGAATTCACTTTATATAAAGATGAAAAACGCTTCTTGCAAGCGTCTGGTGCAAACAGCCTGTAAATGTGACTGATGTGGACACACTTGATGAGAGAGAGATCGAGCTGATGAGAGAGTTGAGGAGAGGGAGAGACCGAGCTGTTAGAGCTGGTGAGAGAGAAAGACCGAGCTGATATGAGAGAGAGAGACCTGATGAGAGAAATGCCGAACTGATGAGAGATGAAGAATTTATTTTAAATCTGATATGACATGAACGATTATACGCCAGTTGTATCTAATGATTGTAAATAGAAGGACGGTATAAAGATATATACACGTTCATCTCCCTGCCGATTAACCTCCTTTTAAAAATGTATGTCAACCGCCTTTCGATCCTATCGTTTAGTCGTGTCATGCGTGAAACCTGTCCAACGGAAATCGAAGCAACTTCCGTTGCACAATAACGTCATGCCCACGTCTAGCACGTAACAAACCTCCCACCGCCAGCACAACCCACGACAGCAACCACTATCGCACAGAGCAAACAACGAGGAAGTGTGTTTTAAGTCACCATCGCACAGAGCAAACACCATCGCACAATGTTTAAAATATAATTAATCTTTATTTATAGTATATTTTACAATAGATTTGTTGAAGAACTTGTTGCTTCTTCTACAGACATGTAAAACCCATGTCCTATGAGTTTTATCTTTTATTTTGGTTTTGCAAACATCAAAATAGTAACAAGAATTTTGATCCAACGGTGTTTCTAGTAACTAAATTCAAGATGTATCAGAAACTTAAGAATATGGGTGACTTCTGAATTGTAAAATCTGCATGAAAATTCTTTGGACTATTTGATGGGCAATAGGCAAATTTTGGAGAAGTTCAGATGGGAGGGATCCATGCCATGGGAAAAAAAAATAGTGTTTTTAGTAACTAAGTTAAGATGTAATGAATCTAGATCGTCATGATGAAAAGTTATCAAAACAGGACTGGACCTACTTTAGAATCAAAGCTAATCATCTTTGAATATTTATTTTTGGACTGTTTGAGAAGCGTGTAGTTGAAGTGAAGTTCTCAACTCCAAAGGAGCTGAATGATATACTAATTAATTTCCAAATCATCAGTTGGACTGGTTGCTGATTTTTTTTTCATTCATTTTTTTATACACTGTGATTGAGATCTAATTTGAGCCTTTTGTTGAATGTGACATTAATGTGTACTCCTGCATGTATGAGTTGGCTTGTTGCTGATATTAATTATTGTTCTCAAAAAAATGGTTAGTTACTTTTATATATTAAATGGTTCAAGTATTAAAGCAACATGCATTTACATAGCTGTTAGTTAGTTAGATTTATGTTTAGTTAGCATTTTATTTTTAATTTGTTCGTACAGTTATAAATACCAATATTTTATTTGATTTTTTCAAGCTATTAGTTAGTGTTATGTTTAGTTATTTGAAGTTTGAATTGTTGGTACAGGTATAAACCACATAATGGCCATGCATTATGTGTATGTGTTTGTCAAATCAGATATGGGCATGTGGAGGATTGATGCTTTTAACATACAGAAAGGAAGATTGGGCGTGCATTATGTGTATATGTAATTGTGAAATCAGCCGACTTGATGTTTCTGTGACTTGTGTTTTTTTTTTTTAAAGTAATTTCAGCATTGAGTTTGTAAAGGGGATAAACGAGAATGGATGTGTAATATTTTCTTCAAGTGTAATACATTCAAGAAGTGTAATATAATATGTAAATGAGTTGATATTTTCTTGAAGTGTAAAGGGGATAAACCAAATATTGTCACGCAAGGTTTATTTTCTTGAAGTGTAAAGGGGGTAAACCAGATATGTAATATGATATGTAAAGTGTAATATAATATTTTCTTAAAGGTGGTTTGTTTCTATACAGCCAACTCACATGCATGCATGGCCCCAAACAAATATTTGATATTGTAGAACTAAACAACTAATTGATGTTGTCACGTAGGGTTGAAATTGTGTTTGTGTAAAGAGGTTTGGATTGAAAACTTTAAAAAACTAACGCATTCAAAATTTAGAGTTGTGGGTTTTATAACATGAGGAGTTGATCATTTTATTAACATAGACGAATAATCCATCTAATTACAACATGAACCATAATTGCATTAAACATTGAGAGATAAAATCTGTTTGTAGTTTAAAAAACTAAATGAAGAGAGAACAATTACAATAGATACAATCCAATACAATCTATAGCAAATTTAAAACTAACACGTTACAACTATAGTCCGAACCAATCAAGTTATTGCAATAGATACAATCCAATACAATAGATACCAAAACTCTAATAAAACGAAAGGGATACAAAACAACAGATGATCTTATTTCTACCCATCCCAAGGCTTTAGAGCTTGACAAAATCTGTAAAAAGAGACAAAATTGAAGTGCAGACAACCAAAACAGAGGAAGTTGAACAAAAGCAACGAACCAGAGAAAATATAAAAATATTTCAATTCAAGTAAAGATCCTAGACCCAAATAAACAAAAACTAGAAATGTGTGCATTGCTTGCAAAAAAGATACCAATGCACCTCTAGGACTTTAAGGCTTCAAACCTCCAAATATATATATATATATAAATATATATATATATATATATATATTTTTGCATGTTACTAGGAAATGGTTCACAAGTCATAAAGAAAAAATCCAAGTACATGTTTGTGCACATACTGACATAGAAGTCAAACATCTAATAAATCATAATATCAACCAATTCAATTCTTAATGTATTTGTTCTCATTGATAATTGGGGATCAAGGCTCAACAACATAAAAACACATAGTGGAAAACACCCTAGTATATTATATTTTGACTTCTATTATTATATTTTGAGCACTTTCTCTACAAGAAAATTGAGAAACATGCAATTTTCTCGTAATATTTTGATAGCCAAAACATAATAATAGAAGTCAACAATATTTTGATAGCCAATTAATAATTATTCTCTCTATCAAAAAATGCCAATGGAAACCCAAAATTAAACAATAAGTATCCAAGAAGAGTCACAAATGGAGATACATCAACACATCATTTTTCTCTAATTAGAAGACAAAGATAGGGTGAGTCAACATTAACCGCATATTTTCTATTATTTTTGGGGTCCAAAGCAATAGTTCAAGATATATATGAAGTATTGGGAAAATGATAGATATTTAGCTCATTAAAGTAATTGGGAAATGCATGCAATTTATAAGGTATTATATCTCAAAAAGGTATAGTGTAGCTAGCACAAAAGTACTAGAAGCCCACATTGGTTATTATCCAAATCAATGTATAACAATTAAACCAAATCAATGTATAAAAGCAATAAAATTATCCAAATCAGTGTATAACAACTACAAAATTAAACCAACTCGGTGTATAAGAGAAACAAAACTAAACCAAATCAGTGTATAACAACAACAAAATTAAACCAAATCAGTGTATAAGAGCAACAAAATTCTACCAAATCAATGTATAAATCAAAACAATTTAACCAAATGTGTTAGCACGGGAACCTTACAGGACTCGGTGAGAGAGAGAGAGAGGGGGGGGCTCAAAGGGGGTGAGGAAAGGGCTCAAAGCACTGAAGAGGGTGAGGAAGATTGAGATTGAAGGTTTCAAGGGTGGGGGGCTTCGTCTAGGAGATTGAAAGTTTCTAGAGTTTCATGGTTAGAGAACGAAGGGACTGAGTGAGGGTGGGGGGGCTGGGGGGAAGAAAAGGGAGAGTAAGGGTGGTGGGCTTTCGTCTAGGTGAGGGAGAAATGTTTCTTCGTAGAGAGGGAGAGTAATTTTGGTGGGGGGCTTCGTCTGGGTGAAGGAGAAATGCAGACAAAGAGGGAGAGTGAGTGGTCGAGCTTCGTCTGGGCTAGGGAGAATGGTTTCTTCGCAGAGAGGGATAAGGGTTTCGTTTGCGGTTTGGGTGAGAGAGAGTCAAAATCGTGACGTGGCTTCCTAACCGGGTTTGCCACGTCAGTGTGTCGTGCGATTCAAAAACCAGAGGTTGAGTAGAGTTTTTCGAAAAAGGAAATTGAAGGACAAAAATGACCTAAAAGTTCATATATATTACAACACGTGCAACTTATCTCACGGGCGCACGTTAGCACACCCCACCTTCTCTCGCACAAGACACTCATTTTCCCTCTCTCTCTCTCTCTCTCTCTCTCACACCCTGGAGGAGCTGTGTCTCGGTTGAGAAAACTCATTCGGGTCAGAGAAATATGTTTTTACAATTTCAGAATCTGTAACCTCCCATGGTTTTTCCTTTCGTTTTCTTCCTCAGCAACCAAACGAAATGCAAGGGGTTTCTCATCAAAAGCTTTGATTTTTATTAGGAGGAGGATATGGCGAGCGCAGTGGACGCGGCGGGAGATCCGATCCCGACATCGGCGGTTCTGACGGCGTCTTCGAAGCACATAGCAGTGAGGTGCCAAGCGGAAAACGTGGCCTTCCTCAAGTGCAAGAAGCAGGATCCTAACCCCGAGAAATGCCTTGACAAAGGCCGACAAGTCACTCGCTGCGTCCTTGGCCTGTAAATTCTCTCCCATATTTTCTTTTCTCTCCTCATTTCTATTGTATTTTATTTTATTTTATTTTATTTGCTTCCCAGTGTTATCTCGATTTGTGCTTTGTTTGGTTGCTGGGGAAATGTCAAAGAAGAGAGGAAATTCGAGTATCGAAGACTGACACTCTCTTAATTTGAGTACAGTAGGATGAAATAAATTGAATGAGTAATTCAAGAAACTAACAGGACCGGATATATTTGAAAATTTCAGCTGTTTAAATGTCGTTTTCTTTCAGAATGCTTGGCAATTGAGTGGATATAGGGTTCTGTCTCTCGAAATATCATTCTAATTGTATTGTAAATTTGAAAGATTTCCTTTTATAGTTTTGTTTCTTTGGAATAATTAAGTTCTGTAGTCTTGGCAACAGTCAATAGGAGGCATTCTTGTTGTAACTAGGCAAAGGCATTGGAAAATGTTTGTTGTATTCCACTGCTTTGCCGCTTTTTTTTTTCTTTTTTTGTTTTTTTGTTCTTGTTAACGTAAAACCTCAGCAAGCCATGGCCTTTTGGACCTACTCTGGGGAGTAAACCCCAAAGACATGACCTCCGGCAGAACCGTGCACCAGGTAATACTAGAAATTCCTACTGAAGTGTCCAACATAGTTCATCCCAAACTCTGAACGTATTGGAAATTTGGCATGATTGTAGATGTTTGATTCGCTGAGAAGCACATAAACGAAGAGTATTAGCACCTTATTGATTCCTTCCCCTGATTACTGTGGGATCCATTTACTCGTTCGAGAATCTCTTTTCGTCCATTCTGCCCCAAAGAGAGTTTTTTTTTTTCTTCAAATCAATTATAGATGTAGCATCACTTAGCGAAATAAGTGATTGCATAACTCTTGAAGATTTTTTTTTTTATAATAAGTAAACTCTTGAAGAAAATTTGAAACTAATATATTTTGCATTGACAAATGCTTGATTTACAAAGAGATCTCACAAACTATTTGGTTTGTTGTGACACTTAGATCTATTTTATAATAAAATGATCTTTATAATCTCATGTCCTGTAGCAAGCCACATCAATTTGTGAGTTTTCTTTGTGAGATCTTTTTATGAACCTAGCACTCCTCTTTTGCATTTGGTATTTTTTCAGAGTAATGAGAAAGAGTCTTTCAAACTAGAGGCACATCTTTTTTGTTGAAGTTAATATAGAATTTTGTCAATTTTGTTGAAAGTTTGGATTCATTCTTAAACTGCTTCATCCATACTTGGGTTCTTCCATAATCCATTTTGTCGTCACTGCTTTTGTATTCAATGAAACTTTTCACGGTTCCCTAGATTATTTTTGCTACTAATTGCATTTCTTCAATTATCTGTTTAGTTCTCTTACCTTTTTTTCCCTCATATTTTATGCTTTTTAAAAAACAAGCCAATATCTTTTCTACTTTTTGATTGAGATTTCATTTGGATCTTCAAACTTCATCTTGAAGACCTGTATTGATTATGTGTACTTCTATTGCTTAGGTCATATAAATACACTACATGTCGGAGTGAGTGCGAGGGTGGTTGAGTAGTAGGGATAAACAGCAGTATAGTTTGAATGTATATGTTGAATCGTAGCTGGAAATGATAAAAGGCAAGAGGAAATTCTTTTGCATGCTAGACCAGCATGTTTAAATTTTCCCCATCTTCTGTCTCATCCTTGTTCATTATAATGCTGGACAAGTCAGCCTTTCTTTTGAACCTCGTAGAAATTCTTTCTGGTTATAATTTTATTGGCATGTAACTACTAGTTTGTTTTTGGATATATGTTTCATTTCCTCCATAATGCACGGTAAAATGACTTCATTCATTGTTCAGGTGGCATAATTCTTAAAAGAATTTGAACTTTTTTATTATTATTATTATTTTTTTATGGTTCTGTTACAGTTTATAGAACTCGGCTAGGTAGAATCTTGTTAATTCATTTGCATGGAAATTTTTTGGACTTTTGATTCACTCCTGCACATGCAAAACAAATTCGTCAGAGTGGTAATTCTAATGATAGGATTATTGGCACTGCAGGCTGAAAGATCTTCACCAGAATTGTACAAAAGAGATGGATGCATATGTTGGATGCTTGTATTACCACACAAATGAGTTTGATTTATGTCGCAAAGAGCAGGAAGCATTTGAGAAAGCCTGCCCTTTGGAATGAGAGAGTGTGAGACTAATAACACAATCTCCTGGTCACAATAATATAGGCAGTTTGCATTGAGCAAGTACTGCTGTTGAATACAGTTTTAGGCAATGGATGTTGTCACCCATTTTGGCATGTTCAGTGTTCAGGTTTGCAACTGGAAATGCTTCTAAGCAAAAGACAATATTGCCCTCTTTTCAATTATAATTATTTATGACTGACTGAATTCCTTTCAATACCAAGACTGGCGGATTTTGCAATGTGCATTACAAAATATTAACTAATATATTGCACCCTTCAACTATCATTTTCTGTCCAATGGCATTATTTGTCTAAATCCGATATTTAAGATTAAAAAAAAAAAAAAAGCTTATGTGGCACAATCTTGACCATTGAATTTTGATGGATAATCTAATTCTATAGTCTGTAATAGTTGAAAAGTGCAATGTGTCAATAATGTGCAATCTTATTACGCATGTTAGTTAGAAGGTGAATAGTGTATTCTCTTTTCTTTCTTTTTTTATTCTTCTCTGCTTTCAGTTGCTGTTTGTTTAAGGAGCAGAATATTTTTCTGCTATTTGAGAATGGCATACAAGGATTGGAGCAACAAAAGTGCAGTGACATTGATCAGAATTCAACCATTACCCCCCACTGTTTTAACTTCTAATGACAATCAACACATACTCGCAAAACCAACAACTCAGCAATACTAAAAAGATTTGCATTTTGCAGTCTCTTAAGATTTTATGCCCAAAAAATATGGCTTATTTGAGAAATACAACAAGATGCTTCAATTCTGCTACACAATTCTTTTTCTTTTATTGTTTCATATCAGATGTTCAAATATCACTTCCATTTCAACTAAAATAAATAAATAGAAACCACCCTTCTTTTGTGCTTCATGTTAATATGCAATTTCCCATCTCATACTCACTTTAGGTTTGGATAGTAAATTGAGATGAGATGAAAGTTAAAAATTAAATATAATATTATTTTTGTATATTTTATTATTTCGATATTTGAAAAAATTGAATTATTTATTAAATTTTATGTGAGAATTTATAAAAATTGTAATAATTAGATGAAATAGATTTAAGTGTTTCTCAATCCAAACTGAGCCAGTGGAATGATCATCAAAGCAACGTCGAACACCAAATCCTGGATTTTCCATAGAAATCGTGTATGAAATTTTGAACTCGATCCACGCTATGCAAATTGCATTATACGAATTCTCAAAATAACTTGTGGAAATCTAATGCAAATAGCTTGAGATCCCCCCATTGGACATCTCTCCTTGCTAATTGTCATCCAACATCTGTTCTTAAGAACATGGCTTCATGAATGCACCATCCTCTCGGGAGTCAGGTGGGAGTAGCATTCCTTGTTTGCCCCATCTCATAAAGAGATCCTATTCTTTGGGCTGGCAGTGGCAGGAGAATACATCCCAACCGTCTTCTAAAGATATGCAATTATTCATTCGGAAAACCCTACTCAGAACATATAATAATGCTACATCACAGTATAAAGATTAACGAGCAAGAATCGATAAACACATGCTTCACAAATATACCTCAGGTCACAAGGTTACACGGTCGCGATATTTCGGTGTAAGGGTATCATCAACAAATATATCAATTGGCAATCTGAAATCCATATATTTCAACTATAGCATATTCATATATCTATGACAAATTCCATCACAGCCAGATGTCTAACGATCATAAGAACAGGTGGCAGCACTTCCATAAGGACCACAAAGTTACCGATGGTGACTTGGTCAAATTGCACTACTTTGCACCCCAAAAGCAGGGAGAACAATTGTCAAGATCCAAACCAACCATACAAACGATTTAATGCTACAAAAGTTACAAGCACCCACTTGATTAACAAACAAAATGAGAATAAAAATCTGGAACAACACACACACACAACCATGCAGAACTATCAGTCATATATACCAACATTGTACCCATCCAGAATACAACCAGCCAAAGTAATGTTTAAAATATGCTTGGAACCATTGAAGATCACCACATGAGCAGCAGCATATGACAACCATCAGCGAGGACTGCACAACAAGAATCAAAGAAACGGTCACCTTTCTTCAATTAACCATTGCAAAAATAGATATAGAAAGGTTCTCTCTACTTTTGATTTTCAATTACCCATCGCCAACAGATATACCATCCAAGCTGATGGGACCTTGACAGATTCATAAGTTGAGTCATGTTTCTAAATCTATTAGAAACAAAGGGAGAGGAAACACTTTCTTGCCCTCAATGGCAAGCAAAATCACCAATGACAAAGGCATTAGAATAATAACATACAGAATTTATTTGCATATTATACTCTCTACAAATCTCGGCTCCTGAATCTAAAGACGACAGATAATGATGACATTATATTTAAAAAGGATGTGTACTAGATGGTACTAAAATATATTTGAAAGTCAGAACATACAGAAATGGATCATGAACCGAACCAAAAATATTCTACCTGTAAGATCGTGACCGAGATCTGGAAGGACTGCGATTTTTACCCCTTGGACTCAGTGACTTGCTTGGTGCATAACCCCTCGCAGCATGGGGACTCTGACCATTTTCCCTTGGACTCGGGGACCTCCTGTAGTCCCCCTCATCACGTGGTGAAGGAGAACGATAATCATCCCTAGCCCCATGGTCCCTGTCTCAGCGGCAAGAGACAGACATTACTTTAGAATAAAATCAAATAAAAAAAGTCATAAATCAGCACATGGGACAAAAACATATTTCTCCACGGGAAAGATCACACCAACTAGAAACATCTCTCATTTTCATCAACATGTATCTTTACAATTCATATATCTACAAAGCTCCATAAACAGAACTAATTTCAGCAGTCATTGGGATCAAAATTAGGTACATTGTTTTAAGATAGAAGAGCTGCCACTTACATCCTCTTCAAATCTATTTGATCAAAATATGACCTTTACCTGCACCTTTCCAGGATTTCTGAACAAAAATACGAAACTTGGATCCAAACAGTGAGAGTTAAGCTCTATAATGATGTACTGGATGATCAGCATCTGATAACTTCATAGCTCTCTTGGCCCCAACTTTCTAAAACCTCAAACTATCTTTTTCTTGGACAATGTCATCGTATCTCTACCAGTAAAAACTTTGAATGGCTTCCTTTCTTTGAAGATGATTCTTTCTTTGGCCAAATATATGCTCTATATTTCTTTCTTAACTGGATGGTATATGCAAAACAAGGTATCAACTTAACAAATTTCTTATGAAAGAAAAAATTACTTGAACAGCTTAAATAAGGAGAATACATAAGTAATCTTGATCAAATCATCTCTTGCACCAAATTTAGCTAGTCAAGTTCATTCAGCAGTAGCAAGCCTCACAAACCAAAATTCGGAGGAAAGCAAAGCCCATGGAAGTTGTAGAAAATAGCTGGTGAGGGGGACATAATAGCTAAACTTATGGAGCGACTTTGCTAGAAATGTAGGCAAGTTGCCCATCACTTTATGCTTTCTTTTCTTGTTAATCTTTTTTAATCCAGAAGTCTTTAAAGTCTCCCTTTTCACTTTAATATCTGCATAAACAAGGGCACCGGCAGATATTATTTATTGGAGCAAGTGCTACATTATGTCTAAGAGACAAGAAACTCCTTACATCAGAAGTCACAACAGAGGAAGGTCATCAAGGTTAAACAACTGGATAATACTTCTTGAGTTTTCCAAGATATCTTCTTTCAATAAGTGAATAAAAGTTTTACAAGATACAAAGCAGTAACCCAGGGGGCAGAAGATCTTCTCAATCCCACGCCAAAGAAAAAACAAAAAGAATTGCCATCCTTGGTTGACAAAAGTTCTTATATATATACCATTTTGCAACTTCAGCAGATAAGCTATCACTGTTGTAGAGATATCACCAAGATAAAGAGCATATTTATCATGATACACTTAAAGATAACAATCTGCCTACGTTCAACTAAAAGAGTACCGAAATACCTTTCAAATATCAAATGACTAGTATTAGTTTTGTCTTGCTATTGCTAGCAGCGATTAATCTCAAGTATGGTAGTTCTAAATTAAACATATATATGCTAATTATCCACATGAACATGAGATCAAATATGCTAAACATTTTTCATTTTTCCCATGGAGGCTGAACTAGAGAAGATTTCTTTATTGGAGGAGATTTCATGGAGGCAACAATCTCTAGTTCTTTGGCTGAAGGAAGGTGACAATTGCACTAAATTTTTTCATCGTATGGCAAACTCTCATCGTAGAAATAATGCCATTGAATATCTTCAATCAGGGGACTCTATTATTTCAGATCCTTTGGATATTAAGGGTCACATTGTTACTTTCTGTGAGAAGCTTTTCCAGGAGGACTTCTCTTGGAGACCTAAACTTGATGGGCTGGATTTTGGGCATATTGACCAGCACTCTGTGGACTGGTCAGAGAGACCTTTTGAGGAAGAGGAGATTCTTGATGTGATTAGAGGGATGGTGCGTGATAAAGCCCCGAGCCCTGATGATTTTTCTATGGCTTTCTTCCAAGATTGTTGGGATATTGTGAGAGAGGATATTATGAAGGTTTTTATCGAGTTTCATGCATACATGAAATTTGAGAAAAACCTTAATGCCACCTTTATTGCCCTTATTCCCAAAAAAGTGGGGGCTGTAGAGATGAAGGATTTCCGCCCTAAAAGCTTGGTCAACAGGGTCTATAAGATCATTTCGAAGAATCTTGCCAACCGTATGAGTATGGTGATGGAAACTATCATTTCAAAAAATCAGAATGCATTCATTAGGGGTAGACAAATTCTAGATTCAATTTTAGTTGCCAATGAATGTTTGGAAAGCAGACTTAGAGAGGGAGTTCCTGGCATTCTTGTTAAGCTGGACATGGAAAAGGCTTTTGATCAGCTCAACTGAGAATTTCTTTTATATTTACTTGGGAGAAATGGCTTTGGAGAGAAATGGTGTGCATGGATCAGACATTGTATCTCAACGGTCAGATTTTCGATCTGGGTGAATGGTTCCCCGGCTGGATTTTCACTAGTTCTCGAGGTTTGAGACAAGGGGATCCCTTGTCTCCTTTCCTCTTTATTATTGTCATGGAAGCTTTGAGTAGAATGATTGATGCAGATGTGTGCGAGAATTTCATGTCGAGTTTTTTGGAGGGTGGAGTCTCTCCTGGTAGTATCAAGGTCTCACATCTTTTGTTCGCTGATGATACTCTTATTTTTAGCAACCCTAATCATGACCACCTTCGATCGTTGGGTGCTCTTTTATTATGCTTCGAAGCTTTTTCTAGGCTTAGAGTCAACTTATTTGAGTCAGAAATTGTTCCAGTGGCCCTGTCTCGAATACTAGGGACTTGGCAAGCATTTTGGGTTGTAAGATCTCATCTCTTCCCATGAAATATCTAAGCCTTCCCTTAGGTGCCTCTTATAAATCTTCGTCAATTTGGGATGGAGTGATTGAGAAAATAGAAAGAAGGTTAGCTGGGTGGAAAAAGATCTATTTATCCAAAGGGGGAATATTGCTCCAATTAAAAGTACGTTGTCCAATCTTCCAATGTATTTTCTTTCCCTCTTCCCTTTGCCCATTGGGGTGGCTTGTAGAATTGGAAGAATCTTTCGTAATTTTTTTGTGGGGTGATCTTGGTGATGATAGGAAGCGCCATCTAGTAAGTTGGATAAAGTCTGTTTGGGTGTCGTTAAGAGTTAGATGAATTTTGCTAAATGAATTTTTGAGGCTTCGAAACTTAATGTTTGGGTGCCGTTAAGAGTTAGGAAATGTAAGTTAAAGTAATGTATCCTAGAAACTAAAGTTTTTTTTCCGTACACTACTATCTGGTACGTAAACTGGCATCGCCGATGGTGGTTGTGGGCTTTTGATGATGGGCTATTTGGAATCGCTGAAATGAAATGTGTTCCTTTAGCTGTCTAGCTATCGAATCGAAGGTGTTTGAGGTGAGAAGATATGGGCATGATGTGCTCATTACGGAGAAAGGGTGGAAAGTTGTGAAAAACTTGAGATTGGGGCTAGACACTACCCAATGGGTGTCAAGAGCGTTGGAAGAATGTCTGAAGACTAGGAGCAAAGGGTATTACACTGCTCATCGGGAAGGTGACAAAGGCTTCATTGCCCAGCGTTGTTCCAACCCCCGTGGTTCTTACATGGCTCTGGTGGAGTATGGTGGGGGAGGTCGCCGAAATTTCATTTTCATTCATGGGGGTAGGGATGGAATGGGGTGGAGGAAGCTCGCGGCGACGTTGAAGGAAATTGGCAGAGAATGTGGTCAAGGGAGAATTTTACCACCGGCGGCAATAAGCTCGTCATTGCGGTCATTGAGGGAGGTCCTGGAGATACCTTGAGACGTGCGTCAACCTGCTTCGGCAGACTTGCAAAGGGCAGGTGGCATACCTTTTTCGGTAGCTGTCCAGAGCCAAGAAAGAGGTAAGGCTTCTGAAGGAGTTGCGTGTTATGCAGAGTTCGTTGGATGACTTGTTTGATAAAGTTAAAAACTTAATACGGTGCGTTGAGGGTAATGGTGAGGTGGGCTTGGGCTTGGGCTTGGGTCATGATCTGGTATCAAACCAAACAAAGAAAGGGTTGGGAGCGCTGGAGACATTGGGCGTGGCTAAAGGGCCTAAAGGGAAGGGTCAGGCCTCGTTCCAGTCTAGCCCTGGTGATGGGCTTCAGCCCAAGGAGAGGCTTGAGCCCATTCAATAGACTGGCCAAAGGTATGGCCCATTCTGGAGGAAGAAGCAGCAGCACATTGGTGGCCCATCGACGAGTGGGTTTGCGCCACCGCCAACTGCGAAGCCTCAGGCAACCTCACCGTAGGCCACAGAAGCACCGCCGCCAGAGGCAGTACCATTGGAGTCTGGAGACGTGATTTCTGCGTATCTTTCCCCCACAACATCTCGATAACTGCACAGATCAGTTCGACTGAGGCCGCCGGCGCACAGACAACCACGTCAAGATCAAGGAGATGTCTACGAGGAGGGGCAAGGCTGCTGTCAACCCTGATATTTCGATTGTCTCGACCAGCTCTAATGGTGTTGATTCTCAAGCCGACGGCTCCATCCGTTACACAGAAAGTCCCGACAGCTACTGAGGAAGCTTAGGGAGGGTTAGAGGTGGTGCCTCGGGCGCCGGCAATCAAGGAAAGGGAAATCGTGAAAATTTCCATGGGAAAAAAAGTCTCGCTGGTTCTTGCGGGTAATAGGATAAGTCTGGTGAATGAGAGTATTAGTCTGTTGAAGTACCTCTTGAATTTTGAGGAAGTAGACAACGGGAGGTGTATGCAGATCTTCATGCAGAATCTGAGAATGAGTTGTTTGACATGGACGAGAAAGAGGAGGTAGACTCTGATCTACAGATGGACATAGTTGCAGCAGATAGCGATAAGAAGGAGATAGGTAGTCCGTCACCCTAACAGATGCTTCCCCCTTAAATTGCAGCTAAAGAAATCTCAAAATGGGTGTTAAAAAAAATGGAGGAGATTCAAGATTGGGTGGGACTATCCTGTGATGGTTACGAAGAACAATTCATGGCTCTCCTAGTAGCCATTGAAGCTGGTCGTTTCCACGGCCATGAAGTCGGCGGTTAGAAAAGAGATAGTTGAAACGATTGCAATGCTCTATTAATTATGACAATAAGGAGGGAAGTTCGGGGAGAGACAGAGTAAACGGGAGGGACTTTACTTCTGTTAATGAAGTCTAAAATACTGTCTTGGAATGTAAGAGGGATCAATGACGTCAATAAACGTCTTTGCATTAAATCTTTCATTCACAATTGGAAGATTGATGTCGTTTGCCTCCAAGAAATTAAACTGGAATATATTGACGAGCATAATTTGCAATCTATGGAGAGCTCATTTGTAGGTTGGACTACTTAGCTTCTTCGGGTGCATCTGGTGGAGTTTTAGTAATGTGGGATAGTAGGGTTGCAAAGATGGTAGAAGATTGTATTGGTGCATTCTCGGTGGCCTGTGTTAAGAAATTTGGAAGATGGGTGGTCATGGGCTTTGGCAAGTGTATATGGCCCCAATAGGGATTGGGATAGATACTTATTGTGGGATGAAGTGTCAGGATTTTATTCTATGTGGGAGCTGCCTTGGTGTATTTGTGATGATTTTAATATAATCTGTTTTCCAAGTGAGAGTGAGGGTTTATCTTCTATGACTTCAGCCATGGAGGATTTCTCTCAGCTGATTTTTGACTTGGAGCTGTTGGATTTGCCACTGGTGGGGGGTGAATACACATGGTCTAACTCTAGAAGGGGCTCCAGACTGGACAGATTCTTGGTCTCGTCTTCATGGGAGGCTCACTATCCGAGGTTATGTCAAAAAAGATTGTCAAGGGTATGTTCTGACCACTTTCCCATTATACTTGATTGTGGGGGGGCATTCATAAGGGTAAACGGTATTTTAAGTTCGAGAATATGTGGCTTAAAGTGGAGGGGTTCATTGAGAAGGTAAGAAGCCGGTGGCTTTCTTATCAATTTGAAGGGACCCCTAGTTTTGTCTTGGCAAGTAAACTCAAAGCATTGAAAGCTGATTTGAAGGAATGGAATAAGTCTTTGGGAATGTAAAGCAGCAGAAAAAATCACTTTGAAGGGGAGAGCGAGGTGAGAACAAATTGTTGTCCACACCTGATGAGATTCAAGAGCATGTTGTGCAGTTTTATAGTTCTCTCCTAAGTGAGAAGGAAGCTTGGAGACCTAAAATTGATGGCTTGAACTTTGAAGTTGTGGATGCTTCTTCAGCAAACTGGCTAGAGAGGCCTTTTGAAGAGCTTGAGGTGTATGGGGTGGTTTGTGGTATGAGGAGAGACAAAACTCCAGGTTCGGATGGGTTCTCTATGGCATTTTTCCAAGATTGTTGGGAGATTGTGCGGGAGGAGGTGATGAAGGTATTTTGTGAATTTTATGAGTTTCAAAAGTTTGAGAAGTCGTTGAATGCCACTTTTATTGCCTTAATCCCAAAGAGAGTGGGTGCATCGGAGTTGAAGGATTTTCGTCCTATTAGTTTGGTGAGTGGTGTTTATAAGATTATTTCGAAGGTGTTAGCAAATCGAATGAATAAAGTGATGGAGAAGATCATTTCTAAACCTCAAAATGCTTTTGTTAGAGGTCGTCAAATTTTAGATTCTGTGCTAATTGCAAATGAGTGTTTAGATAGTCGGTTGCGGCAAGGTATTCAGGGAGTTCTATGTAAGATGAATATGGAAAAGGCGTATGATCATATAAACTGAAATTTCTTTTATATATGCTTATAAGATGCGGTTTTGGTGATAAGTGATGTGGCTAGATAAGACATTGTATCTCAACTGTTCAGTTTTCTGTTTTAGTTAATGGGCAGCCTTGTGGTTATTTTCAGAGTTCAAGAGGCTTGAGGCAGGGGGACCCATTATCCCCTTTTTTATTTGTTCTTGTCATGGAGGCTTTGAGCCGTATGGTGGAAGAAGGTTTTATTTCAGGTTTTTCAGTGGGTTCTAATTCTAATGGCTTCATATCCATATCACACTTGCTTTTTGCTGATGATACTCTTATTTTTTGTGATGCTGGCGGGGATCAGATTCAAGCATTGAGGGTTGTCCTGTTATGTTTTCAAGCTATCTTCGGACTAAAAGTGAACTTAAGTAAATCGGAGATGGATCTGGTGGGAGTTGAGCATAATATTCATAACTTGGCAGAATTATTGGAGTGTAAAGTTGTTAATTACCAATGAAATACCTGGGAATACCGTTGGGGGCGTCATTCAAGGCTAAGCATATTTGGGATGGGGTGGTTGAGAAAATAGAGAAGAGGTTGGCGGCGTGGAAGAGAGTTTATTTATCTAAAGGGGGTAGAATCACCCTTATAAAGAGCACCCTTTCTAATACCCCAACTTATTTCCTTTCTCTATTCCCTTTACCAATTGGAGTGGCTAACCGGATTGAAAAGTTGTATAGAGCTTTTTTGTGGGGTGGTTTGGGAGAGTCTAAGACTCCCTTAGAGCTGGAAAAAAGTTTGTTGCCCGATTGTGGATGGAGGATTAGGGGTTCATAGCTTGTGTAGTTTTAATAAGGCGTTGTTGGGGAAGTGGTTATGGAGATTCCATGGGTAAGAGGAAGCATGGTGGAGGGGGGTGGTCGCTCGGGAATATGGAAGTGATTGGGGGAGTTGGTCCACAAAGGAGTGTAGGGGTTCTTATGGAGTGAGCTTATGGAAGTTTATTGGAAAAGGATGGGATTTTTTCTTGAAACAAGTCAACTTTGTGGCTGTTAATCAGAGAAATTGAACTAACTGTTTGGTGCAGAGAAATTGAACTGTTTAGAGCCTACCCGACTGTGTTCAGATTGGCTGTAAATCAGCTGGCTTCAAATTCAGAAATGATGAGCTATTCTAATGAAAAGATGCTTTGGGATGTTAGTTTTTCCAGACCTGTTCAGGATTGCGAAATTGAGGAGGTTACTGATTTTTTCAGATTGTTGTACACAGTGGATAATAGAAGACACGGCAGGGATCAATTGTGCTGGAGACATACAGCTTCAAACAAGTTTACAGCTAGATCATTTTAAGTTATTAATTAATCAGCCACACATTTGTTTCCCTTGGAAGAGTATATGGAAGGCACATGCACAGTCAAAGGTGGCTTTTTTTGTATGAACAGCTGCAATAGGGAATATCCAGACCATAGATAACATGAGAAAGTGTGGCATGATTGTCCTAAATTGGTGCTTTATGTGTAGAAAAAAAGCAGAATCAGTGAATCATTTGCTTCTACACTGCGATGTGGTTAAAGTGTTGTGGGATGGAGTGCTTAGAAGAGCTGGACTGATCTGGGTTATGCCAAAAGCAGTGGTCGAACTACTAGCAAGTTGGACAAGCCTTCATACTTGCTCCTGTGTGGCAGCTGCATCGAAGATGATTCCTTTGTGTATTATGTGGTGCATTTGGTTGGAAAGGAATGAGAGGTGTTTTAATAATAGGGAACATAATGTAGATGAATTATGGAAATTCTTTACAAGTTCGTTACTTAGTTGGTTTTCTGCTATTGTACTCAATGGAGGGGATGTCAATGAGTTTTTGTCATCGCTTTTTTAACTATAGAATGTAACTAGGTGTTTCTTTTGTATATTTCATGTGTACATAGGCATCGCCTATTTCTAGTTTGATAAATAAAAGTTTTACTTATAAAAAAAAAAATTTGTTCATCAGTTACTTGTGGGGGTTTGGGGATCTGTAATTTGAGGCTTTTTAACAAATCCCTTTTTGAAAAGTGGCTTTGGAGATATCAATTAGAGAGGGATCCGTTATGGAAAAATATTATGATGCTAAATATGGGAGGGCTTGTGGGTGTTGGTGTTCTAATGAAGTTAGGAGTGTGTATGGAGTGGGCTTGTGGAAGTGCATACGGAATAGTTGGGGGGAATTTGTTAACCATGTTTTCTTTAAGGTTGGAGGAGGAGATAGGAGTTGCTTTTGGCATAATCTTTGGTGTGGGGAATTGGCTCTCAAGAATGCTTTTCCTTCCCTATTTAGAATTGCAAGGGACAAAGACGCCACTGTAGCTGATTCTGTATCTTTTTACAATAATATTCCCCAATGGAATGTGAGATTTATTAGAGATGTTCATGATTGGGAAGTGCCGATTGTTACTGCCTTTTCCAGTAGACTGTATTACATAAAAATGGTACAGGGAGGAGAGGACAGAATGTTGTGGCAACACGCTGGAAATTCAATTTTTTCTGTTAGCTCTTATTATAAAGTGTTGTCGTGCCATTGTGTCAACCAATTCCCTTGGAAGCGTATTTGGAGATCCAAGGTACTGACTAAAATTGCTTTTTTCTGTTGGTTGGTGTCACTCTGGAAAATTCCGAAAATAGATAATTTGAGGAAGCGAGGTATAATATTCCTGAACTAGTGTTATTTGTGCAAGAAAGATGGGGAGTCGGTTGATCATTTGTTTCTGCATTGTGAGGTGGCAAAGACTCTTTGGGATGAGATTTTCAGCAAGTCAGGTATAGCTTGGGTGACACCCAAGAGAGTGGTGGATCTATTGGCTTGTTGGAAAGGATCTATGGGCAGCCATCACATTTCTGATATTTGGAAGATGATTCCTCTATGCCTAATGTGGTCTTTATGGCTAGAAAGGAATGGACGATGTTTTGATGATAGAGAGCGCTCGTTGGGAGAATTTAGAGTTTTTCTTTCGAACTCTTTGCTTTTGGGCGAAAACTCTTGTATCGAATGGGGATTTTTTAAATGTTTCCTTTTTAGACTTTGCTAGTTCCTAGTTCATAGCTTGTATTTAGGTGTTTCTGCTTATATACTTCTTGTGTACTTGGGCTATGCCCATCTACTTGCATTGATAAATCTCTTATTACTTATCAAAATAAATAAATAAATCTACATATATACCCAAAGCATTTGAATTACTCATGCATTACACGGCCAATCCAAAGCACAAGTAGCTTACATCAGTTTATGCATTGCATAGCAAATCCGAAGCATAGGGAAGGGATAAGTGTAGTGTCAGATGGGCAATGAAAGCAACACCACTGGTCAGATGTATGGCATTGTTTGGTTGAGGGGACGACAATAATAAAACCATCTTATGGAAATGGTACTCACACGCAAGTTCTAAACAATTTATTTCAGTTTTATACAACAATGTCACTTTACTTCTAGGCATATAGGAGAACCATAGCCATTCTGCCATGAATATATGCTGCCATTTATAAAAGAAAGATCCAATGTCAACTGAAAACATAATAATAACTAATGCACTCAGTATTTATGCCTGAACTCACCAACAAATGAAATGAACACAAAATATGAAATAGAATGTATAATTTTTTTGTGCATTCTATGTGGCATTAAAAAAAGTGAAAGAACTCTAATATCAATCCAAACAAATATCACTTGATATTAATAGAGGAAATGACAACCACACAACAACAATAGTCCCCAATTATCAATGGAAACTCCTCTAAGCGAGAAAATCCAAACCTTGAATCGCGCCTAGCTGGTGTAGGTGACCTTGAGTAAGCTGAGACGAGCAAAAACAAATTAAAATAACTTTTTTTATAAGTAATGCAAGTGTTAAGATAATTTAGCAGAAATTTTAGGGAACGTATTTTCTTTATACAAAACTACATGTAATATTTTTCCAATTTTGTAAAAATAAATTAATTGCAAAGGCAAAAGTATAAACTGACAGTGGTAACGTTGTCTAGGGGACCTTGGTGGAGTTCTCCTTCTGCTTCCTCCATATCGACCACTTTTTTTAAGGATGAAGGGTGCAAGAAAGAGAAACAAAGTCAGCAATCGGTTGATAAGGTAGACAGTTTATTCCAATTAAGAGGAAGATTACATACCAAACAAAAAAGATCATGCTAGAAAATGTAAGAGAGTTTAAATGTTGTTGTACCTTGTGCGGGAAGTCGTACGCATTTCTTGAGGCGTTTTTCTATTCTCCTCAGCAAACACAATTCTTATTTCACGTCCACCAATAATTGTATGGTTCAGTTGTTGTTTGGCTTCAGCAGCATCTTCAGCATATCGGTATTTCACAAATCCAAAGCCTCGTGGCTCCCTATTAATATTGAAAAATAATAATTCGAAATCATCAAATTAATACTATCATAGTATTTGAACCACAATATCAACAAAGGAGGAAGTAAATAATTTTCCATTTTCACAAAAGTGTTTGCTTGATGAAATCTATCTTTTCTAGCATGCACGCACACACACAACATAACCATAAAAATATTACAATAGACATTTAAAATCAAACTGATCTATACCATTGCCATAATCCATTCTTGAAGACAACATAACTTGCACTGCTTTTTATGCAGGGTTTGTAACCAATATCCAAATATTAGTCACACTTTATTCTGGGCTATTAGCATGTGTACAGACAGATATAATTCTGCACTGTGGAATCATTCTTGATTGATGTTAAAGACAACCTACCGGTAGATAATGGATCGGTTGCTGTATTACTAACAATAACATCGGTTGCTGTATTACTAACAATAACATAAGGACGGAACCTAGACATGTCCATAGCCCATGAACTAAAGTCTTGCAAGTAAATTGGCAGCACGCGTGAAATGGGAACTAAAATACAGGCATGATTAAGATCCAAATAGGATTTTCAACATAATTTCCGTAAG
This sequence comes from Juglans regia, assembly GCF_001411555.2. Lineage (NCBI taxonomy): Eukaryota > Viridiplantae > Streptophyta > Magnoliopsida > Fagales > Juglandaceae > Juglans > Juglans regia. The sequence continues at coordinate 21,415,599 of NC_049912.1, forward strand.
GCAGCAAATACTTCAAATTGCCATGATTAACGGAGAAATAGATAGGTGTGCCAACCTTGACATGCGATACACACAACTAGATTCAAAAACCTACGACGCGGACACATATGGTAAGACCGAAAGCATACCCAGTATGGTAGTTCTTTGGTAGATACACATCCTTCACGGGACCAAATCGCTCAAATGGGATCCTCAGATCTTCTTGCCTGCACAACATAGTTTAAAACCCCAAATATTTCATTCTTGTACAATTGAGCAATCATCGAGTATATTAAGGGTTTGAGACATAATTAAAGTGAAAATTTAAAGAGAAATGCAGCTATGATAATAGAAATTCAGACTAGTTTTTCATAAATAAGCATCGATGAAAAGGAGAATTGAAAAAAGAATAACAATACAAAATTTCTCTAGACAATGAACTTGAAGAAAAAGAAACAGAAGAGACCTAGCGTCAAGGGGGAGATTGCGGACGAGCAGGCCAGAAGAAGCCGGGGAGCGACGGTCTCTGTAGGACCTGCTTTCGCGGTAGCGATCGCGAGGCTCGTCGTCGTATCGCTTGCGTTCACGTGGAGGGGTTCTGCTCCGCCGGCGAGGGCTGTAGCTTCTGCTCCGGCTTCTGTACCTCGCCATCGCTGCAGATTCTCTCACTTCTTTCTTGCGATTATGAGCAGATAGGTAGAGTCAAGGGACGGAGAGGGTTTGAACACAGAGCACGGCAAAACCCTAACCTTGGGGGTAACAAAGGAGTAGTTATCTCTATCTACCTATACATGCGTGTATAGTTCGTTTTTGTGAGAGATTCTCAAGTTTTGGAGGGAGAGAGATAAGGGCTTGCGAAGTCCGTATATTTCAAGCATCAACCCAAGCTCCTTGGGTTTTTGAATTCAGATCGCTTTATTTTCGCGACCCTCCCAGTTGTAACATTGAGCTTTAGGTTAAGTTTGGTTTTTGGGATAGATCAATTATGTTGAGTTTTTTTTAGAATAATAATAAATTAAATAATAGAAGAATTTATGTGCAGTTTATCTAAATTAAATTTAAAATATATAATATATTTGAATATTAAGATGAATTTAATACTTTTTATAAGAAATTAAAAAAAGTTATGAGTCCTACGTATAAATATATTTTAAGATGAAAAATATTGTAGGTCCCATGCATAAGAAGGTTTTGAGTTGAGATGAGTTTAGTAATTTAAGATTTAGGTATTTAGATGTTAGACTCACCTTAAAATTAGACTGAACTCAGCTAAACTGAGCTGAGAACTAGACGCAGCCTTAACTTGTGCTTGTTGATGAAATTATCTTCGACTCTTCGATTAAGGTCTAATGTAAAGTGTAAATTAGGCCACGTTTATTTTCGCAGATAAGATGAAATAAAATGAGATGAATTGAGATAAAAGTTAAATAAAATATTGTTATAATATATTTTGTAATATTATTTTTGTTTTGAGATTGGAAAATTTTGAATTGTTTATTTTATTTTGTATGAAATTTTAAAAAAGTTGTAATGATTAAATGAGATAAGTTGAAAAGTTTCATGAAAGTGAACGAGGCATTAAGTTCTTTATATCATTACTCATCGTTTAATAATCAATATTGCTATATACAATCTTAAAATGTGTAGTCTCTACTTATTTTCTTTGACAAAAAGTGAATACCACTATTAAAAAAATAATTTTTTCAATTGGGTCTCATATTTACTATTTTTTCAAATAGAATACGTGAGTATTACACATCTTAGGACTGTAAATATCATTTTTTTTAATAAAAAAAATGGTTTATACAGTTTTTAAATATATAAGCACTCGGCACTCCTTTTGAAAAAAAATTAGTAAGTGTCATACCCAGTACCCACATGAGAAAATTCACTTTTTTATAATGGAACTTACTTTTTTTAATTAAATGATTGTATGCAAAATTTACACACTCCAATACTATATTTAACATTACTATTTAATAAAAAGATATAATTTATTTATTTTATGAGTAACGCTACATACAGTCGTATAGTAGGCAAGCGACGTACAATCGTTTTGAAAATGAATAGGGTTCATTACTAAAAAATTAGTTTTTTTTTTTTTTATGGAGTAATGTTACATACAATCGTAAAGTGCACATGCATAGCACAAACGCTTTGAAAAAGAACGGGGTTCACTATTAAAAATTAATTTTTTTCATGTAAATTTCGTATTTACTCACTTTTTCTAAAGAGGTTGTGCGGCGCTTGTGCACTCCATGACTGCAAATATATTTCTCTTTTTCATGTGGATTTCGTATTTACTCACTTTTTTTCAAAAAGATTACGCGACGTTTACGCACTCCACGACTGTAAGTATTTTTTTTCTTATTTTATTTACAATATTACTTCTTATCCTAGGGTGAGGTTTTGATAATGAGTTTTTTTTTTTTTAAGGAAAAATGTCATTGTTCATTTATAAGATAAATATATATCCATAACCGAATACATTTTAAGATATCCTCATATCAAATATGACGTCATAAACTAAAATAATACATTTGGAGCTCCATCAGTACACTATTTTCTTTTGTGATTGGTCTGATTTTTACTATTATTGATACTTTATACAGATAAAAGTCTAAGAGACAACACTCTCAGCCTTAACAGAGACTCAACCTCTACAAACAAATGTCCGATAAACGAACTATTTTTTTTATTTTAATTAATAGAAAGGAAACCAAAAATGAATGAGTAAAATAGATGCGAAAGATGACAAACTGTAGTTTGGACCAATTTCGGTAAAATTTAGATAGTGAGTTGAGATGAGATGAAAATTGAATAAAATTTGTTATAATATTATTTTTTAATATATTGTTGTTTTGAGATTTAAAAAAATTTAATTGTTTATTATATTTTATGTAAAAATTTTAAAAAAATTTTAATAATTAAAGGTCCGTTTGGATGCAGATTCATCTCATCTCACCTTACATCGTCTCATATAATTCAATTAATAATTTTATTATTATTCATAAATCATCTCAATTTATCTCATTTCTTCTCTTCTCATCTTCTCTCCTCTTATCTCACCATTTAAACAATCTTTAAATAAAATGATATAAAATAAGATAAATCTCGTATCGGGCCTACATCTTATTGTCTCCAACCATATTTGTTGGCATGACACATCCTAAATGGTTTAAAGCGTGTCCTACCACGAATGTGACTTAATAGGACAAAATCTAGATAGGACAAAATCTAGATAGGACAAAATCTAGGATTGACAAAACTTTATTTACAAGACATATTTTGGCTCGTAGCTATTAACAAATCGATGATATTTGCAATGTTCCTCTAGATAGATATTAACGTGAGTGCAATGTCTCCCTCCACACTCAAGATGGCAACAATAATTCTGATAACAAATTAAAATACAAGTCAAAAATGAAAAAGTCTTTCAGCTTATTTTTTTATCCTTATAAACAATTTAGATCTTTTGAACTTGTTACCATACTCTATGTCTTATAAAGTTTTCATCAGGAGTGTATTTTTTTTCATATTAAAAAAAAAATAATACGAGAAACATAAAAAATAGAAAAGCATTAATTATTACAAGTGTTCTTAAAAAGTCTAAAAAATGTTGTGTTTACTCATGACATAATGTATGGTTAAATACAAATCAGTACATGAGTTTTCGTTTTTTAACATATTAGTATAAATTTTGAACTTCACAATATTGATACTTAAAAATAAAAAAATTTAACAATTAAATACTTTTGTAAATCTCTCGCAAGAAAACTAATAAGAGGATGCCACATGCAGTTCCTTCTTTAATTTTCTAATAAAAGACTGATGGAAATATTGAGTTTGTGTTTAGAAGATGAAATAATCTTAATCAATTTCAAATCAATCATTGATAGAACTCATTATTTTTTCAATTTAAAACTCATATCAACATATTTCATACATTTAAACACATATTTCAACCTATTTACATTTAAATACATCTCAATGGGATCTACAAAATAAGATTATTTATAAATCAACTTAGATCATTTGACATCATCTCAATATCTAAATGTAGCCTTAATTGTAAATTATTTGACAGCTGGCATGAGGGCGTTATCTTTTGTGGTGAGGCTATAATACAAGAATCATGGTGATGCTTGGTCATCATATTTTGTATATTCTGCAATTTGTGAGACTCCCCCTCAAGATGGACATATATGTTTAATGTGTCTATCTTGAACAGCATAAAGTGAGAGGTAGTAGTCGGTAAGGCTTTCATGAAGATATCTGCTAGTTGGAACTTCGTATTAACGTGCATTGGTGTGATGACTCCATTATAACATTTTTTCTGACTAAATAACAGTCCAACTCTATATGTATAGTTTTCTCATGAAAAATATGATTTTTGGTGAGATGAAGAGCTGCTTGACTGTCACAATATAGGAGGGCAGGTTGAGGATGATTAGTATTGAAGTCCTTTAGTAGATATATTAACAGGTAATCTCACAACTAGTTTAAGCTAAAGCTCAGTATTCTGCTTCAACAGATAAACAAGAAACAGTAGCTTGTTTCTTCAATTTCCAGCTAACTAAGGAGTTTTCAATGAATATACAGAACCCAGTAATTGATCTCTTGGTCTTTGGACAAGCTGTCCAATCCGAATCACTAAAAGCCTTGAGGTGTAAGGGAGATTTAAGAAGAATATGCCTTGCCCAATGGAGCCCTTTAGGTACTTTAGAATTCTATGAGCTACATATAGATGAGTCTGTGTTGGTTTGTCCATAAATTGGCTTAGGATATTCACAGCATATGTAATATATGGCCTAGTGATTGATAGGTAGATAAGATGTCCAATTAATCTTTCATAGCTTGTGACATCGGTTAAGAGATATAAATGTGAGTGTGCAAGCTTGTGATTAATTTTTATTAGAGTTGTGACTGATTTACAGCCAAGGCGTCCAGCATACTCAAGAATTTCAAGGGTGTATTTATTTTGACATAAGTGAATACCAGCAGCTGATTTAGCTATTTGCAGTCCCAAGAAATACATCAAAGGCCCCAATTGTGATTGAAGTACTTCTTGACAATATCAATGGCTATTAAGCTGGAGTTTCCTATGAAAATATCGTCTACATAGACCAATAAGGCTATAAAACCATGCTCATCTTTCCTTGTGAATAAGGAGTAATCATATTTTGATTGATTGAAGCCAATAACAATGAGGGCAGAATAAAATTTTGAGTGTCATTGTCAAGAGGCTTGCTTAAGGCCATATAGACACTTGTGTAATCAACATACCAACTTGTTGTCTCCATGAGATGACTCCCCCTTAACCTGGAATCCCGGAGGTAACTATATATATGTATATATATGTATATATCTTATTATCTAGATCATCATGGAGGAAGGCATTATGCACATCTAGTCGACATAAATGCCAACCATAGATTGCTACCAAGGCTAGGAACACTCGAACGGTAGTGAGCTTAGCCACGGGACTGAAAGTTTCTTGATAATCAAAACTTTCCCTTTGTGTGTAGCCTTTTGCTATCAATCTAGCTTTATTTCTCTCTATTATTCCATCCGACTTAAGTTTCACCTTATAAATATACTTATATCCAACAACCTTTTTTCCTAGAGGTAGAGTAGTGATGGTCCATGTCCCATTAGCCTCTAAAGCATCTAATTCAGCTTGCATTTCATCTCTCAAATGCTGAGAAGTCATAGCTTCATTGTAGGTTGTGGGTTCATTGATAAGGGAAAGGGGAAAGTCCATAGGCTTTATGGGAAGAAGATAATTATGCATAAGACAAGTGCTCATGTACAGAAACGTCAGTAAAGTGATGAGAAGAGGGGTGAGTGGAAATGGTAGTGGTTAATTGACAGTGATAATCTTGTAAGTAAGTTGGTAATTTTCTAACATGAGTGGACCTTCTAAGAGGATTGAGAGAGGCGTCAAGATGCTGAGGAGAATTAGGAATAATTTGCTGAGTGGGGTCCTTATGTGGAGAGGAAGGACGAGGTGAAGAATCAAGGGAGTGATCATGACGTGAATAAGGAGTGAAAGATTAAGTTTCAATAGTGTGAGATGAACTGATGTTAGATTGAAATGTAGATTGAATCTGATAGAGCTGGAGGCAGAACCAAATTAGGGAAGGAAGTGGGAGCGGGAGGAGTATTTCTGCTGGAAGTTTGAAAATGAAAGAAAGATTCATGGAAGGTGACATTCCTGGAGGAGAAACTAGTCTGTGTAGCCAGATCATAAACTTTATAGCCTTTGACACCATCTGGATACCCAAGAAAAATGCATTTCTTAGCTCTAGAATCGAGTTTTGTTCTGATATGCTTGAGGGTAGAGACAAAACATAAATATCCAAAGGCCCTTAAATGATGGTAGGGAGGTTTGGAGGCAAATAAAACCTCATAAGGAGACTTATTTTGGAGAATAGAGTAAGAATTCTATTAATCAAGTAAGAGACAGTTAAGACGGCATCTCTCCAAAACTTAATTGGAAGAAATGCTTGGAAAGGAGGGCTCGTGCAACATAAAGGAGATAGTGATGCTTTCTCTCCTCAACTCCATTTTATTGTAGAGTGTAAACACAAGGCTTTTTATGTAAAATGCCATGAGAGCTGTAAATTTCGGACATGTTAAATTATGGTCCATTATCCAATCGACCTTGTTTTATTTTGGCATTAAACTGTGTTTCAATCATGTGGATGAAAGATTGCAAAAAACCTCTAACTTCATATTTAAATTTCATAAGGTAAACCTAGGTTACCTAACTATGGTCATCAATAAGAGTCAGAAAATAGTGATGGTCTTAAATGGATGCTTGAGAGTAAGGGCTCCAAATGTCACAATGAATTAAGTTAAAAAGGGAAGAAGTAGAGGTAACACTCAAATGAAACGGTTTCCTTTTTTGCTTAGCCAAGTGGTAGATGGTATATTACATAAGTTCTTTGCATTTTACATCATAAACTTGAGATTGAATTACATTCATCCTCTAATAAGAATGATGTCCTAATCTAAAATGTCAAATATCAAAATGTTGTTCTGCATTGCCGTTGAAGACTTGACTGTTGGAAGAGGAAGTTGAGAGGTTGACATTCTTGTAGCAAAGAGAGCTTGAAAGGAGGAAATAGAGACCATTGTAAACTTTAGCAAGTCCAATCGTCATCCATGAAGAGAGGGCCTATATGAAACAGAGGTTGTTTAAAAAGATGAGGCATAGAGAATAGCTATGAGTAAGCTTGCTGGCATAAATGAGATTGAAAGTGAAAGTGGGTATACAAAGAACATCAGTGAGGATTAAGAGCTCAGAAATCTTCACAGTGCCTACACTAGTGACCTTGACTTGAGTCTTATTGGATAACTAAACATATGCTTGAGTAGTGCGAGTTATAGAGGTGAAAAAGGAAATGGAGCATACCATATGGTTAGTGGCTCCAATATCAATTATCCACGGTGTGGAATGTATATCAGGTAGTGAGTGATGTAAGAGAGATGCAAGATGTTGCTTGTGATTAGCAAAAAAAATATAGGAATCCAAAAAACTAGAGAGACATGAGCTTATACCTACCATGTTGCAAGAATGAAAGTTGCTAGTCACTATATCTGTGGGTGTAGGTAGTAAGGAGTTGTATGGTTGAGGATGAAATGTTTCATTGATGTTGAGTTGTGATGTATGAGCATTGCCTAGAGCAATGAGTTGCTGAACTTGAGTTTGAGTGAAAGGTAGCTGGTTTACTGAAGATTGGTGGGAATCCTATTTGCCTATAACACTTTTATTTGGTGTGTCCAACCTTCCCACAACGATGGCAGGTAATATCATATTTTTCTTTTTTATTGGTTAGACCATGAATGGCAGCCAATGCTAAAAATTCAGGGGCTGGCAATATCAGTGTGTGTGCCTGCCTCTGTCTCTCCTCTTGCAAGACCAATGCGAAAGTCTTGTCCAATGAGGGCATGAGATTCATAAGAATAATTTGTCATCTAATGCTATCAAACGTGTCATTCAACCCTATCAAAAACTTAAAAACATAGTCTATTTGTTGAGTTTCACAAATATTATTTTGAGCACTACAGGAGCAAAGTCCACGAGAGCAATGAGGTAGAGGTTTGTAATTGTTTAATTCTTCCCAAACAACATTGAGTTTAGTGAAATAATCACTTACAAATTGTGTCCCTTGCATAATCGAACCAAGTTGTTGCTGGGGTTGATATATCTTGACATTGTCTGGCTGAGCAAAACGAGCCTTGAGCTTCTCCATAGTTCCCTTGCAGAGGTGACATACAAAACATTTGAGGCAATCTCCTTTAATATGGAGTTAAGTATCCAAGAAAGGATGAGGTTGTTGCATCTTAACCATGGTATGTAAAGATTACTGGACAAATCTGGTATAGGAATCGTTCCATCAAGAAACCCCAATTTGTTCTTGATAGATATAGCAGGAGCAAATGACTTGTTCCATGAGAGGTAATTTGGACCTGTGAGGGGCGGTGTGACTACCATAGTGTTAGCATTGTCATTGTGGTGTAAAAAGAAATGGCTATTAGGATCTTCAGAAGGAGAGGATACATGGGGAGATGGGTTAGATGTAGGAACTTGGGTTGAAAACTTGAAGTTTCAATCTCAATCTCATCAGCCATGAGGAAGGATGTAACAGGGAAAGAAAACGATTATGAAAGAAAAGATAAAGGTTGCAGGTCACAGGACCTGATCTGATAGCATGTTAGGAATTGAGAAAGGATGACAGTGAAAAAGGAAAAATTGAGAGAATATGAGTGATTGAAAATGATTTCTTTCAGATTGAATCCGTTGTACAAAGAAGAGGTCCCGAAAATGTATACATCCCTAAAGTCAATCAGTAGGGCCCTAAAGCAATGTTTTGAATACCGTACCGAATGTCATATCGATTAAGACACTGTAACGAAATATTTCTATACTGGTACCGTTTTATGTATTGTTTCGAGATAGTCGATATATGAATAAATTATATTCCAAAATAATAACTTATATATGAATAAATTATATATATATAAATTATAAATAGCCTAATCTGAATTGTGAGTCAAAAATAAACTCGTAGTTTTAAAAAATAAAAATAAAAATAAATTATAGGCCGAAATATCAGCCAATATAAGCCGAAATATAGGCCGGTACGACAAATACCGGCCGGTACGATACGATATTAAAAACAATGCCCTAAAGAATAACCAATTCATATATTCTAAATACAAGAGACCGTGTGCTATGTGCATTGAGAAAACGAAAAAAACAAAATCCTAACTAATTCTATTGTTGTGCTATGTTGTGGTGGCTGCTGTGCTCTGCTATGAGGAACATTCTAAATGATCTCAGACAGTTGGCATGAAGGTGTTATATTCTGTGGTGAGGCTACAATATAAGAGTCATGATGACGCTTGGTCATCATATTTGATATATTATGTAATTCTCGAGATCTATTATTTTTTTAATTTTTTATAAAAAAATTAAATTTATCTCAATATTTTTTATGTATTTTAACTTAAAAAGTTAAACCTATCTCAATTAACAAATTTAAATACTCTTAATAAAATTTATAAAATATTAATATTCACAATTTAATTCTACTCATTTCAACGTTTAAATGACTAAGCTAACATTTGGTCAAGCAGTGTGCGGAGCCGTGCACGCTACAGCAATACCGAGCAAAAGGCCAAAATGATGTTATCCTTCTCAAACCAAAACGAGCATTCGGAAAATAAATATAGCTTTGGCACCTTTGGAAATAAAACGACAGCTTGGAGGGACAAAAAGGCTCTAAATTCTGGCCTCTGATTCCTTGTCATGTTAGTTTTAAAAACTAAAAACAAAAAATAATAGAGAGAGTGCTCTCTCCTTCGCCAAAAAACGAATACATCTTTTTATATGAATTGGTATAAAAAATATTGATATTTTAATTTTTTTTTAATATCTTGATATCATAATAGAGAATGTATTTACATATCAGTCTATAAATATATATGATTTGATTTTTTAGAGTTTCCGTCCGAGATTTTAAAATCTACAGTATAAGAGAGACAGATATATAAAATGAGTCATATGCTATTTATAACCTAAGCAATTGTGTGAAGCCTAATTTATATGTCTACCCTAAATTCTAAAATTTGGACAAGAAGCCTAAAAAATCTAAATCTTTTGATAATATCTTCCTTCCACCTACGTTCCTAATACCAATATCATGCCCTCTCATATATCATTGTTTAGGGTTTATTTGAATATTAAGAATATATCATAATATTTGTGAATAATAATTAAATAATTTATAAATAATAATAAAATAATATATAAAAATATATGAAAACAATTGTGTTGAAACGAAGTATAAAGCTTTGTTTGATTATTATATTTATTATTATTTATAAATTATTTATAATTTTTTTTTATTATCATTCACAAATTTATCCCAAACATATCAACCTCTAAAAGATAGCCAATCATCTTTGATAGTTTCTTTCACAAGGAAGATGTAACAAGCCAGACCTTGTTGATTCAAAAAAAAAAAAAAGGGGGAGCCAGACCTTGTGGCTGGTAGATTTTAATATGCAAATTCACCTCGAATGGAATACCACATTTGAGAGAGAAGGAATAATCCAAACTCCCCTGCAAATAGGAATTCGAGAATAGACAACCAAAAAACAGCTGATGCGTGCGTTCGACACGTGTAACCTCAAATTTACTAGTAATAATACATATATATATTATTATTATTTTTATTTACCAACAAGGCCTCGTTGAAAAGTAAGATATGAAAAAAATTTTAAGAATAATAATAAAATAATTTATAAATAGTAGTGAGATAATTTAATTTAAATATTTTTTAAATTTTGAAAAAAAGAAAAAAATTAAATAAAAAAATTATAAAATTAAAATATAAAATTATAATGATTAATTTAAAAAAATTATAATAATTAATTTAAAAATTTTATATTTAAATTATAATTGAGAAGAGATGATTATGAGACACTGGGAAGATCTTGACTTGCTTTCAATAATAATAATTGAGTTAAGAGCAGGACTTGGGAGCGGTGAAAATCCTGTATTATTGGAGACATCAGACATGGATGCCAACACCATCTGTACCGTTGACAAGGATATACCACTACCTCCACACGATTCTCGCACGCGACCGCCTCGCAAATCGCAATGGCCAGACGGTACCAAACGAGTCGAGACGAGGTGGCCCTGGCATTAGCCTTTGTCGCGCGTGGCCCTACTCTTGACTCTGTACTACAGTAGTAGTACTACACCTTGTCTGTCCGGTTATATAATTCCAAAAAAAAAAAAATCATGTATTTCATGTCGCCATAATCCTCTCTCTCGTTCCCGTTGGCAAGTTATCACCGTCTGGACTGGGACTAAAGCACTTCCCCAACACTCCCCCACCATGTTCAACCAAGCTGGCTGACTCTCGGAGCTGTCGTCTCTTCGCAGCCAAGTCACCCACTCTCGCTTCCAACTCCATCCGCCGCTAGCTCTTGGAATTTGACTGTTAGTGTCGTTCACTGGATTTATGGAAAGCCCTTCGCGACCTCAGCAATCTCCAAACCCTAGGGTTTCCGAGGAAATGGAGGACCCGTCCTCCGATCTCTGGGACTTCAGTGAACTCCTGGATTTCACTGTAGACGAGCACTTCTCCGTCTCCCTTGACCCCGATGATATTCATCCACACCCCATCCCGCAGGAGGATCCCGCTGCTCCCACTTCTAACCGCCGAAAGCGTGATCCCAGGCTCATCTGTTCCAATTTCTTGGCGGGTCGGATCCCCTGCGCCTGCCCCGAGTTGGATGAAAAGATGGAGATGGAGATGGAGGTTGACGTCCATGGGAAGAAGCGGGCCCGGAGTGTTCGGACGTCTACCCGCAGGCCTCGGGCCGCCGCGCGTTGCCAGGTTCCCGGGTGCGAGACTGATATCAGCGAGCTTAAAGGGTATCACCGCAGGCATAGGGTTTGTCTGCGGTGCGCGCATGCGACCACGGTTGTGCTTGATGGAGTGGCTAAGAGATATTGCCAGCAGTGTGGCAAGTAAGCTCCATCCACATGGTTTCTGAGGTTTCAGATTGTATTTCATACTTTATTGTTCTTCTTCTTTTTAAGATTTTAGTTTTACTTTCGGTCACCGCCGAGTTAGATGCTAGAGTTTTGCTTAAGACGATTTCAACGATGTTTTGAAAGGGTACACTAATAAAGTTGTCATTTATCTTAGATACATAATTATAGTCTGGGTTTATGTATGGAAGAGGCTATATAGACAATTTGTGCGGTTGTGTTATTGTGCATGAGATCAGAGCAGCTTGAATCCTAAGTCAATTGTTCAGTTGCTTACGTTCTTTTTTTAAAAAAAATAAGTATTTAGTTGCTTACATTCAAGTTGCCGCTGCTAAAATAGTGTTTAGTTGACAAAAATCATATATGATTCAGGGTGAAAGTTGCCGATTGATCAGCATTATTTTACTAATTATACCTTATGCTCATGTGCAAAATGGTTGGCAGGTTTCACATCTTATCAGATTTTGACGAAGGTAAACGTAGTTGTCGAAGAAAATTAGAACGCCACAATGTTAGACGGCGAAGGAAGCCAAGTGATTCTAGAGTTGCAGCGTATAGTGAGCCTAAAGGGGCCATGCAGACTGAGAATGTCCCTTGTGATGGTGAAGCAGAAAAAGGTACCAATTTGAATCAATTCGACTAGTTTCCATCTATGTGATGGACAGAGCACATATATTTAAGTGACTCTGGAGAAAAGTTGCACATTCTACCAGGATAAAACATTTACTAGTATCATATATTGTCTTTGGTCTAGATGGTTTATGCTCGAGCAGCCCAATGGCTGAAATGGAAGCAGTCTTGGAGTCTGAAGATGTACGAGTTACCACTCTCTGCTCAGATCTTAATTCCCAGAACATGTATTGTGATACTGTTGCATCTTTTGTGGCTTCTGGTGAAACCCAGATGCATGGAGAAAATGATAATACCAAATGTTCTCTATCTCCATTGTACTGTGACAATAAGACTGATTACTCATCTGTGGTGGGTCTCCACTGACTGCTATGTTAGCCACATTGCCTTTTTTCCCCTTAGTTCACAGGAGGAGCTATCCTGGAGATGTACTGATCCATATATGATTGTAGTGTCCGACAGGTCGGATCTCGTTTAAGCTTTATGATTGGAACCCAGCAGAATTCCCTAGAAGACTGCGGCACCAAGTATTTAAAGCATTATTATTGCAGTTTGATATTTTGAAAGGGATCAGATCACTTTTCAGTCATAGATACAAATAATTGGTTAATATGTATGTACATTTATCTGCAGATATTCCAGTGGTTATCCAGTATGCCGGTTGAGTTGGAGGGGTATATTCGCCCTGGATGTACAATATTAACTGTGTTCATTGCGATGCCAATGTTTATGTGGACGAAGGTAAAGGTTTAACTGGATGCTTTCTTTATGAATACTTAGACTGTTATGGTGAGCTAGTGCCATTAATTTGGCATAGTTCTCTTGCTTGGGCAATCAACTATGGCGATAAGGGAGATAGTTCAAGTCGAGGGAGGACCAAAGGGAAGACAGAACCAATTGTAAATTGTTAGTAGGACCAGTGTGTTGGGGAATTTACAGTGACTTGGTATATGGGCAAAATCTGGTTTGGTGGGATAGGCATTGGTGCACTGGTGGTGGTTTGGGGCAGGCGCATTTTTGGGCTTGGGCTAGGGCTTTGTTACGTTAATTTTCCTAGATGGGTTTGTTGTTGGGCTAGGGCTGGGTTTATTGTTCCTTGTATCTTTTTTGCACCCCAACTAGGTGTTTTCTCTTGTATACATCTAGTGTACTTGGCTGCGCCTATTGGTATTAATAAATTTTTACTTGTCAAAAAAAAAATTTGGCACAGTTCTGTCATAGATCTGCATATATATTATACTCACCATTTCATGTTCATGTTGTCCCTGGAGAATACAAGTATACTTGGTCTCATGCATTTGTCGTAGATCATCTTGTTAGGTACTCCTAAGAATCAAGAAGACACATCTATGATATCCTTATATTTAGTTGGATTTTCTTCATATGTTTTAACACAACTAGAGAAGAATATTTACATATATATGTCATTGTGGCTCATAAAATTCTTTCTGTCCTCTCAATATCTTGCCTTTAACACGCCAATCTTTTGGCTGCTCAACTGGTGCGAAATTTTTTAGAATTTATTCACATTTTAATGTCCACTTCAAAACAAGGAAAATATTTAACTTATAAAACAAAGTCTTTTGGCTGGTCAAATTTTGATATGCTTATCAGCCAATCTAAGTAAATCATTAACTTATGTACTATTGGATTCGGGCTCCTCATTACCATCCCGATTCAAAATAAAAGCCAAGGTCTATTTTAAATTACCTTTAGTTTAAAAAGAAAACCGGGGTTCAAACTTTGGGCTGTTCCTCCCATGTTAAATAATAAATTTTACTAAAAGTTTAAGTTGATGGGAAGAGATGAATGTACCCGTCTTTTTTTATTAGTAAATAAGAATTTTATTAAAATAGCCATAGACAAGTACACGGGACATATACAAGAGCAACACCCATGCATAAGAATGTACCCATGTAACTAATACTTCAACACTAGATTCTTATTAAAAAAGAAAATCAACGCTGGATATATTTCTTGTTATCATTTCACTTGTGAGTTTTCTTTTGATAAGCATTTCACATGTGAAAATTGAGTATGCTTGTATAGGATTTTGTTTAGTTCAGTTTTTGAGGTAATTTTTTAAGATGGTTTTTTAATGTTTGTGAAAACGGTGGAACCTGTTGAAAATATAATTGAAAAGAAATCAATTTGGATTTTGTGAAAGTGATTTGGGTTTTGGTTTTGATTTTGATTTTTTATCAACTGATGCTTATGATTAGGGGATTACTTTTTGGAGATGAAAATTTATTTTGGGTTTTAAAATGTGTTTGGATTGAAAGTTGAACTATCCAAACATAGCTAAAGTATCATGCTAAATGGATGAAGAAATTATAGAATCCCATAAGTGTATGGTATAGGATTTTGTGTGATCAAACAAAGGTGCTGTTCCTATCTATAAAGTATAATAAGTTGTCAAGCTGTCACAAATTGTTTCTACTTGTCTGTTCAATTTGTTCTATTTACATTAATTTATAAAATTAGTGAAGTCTGCAAGACTAGACTAAATGTTTCTTGAATGCATCAAACAGTTATCTGAAGATCCTCTATCATATCTCCATGACTTTGTCATCTCCCCTGGAAGGATGTTATCTGGAAGAGGCACCATACTTGTTTTTATCAATGACATGATTTTCCGGGTTATGAAAGGTAAGTTTGTGACCATACGTGTTGCTACATAATACTTATGAAATTTGAAAACTGATTTCTTTTTCAGCATAAATAGTTCATCAAGTGAAGTTCATAATCAGCCCAATTAATGCATTCAACCCAAGCCCTTTTGACATGAGTTGAACAATTGAATGGGCATAGGGGGAACTTCTGTGATGAAAGTCAAGGTGGAAGTGCGAGCCCCGAGACTTCACTATGTTCATCCTATATGTTTTGAGGCTGGAAAACCCCTGGAGTTTGTTGCTTGTGGAAGT
Source organism: Juglans regia (assembly GCF_001411555.2). Taxonomy (NCBI): domain Eukaryota; kingdom Viridiplantae; phylum Streptophyta; class Magnoliopsida; order Fagales; family Juglandaceae; genus Juglans; species Juglans regia. The sequence continues at coordinate 21,431,214 of NC_049912.1, forward strand.
AATTTGCTACAATCTAAACTTCGGTATGCCATTGACAACATTGAGCTTTATATATGATCATAAATATAGCTTTCCCCTCGGGTTTCATTGTTGTGTTTATTTTATTTGCTCTGTTGTTTTTAATGAACAAAAAGGTAGGAGGGAGCAACCAGAGGTGGCTTCCTACTTGGGTGTGACCATGCGTCCATGATAGAAACCTTACCTGCTGGGAACTGGACAAGAGGGGCCTAGACTGCAGAAAGTCGTAGACGCTCCCTCAAGTGGGGGTTGGGTTTGAGCCATAGCTTAGATTTTAGCCCTGCTAGGGAATTCAATGAATCATTTGGTGGCTAATACCAATAGTTTAAGATGAATCCATATTTGGATTCGAACCCTAGACCTAGTATATACCAAACCACTTAGGAGTAACCTGAGGACCATTGAGCCACCACTCTTAGTGGTTATTGCTATGTTAATACGTAATTAAAATGGAAAAATCTTTCTTTTGGGTGCTGGGGTGTAGGATGTTTTGATCCACCCTCTCTATACCATAATGAGTGGCTCAGCTACCAAATGCACAAACTTAAAGGAAAAGAAAACATCTTAGTCTTCTTAAAGTAATCAACACACAAATTGGAAGCACATGCTTTCTTCTATAATAAAGGGTATTGTGTGAAGATATTGCTTTGGTTTTTGGAACAAACATATGGTATGGGACATGAATCATTTTTTTATTGGTAAAATAAAATTTTATTGAACCGAATGGATAGGCTTAGCCCAAGTACACAGAAAAGTGTGCAAGAGGAAACACCTAATTAAGCATTAGGTGCTAGAAATAGAAATAAGAAAATCATGAAAACTAGCTCCATTGAAATCTATAACAAATGCCCATAAAAATAAAGTGTTGTAAAAGAACCTTCTAAGTTCTTCCAAAGAGCATTCCCTATTTTAAAAACTCCGACCATTTCGCTCCCACCAAATGCACCACATCAGACATAAGGGAACCATCTTCCATTCAACTGCGAATTGGGAATTACCCTGAAGACCGCTCCTGCTGGAAAGGAGATCCACCACTCTCCTAGGCATTACCCATGCAAGTCCAATCCTGATGAAGTGTCATCCCACATGGCCCTAGCTACCTCACAATGAAGCAATAAATGGTCCATAGATTCATCACTTCTCATACACATACAACACCAATCAACAACAATAATCATTCCTTCAGTTATCTATGGGGAGGCTTTTCCCAAGAGAAGCAGTCCAACCAAAGAAAGCAACCTTTAGGGGCACCTTACTACTCCATATACCTTTCCAAGGGAAAGGGATATGATGCAAGTGAACCACTCACTGTGGGACAACGGGAGCATCATTCTCATTATAATATATTTATGGAAGTGGCGTGGAGGGTATAATTCATTGATTCTAAGCAATCATGTGTGATCACCTAGATTAAGCAGGTCATCTTCAATCTTTAAACGGTTATCCCGTGGTTTCTTTAACAGCTCGAGGGGGTTGCGCCAAGGAGATCCACTATGACCCATCTTTTTTGTTATTGTCATGGAGGCATAAAGCAGAATGATGTCGGCTTCAGTGGAGGGTGGCTTTTTCTTAGGTTATTCAATGGGGGATACTAACCACGGTGCTACCATTATATCGCATTTTTTTTTTTTTGCAAATGATATGTTGTTATTTTGTGAGGCAAATCCAAGTCATCTTCAATCTTTAAAGGCTATTATGCTGTGTTTTGAAACGGTATCCGGGTTAAAAATAAATCTCTCAAAAACGGAGATGGTTGCTGTGGGTAATGTGCGTAATGTCAGGGGGCTGACTAATATATTGGGATGTGCGGTCTCTTCGTTGCCTATGAAGTACCTTGGCTTACCGTTGGGAGCATCATTCAAAGCTAAGACTATTTGGAATGGGGTGTTAGAGAAAATAGAGCGTAGGTTGACTGGATGGAAACAGGTGTATTTGTCTAAAGGAGGTTGGATTGCATTGATAAAGAGTACCCCTTCCAACCTTCCCACCTATTTCTTGTCTTTATTTCCTCTTCCTGCTAGTGTTGCCTTGTGGATTGAGAAGCTTCAATGAGATTTTTTTGTGGGGTGGACTTGGAGATGAGTTTAAGTTCCATTTAGTTGGGTGGGACGAGGTGTGCTCTCCCTTCAGGGGTGGTGGATTGGGGGTTCGTAATGTGAGGGCCTTCAATAAGGCTCTTCTCGGGAAGTGGCTTTGGAGATATAATTATGAGAGGGAAGCCTTATGGAAGATGGTGATTGATAGTAAGTACGGGAGTACCTGGGGTTGGTGCTCTAATGAAGTTAGGGGGGCGTACAAGGTGGGGTTATGGAAGCATATTCAGAAAGGTTGGTGGTCTTTCTCTTGCAACACGAGGCTGTGTATGGGGGATGACCATAGAATTAGTTTTTGGCATGACGTTTGGGTTGGAGATATGGCTCTTAAGGATGTCTACTCTGCTATTTTTAGAATTGCAAGGGAACAAGATGCTGTGGTGGCTGAATTGAGGGATATTAATAATGAGGCGCAGCAATGGAATGTTAGTTTTATTCGGGAGGCCCATGATTGGAAAGTAGGATTCGTGATGGAGTTCTTTAACTTGCTGTACAACATTAGTCTTGCTGTTACAGCGGAGGATAAACTGGAGTGGCGGCCTTCTAGGAAAGGCAATTTTTCTGTACGCTCATTTTATGAGACTCTTACTGCCCAAGGTAGGAATCACTTTCCTTGGACGAACATTTGGCGGAGTAAAGCACCTACAAAGGCTGTTTTTTTTGCTTGGACAGCAACTTTAGGGAATGTACTGACTGTTGATAATATAAGAAAACGTGGGCTTATCATCATCGACTGGTGCTATATGTGTAGAAATAGTGGTGAAACAGTGGATCATCTACTTCTACAATGTGAGGTTGTAACCATATGGAATTATTTTTTCAGCAAAGTGGAATTAGCATGGGTTATGCCGAGAAGGGTGGTTGAACTTCTAGCTAGCTGGAAAGCGATCATGGGGACACCACATATTGTAGCTGTGTGGAGGATGGCTCCCATTTGTATTTTTTGGTGTATCTGGAGAGAAAGAAATGATAGAAATTTTGAGGATCGTGAGCGCTCCTTGGAAGAGATTAAGAGTTTCTTCTGGAATACTTTATTTATGTAGGCCATCGCTTTAGATTTAAATGGTCTCAATTTTCATGGTTTTCTTGTGCATTAATCATGATTTAACAGAAATACTTTATTTAAATGTATCATTAATCTCAGTTGCAGTGTATGAACTCCTAAAATTTTCTCTCCGTACACTTTTTTCTTTTCTTGGTTTTCTTGTGTCTTGCTTCTGGTGTTGGGTCGTCTATGGTGGTAGTTCCTTGTGGTGTTTAGCATGTAGTTCAGTGGAGTTAAGTTATAGATTGGAGATTCTCGATATAGTGCATTGTAGGGTGAAGATGGGTATGAGCACAGAGGTCTTCATTGAACAGAAGATATTTGTGTTCAGTAGGGAGAATGATAGGTGGTGGAGAATCACCGAGAGTAGTTGGCGTGTGGTGAAATACATTTCATTAGAGCATGAGGCTTTGGGGTGGTTGGGTTTGATGGTGAGGGAGTGTGCTGCATCTTTGGGCTTTTCAGAGTTTATTAGAACTCGTAGAACTGGAAATGCAGTTTTAATGATACAGAGTGGGTGTAACCGCAATGGAAGATATTTCTCCATTTCGGATTTTGGGCATGAAAAGAGGAGATGAATGTTAGTGGTTCCAGAGGGCAGGAAGGGTGAGGGGTGGAGGAAATTTGGAGATAAGTTGAGGGAGTTCATGGCTCATCCCTCTGTTTCGGGGGTGAGTAACAGAGTGAGGGCACTCCCATGGCATTCGCAGGCAGCCAAGGTTGATGCTCCTTCATTGATGGTGGATGCCTCAAGGTCGTACAGTGAGGTCCTTCAAGTGCAGAAAGTACGGCAGCAAGAGGTGAGTGGAGCGGTGCCTATAGTGCCAGAGGTTGTGCAGAGATCGTGCAGAGGCAGTGAAACAGAAGAAGAATTTCTGTTAAGGGGTCTGTGTAATATGGAGATTAAAGTGGGGCTGTTGTTGGAAGAGTTGCTCGAGCTTAAACGGTGTGTAAAGGGAAAGGGAGTGAAGGATGCGGGTAATGGGTCGGGAAGGGAAGATGGGCTAGGTGTAAAGGAAGGAAAGCTGGGTTGGGATGGGAAGCTTGATGGGCTGGCGAAGGGGGAAAGGGCCAAGGGGCCGGGTCAGGTTGCGGGTCCAAAGCTGGTTTGGAAGGCGACTCGGGTACCACCCGATATTTCGGGTCAGTGCCTTGCGCAGCTTCCCGGGACGCCGATACGTGCCGGAATGGCTACGGTACCGGCACAGAAACTCCCGACCGCCCTCGAGGAGCATCAGGGTGAGCCGGTTCAGGCACCTCGCTGGGAGGTTATCGAGGAAGGCATGGTTTCGACTAAGCCAGGGCCGATACCCACTATTCCTACGTCGTCGTGTTGTAGGTTGTCAGTGGAGGAGCCACATAAGCTATCGTGTGAGGTGGACGAAGGGACAGTAGCGGTTTTTGTGCAGTCTCACTTGCCGGAGCATGGGCTCTCCCTTATGAGGGCTCCGAGAGTTCAAGAGGAGCCTACGAGTGGGTTTTGTCTGTCGATGGTTCACGGGTTGGGGTTGGAGGAGGCTCAGAAACAGTTGTGTGTAGGGGAGGGAGGTTCTGCAGTTTCGTTGGAACAGGGGTTGGTTGTTTCTGAGGGGTACACAGTGAAACCAAGTGTTGATGTTTCTGTGGGGTATGCAGGGGAACCTAGGGTTGAATCAGAAGTTGTAGGTGGCTCGGAATTGGCTTTATTCGCTTCAGTCAGTAATGCTGAAGAGGGGGTCACTCTAACACCCTTGTGCACACGCCCACTCAGTAATTATGGGAGTTCTTCGTCAAAGTGGGTTTTCAAAAAAGTAGAGGAAATTCAGGAGGTCATTGGGATTTCGTTTGGAGGGTACGAAGAACAATTTAAGGCCCTCCTTGTAGCACTTGAGGCTAGTCATTCAAAGTCAGCCTCCAAGCGGGAAAGGGAGCTTAAAAAGTTAACTTGCTCTATTAATTATGATGTGAAAGAAGAGAGTGGTGGAAGGGATCGGTCGAGGGGGAAGGGTAACATAGTGGTTTATGAAGCCTAAGATTTTATCATGGAATGTCCGGGGGCTTAATGATCGTAATAAGCGCCTCCGAATCAAAGCTTTATTGCGGTTGTGGAAGGGTGATGTGGTGTGTTTGCAAGAAACAAAGAGACGTTTTATTGATAGGAAATTCGTGCGCGGTTTATGGGGGTGTTCATATGTAGGTTGGACTTATCTGGCCTCTTCGGGAGCCTCTGGAGGAGTATTGCTTATGTGGGATAAAATAGTGGTTGAGATGATTGAGGAATGTGTTGGAGAGTTTACAGTTGCGACTTTATTTAAAAATGTGGATGATGGATGGGAATGAGCATTTGCAGGTTCCTACGGTCCTAACGTGGATCGGGACAGGAGAAGATTGTGGGAGGAGTTGGCGGGAGTATACTCCTTATGGGAGGTGCCGTGGTGCATGGGGGATGATTTTAATACTATTCAGTTTCCTAGTGAGCGGTCAGGACACTGTCGTCATTCTTTGGCCATGGAGGAAGTCAACGAGTTCATATTTGATCTAGATTTTATGGATCTCCCTTTGGTAGAGGGTGAATTCACTTGGTCAAATGGGCGGGTTTGGTCGAGACTGGATAGATTCTTAGTATCTCTTTCATGGGAAGCTAAATATCCGGAAGCAAGCCAGAGAAGACTAGCTCGAGTCAGTTCTGATCATTATCCTATCCTTTTGGATTGTGGGGGTATTCATAGGGGACGACGGTATTTCAAGTTTGAAAATATGTGGTTAACAGCAGATGGGTTTGTAGAGAGGGTTAGTGGTTGGTGGTCTTCATATCAGTTTGTCGGTACTCCAAGTTACATTTTGGCAAGTAAGTTGAAGGCATTGAAACAAGACTTGAAGAAGTGGAATTTGGAGGTGTTTGGTCATATTGACAACCAAAAGATTTCACTGTTGGAGGAACTGCAGGAACTTGAGAATAAAGAGCTTTTGGGAGATAATACGGAGGAGGTGTTATTGAGGAAGGGAGCGGTTATGGCCAATTTGGAAAGGGTCTTGCTATCGGAGGAGATCTCATGGCGTCAAAAATCTAGGGCACTTTGGTTGAAAGAAGGTGATAGATGTACGAAGTTTTTTCACAAAGTGGCCACATCGACAGAACAATGTCATAGAGTCACTTCAATCAGGATCTCAGGTGATATCTTCTCCTTTTGAGCTTGAAAATCACATAGTACAGTATTATGAGTCTCTTCTCTCGGAATCAGTTAGTTGGAGGCCGAAGCTTGATGCTTTGCATTTTGAGGAAATTGATTCGCAGAGTGTGAGTAATATGGAGAGACCTTTTGTTGAAGAAGAGATCCACAAGGTCATAGCTGGCATGGCAAAGGATAAAGCACCGGGGCCGGATGGTTTTTCAATGGGGTTCTTCCAAACTTGTTGGGATATTGTAAAAGATGATGTTATGCAGGTTTTCTACGAATTTCATGCCTTTCAGAAGTTTGAAAAATCCATCAATACATCCTTTATTGCTCTTATTCCTAAGAAAAATGGGGCTTCGTCTATTGAAGATTTTCGGCCAATAAGCCTGGTTAGTAGTGTGTATAAGATAATCTCGAAGGTCCTTGCTAACTGGCTTAGCCCGGCGTTAGAACATATTATCTCCAAGTCCCAGAACGCTTTTATTCGTGGGAGACAAATTATTGACTCAGTACTTATTGCAAATGAATGCTTGGATTACAAGATAAGGGAGGGAGGTTCAGGTGTTTTGTGCAAGCTTGACATGGAAAAGGCTTATGACCATGTGAATTGGGAATTCCTCTTATATGTGCTTGAGAGATGTGGCTTTGGGATTAGGTGGATTGCATGGATGCGTCAGTGTATTTCTACCGCCCGTTTCTCAGTTTTGGTTAATGGTACACCTGTTGGTTTTTTTGCTAGTTCAAGAGGCCTTCGACAGGGAGATCCTTTATCTCCTCTTTTATTTGTCATAGTTATGGAGGTTTTGAGTAGGATGGTGCAGGCTGCGGTTGGGGGAGGTTTCTTATCCGGTTTTTAGGTGGGTAATGGTGAGGTTGGCACTATCACCATATCACATCTTCTCTTTGCAGATGATACATTAGTTTTCTGTGAAGCAAAGAGTAGCCAGATCCAAACGTTAAGAGCATTGTTACTTTGTTTTGAGGCAGTGTCGGGGCTAAAGGTGAATCTGGGCAAGTCTGAGATGGTTCCTGTGGGGGCAGTTCCTAATATTCTCAGGTTAGCTAGTCTCTTGGATTGTAAGGTGGCCTCTTTTCCAATGAAATACTTGGGTCTTCCATTGGGAGCATCTTTCAAGAATAAAGCTATATGAGATGGGATAGTGGAGAAGATAGAGAAAAGACTGGCTGGTTGGAAACGAGTGTACTTATCGAAGGGGGGCTGTCTCACGCTTATCAAGAGTACTCTTAGTAATCTCCCAACGTATTTTTTATCTTTGTTTCCTATGCCAGTAGGGGTGGTGAATAGGGTGGAGAAACTCTTTAGGGCGTTCCTATGGGGTGGAATGAGAGAGGAGAAGAAATTCCATTTGGTTAGATGGGAGACTGTATGCGCCCCAGTTGTGAGTGGGGGGTTGGGTGTCTGTAATTTGAGAATTTTCAATAAAGCTTTATTGGGAAAATGGTTATGGAGATATCATCTGGAGGAGGAGTCATTGTGGAGGGATACTATTGATGCTAGATATGGGGTAGATTGGGGTGGGTGGTGCTCTAAGGAAGTAAGTGGGGGCTATGGGGTGGGTTTATGGAAGTATATAAGGAAGGGGTGGCCAGGTTTTGTAAATCAAGTTCGCTTCGTAGTTGGCGAGGGCAGTCACATCAGATTTTGGAGGGATGTGTGGTGTGGAGTCCAGGCTTTGGAAAGAGTTTTTCCGACCTTATATTCCATTGCAGCTGATAGGGAAGTTTCAGTGGCTGATGTGCGTATATTCTCTAATGGAATGCATCTGTGGAATATCCTTTTTAATAGGGACCTACAAGATTGGGAATTATCTATTATTTCAGAATTTTTCAGCTTATTATATTCCACGGAGATTCCAGCGACATAGCGAGATAGTTTGAAATGGAGGTCTAATAACCATAAGTTATGTACAGTCAAGGCGTATTATAGCATCTTGACAACACGACTTGAGATTACTCCGTTCCCTTGGAAGAATATTTGGAGGGCTCGTGTGCCCCCTAGAGTAGCTTTCTTCGTTTGGAGTGCAGCTCTTGGGAAGATACTGACCACAGATAACTTGAGGAAGAGAGGATGCATAGTATTGGACTGGTGCTATTTGTGTAAGAAGAATGGAGAATCTGTGGACCATCTATTACTACATTGTGAGGTAACAAGGGTGTTGTGGGTTGAGATCTTTCTGAGGGTTGATATTGCATGGGTTATGCCTAAGCGGGTGGTGGACTTGCTGGGATGTTGGTCAAAGCTGCAAGGTTGCAATCAAGTGGCAGCAGTGTGGAAGATGATCCCGCTGTGTATTATGTGGTGTATTTGGATGGAAAGGAATGCCCGTGTTTTTGAAGATAAGGAACGCACAAGTACTGAGTTGAAGAATTTTTTTCTCCACACTCTAATGTGTTGGTTTTCCAATATTGTATTAAATGGGGACAATGTTCAGGAATTCTTGTCTTTAATTAGCCTTTAGAATGTTTTTAGGAGTTCCTTTGTATACGTCCTGTGTACAAGGATTACGTTTATTCATTCATATATATAATCTCTCTCTTTTTTACTGATCAAAAAAAAAATTTTCATGATTTCCTTGTAACCATTTCTAGTTCCTAAATAGGTGTAATCACATGTATACTGCTTGTGTACTTGGGCTATGCCTATCTTTATATCAATGAAATATCTTCTTACTTATCAAAAAAATCACCTATGATTAACATATGCTTTACCTATTAAAGCAGATACTAGGCCAGATATCTTATGGTGGGGTGGAGTGGTTTTAGATGATTGATTATCTTTTCTTCCTGCATCTTAGAATGCAATAGTGGATGCTCTGTAAAGCAATCAAACTCTATAATCCCTAGCAACTGGATCCCAATTACTTCTTGTTTATAACTATTGAAGCAATTGGTTTCAGGTTGCATTAATAGCAATTAGCAAGGGACAGACAGTAACTGAAGAGTTCTGTCGCCCACTTCTTATAATTTTTATCTTGTATGTCAACCCTTTCTGTATCTTGTAGTGATGGCCTTGGTGATGGACTCCAATCATCAGATATATCAGTTTCAGACACAGTTCTCTTGAACAATGCTCCCAATATTAGTGTAGGAAAACCCATGATAGGTGGAAGATTTCCAATAAACCAGTAATGAAGATGCACCACCTTAAAACCGATCACATGCAAGAAAATTTTCAACCACTTGTTTGGCCACTTTCAAGTGCCCACATAGACCTTGTACACAAGTTATATCAGTGACCAGTCGCTCCATATCTCTTGAATAATATATAGAAAATTCTCTATGCCCTAAAATGTTGTAGCATTGACTGAGCAAAGCTGCTTTCCAGTAGTGAAGGAAAAGCCTTTCAATTGCATGTGCACGCAGCATGTCAGGCCTTGTATCTTCAACCGAATTTATATTCTAAAAAAACTTCTGCTTGTTGAACGTGTTCCTATGAGTAAGAAAACAATTATCAACCTTTCTCCTTTTAATAATTAAAGGGATTATTTCTTGTATACATCATTTGTACTAGGGTTGTGCCCCTCTGTGCTTTTAATGAAATGAAATTATTAAAAAAAATTATCAAAATCCTAAACATGGTCTTATTCATCACAGCTACAGTTCCCTTTAAACCTGAATTGGGCTAGTCAAAATTATTATTTTACTATATTCATGAGCCTGATGAGCTTCCTACCAAGCCAACCTGAGCTGAAACATCTGCAGCTTTTGTCAAAATTGGAAGAACATAATAAGCGATGCTTTTGGGAATCTTTTTGTTGTCTCCCCCTATCCTTATTAGGTGCCATTCAGTTTTAACATGCCATAATCATGTATATATCTTGTCAGTGTTTGTTTTAGATATTCTCGGTTAACATTTCAACTCACTTTTCATGTATTGTAAAAGGTATTTATGTAATTGAACAGTGAAATTTGATAACATAAGGCTTAAGAAGGTTTTGGTGCCAGGTTTCTTGTATCTTTTGCAGGAAAGTATCTTGCACTTGATTATTGTGTTTCATCTCTACATGGTCAGACCGAGGGTGATACTGCTTCTAGCTGCAACCATCAGTTGTACAAGATATTTATTCCACAGACTGAAAAATATCTCTTTGGTCCTGCCTTTGTGGAGGTAGGTGTTTTGGATATTTTTATTTTATCCTGGGTTTTTTTCTTCATCTCATTTTACCATGGTTATGTCTTATACATACTGACATCCACAAAGGCATGTTTCATGTTTCATTAAGATTTCGTTAGAGAAAGGTTGGTTTTTCTGAAGTGTTTGTAACAAAAGTTACTGCTACAAAACTTCTTATCAATGAACCTATCGTTATGGAACATAACAATTGTATCTAGGATCCTGTCTGTATACTTCTTTTGTATGTATTATATCTTGGATGTATTAAGGAGATATTTGCTTTTGGGCTATGCCTATTTACTTGGCAATAAAATTCTCTTATTACTTGTAAAAAAAAGGAGATATTTGTTTTCTTGTTTTTCAAATGTTCATGAGATATTTCAAACAAGTATTGGTTTTCCTGGGACATATGTGGGCGATTTTTGTTGTATATTGTGTAAACTAAAAATGGCCTGGTGAACTGTCGTAAATTCGTAATGTATGCATTGAATTTACCTCATTTCTTTTTGCATGGCTCTACTTTCCATGTATGCCATGTGGGATTGCTTCTGTATCTATAGTTAATTAGGCAGTGATGCTCAAGAAGTCTTGTGACTTGATGTGAGCTTTAAGTATTCAGTGCTGTCACTTCCAGGATGTTTGGTAGCATAGTCCATGATTGTTACACCAGATTCTGCGATGGATGCAGTAATCAGTTACAGAAAATGGTGGATTTATTTTGTTACAGAGAAATTGTTTAGCTACATGAATATTACCGTGATGGAAATGTTGTTTGACTGGTAACTCTGTATTTTTTTAACCTAACGATAAATCTATTTTATAGGTCGAGAATGAATCTGGCTTATCAAACTTCATTCCAATACTCATTGGAGACAAAGAAATTTGCAATGAAGTGGAGATGTTACAGCAGAAGGTTGATGCTTCTCTTTTCCTGAAAGGATCAGACTTTGCGGCTATTGTTCCTCCATCTGACGCGTGTGAAGTTTTTGCATTGAGACAGTCAACATTTGATGAGTTTCTTTTAGATATAGCGTGGTTACTTAAGCAACCTGCATTGGAAAATTTTCAACATTCTATCACTGCTACTTGGATTCAAAGACTTAATAATCTATTGAGCTTTCTGATATCTAACGATTCCACTACAATTTTAGAGAAACTGTTGGAGAAACTGAAGATTGTTCTGAGTAACATGAAATCTGACAGCATGGTTAATGGCAACTGTGCTGCTGATTTGGGTTTACTAGAAAAATACATAGACAATGCGAGAGATAATCTTCACAGAAAATATAAGAAAAGTGGAAGTTTAGTGCTGCAATCAGAATATGTGCCAGAAGGGGAATATGTTTCTCAAAGCCCCTCCAAAGATAATGAGCTCTTTGTCTCAGTCAACAGCCAGGTGAGGACTTCTTTCTTGTGCTTGAGCTTTTGCTGTTTGTGACCCTGGCTTGCACATTCAAGATTAAGGAACTAATCTTATTGCCTAATATATATGTGAATATGTATGTAAATATTTATCTTTTGTTCATATTTTTACTTTTTTTTTTTTTTTTTTACCATTTTTCATATTTTTACTTGTTTATAATACACATCACAAAAAACAATATTTTTCTAGTGGGTGAATTTATAGCTTAAATATATATGAAATGGGCAAAATGCATCAACACCTTTTGCTGGTGTTTTATCTAGACCCCGTTGATTTTCGTTATGCTGTCGTCATATATCATTTCAATGAATATGTTCTAGCTACTTAACTTTCTGCTTGGAAAATATTTTAGAAGTCTCTTATTTTTTTTTTAAGAGATTTACAAACTGTGTTTTCCATCTAGTATGCTACGGTGATATGTATTGAGAGCTTTCCAGGTTTTTTCTTTTAGAAGTACTTTCTAGTTATCAAATTATGATGTCTGAAAACTTGAGAGATCATCCGTCATATTTGTATTTTCTTCTCCAACTGCCATTTATTTCTTTGCTCCAAGTGATTAATTAGGATCTTCTTTTTCAGGATACAGAGTTGGTAGCAAATGCAAGGTTGGGAGTACAGACATGCTCAACTTCTAGTAGAAGTAGAAATGTTCCCCTGTTGAATAGAGAGGTAGTCATGAAAGTTAACCATATCAAGGGATGGCCTAGAAAGTCGTGTGGTCGCATCGGTTCTGGGGCAATCTTCAGCTCTCGCCCTGGTATTTTTGTAATTTCCTTTGGCGCTGTTTGTTTAGGGATATGTGCCATTCTCCTTCATCCTCACAAGGCTGGAGAATTTGCAGTATCTATCCGCAGGTGTTTGTTCAACAGAATCTAGACAAGTAATGAAAGTTGGAGGTCTCTGAGCTGAAAAAATGCTGTTGTTCATCTGTAAGTATCCATTGTATACTAACACCAGATTCAGAAAAGCTATTTAAACCTTTGGCTTCTGACTCTGCTTTTTGCATGGGAAGCTTGATATCAGAGTGCTAATTGCCTCTGCAGCTTCGGTTAAATGCTTTCATGTGCAAGGGTTGATTAAGGGTGGGGACAGTAGGGTCGACTATCCCCATTGAAAGTCAAATAAGTTTGGGAATAATGTAACATGTATTTACTAGTTCTGAAAACTTTTTAGATTTTTTTTTGCTGCAATTTTGAATAGTTCTGGGTATCAGTTCAATATTCTGATGTATTTCTAATGTTCAAAGTTGTTCCCAATAGTGGCTGAGTTGTACAGATCTTCAGACAGGCAAATACCATTGATGTAGTCCAAGGTCGCCGTAGATGATAACAATTGGAGACCTAAAGATTTCTCATACAATTTAACTCAACTATGGACATTTTGATAATTTTATCTAGTTGGATTCAATTTAGATAAAATATTAGGGCTATACAGGAACCGTCCAAACTGGCCAAAAATTAATCAGACTGGCTGTCGGAGCACGGAACCGGCCGAAACCGGTGGAGAACCAGTCGGTGTGTGGTAGCAAATAGAGAAGATCGATATCGGTCGGTTCGAACCTAGTTCAAACTACTGAATCAGCCGATTAAAAAAATTATTATTTTTTTTAATATATTTTGTACTCAAAACGACACTGTTCTACTTAAGTATAAGTGAAATGACGTCGTTTTAAGCCCATAGTTATGTTTTAAACACAATTAAAATGACACCGTTTGGTAAATCAAACCAAATGATGTTGTTTTACTCGTAACGTATTAAAAAAAAAAAAAAATTTCTTAGGATCGGTCGGGCTGGTTTTAGTCAAATAACAGCCTGCTAATCACATACCAACACCTAAGAGTTCCACCACACTTATCTTGGACCAGCACTACACCAGAATTGTGCATATATTTTCGCGACTTCCCTAAGCTGCAGAAATCAGAACCCCTCAAAACCTCTGCAAATCTCTTCTTTGCGATTTCTCCAAGCTGATTTGAGCCCTGCGATTTCTTGAAACGTCCACGTCGCACCCAAGCCCTTTTCGTCGCGTCTCAACCCTATTGCGACCCCTCAAAGCTCAACCTACGTCGCGTCTCAACCCCCTTGCACCCCCTCGAAGCTCAACTCGAAGTGGTTTACGTCACCTCTTAGCCCTCTCGCCCTTTATGAAATGCTTTGAATTCCCTCTCTTGTATGCCCTTTCACCATTGTTATAGAAAATCCTAAATTCGAATATGGGTATCAGATTACGATGTAAAAGGAGACCTTTCTATTGGTATGTTTCATTAGAGACCTTTCTGTTTTTGCTTAGAATGTAAATATATTTGCTTGAAATGTAAACTGGTGAATAAGAAAGAAATCACACGATGGAAGCCACAAAAATACAGTTTTTTTTGCATTTTATGTGTTTGATAAAAGTTCTAAGAAGAAGAAAGGGGCAGAGAGGGACTGAGATTAGGGTGGGTGGTGCAAATAGAGGCAGTGAGGAAGGGAGGGGCAGAGAGGGGCGGTGCAAATGAGAATGAGGAGAAGGGCAGTGAGGAAGAGAAGGGTGCGATTTGAGGGGGAGTTTCTGAGCTACGTTTTTGTCATAGTCAAACTGAGATGGTTGAGTCGGCGTTAGTGTCGGACTAAGGGCAGAGAGAGCAACGAGGAGGAGAAGGCAGGGGACGGTGCAAATGAGGAAGATAAGGCTAGCACATACGAATTGATTGTCTGTGGTAGGGTGTATTTCTTTTAGAGTGTTTTTTCCTACGTGGCTTGAGATGAATGGAGGGCTGTTTTGTGGGAAAACCAGCTCAACTGGTGTGAAGCAGTTCTGTAAAAAAAAATTAAGTAGCACGACGCCGCTTGGTTTCACCGTCGTTTCAAAATAAGGTTGTCTTCTTCCTCCCTTCTTCCCCTATTCACTTCTCAGCTCTCATCCTCTCTCTCTCTCTCTCTCTCTCTCTCTCTCTCTCTCTCTCTCTCTCTCTCTCTCTCTCTCTCAAACGAAGCTACTGCTGAACCGACTGTGAACCGCCGGTGTTTCTCCTCCCCATCAACCAGTTTCGGCCTGTTTGCTCCCCCAAAAATTAAGTATCGGTCGGCGTTAGTTTTGCCCAAAAATCAAGCTGAAGGGGTCAGTTTTCACCCTTATAAAATATCCAAAAAATAAGCTCATTTCAAATTCACTAGTACGGATTTCACGTGCAAGGTGCGTATGTCCAGTTGAAAGTTCTGTTTTTGTTACATGGAGGGCGATTAAAGGATTAAAGTAAATAAAATGTATCATATAGCTAAAATCATCGATCCTTACATGTAATATTTCTTGTAATATTGGGCGACTGATGTGTGTTTTTCAAGCTGAAGCCTGAGATCCTAAGGTGGGGAGAATATGAATGTGGTATTAGATGCTTCATTATTTTACGCGGCTCTCTCTTCCCAAGCCCTCTCCTCGGGGCTTGTTTGAAAGGTTTGGGTTGTTGTCCCTTTCCTTAGCAACAAGTGAATTAGTAGAAACATTGGAAGTTGGTGGGGGTAAAGCACATTTCCCGCTCGCTCCAAACCGGTGTTAGTAAGGAGCATACAATTAGGGTTAGCTTTTGCTAAGCAATAGTTGAACGCATCTCTCGCTCGCTCCAAATAGGGTGTTACTAATGTGCATGCAATTGGGGCAAACACTCACACTGGGAGGCTAAAGGCTAACAATGTGCATGCAATCAGGGTTAGTTTTCGCCAAGCAACGGTCGAGCACATCTCCCGTCCTCTTGTGTTTCTATAGTGGCAGCCTCTTCGAATGAGCTTATGCGAGGAAAAGCTCATGAGTGTTGAGTGAGCAAAACCATGCAAAGTGCTCGTGAATTGTGGTGTTGAGGCACCTGTTGTGTGCATGGTTCGTCACGTTATGTGCATGGTCATGCTCAGTTGAAATTGAGTGGTGTTTCACAGTTCTCCATGGTGGCAGGGAGAGCGAGCCCTAAGCTAGCGCTCCTTGTTCTAGCCACGATAAGCTACAGTGGGCAAGCATAAAGTTCACCCCCGTGGTTCTTTTGGGTGGCGAGCTACTGTGGGCAAGCCAAGTGCTTGCCCATTATCTCCCTTGGGCTATGGGCTCCTCGCTTCCCCCAAGGAGTTCATCTCGATTGGCGAGATCATTGCCTACCACGAGGTGGCGAAGTGGGCAACATACTTAGGGCCGTTGCCCGCCACTGGAAGTGGCAAGCTCGTGCTTCTGGCTATTGCCTGCCATGGGAAGTGGCGAACTAGGCAACGTGGCATGCCACTGGGAATGGTGAGTTGGGCAACTTGCCCTTGGTCGTTGCCTACCACTAGGGGTGGCAAGCTGGGCAACGTGCCTCTGGTCATTGCCCGTCAATGGGAGGGCAATCTAGGCAACATGCCTCTGGCTGTTGCCCACCACAAGAAGCAACTAGTTGGGCTTGCCAAGAGAAGTGGCAAGTTGTTGCCCTCCACAGGAAGCTACAAGTTGTGGTGGGCATGCCTAGCGCTTGCCCGTAGTCTTCCATCGAGGCTAGCAGTTTGGCTTGCCTGCCAGAGTCTATCCCACATATGTTGGCTACCCGCCAACGTTCAACCTACATGTACACCAACCTCGAACACGCTGTGGGGCTAGGAGCACCACTCCAACAGGTTTGGCAGTGGCTATTGGTGGTTTCACAAGCTCGCGAGTGGCTAGCAGAATTCCTTTCACCAACTTCTAGTATGTTTGGCGGCAAGAACTAGTGGGAAAACTCTCGCCTTCTCTGTCTGGCCGTTCAATGGGGTGGCAAGACTCAAACCACGGCACATAGGGGTGGCAAGTAGGAAGCCATCATTTGTTAGTTGATGTGACAAACTTTTATATCATTAAAAACATCAATATTTGCAAGTTGATGTGACTGACTTTTATATCACTTATGTGGTTGGTGTGTGGAGAGGGAGACATGAAAATAAATTTATTTAAATTATATTTGTGATGTTTATTTAGATTTAATTTTAATTGGAGGGTTGTCGGGTCACTACGATGACAAGATCTAGAGTTCGTGGCCAAATTGGGTGGCAAGGAATTCTCTCTATCTTATACTAGTAAGCCAACTCTCATTGTCAATTGCAGTTTTCGAGTTTTGAGCATTGTTTTGATCTTATATTTTCATAGTTAATTTAGAAATCATTTTGATTGGACAATTAATGGAAGTTGTAAACTTCTTCCCAACTCTTGGCAAGTTGGAAGCTAGAAATGTAAATTTTCAAACCGACCAAATTTGTATACAACTTTTTTTTTTCTAAGCAATCATATTATAGATATATAAAACAGTTACATGATACAAGAGATAACAGGGTGGGAGACCCCTACATTCATTCCAAACCAACTAATACAACACTAGAAAAAGAAAAAAAAAAAAAAAAAGGGATCTGGGGCCAATGACTTGACCCCCAACCATTTCCCACAATGGGAGGTCGTCTGGAGTGGTTTTGATACGGTTCAATAAACGGACTATAATACTATGATCGGAATCCGCAGTGAATGGATCTGTGCTGCAAGTCGTCGGTCTAAATTGATTGAATGAGACTTTCACTACATTTATTTTCCACGATCCTTGGTTAGGATGAGCGATAACATAGGAAGTAGAGGAAGCGTCAAATCGCTGGCATAGGAAGTAGAGGAAGTGTCAAATCGCTGGTAAAAGACCGCCAGAAAATGTGGTGGCACGTGAGGACCAAGCGCCACACTAGGAGAGTGAAGGTTGGTCAGATCTAAGAGATTCGAGGCCGCTGACCCCAAAAATGCCGCGTGTGTTGGTGCCAGACTCACCTTGATGTGACGGCGGGTGAGATTCATGCGCGGTTTGTGCCACGCGTGAGACTTATGTGTCATGCTTTTCGACGATTTTCTTTTACCAACCGAAAGATCTACGGTTGGCGAATCTTGCGGCGCATGGTGGTCTTGGGTGGCCGGAGTGCAGTAGATCGACACTTCTCTATACTATGGTCGAAAAACTAAAGAAAAACTAGAAAAAATACAGTAGGATAGTGTCTAGACTATACATATAGGAGGAGGGTGGGTGGAGCTGTGAATGGAGAAATGTGAGATTTTTGAACCTTTTTTCTAGAGAGCTTTCCACTTGGAGAGAGAAAACAAAAGTCTTAGTTTTCCTTGTATACAACTTGAGCATCGATGACGGTTTTGACTAGTGTTGTAACTTCTAAACATGTTAGGATGCAAGATTGGTGCTCATCACCCTTGTGAATTTCTATGATTATAGTTTTAGAGATATGCTACACTTAATTTTAAATCTTGTCATACATAGTTACACTCATTAATATAATGCATTTTAAATGATTTCATTTATCAACCACTTAAATAACAGTCATATAAGATATATAGTATCAACAAGTGTGACTAAAGATGACAAAATATAAGATTTTATCTTTCTTCCTTTTTCACAAGATGATCGTGCTATGATTTGATTCATCAGAACCTATAGGGCTTCTCGGAAAAAGATTCCTGAATTTCAGGGCTTTAAATAAGAGAGTTATATACATAAAATAGACCCTGCAATATATATTTATCATTTAATGTTGCCCAAAATATTTATATGGACAATAATAAATGTAGTAAAGCCTATTTCACATGCATATCTCTTTCTTACTTAGTTCTCTAAGCTCAAATTTAGATAAAAATTTAAAGAAACTTTGGTCCGAACTTGTCGAGAGATAACAAATAAATATCATTAATATGATCAAAATAAGATTTCAACCATTGATTTCGTCCTTGCCCGTTATTTTTTCAAAAGCCTAAAGTGGGCCACCTGGCTTGAAACAGAAGCCCAAGTCCGCCTGAAGAGACGTTGATTCTGCCAGACCCGATGGGCCGCAATGCCACGATCACCCCACTCTCGAAAAGCACGGGTCGAACATGGCATGGGACCCGCTTTTACTGTCCAGAGGTTCTCTGGTCTCAAGCCCAAGACGGAATGACGCGCGCGTGACTACCTCTCGCTCCATTTTCCTGCACGTCCGCGGTCTCTGCTATCAGCTACGATACAAAGAATCTGAGCAAGTTTAGGATCACTTCTGTGTTTTCGGAATCTCCAGGGCTGTGTTCGTAGAGAGGTGGAAAGTTACGAATTTTACTATTCTTTTAAAGGAAGTTTGAGATTAAAAATTTTGTCATTCGTTTCCTTTTCCTCCATTTTCTGGGCTACCAAACGGCGGTTTAATTAGTCAGTCTTACGATTATCAAATATTGTTTTATTGTTTTTTGTGAAAAAATTAGTGACATCCATGGAGGGTTTACAGGCCTAATTTTTCCTTCCTGCTTCCTCTCTTGTTTCTTGCACCAATTAAAACAATACATAAATTATATGAATTAAGGTTCTTCATTTGCTTCATAGTTTGCAAGCATGCTCATCTGCAAAAAAAATCTTTTTTAAATCCCTAGTTCGTTGCTTCCACTGCTGAAAACCATGTGTGGTTTGATGTAGAGTTTCTTTCTTTCGGGTTTGTTACATATGTGCGTGTGTATGCGCATGTATATTGAGCACGCGGAGAATCGTTCGATCAAATATAAATGCTAGCTAAGCTCTAAATCGTGGTGTGTAGGATCGACCGTATGATTAAGTTATGGTGAATTGAAGGGTTGCATTTGGCTGGTAACCTTTGTCGTCTGTGAACTTCAAAATAAGTTATGAGTAGGATTGGAAAGGATAACAGTAGTTGTGATGTTGAAAGTGCCACCGATGGATCTTCCGCAAATGAAGGACCCAGTGAACTTTCAAATAACCTTGATCATGATATTGCCCAACTCACGAAGCTTTGGTCTGGACCCCATGAACTTTTGAGCCGGACTGTACCTGGCAGGTTGATAAAATGTTAAAAACTACGTGATTAAACTGTTAAAGTGAATGATTTGTTTAACCAAAATGTGAATGAAGCATTTAATTATGTAGTAATTTCTAATTCTTGACTCAATATGAAATTTTGATATTTTACACTTGAAAATAGTTGTAATGCAACTAGACCACATCATAAATTAATATCCCACAATTTTACTCTCATATCACATTTATGTTGCAGGACATTATGAGAAAAATATTAATTTATATGGGTATTTTTGGAAATATCCAACTGGCACAACAACATGAAATGGCACTCACGCACACGGAAACGCACAGTATAAAAAGAAATTATTTTTGCTGTGCGCCGCTCTCTGTTCTTTTTTTTCGGATTTTATTTTCGCACAGCGTCGTCTTCTTCTTCATTTTTTTATTTTCCAGTTCTTTTCATTGCTTCATTATTTTTTATTCTGTCTGTTTTTGTTCTTCATAGTTTCGGATTTCAGTAGATTTGAGGGATATAGTATATTTTCATTCAGTCATTTTCCTTAGAAACAGTAATTAGTGATGTTGGATTTTAATCTTTTTGAACATTTTGTTAATCTAGAGATGATAGGCTAGATTTTTAGCTTGGGATTCAATGAGTAACCTATGACTATTTGGGATTGGATTTTCTTCCATATTTAGTGCTTTTGATGATTAACTTGATGGATTATATTTCAATCTGCATCTAGAAAAGATTAGAGTTCTTTGTTCTTGGTTTAGATCAATTGTAGACGTAAGGCACAATTGATACTTGAACAAGTAACATGACTTTGATGTTTTTCTTACATTTTTCTTTGATTGTCATATAATTTGTCCAGTAGTTTTATTAAAATAAAAATTGTGGTTCATTGCTAAATTATCCTACCATGATCTCTAGGAATGAGAGAATGGTTGAGAGAAAATGAAAAGAGAAGTAAATCCATCACCAAATTAGTGGGCGAAAATTGCATCCCAAGTGTTTGTTTAATTGCTTCTTACAAGTTTAAGTCAACTTCCGCACATTTTCTTTAAATCTCGATTCTTAGCAATTTTAGAAAAAGAAAAATAGATTCACTTTTATTTTCAGCTTTACTTATGTTTGATCATCCCGACAATTTCACTCATAATCCATTCCACACTCTCTTAGTAAATAGCCCCATTTAGATGTTAATATTGTTAGCGGTTAAGTTTTGAAATTTATTTCTCGTTTTATATTTTTGTTCATTGCTAGCTCATTTAGTTTAATCTTTTCTTATCATTTTAAACTTTCGTGTCACTCCAAACGGTAATATGTTGTCTTGTGAAAATGAAATGTTTGCTAAATTCTCATTGTCCCTGTGAATTCGATCTTGGGATTTACCCTTGTATTACTTTGACAGCTTCTACGCTTGGAAGTCAAAATTAAAAGCTGATCAAGTTTTTGGCGCCGTTGCCGGGGACAACTGGTGTTTAGCAAAGCATTCTCATATTGTTGAGAAGACGTTTGTAGCGTTGTGAACCTCTTCACAACTTGGGTGACATTTTTTTTAACTTTATTTTTCTTTAATTTTTTTTTTTTGTTTTTGTTGTTGTTTGTCTTGCATATTCTTTTATTTTCTGTTCTTGTTTGTATGACTGGTTGGACTAGGGACCAAACTTCTCGATTAGTTAGGACAGAATCACAAGCATCTTTTACCTTAGCATCACTTTCTCTTGAGTCATCTTCTGACACTAATAGTACCATGGCTGAAAATGAAAATCATGATCGGGAAGTAGTGAATCAGAATAGGACACTTAGGAGAGGTTTGGATTCAAAACTCACCTCAACCCACCTCAACTCATCTCAATTCATCTCATCTCATCATTACAACTTTTTCAAATTTCCACACAAAATATAATAAACAATTCAACTTTTTTAAATCCTAAAACAACTTTCCCAAATTCCCACACAAAATATAATAAATAATTCAATTTTTATTTTACTATTCACAAACCATCTCAACTCATCTCTGAATCCAAACATATCCTTAGAGATTATTTACAACCTGTCAGAACTAGCACACTCTCATGCATAATCCTACCTTTGAATGCAAATGTTTTTAATTTCAAACCTGGAATGATTCCATTAATTCCACATTTTCATGGTATGGATTCCGAGAATCCGTACCTTCATATCAAAGAATTTGAAGAGGTTTGTTCTACATTCATGGACCGAACATGCACTGAGGAGGTTATTAGACTAAAGTTGTTTCCATTTTCCTTGAAAGATAAGGCTAAAACGTGGCTAAATGCATTGAGACCTAGATCTATAGGCACATGGCAGGAAATGCAAACTGAATTTTTGAAGAAATTTTTTCCAATACATAGGACAAATGCACTTAAAAGACAAATCATGAACTTTACCCAAAAAGATTCTGAAACTTTTTATCAAAGTTGGAAAAGGTTCAAGGATCTTTTAAATGCTTGTCCTCATCATGGTTATGAAAATTGGCGTTTGATAAGTTTTTTTTATGAAAGTTTGACACCTAAAATGCGCCAATTTGTACAAACCATGTGTAATGGAGAATTTTTTGACAAAGAGCATGTGGAAGCATTTGAATATTTTGATTACCTTGCTGAAAATGCTCAATCTTGGGACACAACTGATGTGCATGATAGGTCTAGGCAAGTTGAATCTGGTCATGGAAAATACACTTTAAAAGAAGATGATGATTTGCGTGCTAAGTTAACCTTGTTGTCTAGAAAAATAGAAGCTATGGAATTGAAAAAGGTAAATGAAGTGCATGCTGTCCATAAAAATTCAGAGAAGTGTAGCATATGTGAGGATCATGGGCATTCAACTAATGAGTGTCCCACGATCCCCGCATTCAAAGAGGTATTGTTGGACCAATCTAATACTGTAAATATGATACAAAAATCATATTCTGGTCCTTATTCTAATTCTTATAATCCAGGATGGAGAAACCACCCAAATTTTGGGTGGAGGAATGACCAGCAATTAGCTCCAACAGCCTTGGCTCCAGGACCCTCTCAACTCGCAATTCAAGCACCTCCAATGCAAAAGAAGGGACTTGAAGAGACGATGCATCAATTGTCAAACACCTTGCAGCAGTTTATGCAAGGTCAAGCAACAATCAACAATCAAAACTCTCAAGCGATAAATGACATTCGGAGCACACTTACAAAGATGACTACGGCATGGAGCTCTCAAGAGAAAGGAAAACTTCCTGCACAACCTCAACCCAATCCACAAAGTCAGCCACCACAAGGAGCGGTTGAGAGTTCAAATGTGAGGCAAGTGAATGCGGTTACTACTTTGAGAAATGGTAGGGTGGTGAACATTCCAGCTCAAGGTTCAGACAAGGCTAGTAAGGTCTCTAAACTTGTACCAAATGAGGCTGAAAATGGTGAGTTTGAACAAAATGAAACTGAAACTGAAAAGATTTCATGTCCTGTACCTGCTCCTTTTCCTCAAAGATTGGTTCCTCTGCACAAAGACAAACACCAATCTGAAATTTCAGAAATATTCAAGTATGTTAGGATTAATATCCCTTTGTTGGATGCTATTCAACAAATTCCTGCATATGCTAAGATTCTAAAAGATTTGTGTACGGTTAAAAGAAAATTAAATGTGCAAAAGAAAGCTTTTCTTATTGAGCAGGTCAGTGCCATAATTCAGAGTAATACCCCACCAAAATATAAAGACCCCGGTTCACCAACAATTGCTTGTGTTATAGGAAGTTCAAAAATTGGTCAAGTATTGTTAGATCTAGGTTCAAGTGTGAATTTATTGCCTTATAATGTTTATGAGCAACTTGGTTTGGGGGAATTAAAACCAACTCCTATCATTTTACAACTAGCAGATAGGTCTATTAAAATGCCAAGAGGAGTTGTTGAGGATGTCTTGGTTCAAGTGGACAAATTCTTTTATCCCGTTGATTTTGTTGTGTTGGATGTTCACTTGACACCAAAATCTTCTTTTCAAGCACCTGTGATTCTTGGGAGACATTTTCTTGCTACTTCAAATGCATTAATAAATTGTAGGAGTGGTGTTTTAAAGCTGAGTTTTGGGAACATGACCCTTGAACTAAACATTTTCAATATTTGTAAGCAACCTCAAGACTTGGAAGATGTACAAGAAGTGAATTTGTTGGAAAGCATCCTTGAGGAGGAGACTTTTTTGGCATACCAGCCCACTAACCTGTTGTTTGAGTTAGAAAATTTTTGTGAACTCCTCACTGATGACACCCTATTGATGTTTCTCATGTTTTTAATGCAGAAAATAAATTGGAGACTAAATGGAGGCCAAAGATTGAGCAACTCCCACCGTTGACAGCAAGTTTGAAGCCTTCAGCAAATGAAATCCCAACCTTAGAGCTGAAGCCATTGCCAAATGACTTGAAATATGCATTTCTGGGACCGGACAGCACCTTCCCAGTGGTGATTTCAGCCCAACTCTCTCATGATCAAGAAGGGAAATTGATGGAAGTCTTAAAGCAACACAAAGGTGGCTTTGGGTGGACAATCGCAGATATAAAAGTCAGGTGTGAAGAGAAGCATTTGCTTCTCAATTGGGAAAAGTGTCATTTCATGGTTCAACAAAGCATAGTGCTTGGTCACATAGTCTCATCACGAGGACAAACTCCACCCCATTGGAGTGCTCAAGACATACGGAAATTCAAGCATGAGGTAAAGTCATTCTTCTATGATGATCCTTACTTGTTTAAATATTGTTCTGATCAAATCATAAGAAAATGTGTGCCTGATCATGAGATACAAGCTGTTCTTTCTTTTTGTCATAATAAGGCTTGTGGGGGGCATTTTTCTGCAAATAAAACCATTGCAAAAATTTTACAAAGTGGGTTTTATTGGCCACATATGTTTAAAGATGCGTATAATTTTTGCAAAACTTGTGAGCCATGTCAAAAACTAGGCACAGTCACTAAGAGAAATATGATGCCTTTACAACCCATTTTGGTCATTGAGATTTTTTATTGTTGGAGGATTGATTTTATGGGGCCATTTCCATCTTCTTTTGGTTATTTGTATATCCTCGTGGCTGTTGATTATGTTTCTA
Organism: Juglans regia; assembly: GCF_001411555.2. Lineage (NCBI taxonomy): Eukaryota > Viridiplantae > Streptophyta > Magnoliopsida > Fagales > Juglandaceae > Juglans > Juglans regia. Next base: position 21,455,959 of record NC_049912.1, read on the forward strand.
AATGGGTTGAAGCCATTCCATGTAAAACAAATGACCATAAGATTGTGCTTAAGTTTTTGAAAAAAAATATTTTTGCTAGATTTGGCATGCCTAGAGCTATTATTAGTGATAATGGAACTTATTTTTGCAACAAACCATTTGCTGCCCTCATGAAAAAATATGGTATACACCATAAAGTTTCCACTCCATATCACCCGCAAACGAATGGGCAAGCTGAATTAGCTAATAGGGAACTTAAGCACATTTTAGAAAAAACAGTCAACCCCAACAGAAAAGATTGGTCTTTAAGGCTTACTGATGCGCTTTGGGCTTATAGGACAACCTTTAAAACCTCTCTTAACATGTCTCCTTATCGCTTGGTATATGGAAAGGCATATCACCTTCCCGTTGAGCTTGAACATAAGGCATATTGGGCTGTTAAACAATTTAATTTTTCTATTGACCATGCTGGTTCTGTGAGAAAATTTTAGATTTCAGAATTGGATGAGTTTAGGCGAGATGCATATGACAATTCTAAATTGTCAAAGGAACGCATGAAGGTATTACATGACAAGCACATCCAAAGAAAGAATTTTGAGCCCAATGAGCAAGTCTTACTTTACAATTCCCGCCTCCATCTATTTCCAGGCAAATTAAGATCGAGGTGGAGTGGGCCTTATGTAGTTAAGACTGTGTTTCCATATGGAGCTGTTGAGATTACTAATCCTCAAAATGGAAACACTTTCAAAGTTAATGGCCAACGACTTAAACATTTTTTGCCAAAACTTTCACATGAGGATACTTCTATTCCTTTGGAAGATCCCATTTATTCTCATGGTTCTTAGCTCATTGTTGTTTTGTTTTAATTTTTTTTTTCTTCTCTTTCTTTTCCTTTTATTTTTCTGCTTTTATTTGTTTCAGTTCTATGTTTTGTTCTTTCTTTCTTTTTCTTTTTCTTTAGTATATCTTTTCAGGTTCAGCACTGTTTATTCCTTTATGGTTTCATTTTTACGTTCACAATCCTTTCAGCCATCTCAGGTATTTTCCTTCGGCCCTATTTTCTTTCATGCTTTGTTGTATTCATGATTTGCATTGAGGACACTGCCCATTTTTAGTTGGGGGGTAAGGAGAGCCTTCTACCATTAGTCTCTCAGGATTAATTATTGTGGGGTCTGAATTTTTTTGTTGCTACCAAGCTACTATTTTCACACTTCTCTACTTAAGATCAGATAGTTGCAGTTTTGGGCTACACTAATTCCCATTGGTTAGTTTTAAGTTTGACACTTGACTTTATGATATGTCTTAGCTACTCAAACTTGGGAAAGTTACTTCAAAGCTATTGATTGATGACCTTAATTGACACAAACAGATACTTTTTGTGGTTTGTTTGATGACAATCAGTAGTTTCTTCTAAGCAACTAGCAAGAACTACAATGAACCATATCTTAATGGCTTAGGAAAAGTGTGATGATAAATAAAAAATAAAAAAAAATAAAAAAAAAGAAGAGAAAGTTTGTAAAAGTACATGAGAAAAGGGACAAGCTAGAGATCATGCACAAAAAAAAAAAGGTGCAAGTACATTGGAAAAGGCTGCCCATCACCGGGATCTGTTAAAAAAAAAAAAAGGGTCTTTCAAAGTGTGATAGCGTGAAAGCCGCCAACGTAATGGTTTTGAATTGGAGTGAAGACCTTTTGGTTTTTCTTGAAAAAGTTGCTAAGCTGAAACTATTGTGAGAAATCTTGAAACTAACAAATGGAAATCTGTTCACACACTTGGTGCACTCAAAGATCTTCAGCTTAAGTACATTTCCCTTGTTTGAGCTCTTGAGAATTTTATAAGCTTTTAGTGTTGAGCTAAAACCTGACTTGACTACATTCTTATGTCCAAGATTTCATTATGATTGATCTTTTGTAAAGATTTTTGAGTTTAGTAGCTCATTCTTGGATCCTGCAATATTTTTATCGCATTATTTGCTAGAGACTAGCAAAAAGCTAGTTGGGGGTTGTGATAAAATGTCAAAAACTACATGATTAAATTGTTAAAATGAATGATTTGTTTAACCAAAATGTGAATGAAGCATTTAATTATGTAGTAATTTCTAATTCTTGACTCAATATGAAATTTTGATATTTTACACTTGAAAAGAGTTGTAATGCAACTAGACCACATCATAAATTAATATTCCACAATTTTACTCTCATATCACATTTATGTTGCAGGACATTATGGGAAAAATATTAATTTATATGGGTATTTTTGGAAATACCCAACTGGCACAACAACATGAAATGGCACTCACGCACACGGAAACGCACAGTATAAAAAGAAATTATTTTTGCTGTGCGCCGCTCTCTGTTCTTTTTTTTCGGATTTTATTTTCGCACAGCGTCGTCTTCTTCTTCATTTTTTTATTTTCCAGTTCTTTTCATTGCTTCATTATTTTTTATTCCGTCTGTTTTTGTTCTTCATAGTTTCGGATTTCAGTAGATTTGAGAGATATAGTATATTTTCATTCAGTCATTTTCCTTAGAAACAGTAATTAGTGATGTTGGATTTTAATCTTTTTGAACATTTTGTTAATCTAGAGATGATAGGCTAGATTTTTAGCTTGGGATTCAATGAGTAACCTATGACTATTTGGGATTGGATTTTCTTCCATATTTAGTGCTTTTGATGATTAACTTGATGGATTATATTTCAATCTGCATCTAGAAAAGATTAGAGTTCTTTGTTCTTGGTTTAGATCAATTGTAGACGTAAGGCACAATTGATACTTGAACAAGTAACATGACTTTGATGTTTTTCTTTCATTTTTCTATGATTGTCATATAATTTGTCAAGTAGTTTTATTAAAATAAAATTTGTGGTTCATTGCTAAATTATCCGACCATGATCTCTAGGAATGAGAGAATGGTTGAGAGAAAATGAAAAGAGAAGTAAATCCATCACCAAATTAGTGGGCGAAAATTGCATCCCAAGTGTTTGTTTAATTGCTTCTTACAAGTTTAAGTCAACTTCCATACATTTTCTTTAAATCTCGATTCTTAGCAATTTTAGAAAAAGAAAAATAGATTTACTTTTATTTTCAGCTTTACTTATGTTTGATCATCCCGACAATTTCACTCATAATCCATTCCACACTCTCTTAGTAAATAGCCCCATTTAGATGTTAATATTGTTAGCGGTTAAGTTTTGAAATTTATTTCTCGTTTCATATTTTTGTTCATTGCTAGCTCATTTAGTTTAATCTTTTCTTATCATTTTAAACTTTCGTGTCACTCCAAAAGGTAATATGTTGTCTTGCGAAAATGAAATGTTTGCTAAATTCTCATTGTCCTTGTGAATTCGATCTTGGGATTTACCCTTGTATTACTTTGACAGCTTTTACGCTTGGAAGTCAAAATTAAAAGCCTTTGATAAGGCTAAAACGTGGCTAAATGCATTGAGACCTAGATCTATAGGCACATGGCAGGAAATGCAAACTGAATTTTTGAAGAATGTTGAGGTTACCCGTTTCAACGGTCAAAATGTTGTTCAGTCGAGAAGGTAACTATTCGGGTAGGGGGAGATTTTCATCAACAGATGGTTGCCATGTATTAAGCCGATATTTGCCTGTCAATGGACCCTATAGAGTGGAACGAATGAAAAGCCAGGCTTATGTTTCTCAATTTTCAGCTGATGGTTCTCTTTTTGTTGCTGGATTTCAGGTATTTTGTAGGTTTTGTCAAGCTAGAAATGAATTGTTGATAATTGAAGAATACTTTTAATTTAGGCAATTTTTTTATTATTTTATACTTAATATTCTAGACTGAACTTTACTGATAAAATATATATATATCTATATTCCAGGCAGAACTGTATGCAATTCTATCTGTATGATTATTTTCTGTTGTATTTATTTACAGGAAAGCCACATTAGGATATATAATGTGAACAGGGGATGGAAAGTTCAGAAGGACATTCTAACAAAAAGCTTGAGATGGACCATTACAGATACATCTTTGTCACCTGATCAGCATTACCTTGTAAGTTTGCAGAATTGTTGAAATAGGCAGCACTTGGCCATAATCTTTTTTTTTTTTTATAAGTTAAAACTTTATTAAGCACAATGTAATAGGCAAAGCCCGAGTACATAGAAAGTATACACAAGAAACACCTAGTTACATTCTAAAACTTAGAAAAACGAAGACAATAACTCGTTTATAGCCCCACCCTTGAGTACAATAGCAGAGAACCAGCTAAGTAGAGTGCTTATAAAAAACTTCCAAAATGCATCTCTAGTGCGTTCCCGATCATTAAAGCACCTCTCATTTCTCTCCAACCAAATACACCACATAATACACAAATGCATCATTTTCCATGCTGCTGCCACTTGGGAACAAGTATGCATTTGAAAGTTGGTCCAGCATGTTAGGAAATCGACCACTGCTTCTAGCATAACCCAGCACAGTCCAACCCTTCCAAACACACCATCCCATAGCACTTTAGCCATTTCACAATGAAGTAGTAGATGGTTCACTGATTCCGCTTGTTTCTTGCACATAAAGCACCAATCAACAACAATCATTCCGCGCTTCCTCAAGTTATCTATAGTCTGAATATTCCCTATTGCTGCTGTCCATACAAAAAAAGCCACCCTTGACGGAACATGAGCCTTCCAAATCCTCTTCCAAGGAAAGCCAATATGGTGCTGATCTAGTTGGGCAAGTTTAAAAAATGCTAGATTGGGCTGTTTTGCGGGTGCCCGGGGGGGAGGGGGGGGGGCGGGGGTTATGGATGGTGGTTTGCCCTTCTGGTTAAGTAGAATGCAAATGGCAAATGGACTTGGATCATATGTGTTCAGATTCGTGTTAATTTCAACTGGTACTTTTCTGCATTTCATACCATGCCCAAGTTTGTGCAAATCTTGTACTTCTTGCCTTTCTTCAGAGTAGCTTCAGATATTTTTTCTGGGATGGTTATATCATTGCTTTGGTTTGGCCTTTTTATCAATACTCGTGTTTTGTATGTTTTATTTATTTTTTCAGCCTCCTGGATATAATGCATTCTAAGACGTTCCCCATTTGGATTATGTTTATTTGCAAAATTGTTTGGTTGTAATTTCTGCTTACTATATATTCTTTATGAAAATTTGTAGGTCTATGCTTGTATGTCACCCGTCACCTGTCGTACATATTGTTAATGTTGGATCTCCTGAAACAGAATCACTTGCAAACATTATGGTATGTGCCACAATCTAGTTCTTTTAGGTATCCCTCTTAATTGCTCGTTTATCATTCTGAGGTAACTGGTGTTATTGAAATGCCTTATAAAGTAGTGTTTACTTCATGTTTGAAGTGTTGCTTCACATCTAAAAGCACCCTTTCAATTTGCAGGAAATTCACGATGGTTTGGATTTTCTGGTGATAAAGATGGTGATAAGTTTGGGATTTTCTCTGTAAAATTTTCAAATGATGGGAGAGAGCTTGTAGCTGCAAGTAGCAACAATTCCATATATGTTTATGATCTTGAGGCGAAGAAACTGTCCCTCCAAATTAAAGCACACATGGTATGACATTTTACGGTTAGGATAAGACATTGGTTTTGGAACATTCGGAAATGGTTTGATGTTTATTTATCGAATTTTTTTTATTAGTATGCCAGTCGATTTTGAAAACTAGAGTGAAGTTCCACCCAATGAGTTCGTATATTTAGCCCTTCCTCATGAGGTTGAAAAAGGGTTTCTGGGATTCAAATTGTATTTGGGATATTTGAAACCGCTATTAAGCTATAGCCATGGGTATGTCTTGGAAAATTTTGGAAAAATTGTGTATGTTCACTTACCAAATAGCATTTATAGACTTATGTGCCAGCACAGATTACATCTCACCCCATTTTTTTCCTATCTGTACTTTCAACAGCAAGACAACACAGGTTTAATTGTTTATAAACTATGTGGTTGCTTCTTCTGACATAGAATGAATGTAAGATTAAGCTGTTTATTTGACCTTAATGATGAAATATCGCATCTTGTTAGGGCAAATACTAATTACAATTTACAGCTTGCAAAACACTAAAGTTATCAGAGGATCTAGGCATGACGGAGATGTAAAATTTGTGCCAAACTTCTTGATTCCCCAATAAAGGAAGTTCTAATGAATTTTTCTAAAGAAATATGTCAAAGTGAGATTGTTTGGTGTCTTGTGGATTAGAGCTCCATACAGATAGAGCCATTTTCCCCTTTTAAATTTCATATTCAAAGAAACTGATGCCATCCTCAAGAATCATGTGCAAGTGGGAAACTTTTTATGATTATCGTTCTTTATGTATCTCTTGTCCAATTTTGTAGTTTTTTTTTTTTTTTTTTTTTTTTTATCAGTTGTCCAATTTTGTAGTTAGAGGCATTAAAATCTGACTTATATTTTCTCTTGCAGTCTGATGTCAACACAGTATGCTTTGCGGATGAATCTGGCCTTCTCATATATTCTGGAAGTGATGATAATCTTTGTAAGGTAAATGCTACAATTTTTTCTTGTAGATAATGAGGAAACAACCTTGACTTTGTGTGTGGTTTGTGTTCTTTCACTTAAAAAATAATTTAAAGGACTGGTAGCCTTTTTGAGAAGCTTAATTCCATCCATGCTGCTGTTTTAGTGATGAATTTGAGGGCACTAATTCTGAGGGAGAATTTCTTTGTATTGGCGTTTTGCTTTCCTATCCTCTTATGATAAGTGTGAAAGAGCCGATTATTTATCAGTTTTTACGCACCTTCTCTTTGGAGGACACGCCAATAAGTTTTTCAAACTATCGCCATGTTCTCTGAATTATATGACTATTCAAGAAATCAATTGCATGGATTTTCTGGGTTGATTTTTCAAGGTTTGGTCATTCTTTGAGTTTTATTATTAGAATTATTCATGTAATGCTTTATTATTTTGGTTTTTCTGGTTGCTAGCTGAAATTGATGAGACATTAGTTCTCCACTAATGAGCTTAATCAATCAATAATTTTTGTTTACTATATTATCTTGCACAGGTGTGGGACAGGCGCTGCTTTATCACAAAAGGATAGGCAGCAGGAGTCTTGATGGGACATCTTGAAGGCATAACATTCCTCGACAGTCGTGGAGATGAGCGTTATCTTATCTCTAACGGAAAAGACCAGACCATTAAACTCTGGGATATAAGAAAAATGTCCTCTAATGCCATGTAGTAAGTCTGAATTAATGATTCTTTGCTGCCCAAGTATACTTTCTTTTTTGCTGGGGGGTTTACAGTATAGATGCTACATATTTAGGAAATCTGTAGTTCTCAGCACTAAAATTGGTCTAATTCTTTTGTAGCACATCCCTCTCATTGCTTATGAAGAACAAGCTAGGTCATATTGTCAATGTAATCAATTAGCAAGAACATTTTCCTGAGAGTGAGGCTCTCTGAGGCAACCTTGAGGCTACAACTATAGCCTTGCCATTTTCATCCTGTGCGTTGTCTCCTGATCTCAGTATGATGAAAAGCCCATAGAAACTTTTTGGCCACTGCACCAGAGTGTTACAATAATTTGTTGATTTTTTGGCTTCAATTCTATGCCCTTCTCCTATTTAAGATTTGGTGTCTCGTAAACTTTCAGATACCATCATCTTGTTCACCCTTGTTGAAATGTAGCTCTCCTTCTTTTTGGCTCAAATAGCACATTCTATCATAACCAGTTTTAGTTTCTATTATTTTCCAGCACATTCTTTTTGGCTCAAGTTGTTGAAAACATAGGTAAACACATCTGTTTAAACATCAGATAATCTAGAAGACATATTGTATAGCCATGTACTTAAGTTCACATGCTGTGTTTGTGTTGAAATATGACACTTGGTGTTTGTCACTGCCTTTTCCCCTTTGCCATTGACACTGTTTACTTCAGATCTGTTCTGTTGTGACTTCTTGTGAAAGAATGAATATGTACCTTCAACCCATATGGGGAAAGTACAAGAATGGTAATGCTGTGATGAGACTTCAAGATGCACCATTAGCTGTTTGTTTGATTGTTTTTATATTTTATTTTTATGCTGCTCAAATGATATAGTGCAGGATAGAAATTCTTGCTCGTAGTACAACATTACTCTGTCCATCAAAAACTGTTCTGATGGGGAAGTCGTGATTCATCATATTATTTAGTGCATTGACACACATCATTTTGGTTTTTTATATTGTCCTCCTGTTGTTTGAAGACATAATGCGGGAGAAGGAATTTTAAAAAATGGAATTGGGGCAAGGAATGATAGGATTTGGGGAGAAAATTTCATGCTGTGGCTTCTATGTTGAACAAAGGGAATATTGTTCCTCTTATATTGTTCCAATAATTTGTACATGGAACTGCATATATTCTTCTTTTGCTCATTTATACTGAACCTTCTCAACATTTTATCATGTTTATGACCATTTAAGAGTACACGGTTCATTACTACAGTTTTTTCAATCTTTTGTGCATGTGCCCAACTTCCTCTATAATTTTTTTAGTCATAATTATCATGTTATGTGAAATGACTTAATTATAAGTTCAATTCACTGGGTTTGACCAATAAGTTCATTCTGCTTGATCTAACGGTGGCTTCTACTCTTTGCAAGTCTAAATTATTGTTGTTTTAGGTATCAATGTTAATTTTGTATCCTTCAATTGGCAGTCCAGTGCTTAGAGATGATGAATGGGATTACAGATGGATGGACTACCCACCTCATGCAAGAACTTTGAAACATCCTCATGATCAGTCATTGGCTACTTATAGAGGCCATTCAGTCTTGCGTACTCTAATTCGTTGTTACTTCTCTCCCTCGTATAGGTAACTAATATTTTTTTATGAGTAAAAAATGTTAGACAACTAATATTTTTACCTTCTTGTAATGTTGTTTTGCTCAACTTATCAAGAGAGAAATATTGTTTTGCTCCAGTAAAATTTAATTATAGTTAACCCCAATGATGTGTGTATTGACTGAAATTTTAGAGTGAGTTTACTGGACAAGGAGAGAGGGTGGATGGCGGGGTTAACACTACTAAATCTATTAGCTGTTATTTTGATGACATAGTGAATTTCTAGTGTGATGGTGTGTATGTTTGTATCACTTCTATAAATGTGTTTCTCGTGCCTCCTAGTGTTTCTTTATGTTTTAATGCAAAGCTTGGCCTCAGTCAAATGTTTTGATCCATGGAACTGCCATCTCTGTGGTGGTTGTTTTCCTTTTTTTGATAAGTAATAAAAGATTTTATTCCCAAGAAATAGGCATAAGCCCAAGTACACAGGACGTATACAAAGGAAATACCTACTACTTTTAAAAAACTAAAGGAAAACTAAAACAGATTCTGAAAATTATCTTCCATTACAAAAGTTTTAGCCATAAACTCAAAGTACTAAAGAAAAAATCCCTAAAGTTCTCCCAGTGAACGTTATTTGTCTTCGAAGCATCTCCCATTCCTTTCAAGCCATAGGCACCACACGAGACAAGAAGGAATCATCTTCCAAACTTGAACAACATTCTTGCTACCTTTCAATTCAATCCACCCTACCAATAAATCCACCACTTCCTTGGGCATTACCCAAAGTAAACCAGTCCGATTCAAAACCCCGTTCCACAAGAATCTGGCCACTTCACACTGAAGAAAGAGGTGATTAACAGATTCCACAATGGTGGTTGTTTTCCTGGTCTACCACAAGTTTAGTGGGGCTGGATACCTGAATGGCTTTTCCTGCTGAAGTTGGGGTGGTTGATCCAACCTCTTTATTAACTGCAATGGTTCAAATTTCTGTGAAGTTTTTTTTTTTTTTTTTTTTTCAATTATGCTTGCTTTTAGTCAACAGTAAAGTGAGCTCTTCTTACTTATCCAAAAGGTGAAGTCAGCCCATCCCACTTCAACAATTGGTCAGGCTTTAGGGCGTCATTGTCACCCTGATAACGATATATATTTCTATGGCATTTTTTTTATAGTTCAGATATTTTTATGGCATTCTATGTCCAATCTTAGCATTGAGAGAAAGTAGGAATGCTGAATAATATTTCTCACCGCACATGACTTGTTGCAGCACTGGTCAGAAGTACATCTACACTGGATCCAGCGATTCTTCTGTTTATATTTATGATCTGGTATGCACACATATTTCTTCAACGCTCTTTCTTTTGCAGCTTAATTTTTCTTGGTCAAGCTTTTTTTTTTAATGTGAGAGAGAAGAGTAAAGATATGGCAATTGATTTTGTTATCAATGATTACTTCAGTATCATGTTGTTCTAGCCCAAGCCATACAAGTCAAACCGTACGGATAAATACCAATATCCCCAGACTCACTGTGCATGTTCCAGGAGTAGACCCCAAGAACTCGAGAGAGAATGCAAAACTAGTTCAGGTTTTAACAGACTTTAGATTGTCCACTTGTTATATACAAAGCCCAGAACATGCCCAGTAACATTCTATCAGACTCAGTTCTATATTAAGCCACACCTTTTTCCTTCAGTGGTTATGAACAACGTGCTACCTAAAATTATTGCGAGTTTATTGTTCTTATAGGTTAGTGGAGCTCAAGTCGCAAGACTGGACAACTATCACGACGCACCTGTAAGAGAGTGTAGTTGGCACCCGTTCTACCCTCTGATCGTCAGTTCTTCTTGGGATGGTGACATTGCCAGATGGGAGTTTCCTGGAAGTGGTGGTAGACCCATTCCGCCGAAGCAGAGGAGAAGTAGATGGAGAAATTTCTACTGAAAATGGCTCTTGGTTCTACACAGTTGCTTTTGATATTTGGGTTAACATATAAGTTCCCAATCTTTTTGGTCAAACGGCTGTAGAAAAATTGTAGTCACCATAAATAAATGTATAGTTTGTAATTGTATATGGTTAATTGTGGCTACACACAAGTCTTGGTAAATGTGTGTGGTTTTCAGCATGGGGAGAAACAGGATGTAATTGTAGGAGAGTCATGCTATACTCTGCACTCTACTTAAAAAATGTGTGATTTTATATTTTTTTTCCTCGTGAGGGTAAAATGATAAAATCATATGTTTTTAAATGGTGTGCAGGAGTGTGAGGTTTATGTCTAGAATTTTTCATTGTAGGAATTGGACAGATTATGAACTATCAGGTTATTCCAACTTCAAAGCTAGTCCTCCCATGAGCATTTAAGTTTGATGATGATTGCTGATCAACTTATTGTGGTGTAATAAGCAGGGTTGGATGGATTGGCAATTGGGTGCCTTGAGATTGGGCTGGGCTTCTTATGCTTGACCCGAAGCATCCTGGGCCTCGTAGTTGTATAAACCCTTCATCGTCAAGACTCGGTACAAAAAAAAAAAAAAAAAACCCCAATCGCTTAGGTTTTATTCACTTTTTGTGCGCAGCTCAAAATACTGATGAGAAATGCCTATACAGAGATTTCAAATAACTAAATTTACAATCTTGTAAGTTCATGTTACGCCAGTTTGTAAGTTCAGTTTTGCAATATCTTTACGGAGACGAAACATTTCTCAATATAAATGGGTTTGTAATTCATCAATTCATTCACTATGTTGATTTAAGACTCGTTTGGTTATACAGTTGAGATAAAAAATTTATGAATATTAGTGAGATAATTTGAAAAGTAATGAAATTATTTGAGTTAAAATGTTTTATGGGATTTTGTTTTAAGATTTGAAAATATTGATTTTTTTTTTTGAAGTTTGGAAAGTTGTAATGATTCGGTAATGATTAGATGAACAAGTTGAAAATTTGAAATTAAAAAATATTTGTGCTCGAATGATTTTTTGATGTTGAGATGAGATGAGATAAAATAAAATAGTTTGAAAGGTTTTGTAAAACAAAACCAAGCCTCGGGTCTGTTTGGGAATACAAATATTATCAAATATTCTCAGGTATTTTTAGATATTTCTTTTCTAAATATCACTCAAATATAAAACACTTTTCAATTTCAAACTTTTAACTTTTTTATTTAATCATTACAAATTTCTTAAACTCCTAAACAAAATACAAAAAATACTATTTTTTCAAATTTCGAACAAAAATAATTTTAATCATTTCTCTGATTATTAAGATCGATTAAAGTAAATCGATTTTATTACAATCTATTTTAATAGTCCAGAATAATAATGTGTATTACAATCTATTTTTCAATCAGTGGAAGATGTGACTACTTAGATTTTCAATTATATATTATAATCATCTTATTTGAAATGAAAACTAATTATATCCGTTTAATTACTAAACAAAGAGCAAGTTTACCGAAAGTAATAATTTGGAGTGCAGTAGTTAAAATAGAAAATATTATCTATACTTATTATTTTATTTACATAATCAAACCGTGCTAATTACGAAAAATGGTATACATTTTAAAATTTGAAAACTTAAATTTAAATAAAAAATGCTAATAAAATAAAACTATCACGTAAAATATATAATATTATACGTAAAATTGTGCATATATATAAATTATCAGTACTCAATTAAAAAACCAACGGCCCAACAATAGTTTAGAAATGCAAAATTTAAAATATAGCTTCTAGAGCATTGGCATTGACTTCATTAAAATTATCTTTAAAATTTGATAAAAAGTACATAATTTTTATAAATCTAAAACATTTCTACCCATAACTCCACATTGAATTAACCATTCAATTCATCAAAATAATAATATAATATTATTTTTTTAATAAAAATATTTTTATTTTTTTCATATTTTATAATTACATTAATCATATATTAATTAATAATTTAATTTGATTCTTACATTATTATTATAAGATGGTTGAAAATTAAACGTAAATAAAAAATATCTTTAAAGATTAAAAATGAATAAAAAATAGATTTGATAAGTGAATAGTAACCTTTTAAATTTGAAGAAACTCATCCATGTACTGTAGCGGTTTCGTTTGGAACCTAAAATCATCTTAACTCATCTTAATTTATTATTATAACTTTTTCAAATATTAAAATAAAATATAATAAATAATTCAATTTTTTAAATTTTAAAATAATAATAATAAATAATAATATTTTATTATATCAATTCAGTTCAATATCTAAATCTAAATGCATCTTTTACACTTATTTTTTTTGACTAATTTAATGCAGTTATATTTCGATGAAATGAATGCAAATTATATAAAGATAATGTTCAATGCCAGAAATAACAACGGCGTTTTGAATTGACCCGTGCGGTTTCTACTGCTTCAGTGCTTTGTCCTTTTAAAGCAATTCTCTCTCTCTCTCTCTCTCTCTGAGCTCATATCACACGCACCGACTCACACACCGACACACATGACACAACTCTGCTCTCCCTCTCCCACGAAGTAGCAAGAGTGAGGAAGTAAGAATGGCGTCGTCAATAGCTAGGGTTTCCTTCCGCATACTCATGGCGGTCCTTTTGCTTCTCCTTCTCTTCTACGTCGGTCGCCCTCTCTACTGGAAGATCTCCGCCACCATCCACGATATCCGCCAGAACAAACAGACCGTCAAACAAGGTATAATTCGCTCAATCAGCTCTTTCTTGTTTTCTTTCTGCATTTCTGTTCGTAGAAAAATCATCCATGGTTTTTATTGCTTACGACGTTTCCTTCTTTTGTGGTTCTTTGTCTCAGGTCTTTCCCAGATCGTCCTCGAGGCCCAGAAATCCGTCGGGTGGTACCACGACGAGTCGGACTCGGGTGTCCACGAGGATCGGACCGGGAGCAAGGTCGGCGCCGCGACGAGTCATCGTATTCTCCTGCCTAAGCTTTTGTGAGAAAAATCAAATCTAATGGGTTATTTTAGTTGGTTATAATGGTAGATCCGGTTGTTTTGATGGTAATAATGGGAGGGTCTTGATGTGGGTTAGCTAATGAATTTGTGAAATCCCGTTGGTTTTGGCTTAGTATGTGAAACATTAATTGTAATGTTCGGATATGGAGGAGCAATGGTAGAATTCTTAATTCTGAATATGAATTAATAGCATTATCTCAACAATATATAGAATCGAAGGATCTATTATTAAGGATGCGATCTGAAATTTTGATGACCTTTAGAAATTGAGTGTTTGGTCTCGAATTTGGCCAAGCTTTCGCTGGTATCTGATTCTATGTTCAATTTAATTTTATTGCATTTCTACTAAATCATGTTTAGTTTCTTATTTAACAAAGCGTAGAGAAGTGCTGGAATTAATTGTTTGTCTGGGTTGTGTAATTGTTGTTTAATAATGAAAATTAGCAAATCCTCTTGGTCTCATAAGCTCGTGTAATAGGATGCAAAGCATGCGACCCTTAAACTGAAGCAATGGCCCTTGTAAATTTTGATGCTGATGAAGCTATGTTTCACAAATGAACCAATAGCTTCAAAAGATTTTATGGAGAAGATGCCTGCATTTTATTGGGGTGGGTGAGGGAGAGGAATCCTGTAATAACCAGGTTAAAGTTCTGTATACGTTCTTTTATATGGCGAAGAACCTTGGAAGCCATTGACTGCCCTTGTATGTGTTATGTCCTAAGTTTGTTTGCATGTGATTGGGTTGAATCTTACCCTGGAAGAGAAATTTTAAAGATGTAGATTGAGGGAGTACTAGCTGGATGTGTAATCCAGTTTTAGAAGCTGTATCAGAAGCCAACCCAGAAGTGAATGTTGCATGGATCAAGGGTTTGGCCATCTTAGGTAAGTGATCTGCTCTAAAATGCAAATGAACTGTGCAAAGATTGCAAAGAATGTATGTAGTATTAGATCCTTATAGATGCAGCAATGGTTACAATGCTAATATGCCATTCATTCGTGATGCTGTCGGGTATCGTTGTAGTGTTCATCTGCATCTCAAAATAATTAGGTGCTTCTGAGCTTTTGCTCACAGTCATCAGTCTCCTACTTCTAGGTGTAGATAGATTATAGCCATGAAAAAGAAGGTGTAGATTTTCACAAGATGTTAGCCTGGATTGGTTTTGACTCCCATACTGTCTTTTGTTCATCTTTCACAGTTAATTCAGATTTTCATATTTTGGATTAAAGGCGGCTGTCATTATGCCCTGATCAATCAAACATGTTCCCCTTGTTTTAACATTAAAGAAGGCATGCATAATGTAAAGAACAATGCACAAATAGTAGATGAACACACGCCTCAATGACATACACTTAAATTACATTTTAATTATTGCAAAAAAAAAAAAAATGTATTTTCGCATCAAGCCAATCACTGAACACTAAAAATACAAGAAGAAAAGTGAATGAAAATAAATAATAAACAATGAATTGTTTCGTTTCATTTCAGCTGAGATGATGACTATTACAGATTCAGCTCATAATAGGCAATACTTGGATTGAAAGAGTGTAATTGCTGTCCTCATTTACTTCCATAAAAGTTTATAAAACTTGGCATTCATATCTGTAATCGATTCAAGAGAACTATCTGAGCATTGAATGTATTAATCCAATACGGATAATGTCCTGGGATCTCCTACGAGCAGCCATGTATATCATCATACAAAGAAATAAGAATAATTCTGCTCATAATCTCTTACACCATGCTTACACACGATTTTTTATCTTTTTATTCCCCCCCAGGAAGTATGTGGTATAGAGATGATAAGTAGAAAAATCTAATT
This sequence comes from Juglans regia, assembly GCF_001411555.2. NCBI lineage: Eukaryota > Viridiplantae > Streptophyta > Magnoliopsida > Fagales > Juglandaceae > Juglans > Juglans regia. The sequence goes on from NC_049912.1 coordinate 21,471,499, forward strand.
AGTTTAGTAGGAATAAAATAAAAAGAAAAATTCTATTTATAAGCCTCACACACCATTCTTTTTGTCATTTTTTTAATTTTTTTCTATTACCAAATGTGTGGTTCAATTATTTTAAGAAGAGTAAAACAAAAAAAAAGTTAGAAAAAATAAATAAATAAATAAAAGAAAGTGTGGTGTGTGGTGTGTGGGGCATATGAATAGCAAAGCACAAATAAAAAAATAAAAATGTGTAGTGTGTAATGTAAGATGATATGTAGCAAAATCCGTAAAATAAACATCTGAGCAATCAGTGAAAAAGACAGAGATGGGAAAGGGTACCTTTTGGGCTGGGCCTAGTCATGTGGCCACTTAATCAATTCATGTTTATAGGCCTAAAATTATCCTCCACATATTCCAGTTTACCACCAATGGGCTAACCCCAAATGGAACATAGATCCATTACAGCTAAATTCTCCATGTGTTTGCCTAATGGACAACTCCTATGGCATATTACAATAGCAGGTTAGGTAGGACTCTCTCCTAGTCCTAGAAGTCCTCCTCCTCGATGAACTATTATTTTATTTTTTTGAACCATCATGTAATAAAAATATTTCTTCATTTCACAATTGATATTAACATATTCCCACTTGACCCAAACATTAATGATACTAAATATAAGGGTGGTTGTCACTGGGATTAAGATAATAAATGTGACAGCAACTTAGACATTAGAGAAATTAAATTATTTTTGGTTTAGTCAAAGAAGAAAGGTGGTTTTGAAAAATATAAAACTGCAACAGACTACTCCCAACAACCCTCATCTATCAAACAATCGTTTTCAGAGATCTTTCCTAGAGACTTACATCCCTCATAAAATCTTCATGCCTACGATAAGAGTCAGTTTCATCAAAGAGGAGTGCCCTAGTGCTACAATTATAAAGATATTTTACTAAAGTAAATACATAAATTGACGAGATTTTATGGATATACTTTACAATAAAAGCAGTTTTATAATCCGACGTATCTCATTAAACCACGTCAGTTAGAGAGTTTAATTTTATAAAATTATTTTATAGCTTAAACATTTCTCTTCATCAAATATTATATATTCTAACTCTTGATCATATGTTGCACAGTCAATCTTTGAAAAACGATTAAAACTTATATATTAAGGTTGGGTTAGGATAGTGAGATGAGATGAGATGATTTTAAATGAAAGTTGAAAGTTGAATAAAATATTATTATTATTTTGGTATTTGAAAAAATTGAATTGTTTATTATATTTTGTGTGAAAATTTAAAAAAATTATAATAATGAGACAAGATAAAATGTTATCTTGAGATTTTGACAAAAATCTTCAAAAAGAAAATCTTGATGGTGTAAAAATCTTTATGGGAAGTTGTAAAATAAATAGGTCCCACCATTAAATTAATTCACTATTCACCTGACATGGTCTGAGTAATTGTCGGCGCCAAAATCTAAAAAAAAAAAAAATCCTGACAAGCTGCACTTGCAGCAGACCAGCCAAGTAGAAAAAGTGATAAACAATTGAGTTGGGCCCTACGAGAGATGGAAAAGTTGAACACAATGGAGAGAAAAGTAAACTGACAGAGATGAAAAAGTAAAACTGAAAATTAATATTTGTCATTCGTGGGGCCTACAGATGAGCTCAATTTTAGACTTTATTCAATCTGTTTAAAAACTTGAGTTTGAATGTTCAACTTAGTCTAAAAATAAAGTGCACTAGATTAAGTTGTGCATCCAAACGGGACCTTAGTCTAATTTGGGTTGCTTAATACACAACAGGACACAGGTTTGTAATGCAATTAAAAATACTTAATTGCTAAAACTATTGAGGTTGCATTCTTTAAAGTGGATTATTTGGTTGAACTTTATTAAAATTCAACATATATCGCATTCACATATAAAAGATCATCCCCGTTAAGAAAAAAAATCATCATTGCCGATATATTAAAAATATATATAGCCAGCATGTTGTTCAGTGACCAAGATTTTCTACGTTGGAATGAGGACACGTGTTCTGTCACTTCTGAGCAGCAATCAGAGAGATGAAACCAATGAGATCTACTTCTCCTTAAAATAGCTTCAATACTATATGTTTTGAAATGGTATTAAAGTTCATGTAAATATTTTGATGATTAAGTTAATATATATTTTGAGAAAATTTTAATTTTTTTTACATGAGTTTCATATTTATTTATTTATTTTAAATAAATAATGCGCATCATTTACATATTTTATGACTATAGATTTCATTTTTCTATAAAAATATAAATGAAATACACACCATTAACGGATAATAATTATCATTAAAAGAGTAAATTTTTATGAAATGATTGATTAATTAAGTTATATATATATAAAAAAGAAAATATTAAATGTACTTAAGAAAAATTTATAAAAAAATTTATTTCTTAATATATCAGTTATTGATATGCTGAAAATTATAAAATTTAAATTTTAAAATTTAAATTAAAAAAAAAGAGTATTGTAAATAAAATTATAAATAAATATAGTATTACTCATATAAAAAAGGAAGGGAGTTTTATGGGTGGGATCAGTAGGCAAGTTGTAGCCCTAATAAATGTAAATGGTGGGAGGGGAGGGATTAAGCAAAGAGCATGGTATCTATGCATCCTAACCACTCAAGTGCATATTAAACAAAAGTAACAAACTTTTTTGAATGGTGAGTGAAGAATAATCCCTAAAAAGAATAATATCTTCAATTTTAAAAATAAAATTTCAATCTTATTAATAAAAGTTAATAATTTTCCTTTTTTGAGACATTTTAATAGTTCTCACAGTTTGTCGATAGAAAAAATCTATACAATTTTTTATTATTTATATAATCTTTATATATTATATTTTTTTTTAATTATTATTATTTTTTATAAAATATTTAATATATAAATAATAAATTTAAAAATAAAAAATTTAAAAATTTAAAAAAATATGATAGGTTGAAGTTGACAGATTGGGTAGCATTTCTTTTGTCAATAACCCAACAATAAATGCCGATGGGACTAACGATATTATGCAGACAGCTCTTGCGAATGGGTCATAGCCCATTTGTCCTCACAAGTGTCGACAGGACTCTGAACTTGGCCAAGCATCCATCCAATGAAATTCAGCCACATCAGCTAAATTCAGAAATACTTATCTTTATTTTTTATCAAATTTTAATCTTTGAAATACTAGATACATAAAATAAATTTTGATCATAATAATAAAATAAAATAAGTGTCAAACTTATCTCAAATTAATCATTTATATAATTTACTATTTTTTTAATTTATCATAAAAAGATAAACATCTATCATCTTACTATATATATTTAAATGCATATATCAATTTATTTTATATATTTCAATATATTTCAATACAATTTTTAAAATATTATTATTTATAAATAAATTTAAATTATTTGAGATTATCTTAACATCCGAAATTCCGAATGCAGTCTAAATATTATCCTTCTGATATAAGCTAGCCCCAGTACAGGAAGCTCATTCCATGATCAAAGCTTCGAACCCCACACTGCTTTGAAAGTACAGTTTTTTTTAAAAAGGCATGTAGATGGAGAGGAGAGGCATGCAATGCATGCTGTTTTTATTTAACTACTTATTATTGTCCTTCATGAATTTCTCTCTTTATAGATAGATAACTACCCTCTCATCCATGCCTCTATATATATATATATATATATATATTGTTTTATTTGTTTGCTATTTTTATATATTATTTTTTCTTTTAGAATTTATTAAATATTTTATCAATATTTTATAGGACCAACAACCAACTTGAAAATTTTCCATATCTCTTTACAGACATAAAGAGATTATATAAAAATAAATTTATAAATTGACGTAATTTTACTTGATTTGTTTGATTTTTTTTATAATAAAAATAATTTTATAATCTGACGCATTACATCAAAATTATATTAATTTATAGATTTATTTTTGTACAAACTCTTTATAACTAAAATATTTCTATATATATACATATATATATATATATATATATATGTATGTTTCTCTACCTTTCTTCATGGAGTTGGAGTCATTTATCCTTATACGTCTACATTCAATAATTTTGAACCTCTTCCTTCCCCATTGATTTGGTCAAGTTGAATAGTCTCATTCAGATGGAGATCGTCAGCAGTTGTTGTAGCACAGGAATTAACAAAGCAAGTGCGTGTTACCTAACATCAAATAAATACAAAACAGGGCCCAGTAAGCAAGCAAGCACCATAATCTACTGTACATGCTAATTCATCCCCATTCCAAAAACATCCACAAACATCCAAAAATTGAGGCAAATTTGCATCGACTGAATAAAGAATCTAAGGATTAGAAAGTCATTAGGCTTGTAATTCAATATTTTTTATTTTTCTAAATTTTATCGTATTTAATTATATATATTAATGCAATATATTTTCATTAAATATATATTTAAGTGATGAATATATAGTATTGGCCTTCATTTTGAGTGTACGAGAGATTAATGATATTTATAGTTATAGAATATGCAAGTGTCATACACTCATCTTGATAAAAATAAATAAATATAAAATTTACATAAAAAAAATTAAATTTTTAAAAATAAACTTCACTTTGCATTATTCTTTTCCCATTATTTATTTTTTATTTGTGACGTGTAAAATAGAAGAATAAGAGCATTAGCATCAGCCTCGCTAAAACTCCAAAAAAGTCAAATTATGGACTTGGTCTTCTTTAAGCCCGCTGCATTGGACTCGGTAAGATAGAAAAGTTCAAGTTTTCATCTACAGGAAGTCCATCCTTTTCTCCAAACATAGCGAGCTCCTATTCATCGCCAAATAATTATTTTATTCTAAAATAACATCTCCTCAATCGAACCGACTGTTTCTTCGTATTGCAAATTATATATTGCATTTGAGGCTGCAAGTAAATCTGTTGCAAGCTCTTTCCAAGATTTATAAACCATGATCGAGTTTATATATATATAATCATTGCTACTCTATTAATTAAGATATATATTTAAGGTGTACTTAAAAATTAAAAATATATTATTAATTAATTGCTACTCTATTGAATTATTAATTAATATATTAAGTGTATTTGTAAAATTTAAAAAAAAAATTAAAAAATATTATTAAAATATATAATATTATATTATTATTTTAACTTTAAAATAACTAGTCCAATATAGATTCATCTAGCTAAAATTTAATCTTATAGCCAAAATTTAAAATTCTAACTAAATTTTAGATTGCCAATGCTCTAACGTGTCAATTGAAGAGAATAATTTAAGGGAAAATTAAAGTAGGATTGGTCAATGAATGAAATGATGGCTCAACCGACTAATCTGCACAAGAATCGGTGAGCTTTGACTGCCAGAAAAAGGAAAGATCCTTTTGCTGCTCAACACCAATCTCGAAAACCAAAACTATTAATTATATATATATATATAAATATATATTTTCTAATTCTCTTAGTATTATTATATTATTTGAGAAAGTTTTCGAATTCGGAATTCCTTTTGCTTCGGTGCCTTGACATTAAATAATATAATTCCCTCGCTTTTTGAAGGTTTTTCTTATTCAATACGTTCAATCATTAACTTTATTTATTTATTTATTTTATTTATTGTTCTTATGTTATCCCCCACCATTAAAAAGGGGAAAGCAAATGTGGTATGAGGTCTCAATCTACAAAAGCCAATGCTCATTCAATGGTTGGGAAGCAGGATCTTAACTTGGTGGGACACCCCATTTAAATTTTAATTAGGCCTCTAGACCTAATTTTATTGATTAACCTAGCATATAAATCATAACATAAATGCCTAATAAGAATGTAAAAATAATATGTGTGATGTGAAGATGATAAATAACATTTCTCATCTCCAATTATGTTAGTTAGCGTATAACTGAAATTTTCAAGTAGAAAATCTGTGTTGGGATTTTGAAAAGAGTTTTCTAGCATATCCATTCTCATTAGCTCTCACAAGTCCTGCGTACTTTTTTTTTAAAAAAAATTTAAAAAAGGATAAATTTAAGACTTGTTAGGGTTGGAGACTGGTTTTAGAGTTGAAAATTTGAGAAACAGTAAGTTCGCTCGACTGTCGTTCGACCATTGCTCAACCTAGCGCTCGAGCAAAGCTCAACCCGTGAATTCGCTCGATGTGCGCTCGACAGTATGCTTGAGCAAAGCTCAACCCGTGAGTTCACTCTGGTCTCACGCGACAGTGGGCTCGAACGAGACACAAACCCTAATGTTTGCTCAAGCCACGCTCGATATTCCGCTCGAGCCAATATTGATTGGTTGTTCGCTCGATGTACGCTCGACACGCCGCTCGAGCGAATGACGTATTTTTTTCCAAAATTATGATTTCCAACGCCGTTTACTATAAATATGTAATATTTAACTTATGATGCATGATTTCCAGCATATTTTTCAGTGAGAACAATAATCTAGTAAGTGAATATTGTGTGAAAGAGCAAAAACTCTAGAGAGAGTAAGTTGAGATTGAGAGATTGTAATTTCTTCTGGTTAATAAGATTTTTACAACTCTGTAGACATAGATAAGTTGTCAAACCACGTAAATTATGTGTCGTGCATTTGCTTAATTGTGTATTTGTTTACTTTGGTTGCCAATGTTGGTGTGTGTGTTTTTGTACAACAAGACATATATTAAAAAATTATTTATAAAATTGTAGATCCTACTTTTTTTTTAATAAAAAAAGGAGATGCAAGACTTGCATACTTGAGAATCGTATCTAACAATAGTTATCTCTTAATATACAAGAGAAAAATTCTTACATCTACGAGATCTAGATCATGTTTCTCTGTCAAGGGATTTTTATGCCTCAATAATGCACTTTTAACTTTTTCATGAATCACAAAACCATATAAAATATACAGATCATGTACCTACAAAATGACTTTTAGTTTTAGTACTTAGGTAGGTCTCTTAATATCATTTATATAGATTCTTCAATTTTTTTTAATTTTTTAGTAATCAAAGACTCATCTTAACTTTTTAAGCCTGACCCCCAATAAAAAAATCCAATTATTTAGTTGATCAAGGCAAATTAGTGGTGTCACATACACGTGGTTTTTCTTTTTCTTTTTCCCAAAAAATAGTTTAAATATTCCTATTGTTTCAACTTGAGAATACATGCATGATTCATAAACAAGTCATGATCGATCCAATATATATAAATTGTTCACTATTCGACAAGATCATAATCTCTTAAGTTTATTAACCTGTAAAGATCTTCAAGTTCTAAATTACAGTCATTTTGCCAATTGTTTGCGAGTTTTTTATTTTTTATTTTTAAGTAATATTAGGTACAAACTTTAAATGTATAAACTTTTTGTAAAAATGTGAGTCCCGTAAAAAGATGAGTTTTCGCACTTTTTCATGGTGAGGTTTACTTTTTTATAAAAACATGTGCGAGATTTGTGTATTTTAGATTTGTATATATTATTTCTCTGCTGATCGCATCTTAGAGAGAATGAATATGTATTGACTTCACAAGATATCAATCTTTTGCAATATGCTAAGAATTTGAGATAGCTTAATCCTTGTTAAACATATAAAACAATAGAATCTATATATATTCTCATCAATTTAAATATTTGATGCAAGTAGTAATAACTAATATCACATGGTATTATATATAACAAAGGTTCTGAATTTAAAATCTTGATCGATTTACACTTTAGTCAATTAATTAGATATTTCTTGTGTTGGACTCATTTAACGAGGTTTATTAAAGATATAAATAATAAAATCTACTTCTTTTTATCGGTTTAGATTTTGGCACAAAGCCACAAACAGTGATTTCACAATCTTCTAATTCCTAAATTATTTATTTTATCGGGGTTAGTTTGGGTAACCAAACATTCTCAGGTATTTTCAGATATTTATTTCCTAAACATAATTCAAACACAAAATATTTTTTAATTTTAAATTACATTCTTAATCATTACAAATTTTTCAAACTTCTAAATAAAACACAAAAAATAATATAAATATGTCATATTTCAATACAAAAATTATATTCAACCAATTTTTAATTCTATAATATTCAGTTCTTTTTTTAAACTCATTTCTCAAAATAAAATAAAACGTCTTAATCCAAACGATATAATAACTATTCACAAAACATTTTACCACAAATATTTGAAATGTTCAAAAGAGCTTTAAGATTTATAGCAGCAATATTATTGGATGTAAAACATGTTAAAAAATAGAAGAATTCTATATACAGTTTTAGTTGTATAAGTGTGTATTTCATTTAAAAAAAATAAAATTTATTATTAAAAAAATTATTTTTTCATGTAAATTATATATTTATCATTTAAAAAAAATATGGGTACAAAAGAATATTCAAATTTGAAAGATAACATTGGGTAGAGTGAGGGTCCACGCATCCGCAACGGCAACCGCCGAATCTGAAAAAGGACTGTGATTCGTTGGACAATCCACGTGTGAAAACCATAATTCGATGTCCAATACGTAGGAACGCACATTAAACCAAATAAAAAGGATAAAAAGTTCCAACAAAACATCATTGATTTGATTGTTTCCAGCCGTAACACGAGTTTATTTTTACGATCAGTTGAAATTAAAATTGAAAAATTAAATTAAATATTTTTATTTTAAAATTTTAAAAAGTTAAAATACTTATTTTATTTTATATAAAAATATAATAATTAGATAAAATAAAATAAGTTGAGATGAACATTAAAAATAAAGGAAACCTCTCTTTATTTATTTTTCTAAATTTGACATTTTAATTTAGAGGAAGAATACAATAGATTTACTTTTATTTTTCGTATCATTTTCTAATAAATGGGTATCCAAATTACAGGAAGACTGACACGTGGACATCTGGCATCCAATTGTATTGAACGTTTCGAGTTTCGGGGGGTAACCAATCACCATCCTCGAGATCGGATTATTCCCAGGGCCAGGAGGTAATTTTACTCCACTTCTTCTTTGACTGTCTCCCTCCCACTCTTCACATTTGTTTCCATTGAAAGGCTCCTTTCCTAACTGATCTGTTCATTCACTTTATTATAGAGTATGCACATGTTTTTCCTATTTTTTTGCTTTATTCTCAGCATTTTTAATCCATCTTTTCTGAAAAGATGCAATCAAATCAAACTAATTCTGTTTTACGAGTTTCGATATGATTCGATGTATAGAATACATAATCTATATTATATAAATAATAAAAAATAATTTATAAAATTTAAATTTTAAAATATTTTATTAGACATATTCTATATACTGATAGGAAAATATAATTTTTTTTTAATGCATGACTCGGGTTTAAATTTTAATTGAACTGAAATATATATAGTAATAAATAATCCATGTGTCTGAAATCAATCTGTGTCGGTACTATATGTGTATATACGATTTGATGTAATGATTCAAAAAATCATGTTCCCTATTAACGTGTCCATGATTACGATCATTTGGTTGGTGAAATTATTCATGCACATATATATCTATTTTATTCAGCAAATACGGACAAAAATATTTATATTTTATTATTTTAAATGATCGACATTTATTCTCTTTCATGAATTAGATCATATTGTAGAATATTAATTAAGCAATGACAGCTAGGTTTACAAATACAACTACACAAAGAACTATAAAAAAAAAAAAAAACTAAAAACTAATCCGCTCGTGTTAATTAAATATGATACATTAGATTTACATTAAGGAACGTCAGTTTATAAAAAATAGTTAGTACTTACAGTAACACGTTCCATCATCTGATGATCACCAGGCATGAATAATATTGGGCGGTTGGATTTTGTGTTGTATTTTATGGTGAATCCATGATATGTTCTTAGTGTGTGTGGTGAAGATATTTATGAAAGATGTAACAAATAATATTGAATTAGAAGAAAGAATGATATACATTCCCAGATGAGAAGGTGGCAAGATTATATATAATTATATTATTTGCCCAAATATGACCAAAAGCAAAATGCAGATCAAGAAATTGCCAAAACCTGAGGTTGATATGATAAATTATAACAGGGTGGCGCCCATAGTGTTATATATTATATAACAATATATATGCATGCACCAGTACCGTCAAATTGCATGCATATTTAAAGGGGTTGCATTTTCTACACTCCTTTGGTATGTGTGCTTGTGTTTTTTAACTCGATGTTGACCATATTTCATATATATATATATATATATAAAATTATATATATGTAATTAATTGGTCCCAAATAAATATAAAAATTATTTCATATTCTTTTTGCAAAAAAAAAAAAAAAAAATTAAGATAAGGAGAGTGTTATAACATGTAGAGTTCTAGATATATATAAATCCTAAGTTATTTAAATCCTGATAAATAATTATAAATTATATGGCTGAAAATTTAAGACTCTTGACAATATTTTAGATCTCTTCTAAGGGTTGAGAATTATATATATATATATATGTATGTATGTATATAGATTTTAATGGATAAGTTTTACAAAATCAGACTATCTCCAGATTTTACTTTCATATATAGGCCAGACTCATGATATATATTTATTTCATAACTTAAAATCGCTCATGAATCTGTTGCATTCTTGACTGAGAATGAAGATTGTGATAAGTTTTGGAAGAGTAATGTTAGATATAGTTTTATGGTGTGTAAGTATCGTGTATTCTTTTTTAAAAAATAAATTAATATGAGATCTATATAAAAAAAAAGTCTAATTTTTTATACTATATTGTTTTTAAGAGAGTGTACAAAATTTATATATTTTAAGATTGTATTTAACATTATTGGTTTTATAAAAAAAAACATTATTGTTTGCAATGATCAAAAGAAAAAAAAAAAAAGAGTAAGCTTTTCAGAGGGATAATGCATGATTAGCGAAGATCTAGCTACTACCTACCTTTAATGTCAGGTCTAACACGTTACAAATTCACATTGAGATCCTTCCATATGCTCTCTTTAATTTGAAAAAAAAAAAGAAATAACTTTACAAAAATTTTATATGCAATGATTTTTACGTATTTCTTGCATACTTTACTTATGTGATTGGCTACATCATTTTTTTAATATAAAATAAATGCTGAGTTTTACCATATTAGTAGAGTGCGTAAATAATTCACACAAATGATTGTATGTAGCAGAATTGGTAACTTTAAATGTCTTTTACACAATCAGAATATATACCACAACATTAAGGTGCGATTTGGATAATAAGATGAGATGATTTTATATGAAAATTAAAAGTTGTTATATTTTATATGAGAATTTGAAAAAATTATAATGATAAAATGAGATGAAATAAAATATTTTCACTGTCCAAACGAGACCTAAATGTTACAGTTGTGTTGTGTCTTTTTCATTCCGAATTAGTTCATCCTATTAATGGGAAAAAATACCATCCAATTCAGTCAGTGAATGGGAGAAAATTTCAATAAAAAAAAACAAAAAAAACTGTTAAAGGTAGATTCATGTAGTATTTTCTTGGCCTCATGTTTAATCGTTAACGAGCCACCATGATATTTTTCTTTTAAAATCCCAAAATAAATGCAATAATTTCGTGCATTTGTATCTAAAATCTGTAGAAATCATATCTGACCCGTATGCCGGTTGAAGAAATAACCTTTTTTTCTCGCCATTGCTGTCATTACCTTCAAATCAATAAAGGAGGAGGAGAAAGTTCAAGAAATAATAATAATAGTGATAGTAAAAAGGAGGAAAAAAGAAAGATAAACATAAACTGGAGTTGTACTCTTTCTCTCTGCTCTCTCAAAAGCCAAAAGTCCAAGAATCTTGCTGGTTCTGCCAATGAAGACGTAAACTTGGCATCCCTTTTGTCTTTTCTCATCCCTAACCGGCGGTTCTTGCGCCCCCCTCACGTGCTGCCGGTCTGGATATCCTCTTCATTTCAACTAGTACTTAATACTGTCCAACTCCTCGTCTCCCTCTCCGAACCACCTCTGTAAGTTTCTGCAACTTTTCTAATTCTTCATGCTCTTGTGCTTGATATTATGTTGTATGTTTTCCTTAACGATTTGCTCTGTGTTTTGTTCTGGTGAAATAAGAAGCAACGTTTGATATTTTTTGTAGAAGTGGATTCTGGGTTGTGATTGAAGCCATGAGAATGTTGCTGCAGAGGAATTTCTGGGTTATAGTGTTATTGATCATAGGAGCTGTTGGAGATAATCTGTATACTGTGAAGGGTCGTACACATCGAATTCTGTTGGATACAGATGTCGATACCGATGATTTCTTTGCTCTCTTGTACCTCTTGAAGCAAAACAGATCAGAGTTTGAGGTGGAGGTGAGTTCATGTTAAATCTTTTTTATGTGACATCAAGTGACTGAATTTCTGCCATTTTCTAATGGTGATCCAAAACTTATGAACGACTTTAATGTTAATTTCTAATTTTGAATTCTAATTGATTTTTTTCTAGCAATACGAGTCAGTGCTTTAGAATCTTGATTATATCTGTAGTTTTGAAGACGCGGAATTTTTTTGTTAGATTGCTTTGGTGGATGTTGCAGTTCATACTTTCTTTTTGATGTTGATGAACCAAGTCTTGGTAGACTGTTCCTTCCAGAAATTCAGTAGTCCAGCATTTTAGTTCCAAAATATTATATTTCCAAGGTGATTTATGACATGTTAGCGGTGTAAAATGTGTGTTAAACGCCCCGAGAAATGTTTATGACTAGTACAGCAGATAGTGATTATTGAATAAACATGCTGCAGGGAGTCACTATCAACACAAATGCATGGACTGATGCTGGGCATGCTGTGAATCAAATCTATGACATTCTTTACATGATGGGCCGTGATGACATTGCTGTTGGAGTAGGAGGTGAGGGTGGGATACTAGAAGATGGTACAATTCTCCCTGATGTTGGAGGGTATCTTCCTATTATTGAACAGGTGTGAAGAAGTTTCTGAGAATCATTTCGACTAAATGGCTTGCTATATAGTTCAATGTTCTAAATCCCAGTCTAAAATCCATACTGAGTCCACTTATTAATGATCTAATTGTACACTATTTGTTATGTGAATGGTTCTAATCTGTGTTTAACATATCAGGGAATCACAACTGGAGGGCATTGTAGATATAGACAAGCTATTCCTGTAGGCCAAGGAGGGCGACTAGATATTAATGCCAACTATGGAATCCGGAAAGCTTTCCTACCTCAGGTATGAACTTGCACAGTAATTGCAATCTGGAATGAAATCTTTGTTCCTTGTTCTTGTTGGTCCAATTCGCCATAAATTATAACATGTTGATTACTTCCCATAACGATTCCATGGACTTCTTGCCTCTATAAGTTGACAGTGGTCTTTAGAAATTAAGGTACACTATATTAGCTGAAGTACTCAATTCATTTTTCGGTTTTTATAGCAGCTAGAATTGATTGTCTTGGCCATGTTATACTATCAACTCACTTCAAGCTTACCAGATAATGCTTTTCCCATAATGATTGTCTTGTTTCTTGATTTTCATGTCGTTTGGCTAACATAATATTTGATGTATTCAGGGGAGAAGGAAGTATACTCCTCTTCGACAGCCAACTGCTCAGCAAGTGATGATAGATAAAATATCAGAGGGCCCCGTAACTGTGTTTGTCATAGGAGCACATACGAATATGGCTATTTTCCTTATGAACAACCCACATTTAAAGAAAAACATCGAGCACATTTATGTCATGGGTGGTGGTGTGAGGTCAAAGAACCCGACTGGTTGTTGCCCACAAAATGCCAGCTTATCTTGCGTGCCTCAGCAGTGTGGTAACCATGGCAATTTGTTCACTGATTATACTAGTAATCCTTATGCAGAGTTCAATGTGTTTGGAGATCCTTTTGCTGCATACCAGGTAATGCAGTTCCTTCCTAGGATGCTTGTCATGGCAGATGATTCTGTCTCAGAAAAGTATAAAATGGTTTTCTTGATAGATTAAGAATAGAGATTCTCTCCAATACCTTACCATTTCCCAATTCTGTAAAGAGATAGACACAACTCGTGTCTTGAAGCTAAAAGTCAGTTGCATTTGACAATGATTCCTTTTCATTCAGGTTTTTCATTCCGGTATTCCTATCACCCTCGTTCCGCTGGATGCAACGAACACTATCCCAATTAGTAAGAACTTCTTTGACACATTTGAGAAGAGTCTGAATACATATGAGGCGCAATACTGCTTCCAGTCATTGAAGATAACTCGTGATACATGGTTTGACGACCAATTCTATACTGTAAGTCGTTCTACTGCAAGAAAAGAATAAAAGTTTTTCCTCTTACTAATCAAATCCTCCCATATTAGCAATGCAAAGGGTGTGTCTTTCGCACAAGCTTGCAAATATAATTTTCTTGCTTGTCATTATGACCTTACTTTAATCTCCTATTATGTGATTACATACAAACTTAAGAAGTTACAAAGTCTTATTTGCATCTCTTATTAAAAAAAAAAACACTCACATTTGCATCTTTTTCAGGAGCAAGTAAGATAATCTGCCACAATTTGATTGTTTGCAGAGCTATTTTATGTGGGACTCCTTTACATCTGGTGTGGCAACTTCAATCACGCTTAACTCTCACAGAGATGATGGGCTAAATGAATTTGCTGAAATGGAGTATATGAATGTAACTGTAGTTACTTCCAACAAACCTTATGGGGCTTCTGATGGTTCCAATCCATTCTTCGACGGCCGCATAATTCCAAAATTTGGATTAAAGAAAGGTGGAATACATAGTGGTCATGTTCAGACTGGACTTCGAGATCCATTCTGCATTGTGAAGAATGGGAAGGGAAAATGCCAGGTATTAACTTGTTCAGTCTTGAAACACTACATAATAGACAACTTCTAGATTCTTTCCATTTCTGCTGACATGTCAAGATTTGATCTATAAGAAAATTTTAAAATTAATGATCTTTTCAAATCAAATCTTGCCATGTCAGCAGTGTACTGAATCAATAATGTTGCTCCGGCTTACATTTTGTGTTGTTCAAATGTGCATGTGCTATCTATTGCAACACTATATTAGGATGGTTATACAGCAGAAACAACTGGTCCGGATGCAGTGCGTGTGCTAGTTGCTACAAAAGCCAAACCCAACCAGAACAAGAACAGCTCCCTAGACAGAGAGTTTTTCATAAGTTTCTTGGATGTAGGTTCATCTTTTCTCTTCTTATATTCTTGAATATTTTTCATTAACATTATTGTTTTACACATGATTCAAACGTGCACAAAACACAAACATGCGCAACTTGCATGCACAGTTGATGCCTACTTGGAGTATTTTCATGTTCTGTTCAATGCTGTCTTACCTCCTTGCTACAATGTATATATGAACAGAATTATAACACACTTTCTTGCAGGCTCTAAATCGTCGTCAACATACCGGGAGATTTAATTTTACGACACAATTTCCTTATTACAAAGAAGTTCTTTACAAACCAGATTTTGGTTCTAAAACACTTGGGAAACCAGTTGTTTTTGACATGGATATGAGTGCAGGAGATTTTCTAGCTCTGTTTTACCTCCTGAAAGTACCTGTGGAAGTAATCTACCTCAAGGTAGATTGCTCTTTTTATTTATGATGATTAGCTTTTTGGTTGTCTCCCAATTCTAAAAAGCAACAGAAATTCTTATATGCATTGCCTTGGTTGTTTCATTCTGCAGGCAATAATAGTAAGCCCAACTGGTTGGGCAAATGCAGCTACAATAGATGTGGTTTATGATTTACTTCATATGATGGGGCGTGATGACATTCAAGTTGGTCTTGGAGATGTATTTGCAATGAACCAGTCCAATCCTACCTTTTCAGCTGTTGGAGACTGCAAATATGCCAAGGCCATCCCACATGGTAGTGGTGGATTTCTTGACTCCGACACTCTCTATGGTCTTGCTCGTAGTTTGCCAAGAAGTCCTAGAAGGTACTGAAAGTTTACTCTATTTTCTATAGAGTAACGCTATTCATCATCTTTTTAACCATTATCATTTCATTATTTTTCTGATGTTTTGACCGCTATATCTACAGATACACGGCTGAGAACTCCGTTAAGTATAACGCTCCTCGGGACACCGATCACCCTGAGCTCAGGCAACCACTGGCGTTGGAAGTTTGGAAGTCCGTGGTGGAAACACTTGACACAGGATCTAAGATTACTATACTCACCAATGGACCCCTGACTAATCTTGCCAAAATCATACTATCAGAGAAAAATACCACCTCTCTTATTCAGGTAAGTGGATTTATTTACTTGCTAATCTGTCTGATCACAAATTTAAGAGGGAATTAGAGGAATTCATGATTAAAGTAGTTACCTCTAAAAACTTATGAAAAATTCTATTTCTAAGCCTCGTACACCACACACCAACCTTTTTATGATTTATTTAATTTGATTCTCTTATCAAATGTGTGGTATATAGATTATGAGTAGAATAATTCAATTGTTTTAAGAATAATAAAATAAAAAAAAACTTTAAAAAAATTTTAAAAAAATAAAAAAATTTTGATGTGTGGTGTATGGGCTTATGAATAGCAATACTCAAAACTTATTACACTATAATTTTAGATCTCGGATTAAATAAAAAATCAATCCCTGAATCTTCGTCATTTGTTTGTAAAAGGTTTCCTTGGTTTTCAATTTCTTAGTATTAATCCTTGAATTTTTTGAAAATTTACAACTAAGTTATTTTATCTAACTTCCTTTAGAATTTAGGTTGTGTTTGGATGTTGAAGTGAGTTGAGTTGAATTGAGTTGAGATGATAAAATATTGTTAGAATATTATTTTTTAATATTATTATTATTTTGAGATTTGAAAAGGTTAAATTATTTATTATATTTTGTATTGAGATTTGAAAAAGTTATAATGATGAGTTGAGATGAGTTTGGTAACCAAACTCACCCAATTTCCCATATGCTAATGCCATGTGAAATTGATGTCACTTGTCAATCAATCAAATTTTACAATTTGTTTTTTTTATTGGCATCGAGTGTTCAGGAACAATGTCAATCAAAGTCTGTAACTTACACAAAAATATCACATTACTAATCTCGTTAAAAATTATTATAAAAATTAGTTTAAAAATCCAAAAGTGTTTAAAAATCCAGAAAGAAATTAAAACACAAAAAAAAAAAAAAAAAAAACTTAAAAATGAAAACTTGAATAACTACAATCAAAACGACAAAATTAACTAATTGTTTCTTAAAAAATACGTACAAATTAAAAACTAAATATTACTAAAATAAGAATACAAACAAAAATAAAAGATTAAAATATATGTGAACAAATGTGGTTGGTTAAAATCTTCGAAAAAAAAAAAAAAAAAGCAAAGGAGGATCCTTGCTCCTAGGGCTGATTTGGTAGCTCCCAATCACCTTGCATAGTGTGGCTTTTTATGCCACATGTCGACTTGTGATTGGTACGCATATAAATGAATATTATATAAGGGGTTGGACGGAAGCACTTAATTTTAAATTAATAAAAAAAAAAAACAACAGGAGAAATTTAACGAAAATCTCTACAAATTAGTGAAATCTAATGACTCATTTTGCATGTTATCCTTTCTTAGGTTTCTTGGTGAACCATGCCGTTCTGAAAAGTGCTAGCGGTTGTTATTGCTGAACTTGATGATGACAATATATATATATATATATATATAGCTTAAAATTTGCTTTGACATTATGTATGATTAAGTTAAAATTATGGAGAATTTGCATATGATATTAACAACATCAACCGATCTCAAATCTGGCCGCAGGATGTATATATAGTTGGAGGACACCTCAGCCACAAAAGTAAAGACAAAGGAAATGTGTTCTCGGTTCCATCCAATGAATATGCAGAATTCAACATGTTTCTCGACCCTTTGGCTGCAAAGACAGTCTTTGATTCGGAACTTAACATCACACTCATTCCACTTGGCATCCAGCGTAAAGTTGGTTCATTTCCAAGGATCTTGAAAAGGTTTCAGGACACAAAAATGACACCTGAAGCTAAGTTCGCCCGGCGATTGCTGACAAGGCTATACCGCTTGCAACAAAGCCACCTTAGATATCAGCATATGGTAAAGTTCTTCACGTTACTGCTATGTCAGCAGTATAAAGGATGTGTCTTCTGCATCGTGTTTAGAAATATAACTTTTCTTTGATGAAAGGCTTTTGATCCCTTTCATTTTGTTGTCTTGGTACCTGATGTTTCTTCTGCTTTAGCTATTAGCACTGAATGGTTAGTGTTGTGCAGGGGACATTCTCCGGGGAAGTCCTTGGTGCAGTAGCGCTGGCCAGTAATCACTCCCCTCTGAAGCCAACTTTGCTAGTGAAGCACATCAAAGTCGTTGCTGAAGGTGTCGAATCCAAAGACGGACAAACTGTTATTGATGAAAAACATGGAAAACCGGTCAAAATATTGGAACATATTAACCTTAAAGCATACTATCATCTGTTTGCAAAACAGCTGGTAAATACAGAGCAGTCTGCTGTGATGGGAAGTTTTGATGACCAGAAAAGAATGTGGAGGACACCAGCTAAATAACCTGGGATTTCCTCGAGGCAAAAAGGGTTAAATATTCTTTGACAATAAGGATTTGATTTTTTGTTCCTCCTTGGATATACAGCAGTTCATCTGTATTGCTGATGTTCTTCACACAGAAATTTTATAAGAACATGTTTCATGTAGGAACCAAACCTGTCATTATGCTTTTTAGTTTAGTTCAGTGACAGCAAAACACAGTGTAGGAAACAACACACAAAGCAACATTCACAGTTGTTCATTGTCTTTAGTTTTCAATTCGTTTTCCATCACATTCTTTTGTAACCACACAGATGATCAACAATAAAATTTCAAAATGTTAGTTGGGATGCCTACTCTTTTAGAATCATGGTCTGCCTTCCTCACATTCCTGGAAAATGGGAGTCGGGACTCGACAACCTTCTAGGAAAATTTTCTCTTCTTACGATGGAATTTTCTGTACTTTTAATTCTCTCCATTTCCTCGGTTCTTTCTCAGCCACCAAACAGCAATTATTTGCACCTCTGCCAAGCACCCAAAAAGCAAACGAGGATGATTTTCAACAAAAGACAACGATTGGATTGGATTGTGAATGGACTTTTCCTGAATCTTGCTGATACTTTCTGTTAAACAATAGACGGGAAGGAAAGAAAGCGTATCCCATTCTACCGCCAACTTCCACGTTCCTGTCCACTCTATGTAGCCATAGAGAGCGACAGCTCCAATGTCACGATTGACTTCAAAGAATCATATCTTTGGAAATGGATTCGTATTCCCGAGTCCCTCTAATTTAAAATGGTATTTGGCTGTCCATTTGAATTTATTATACCAATTTAAATGTTTCCATCATCCTCTCCTCTTTATGCCAACTAATGACGATATGGATCATAGACAAAACGACAAGAAGAAGAGGTACGCCTTCAAAGAAAAAAAGAAGAAAAATTTACAAGCCAAAAGGCAAGATTTGCTAACTGATATGCAAGATTTTCACGTTAGTAGTATTGTTAAGTGCATCCAGAAGAACCTTTCAAATAGATTTTTTTTTTCCTTCCTTTTCACAGCCCAAAAAAAAAAAAACCCTTTGTCAGAAGTTGTATTTCACAGCAAAATGAAAATGCTGGGAAGGCATGCATTTGCATTTACATCAGAACTTCAAATAATTAGACAGCGTGCTTTACAAACAAACATCATATTCAGTAAAAAACGATAACACATTGAATTAAAGAGAAACACAAAATTGATCTCCCAGTTTCATAATGAGAAATGGCACCAGATGGAAAGCTAGCTCTCTTTTCATTCATACAAGCATTAGGCCAGTAGTTAAAGAGAACCATGAAAGCAACAGATCAAGTACTTGTTCACATGAACTGATATAAACGCTATTCTACAACAAAGCCCCCAATTATACTTTGCAGCCCCCAGCAATTTGGTAGCGTTAGAAAGTCATTTCTGCCATGGGAACTGACCCACCTGCTGCCACAATCTGTTGCTCAAGCTGCAATCATCAACATTATTTTTGCAAAAACAATGAAATAGATGTATATAGCAAACAATAATCATTCATTCAAACAAGAGGGTATATAAAAAAAAAAATTGATAGTTTGCAATAATCAGTAATCTTTAAAGCAATTCCCATTCTACTCACCCTGAATAGGGTCTCAAGCTTGTTCTTCACAAGGTAGTGCTCTTGTTTTACTTGTTGCAGACATCTCAGGCACCTGCAATCCGACGTTCCTCTTTGTTACAAAAATGTCTTGCATCTTACAAATTTTAGATTCAATTGACGATGAAGGAAAAACAAAAGCTATATTTATGGGAGGTAGGGTATAATAATGACTCACCCTTCAACGTTCTGTTCCTCACAGCAGTTGCGGAAAGCAACACAGGCATCTTTGACTCTCTGTGCACCCACGCTGATATGCACGAAACCGAACTCTTCTTTTAGTAAAAGATGATTAGAAGGAAGAAAATAAAGGTTCTACTTGAAAAAAAAAAAAAGTTCTCCACGGCCGATACGGTACTCTCTTTGTTTTTCTTTTCATTTTTAACTATCGTGCCAGAACTTTTAAGTTTTGAAATGATAAAGTTTCTGGTGAGATTCAACTTTTAATTCATGGGGCTCATACAAAGTTGGAGAAAAACATAAAAGAGTATTATTACTTTGGTAGGAACAAATTATTTGAAAAGTACAGAGACCAAGCATGACTTTTTATTTCATGGGTTCGTACGGGGAAGAGGTGGTTGTTTTCTTGTTTATTTTTCGTTTTCATTCTCCTCCTCCTTTTTCCGGTTCCCCCCCCCTTAAATCAAACAGCAAAAAACAAAAACTAACAAAGAAAACGGTGAACAAAATAAAGAAATTTGTGTACCTGGCACTGCTTCCCTTCAACTGGTGAACATGTGCATCAACCCTTTTGAAATCTACACTTTGCTGATCCCTGAACAAAGAACAATGTAAAGGAAAACCCCAGAACCGAAGAAATAAACTTTTTTGCTCAACTCAAAAGTATAAAAAACAAACAATCCCAGCGAAAATGGAAATAAAAGACGATGGAGAGAGAGAGAGAGAGAGAGAGAGAGAGAGAGAGCTTGAATCCTCACAGAGCTCTGGCGATATCATTGAGTAGCTTCTCAGAATCTTCAAAGAAAAGAGACACAACTTCAACAACGAAGTCTGGGTTGCTCTCGTCTTGAAGTTGCTGAAGCTGTAAAAACTGAGCATCCAAGATCCCCTTCACTCACCAACAAAACCAAGCCCCAAAAAATCAGAACCAACGCGTAGAGAACGAAATTAAAAAAAAAAAAAAAAAAAATTTGAAAGCCAAATACAACCCAACAGATCAGACATATCAGACCATCAAAACAAAGCAAAAACCACAAACCCATAAAGATTTGCTCATAAGTTTAAAAATTTTCTCTGGTTTACCTCCATATACAAGGACCTTGTGTACTCAGCCAACCGTCCCTGCATCTGACCCAACTCCATGCCTTTGCCTTTGCTCCTCTCTACACAGACACACAACACTCGGTGACCCAATAAAGACTGTGGCTTAAATATTGCTGATCTTAAGGAATTACTACTCAATCAAAGAGTATATAAATGCTTGAAAGGGATTTGAGAATTTATCACGCTGAGCAGAATCCAAAGGTTTCTAGCTTTTGGGTATGTAACTACCCTGAAGCGCTAGTACAGTCTGTCTACCCACCCTTTTCTAGTCCTCTTTTGTGTTGTGCTCTGCTTTCGAGTGCTTTCTTACAGAATCGCAGCCCCCACCACTTGTTCCCTTCCTTCGCATCGTTTATGAGCTTTTATTTATGAAGCCCGCCCCCCTTAACCCTTTCGCCTTCGAGTAATATTTTTCTATTTTTTTTAATCCATTAATTTATTTTCTGATTCGCCTACTCTTTTTCATATATTTTTTTAAACAAACGTTCCTGCAAATTATTGGTTCTAATCGAACGTTACACATGGGGTTGACGTAGAAATGACTTCAGACATGTAACCTTTTCTTTTCAATGAATTTATGATAGTCTATGTTCACTTTTTCCTGATGACAGATAATACCATGTTCACTTTCATTTTCTATGGGGAGAGAGATTATTTTGCTGCGAATCAACAAGATAATGAGAAAATTGTTGATACCTCTTCTAATGACTAGAACGACGAGGGTTGACATTTACCCAAATATGTTTAATATTCAGAGAAATGCCCACATTTAAACAACTATGGAAGGGTCAAGGGAGACATCAGGAGAAATACGTGCAAAAGCATAGAGATGATAAGTCCAAAGATTGTTCTTGATCCATTGTTAACTTTACTTTCCAAAGCTATTTATATTTTACTGTTTATAAGTCTTTCTGCAGAAATAAGAGGGAAGAAAAAAGGGATTTCACTCGTGTATGTTTCACTAATCATATATATATCATGAGACTTCTTTCACTTACACTGTTACACATGACTACTTGAAATATCATGTCATCAACCATCTCCATACATATCAAGATTACTAACTTATGAGAAATGTTTTAGCTATAAAAAAAAATCTTATAAAAATAAATTTACAAACTGACGTTATTTGAGATGGTACGTTAGATTGGAAAACTATTTTTAGTTAACGTATTATATGAAATCATGTCAGTTTATAGAATCTCTTTATAACTATAAAAGTTCTATTAACTTATTAAGCGTTTTGTCAGAGTTTATTTATTATGATGTGTAATTAGATACACGTGTACATAGCTTATTTAGTTAAATGACTTAGATAGCTCAATTTGTTACTTGGAAGCTTCTAGTGCATACAAGTGTATAAATAGATTTTAACGCATAGAAAATACATAGTATTAATATTACTCTAATTTTTCGTAGTCTCTCGAAGGTTCTCTCCAGTTCTTGAGATCTTAGTTTCTTATCTTCGTTTTGCTAGCAGTCTGCATCAGATTCTTTATGGTATCAGAGAGGTAGCTTTGTTGTTGCTTCCGCTCTTAATCTTTGATTTTTACTCATCCGGTATGAATTCTTCTTCATCGCCTTTTCTTGGACTAGAGGAATCCTCTAGTCCATTTTTCTTGCATAATGGTGATAATCCGAGCTTGATTCTGGTTAATCAGCCTTTAGTTGGAGACAACTGCCATTCTTGGAGTAGAGTTGTTCATATGGCACTCATGCTAAGAATAAAATAGGTTTTATAGATGGATCCATCTCCTAGCCTGTTTTACCAATAGATCCACTCTATTGACCATGAAAACGATGTAATAGTAGGTTGTTGTCTTGGCTATTGAATTCCTTATCCAAAGAGATTGCCAATAATGTTCTTTACGTGAATACTGCTAAGGAGATGTGGGATGACTTGAAGGAAAGATTTTCTCACAGTAATGGCCCTAGGGTTTTCCAATTGCAAAAGGCAATTTCAGTTCTTTCTCAAGATGATCTTACAATGAATGCTTATTTTACAAAGCTCTTATTAGGATCAACTCCTAAATTACAAACCCTTGCCAAATTGCACTTGTGGTGCCTTGAAGACTCTGGTTGATTATCAACAACAAGAGTATATAATGCAGTTTCTGATCGGGTTAAATGAATCATTTTCACATGTAAGGGGTCAAATCCTTCTCATTGTTCCACTGCCGCCGATAAATAAAGTCTTTTCTTCAGTGCTTCAAGAAGAAAGACAGAAATTTCTTCTATTTTGTCTCCAAATATTGAATCAGTAGTTTTACTAACAAAATCTTTTGTTCCTAAGAATGGTGGTAAATCTTCAAGAAAAGATAGGCCTTTATGTACTCATTGTGGTGTAGTAGGACACACAATAGAGAAATGTTACAACACATAATAGAGAAATGTTACAAGCTACAAGGCTATCCACCTGGTTTTAGATCAAACAAACCAAGGTCTACAACTCATCAAGTCTCTGCACAATCAAATCAGAATATGCCATAGTTGCTTATTTCAAAGGAGCAGTGTTAGCAGCTTTTGTGCTTTTTACAACAACATTCTTTTCCTGATGTTTCATCATCTAATCCCTTTATAAGTACTAATGATGTTCCTTCTCATGAATATTTGCTGAATCTTTCTGGTAATTTTTTGTTTGTATCATCTCTTGATATTCACTGTGTTTTCGCTGCAACACATCAATCCATTTCCTTTTCAAAATTTCATGTCACTCCGTGGATAGTTGACACCGGAGCCACTGATCATATTGTTTGTTCTACTTTATTATTTACTATAATTACATCCTCTGTTAAGTCTACTGTCAAATTACAAAATGGTAATCATGTCTCTGTTACTCATAAAGGTGTATTGCAATTGTCTAGCTCTTTGGTTCTTACTAATGTTTTGTGTGTTCCTATCTTTTCTTTCAATCTTTTATCGGCTAGTCAATTGACTCGTTCTCACCCAATTGTTGTCTCATTTTCCTTCTTGAATATTGTTTCATTTAGGACCTATCCTCCTAGAAGATGATTGGACTAACAAAGGACTTTATTACCTGTTGCAAAAGCCTTTCTCCAATCCAACTCATAATACTTCATTGTCTGCTTCAGTTTCTCTTCTACATTGTAATTTTCCTTGCATTCCTTTGTCTACTTCTCATTTGTGGCATTGTAGATTTGGTCACTTGTCTTCTCTTAGATTGCAACGATTAAGTAAGTTTGTACCTGCAATTACAGTTGCTGATGATTTTCATTGTTCAGTTTGTCCATTATCCAAACAACACAGATTACCTTTTCCTCATAGTCATTCTTTTTCTACTCGTATTTTTGCTCTAATTCATTGCGATATTTGGGGTCTTTTTTCCACCCCTTCACTTAATGGTTCACAATATTTTCTCACCATTGTAGATGACTTTTCTAAATCTACTTGGATTTATCTCATAAAATGCAAATATGACACTAAGAATACTCTTTGCTCTTTTTTTAGTCTTGTTGAGACTCAATTGAATACTAAAATTCAGATCATTCGAACTGATAATGGACCAGAATTTACTATGTCTGATGTCTATTCTGCTCATGGTATTATTCATCAAAATAGTTATGTAGCCACTCCACAACAAAATTGTGTTGTAGAGAGGAAACACCAACATCTTCTAAATGTGGCTAGAGCTCTTTAATTGTTTTAAAGCTCAATTGCCCTTACAATTTTGGAGAGATTGTTTCTTACATGCTACTTACTTAATAAATCGAATTTCCACTCTCATTCTCTCTAACAAATCTCCACATGAAATCCTATTTTATATTTCTCCTACATACACTCATTTGCGTGTCTTTGGTTTTTTGTGCTATGCTACTACCATTTCTCATTCTTGTTCCAAGTTTGATCCAAGAGCTAAATCTTGTGTTTTTCTTGGATATCCTTTTGGTGTCAAAACTTACAAACTTTATGATTTGTCTTCTTTTCTTGGGATGTTATCTTTCATGAGAATATTTTTCATTTTTTCTTCTTCAGCTTTGCTTCCTCCTGCTTCTTCACCTTTATCTTCTCCTATTTTTCCTCCTCATATTCCTCTTTCTTGTGATGCTACTGCTTCTCAAACTACTCCTCAACCTAATTCTACTTCTGTGTCATCAATTATTAATCTTGAATTTGATCCACCTAGAAGGTCTTCTAAGATTCGTTATCCTCCTTCTTATTTGCAGCAGTATCATTGTAATCTCTTGCGTTCTTCTACACATACAATCTCTTCCCTGGACAATATTTTTTCTACTTCAAGTTCTTCTCTTTACCATCTCTCTTTTGTTTTTTCATATACTCGCCTTTCTCCTTTACACAGAGTTTTTACTACTTCTATTTATTCACATGATGAACCTCAATCATTTTCTCAAGCTGCTAAGTATGCACATTGGCGTGCTACCATGGCTAGTGAGATTAAAGCCCTTGAAACGAATCACGCATGGTCTCTTTCTACTCTATCTCTCGGTAAAGTAGCCATAGGCTGCAAATGAGTTTACAAAATAAAATATAAAGTTGATGGTTCAATCGAGAGATACAAGACAAGACTTGTTGCTAAAGGTTTTACTCAACAAGAAGGCTTAGATTATCTAGAGATTTTCTCTCCAGTAGCTAAGCTTACCACTATTCGTGTTCTTCTTGTTGTGGCTACAATTAAACAATGACATTTGTTGCAGTTCGAAGTGAACAATGCTTTTTTAGATGGTGATTTAGCTGAGGAGGTTTACATGCAAGTTCCTCCAGGTTTTGCTTGAGAGGCGGAGTCTAAAGTTTGTACACTATACGAGTCTTTTTATGGTTTGAAACAAGTATCTAGGTAATGGTTTGCTAAATTGTCTAGCTTTGTTACTTCTCTTGGTTTTGAGCAATGTAAGTCAGATTACTCCCTATTTATCAAGTCTTCTGGAGATCATTTTATAGCAATTTTAGTATATGTTAATGATATAACCTTGGCTGGAAATGATTTAAAAACCATCTCTGGATTGAAGGCAAAGCTTGATGATGAATTCAATATTAAAGACTTGGGGAATCTAAAATAGTTTTTAGGCTTGGAGGTTGCACATTCTGCATAAGGAATCTCTATATGCCAAAGGAAGTATGCCTTAGATGTTATTGAAGATGCTAGCATGCTTGGAGCACGACCAGTAAAGCTTCCCATGGAACATAATTTAAAGCTTAATCATTATGATGGAGCTTTACTCACAGACCCAACAATTTATAGATAGTTGAGAGGCTTTTATACTTGACTATCACTAGACCAGATCTGTCTTATTCAGCTCAAGTGTTGAGTCAATTTATGGATAAACCACGGGAACCCCATTTGGCTGCTGCTTATCGAGTTTTGAGATATATCAAAGGCAGTCTAAGGCAAGGATTACTCTATTCATCCTCTTCACAACTTCATTTGAAAAGTTTTTGTGATTCAGATTGGGCAGCATGCCTAGATATATACATGGCGATGATCACTTACTGGTTATTGTGTTTTTATAGGAGGTTAACTTATTTCTTGGAAAACCAAGAAACAAACCACAATCTCTCAAAGTTCAAAGCAGAATCTGAATACCGAGCTATGACAGTTACTTGTTGTAAAATCAGTTGGTTGTTGTCATTGTTTCATGAGCTGGAATTATCACATTCATGACATGTTTTACTATATTTTGACAATCAGGCGGCTCTACACAGATGCAAATCTTGTATTTCATGAAAAAACAAAACACATTGAGTTAAATTGTCATTTAGTGAGACAGAAAGTACAAGCTGGACTTGTCAATACCTTTTATGTTTCTCCAACGCATCAGCTTAGTGACCTTTTCACAAAACCACTTGGTTGTGATGTTTTCCATATATTACTTGGCAAGATTGGCATTCTTAATATACATGCTCCACCTTGAGGGAGAGTGTTAGAGTTTATTTATTATGATGTGTAATTAGATACACGTGTACATAGCTTACTTAGTTAACCGACTTAGATAGCTCAATTTGTTACTTAATTAATTGGAAGCTTCTAGTGCATACAAGTGTATAAATAGATTTTACTGTACAAAAAATACACTGTCAATATTACTCTCATTTTTCATAGTCTCTCGAAGGTTCTTTCCAATTCTTGAGATCTTAGTTTCTTATCTTCATTTTGCTAGCTAGCAGTCTGCATCAGATTCTTCATGTTTGGGTGGTTTACACGTGAAGCGTCCGTCTTGATACTTAATTAATGAAGTATTATCATCCTATAATTAAAACTTTGGTGAAAATTTATATATAGGGTATAAAGTCATTTTTAATTTCGAAAAATACAAGGGATTATATATATTAATCTTTTTCGTTAAAAAGGAATATACATATATATAGATAAACTTGTATTTGACATGATTTTTTGTCCACCACTAGTCTCATGCAGATCCTTTTCTATATTCTAGTACGTACTTGCCAACTGGCCTGCTTATTGATCGATCAAGATATGCTTGCTTAGTCACAGATTGGAAATTATCTTCCCTTGCCAGTTGCTACGCATGTACAAACCGGCCTTCCTGAACAAGTCAACAAACATATTACTTTTATTCCCTGCTGCAGTCTGCAGAGATATATAATATGGAGTTATGAGCTGGGAACAGTCCCGGTCAAAACAAGCTCTTCCTGCTTGGATTCAGATTTCATTTCAGCTAGATATATGATCAGTTAATTATTAATTTGCCCCAAGCTGATCTGTCTGAGCTGGCCGGTGGGGTACGTACTTTTGATCTTTCATTATCTTCGATCGATCTCTACTACTCTGTATTTTTTTAATGTTGTTTAATATTGTTCTTCCAGTCCCAGACACGTACGTAAGAAAGTTTGAAACCATGAGAGATCGCGTGATTACCCTCATGGTACTACACGACCATGTACGTGGCAGCAGGATGATCACCATCCACATGATCATCAATATCATGAACTTTTACTTTTTCATCGATCCTATGATATTTACAACGATCCTGCAATTATTTTATTTGATTTTCAAAGATATATATATTACATTGAAGGAATATTGACGTGGAACTGCACTTGATTTGATCAGTTGGATTTGGTTTGATAATAATAATAGATCAAGGGACAGTAACATGTATGGGGCTGGCCAAGCTAGCTACGAAATTAGAAAGAAACCCTAAGTAATCTCTTTTCTCCTCTAAAAAAATGGATGCAAAGTTTTCTACGTCGACCTTTGTGCATGCAGCGCGCTAGCTTGTATATATATATATATATATATATATTGGATGTTGGGTTCTATTATTCTATATATATATATATATATGTATATATATATATATCTTTGATGCCATATTAATATTCGTTAAAGGGAGAGAACCGGCCTAAACCTTTCCATCAACTTTTAATATGATCTCTTTAATTAGGTCATATCATGATCATGAGTTGTATTAGCTAGCTAGGGTTATTATCTATCAATATATTATAGAATTCTGATCTCTTTTCTTAATTTGTAATTATGCATGTTGGGAGATAATGTTGGCCGGCGGAAAGTACTTCTTTTGTTCCTTATTTTATGAATGGCATCATGTACTCATGATGTATGCAAAAGATTTGCATGTAAAGAAGGATTAGATCGATTAGACCCATTAATCGATCGTACGTACGTGTCGATAGGATATTGATCCCTTCGATCAGCTCGAAATTAGTCACTATATATGATTAATCTTTTAGACTAGGCATGCTGCATGCATTAAGGCCCATGTAAGAGCACTAGCCATTGCCAAATTCAAATTTAAATTTTAAAGTCTATTGAAATAAAATTCTTGTATTGAAATAGGTAAAGTTATATTTTTCTAATTTATGCTACAATAAATCTCATTCTCTCGTCATTGATGGCGAGCTCTTGTAGAGTGATCAAATAAATATTTTATGAGTATCCGTCTAACTGCCCCTCTTTTTTTCCCTCGTGTTTTCCATTTCCCTCATCTCTCTCTTTCTCTCGCCATTTCTTTTTTTGAAACCCTCTCCCCTTTCTTTCCCTCGCTTCGTCGCTCGTCTCTCTCTCTTTTATTTGTCCACCATTTTTCTTTTTTGAAATCCTTCTCCCTCTTCTCTCCGTCGCTCCGTCGCTCGTCTCTCCCTCTTCTCTCTGTCCACCATTTTTATTTTCTGAAACTCCTCTCCCTCTTCGAACTTTCTCAATCGATTTTATCTCCGTTCCTGAGTCGATCTTCCACGATTGTGCAATTTCCTCTCTCTCTATTGGCTTTGCTCAACAACGCAGAACTCTCTCTCGATTTGGGTAAGCTTTATTTAGGTAAGTTTTGTATTGAGTATGAATTTGTGAATTTCTGAAATGGGTATGAATTTGTTTGGGTAAGCTAGTTATTATCATTGCTGATTTTTCTACAGTTGGTGTTGTTGATTTTTCTGAAGTTTGTGTTGCTGATTTTTCTTCTATTGTTTATCATCACGTCTAGCCAAACCTCCTCTCAGAGTCTTAGAGTTGAGCCCCAATATTTTTTTTTATTTTGTATTTTCAGTAACTACAATCCATTGTTTCTGATTTGTTGTTTTTGGGTTTGTTTACTTTTCGTGTATAGTCATTTTCTTGTGTCTCGCTCTGTTTGCTAGTCATTTTGGTGGTAGAAAAGCTCATTCGGTCATTTGATCTCGTTTACTTTGTACAGCTTTGATTTTCATAGGATAAATCCAAACTGACGAGGTTTTTGACTGCATGTGCTCCATTGCCTATTTGAAGGCAAATGGTTTCTGGTGGATAAGGATTATGCATTTTGAGTTGTTGTTTTGGGTTAGTTTCAACATACATTCTCAAATTTATTAAGTGTTAGAAATAGGACCATATACCCAAATTGAGTTGAAGATAAAAAGCTCTTTCCATAAGCTTTTTATCTTGCTGGGGTTTTTTTTTTTTATTATTTTTTTTATGCTGATTTTTTTCGATTCTTTTTTTCTGTTGAAGATTTTTCCAAGTAATGCTGCGCTCCATGATTTGATCTTTGATTCTGAATATATGAACCATATACCAGGCTTGTAATGGTTTTTGGTGGATAAGGATTATGCATTTTGAGTTGTTGTTTTGGGTTAGTTTCAACATACATTCTCAAACTTATTAAGTGTTAGAAATAGGACCATATACCCAAATTGAGTTGAAGATAAAAAGCTCTTTCCATAAGCTTTTTATCTTGCTGGGTTATTTTTTGGTTCTTTTTTCTGTTGATGCTGATTTTTTTCGGTTCTTTTTTCTGTTGGAGATTTTTCCAAGTAATGCTGCTCTCCGTGATTTGATCTTTGATTCTGAATATATGGACCATATACCAGGCTTGTTGATGCTGAAAGGCATACCCTTCTGTACACTTAAAAACAGATTTAAAAAATGTCCATTATCTGTCTTCTCATGAATACATCAGTACAGCTGCATGATTATAATCTTAAGGCTGTTTTGTTCAGAATCTGCGTCTTCCCTCTAACTTCAAACTATATTCTTCTATTCTTTGAACATGAGCTATTGTTTTTAATTTTCTTGCTAGTCTTCTTACTGCAACCTCATGTGGTGGTCCAAAAGCTCTTTCCATAGTTTTTTTATCTTGCTGAGTTTTTTTCTTTTTTTTTTTTTTCTGTTTACTTTGCTTTTCGTGTTTTTCTATCACTTTGCTGTTATTGTTTGCTCTCTCCTTTCATGTAAGCATGCTTTAGGGTGTATTTATGTGTGTATGTAGTAGTATATGTATGTGGGTAATGGCTTGGACGCTACATATAACGTTTGTGGCTATCCCGATCGATGGTTTCTTTCAATGCCATTTGATCCCGGAAACACCACATATATTATTTGTTAAGACACTTTTCTGACTCCACAACCAAAAACAGAGTTTACTTTGCTGTTTTTTGCAAAATAGATGAGGAATAAAATGTGTTTGTTGTTCTTCTTTACAAAACAGAACAAGAAGCTTATTTTTGTTGATGTTTTGCAAAGTTGTTATTTTTCTTTGCAAAACAGAACAAGAAGTTGATTTCTTTGCTATTTTTCTGCATATTTTTTTACATATTTCTTTGCATACCAGCTTATCCAAACAAATTGATGATATAATATTTGTTGTTTTGTGGGACTTGAAAATTTCTAAACTTTTCTGGCTCTTTAAAAATGTAATATTTTTCAAGGATGGGCACACAAATTGATGAAGATCCCTTCTTCACCACTCTATTACAAAGTGGAGGAGAGGCTTGTAATAGCACCTCAACGCAATATTCTAATGTTGTGCTCCAAGCAACATTCAATGATGGTGAAAAGGGGCCTCCTCCAAAAAAAGTTCAAAAGAGTGCATCTTTCACTGTAGAGGAGGATAACTTCCTCGTCTCAGCTTGGCTCAACATTAGTATCGATGCAATCAAGGGTACTGATCAAAAGTCCACTCAAATGTGGGAAAGAATTTCAGAATTTTATCATAAATATAAAAAACAGAACAATGTGAACCGTTCTGTAGTTTCTTTGATGAATCGGTGGTCCTCGATTCAGAAATGCACAAATAAGTTTTGTACATTTTTAGCACAAGTAGAATCATTGCATCCGAGTGGTGCAACGGAGCAAGACAAGGTATGTAACATTTTCCTTTAATTTTCACAAACATGTAGGACTGATTTATGAACTAACAATATTCCTATGTATTTGTAGATTCAGAAGGCAAAAATTTTGTATAAAGAGATGGAGAAGAGTAACTTCACAATGGAGCACTGTTGGTGTCTTCTGAGACACCAACCAAAATGGTAACAACACATCTTCACCTTTGGGACGAGGAGAAGGCCACAAGGTGAAGCTACTATTGACACGATGGAGGAGAACATGGAGGTTTTTGCAGACAGACCTCTAGGCAAAAAAGCTGAGAAAGAAAGTGAGAGGAAGCAGAAGTCAATGAAAGGCAAAGAGTCTGAGATTAGCATTTCGTTAGCTAAAATAACTGAGGATAGAGCCACAACCATGGAAGAGCGGAGAAATGTTGCGTTGAAGGCAGACCAAAAAAGCAAGAAAATATTTGAAGTAAAGAAGAAGAAGTTTGAACTAGAGAAGAAGAAATTTGAAGGCAAGATGATGATGTTAGATCTACGTGGCATGAATGTCATGCAAGTTGAATATTTCCGTAATATTCAACTAACAATTTTTGAAGATTCGAAGTCCCATTCCGGAGGTAGATCTAACTCTCCTTCAACACCTTATTATGTAGATATCTAACTTCTAATATTTATAGAACTAATTTTTTTTGAGAATTTAGTGGCTGCCCATCCACATGTGGGCTAGATAAATATGTGGCTGGGTAGCAACTAAATTCGTGGACTGAGGATATTATCTTTGTTGATAATTTGTGGACTGTTTTGGTAACTTTTCTGACTCTTTTGGTATATAATTTGTGGACTGTTGGTAATTTCTGACTTGAATGAGACTGTGTTGTTGGACTTCAATGGGACTGTGTTGGTGTTTATTTGTGGGATTTTTTTGTATGGGCCTATTTTGTATTTGCACTTAGTTTGAGACTGTGTTGCTAGACTATTTATGGGACTGTGTTGCTGAATTTGGTTGGGACTCTTTTGTATTTGCATTAAGTTAATTTTCTGGTTTGTGTATGGCTTGTGTATGGTTATGTTTTAGTATAGAAGGACACACATACTCCACTGATGTAGAATTATGGAGATGCATAATATGGTCATGTTTTGGACTGAGTTTGGACTCTGCCATGACAACCTTGTTGGTTGTTTTTTTTTACTTCACATTTCTCTCATTAGTTTAATAATTTCAGGTTCTTCTATATATGATAATTGGAACTTCTATATTTTTTGCAGATGAAAAATAATACGTTGAGGAAAAAAATTAGTTAGGAAATAATAATTCAAGTATCAAATTAAATTATTAATTAACATATAGTTAGTGTAATTGTAAAATATGAAAAAATAAATAAAAAAATTATTTAAAAAATAATATTATATTATTATTTTGACTAATCTAATGACTACTTATCTGTTGTACGTCTTCCCGCACACAAATTTATTTACGACGATCATTGTCTTAACTTCGAAACCCTCATAAGAGAGTATCAGTCTCTGTATAAAACAGAGATAAAACCAACCCCCACCTCCAGAGGAGGCAAGGGTATCCAAATCGGTTTCATGCATGTGTGGTTATCTTAATTATTATTTTTTTACACTGTGATGATTGTCATTAATTAAGACATTTATCCTGTGTTAATTAATTGTTTTCTATTTATAAGTTGGTGACATGTTTTGTAGTAAGCTAGCTAGGGATCTTTATGTATGCAGTATGTTGGTGATGAAGAAGTTTGAAGACGTTGGGAATTAGATGGACATGATCAATATTTCAAAACATGATCAATGTTAATTAATTGTTGAATCTGACTACTATTGAAGTTGAACTTCACCGATAATGTTTGAAACTGATAAGAAAAAAAATATATCATTACTATTAAAGAAATGGTAGAACTGATTAAAAAATAAGAAATGATATTTATAAGTATCGTGTAATCGTTTTGAAAAAAATGAATAAATATGAGACTCACATAAAAAGAAATTAATTTTTTAATAATAAATTTTACTCTTTTTTTAAAGTGACTACACGACGTTTACGTATTTTATAATTGTATGTACTTAAAAAATAAGGTTAAAAAATATAAAAAAGTGCCTTATTGTGTTACAGCTGGAGGACTAGTATGGTGGGGATTCAAATAATATAAAATATTGTTGCCAAGATGTATGAAAGCGAAATGATAATCTCGTACATTCTAATTCAAAAAAAAAAAGAAGATAAATTTATGATTTCCATGAAAAAACTTACTAGTATTATCAACTTAATTTTTTTCAAATAAAATGCTCGAAACTTTGTCTCGTTGTTGATAAATCGTCTTCTCCACTAGCACTTTGTCTCTTTGTGCATAACTTTGTTTTCAGCCACGTTCTTCTTGCTGTTTTTGTCCTGATCCCTATTTCAACATCAATGACTGTCATGAACTAAGAGTACAGGTCATGGCGAAGTTTGATACCTCCATTGGGATCTTTTTTTGGCAAATATTGTCAAAACTCATCCAATGATATCATCAAGAAAAATACTCTTAACCACAAATAAATTATACAACAGTAATCTTACAAATTCATATAGTTTAATTTAATTCGTCAGTTTGTAAAATTATTTTTATTGTAAAATAAATCTAATAAATTATATAAAATGTCCATATTAATTTATAAAATAATTTTATATAATTTCTTTATATATGTAGCAGTATTGTATTAGCAATATCATGCATGTTTCTACTTTTTTTATTTTTTATTTTTTCTTGGCCTAGAAAATGTAGTAAATGGAATCAAATAATTTTGCCAAAATTTGACAGCTAGGAGATGATCAGATCATCTTGCCTATGATATGATGGGGGAATCTTCATGTGGGTGGTCCATATAATAAATTTAAGAAGAAAAAGGTAAAGACATTAGAAAGAATTTGTCCTTAGCTACCCAAAATATCAATCAATAAATAAAATAAATAAAGGAAAGAATGAAATAAGGAGAGGGCAGTCTTGAGATGGGGTGCATGTTCAAACTCCTTTTCCCTACAAACAAGTGTGTACTTGGGAACATCATTACCATCTCTTCAATTTTTCCAATAATTAGAATGCATTCTCTCTCATACATACAGAGATCACATTCACTGCACGCATCTCCAAACTTTAGCATGTGGAATGGCCATCGAAAAGCATTGGATGTATCTCCCTCCACTTGGCAAGAGAATGGCCACACATTAACCTTTAATTATTATGATTTTAATAATCTTGGTGTTATTCAAAGGATGTGTTATCATTTAATGAGTAAGATTGTAATAATCTTGACGTTTTCAAGGATGAAAATCCTCAGACTTTTAAGCATTATGCTCCTTTTGAAAGGTTAATTTAGTATCTACTGTTTTTAAAACAATCTCAATTTTTTTTATCACTCGATCTATTTTTAATTTTTTAATTCATGGTAAACACTGAATTAGTAATAATTTGGTGCTTATCTATCCATTTCATTTAAATGAATTTTGTTATATATAAGTCAATACGTTACCACACTACTTATGGTGATATTTATTATAATTTTAAAAAAATTAAAGTGTTATAATTATAAAGAGATTCTATAAAAATAAACTCACAAACTGACATGACTTCATATGATACGTTAAATCTACTTTATAATAAAAATAACTTTACAATTTAGAATATTATATCAAACCATGTCATTTTGTGGGTTTATTTTTATGTGATCTCTATGTGGTTAAAGCATTTCTCTTAAAAAATAAAACACCAATAATTTTTTTAGCATAGCTGATCTGAAAAAACTTCCACATCGGAGTATTGGGTGTGTAAAAAATAAAACTTTTTTAAATAGATTTTCTTCATTGGAAAATAGAGAAATGCTATAAGAAAGCCTTCTTACATCACACACCTCCACCTAACCAACATGTAATTTCTCATTTTTTGTCATTCTATTTAAAGAAATCATTTTCATCATTCTATTTTTTATTTTAATGTTGGGAAACCTCTCCAAAGCAGTGCCCTTCGGACTCACCCCTGCAGAATAAATCATGATTCCGTAGATCACACCTTCGAAAGTTTTCATATACAAAACTAATTAAATCGCTGACTTTTCATCAGGATGTGTGATCCTAAATGATTGTTTGCACCGATAAAGTGTTGAACTTTAGACCTTGAAGGAAGTGGTACTCCAGGATCAAGGTTTTCACCACTTGGGCCAACCCCTTGAGTTGTTTGTCATTCTATTTAAACACACACATATCTAAGCATTAAGATAAAAAGACAAAACTAACAAATCACATATTAATTAGGTAGAGGTGGATGGTTTCCCTTAAGAATTTCTATTGAAAATAACAACTGAGATTTTGAGATCCTTTAGCCAAAATAATCATGATCCTTGTATCGATAAGTGCAATTTCCCATATAACAGCACCCTTTCACTGTCAGCAGTTCACAAACTTTCCTAACTAGTCACTATTTGATCGGCAAGATTGCGCCACATTTTTTTGTTGATTTTAACGGTTAAATCTATAGACTCCATACCAAGGTGCAATTTGCTTAAAAAAAAAAAAAAAGGTTTGGAAAGCAAATTTGGCGTGTAGATCGAAAAAAAAAAAAGAGAGTTTGGAGTGTGTAAAATGTAACTTCCTCAACTTTATTTGAACCAAAAGATAATACAAGACGTGTGCAAAATCATCGTCAAACAAGACATTAGGATCCACAAAGGAAAAAGAAAGAGGAAACAAGTTTTTAAGGAACCCTGAAACGGATGCTGGGAGGAAAGCAGAAGTAAAATTCCTAACAAACCTTGCAGCTCCTCCGACAGTAACCAGGAAGTTCTGGAGATCCGAGCATATACTCTGGGTTCTTCGTGCATTCTCCAAGGGCTGCCCATCTCTCACAGCTATCATTCTGATCTGTGCAGTTTCCACCAGCTGCCAAGTTCTTGTCAAATGAGTCTACATGGATCCACTTTGTTGCTGACCATTTCTCACCTTCAAGCACAGGGCAACCTGCATGGAGACTGCTTGGGTCTGGAATCGCAGTTGGGTGAAGACTGAAGAAAAGAAGGGCATCCCCTCTCCGTGGTTTCACTAAGTAATGCCAATGTGTGGAGGACAACCAAAATCGCATCAACTTACTGTAAGCGAGCAGGTAAACTGAATGCACAAAGCAATGGTAATGTACACGGTGGCTTACCTGCAATTCCTTTCTTCGCACACTCGGACAGATTATTGTCTGTTTCAGAAGCTTTATGACGGGGATTTTCCTGTTGGCAGATATAGATAGACTTTAATAATCACAATTAGATAAAGAAAACAACCAGGTTGGCTGTAGTTCTAACATGCTCCAAAAGTAGGAAATCTCCTAGCAAATTATTCCCCCCCTCCTGTATTATCCACACTCCCTGTATTATCCCAATAGAAGACGAAGCACTGTGTCATCCCCACCACACATCTAATGCCCATTTATGATTTCTGTGCCCCTAACATGTACTGCTCTATATTTGATAGCTGCCTTTTTGAGAAGTATTGCCAAGCATCTCAAAGAAGATTCTACTGCAATTATGAACATTAACTTTTTTTTTTATATATAAGAATAACATAACCTATTTCTAATGAAATGAGTATGGTGAGTATTTTAACTGACCTCTGCTGCAGGGAACACTGTTTCACCACCTTCGGTCACATCAGTTAGATACATGAGTACCGTTGCAATTCGATGTCCACCCCGAGCTATATTAACCTTGTCAGCAAAGTAATCGTAGTGTGGGTCATATTTCTGCCCATGTTCATATCTTAATACTTGTATGTCTTCCCCATTTTCTGAAATTCAACAAACGCAAATCCTGTCTAGTGCTTGTTCCATTATCAAGAGAGACAAATCATGCAGTAGACTTTATAATTTCACATATACAGGATGTACATTGATGATATTCTGTCCCACTCCTGTCTACTTTGTAACCCACATTTGAACATAGATGAAAAGGTGATTTCTATTTGGTTGTCATAATTTGATGAGTAAATTAAAGGTAAAATTATGTAACACCCCAAGGGAGGCCCAGGCCACATCTAGGACCACCGTCCAAAATGACTATTTAATAGTACAATTTAAGCCCTATTAGAATCATTATAAAGAGAAAGAACTTCTCCCTTCCAAGCAATGTTTTACAGGTATGGTTTACTGCAGGCAGCTACACCTAAGGTTTCCAAAGCAATCACATGAGGAAAAGAAGTATCAAATCCTAAAGGGCAGTCAAAAAGACTTCTCAAAAGTCATTGAATTTTCAAAATTATATAGATTAAACATTCTGGAACTAACTGGAATCACAGATTAAAAGCCAAGAACTGATGCTACTGAGAATACACTCACATGCAACCACAATGACAACATCCCATAACAAATTTTTTTTTTTGATAAGTACATCCCATAACAAAAATTATGGAGATCACCTTACTGCCTTCAATACAATAAAGCATACAAAAACATAAAAATGATCTGAACCAACAGTATAAACTAGGTAAAAACCTAGAATCAGATGGGAACAATCCAAGATTGATCACTCAAGGTCCCAAGTGGATTCCGATTTAAAACATATTTTAATATTCCTTTTTTATTTGAAGTTGCTTCATTTTAGGCTTCTTGAGACTTGCATCTTTATGCCTGTTGATTTTGTAAGTTATCAAATTTTTTTTTTTATAAGTAATCAAAGAGATTGTATTCATAGAACTAGGCAAGGCCCAAGTACACAAGAAGTATACATGAAAAAACGCCTAGCTAGAGGTTACAATAGAAAGGAGAAGATCATGGACACTAGATCCATTACAAACTATAGCCCCCGTCCATAGGAACAATGACTTAAAAAAAGAAAGCTTTAAGTTATCAAATTTAAACAGAGGCCCTCTCTCCTTATAACATAAATTTTTGTCTTTTTAAGGTTAGACAACAGCTTATAGCCTACATGTAAAT
This sequence comes from Juglans regia, assembly GCF_001411555.2. Lineage (NCBI taxonomy): Eukaryota > Viridiplantae > Streptophyta > Magnoliopsida > Fagales > Juglandaceae > Juglans > Juglans regia. Next base: position 21,510,468 of record NC_049912.1, read on the forward strand.
TAACCGATATCTTTTCTTATACCATTACATATAAAGAATAATATAATATCTAAATCTTCTTAATTCTATTAAAACATGGCAATGTATGGATTGGGCTGAAAGTAGTGAGATCAATAGTATAAACCCAATTTCCAATTTCAAATAGATATACTGATGACTAAAACGCAACGAAAAACAAAAGGAAAGGAAAGAAACAAAAGTTAAGGAACAAAAAGAAGAGAACAAGAACAGAAAAGTCAATAGTGCTCTACTATAATTGGTTTACCTTTTGGAAGAAATGTCCAGGAAGATATCTTGTCCTCTATACCAGCAACAATAGGATCCTACAAAGAACTAAACGAGTGAGGAAGCTCCACAATTTATAGACAGCAGAAATATCAGGTAATTGAAACAGAATACTAAGCAATAATGACCCAGTCAAAAAACACAAGGTAAAAGAACCAATGACAGGTCACAGCACAATCATATAGACCAATACCAATATATCAATAGCAATGTCTTAAACTGTATCCTTCCCTATGGGGTATGCCAGGAAAATTCTCCTTGCAAAAGTGAGCATCTACAATCTTACATGCACCCAAATACTAAGCTTCTGTTTTCAAAAGGAACACACGACATTGACCAGTGACCACTGTTAAATAAGGTAAAATGATTGAAGTTTTATCATAATTAGTGTTACCATTTTAGGGGAAAATGTTGCAAGAGGCTCAAATTCCGTTCTTGTTTTAGACAGATAATTATGGATCTCTCCTCTCTCACTACAACCTCCTCCCCCTTCATGTTCATCTTATTTTTTATTGATGCAATAGCTGGTATATACTAGTAACCAAAATGCATATTATTAAATTTTCAGATCACAGAAAATGAGTTCCGCACCAAACTTTAACCAAGATTAACTAGGAATTATTGTCTTGAAAAATTTCCCTAAGAAGACTGAAAGCATGATAGAAATATGGAATCAATTCAGCTCAATGTTTATTCCTTAAGTAAAATTGATGCAATTTTCTTCCTCGTGAGAACGAAGAATCTGCAGCAACACGTGTGAGATGCCAGCAAGGATAACCCAATAATCACTCCTAGGTCAAAATTAAAAAAGGAGAAAGACGAATCGACGATAACTATTAGGTAAGAAGCCAGAGCATGACTAAACATGCCAAACAAAGAAAATAGCATTTATGCAAATGGATATACATAACATATTATTAATGAACGGACCAAGAATCGCAAGTAACCAAACCTTCCCCTTTGATATGAACATCCCGGAACTCGTGCGAACTTCGCTGAGCTTGCTTTTTCCGGACACGTTATCTGCGACCGCAGATCTCTTCAGCTCCGATTTCGCCTAATTAAATGCGACCAACAAATTCTAACGACCACTAGAATCAAGTTCATATTGAAAGTTTTCTCTTCTTTTTCCGAAAGAAAAAATAATAATAATTAAACAAATGGAAGCGATGGAATTCCAATGCTACTCACGAGAGAGATCAAGTGCTCGCATTCCAAGTCTGTAAGGAAACCTTCGTAGACGAAAGCTCTGCAAAATCATCGAGTTCTTTTTGTAGAATAAGGTCAAAGCATAATGGAACAAACATATCGAATTGTTTAATGAGAAAGTGTAAGAAAAATATAAACAAACAAAAAGGAAATGAACTAAATATTGAAATCTTAGCGGATACGCTCCTTTCTTTGGTTCAGTGGAATTGAGCGAATCATAAATTTGGAAACTAGAAGAAGCGACAGTAAACTTAAAAAAATTTCCACAAATTTTTTCTTTTTTTCTTTCAGAATTTTATCAGCAATCAAACGCGGGCAACTAGAGAGAGAGAGAGAGAGAGACCTTGGCTTCCATGAAACTTGTTTAACTTTAGCGGGATTGATGATGGAACTAGCTGAACCAGCATAGGAGCCCAAAGATTCACGGAGAAACAACGAGATCGAAATAAAAAAGAGGAACGGAAGATGCCCAACTTTCGGCATGTGTCTTGCCTGGACGCTTGGATCACAATTCACACCAGAGCAGACGGAGGGAGGTAGTGATGGTGGAAAGTATTTTCTGGGAAAAATAAATACAATAGCGTTGAATTTAGAACGTCGATTTTAGGTAAAAATACAAGGAACCCGTCGTTACATGCAAGTACTTGTGGAGGCGACAGGGTAGTTTAAACACGACGATTTTTTTTCTTTGAAATTGAAAAGTGATAGATGTTTAAGATCTATAAAGTAATCTTATAAAAACAAATTTATAATATAAATTCATTAATTAAGCAATAAAAATTTTACAATAATGAATTACATCATGTTATCTTACGTCATTAGTAAATGTATTTTGTCAAAACTTGATTCGAAATTGTTTTTTACAACGTTGTCAATAGTTTTAAGAATTCTCTTTTTTATTTTATTTTTTAATTTCTCTTATTCATATTTTTTTAATATTTTTAAATATTTTAAAAAAATATAAAAAAAATATTAATACACTAATAATCACTTTCTTAATTAATAAATAAAATATATATATAAAAAAAATTAAATATATAACGGTTAAAATGAGAAAGCTAATACCAATTTATGGAGAAAGGCATTGCCTTCATAACTTCATTGAAGACATCAAAAAGCCTACACTTGCAGCTCAGATTTCATTACCATTAACTTGCTACAGATGGGGTTTCAATTCTCTCTGAAGCCCAAATGGGCCAGACGAAAACTATAAGAGTAATCAGTAATGCTGTATATACTTACAATTTTACACATGTATTGAGTAAAAGCACAATTTTCTCAAATTTTTTTTTTTTTAATTTGAATTTTAAATTTTATAATCTTTAACATATCGATAGCAAACACATTAGAACGTATTGTTATAGAAGTAAAACTTGTAAGTATAAATAGCATTTTTCAAAATATAATGCCATTAGATTTCATTATTCATTACTTTGTTTTTTTCACTTTGTGTACTGTTTACCCGACACCCAACTGAACAGGAGTTCAAAGAATCGTTTCGCTGCACTTTTTATTGAGGTGGTATACAGGGTGAACTGCTCTAAAGACTATAGAAATAATCAACATTGCTTGCAAACTGTAATCACAGTTCCAGCTATGCAATTTCAGTGGACATTGCGAGTGACCAACCCCTCAAATATCTTATAAAGATCCTTGTTGTCTGGGCCAAAAATCTCATCAGCCTTGAGTAGAGTCTCCTGAAATATCCCAGAAGCATAAGTGGATGCTGGTCAGTGGTCAGTACAGTACAGGAAGTGTTAACAGCAAGAGAGAGAGAGTACATACTTCTTTTGTTTGCTTGTGGGCATTCAATTCCTTAACATTTGCTAGAAAGGCACCAAACTGCTCGTAAGACACTCGGATCCTGATGACAGGAAGATACAGGATCAGATGAAAAGCTCCTTCATTTGAAAGGCCTAGAACCAAATCATGAGCATATAAGCACAAAACTCGGGTTCCAGAGTTGTTAAAGTAGCTTGAGTAAACTGTTTTTTAAATTTTTTTAAAACTGCTCCCAAAAAAATTGCGAAAATCTATTTTACTTGATCAGTTGAGAAAGGGAAAGGCAATGCATAATGGGAAAGGAGGCACAATTATTTCCCAAGGGGCATAATCTGTCATGCCACATTTATTTGGATTATAAAAGCATAATGATTCAGCTGCTATCCCCATATCCGGATCGTTTTTTCTCCGAATAAAAAGCTTTGGGTTACAAATGAACTGGAGAGTCTAGTCCAGATGAGTAAGGTTTGATCCTATTCATGAGGATGCTATATATGTTCCATTACAAAAGTAGAAAGTTTGAAACATTGTAAGCTGCTAAATGTTGCATATGGAATTCCATTAACAAAAGATACACCACTTCAGTCATACTGGACACGTGAGCTAATTATATTAGTTTTATTGATTTTGGCATGATTTTGATAGCGCATGAATGTGTTAGAAATGGTTCGACTATTCTGGATCTCAAACTTCCATGTTTTTACCTGACTTGGCGAAAGAATTCTTTCCCATCAACCCGTGTTCTTCCTGAAACAGATTAAGATAGTGACTAATGAAATGGTATAAGAAAATTAAAGAAAAACTTTCCATAAGCAATCTACTTGCCCAAGTGCTAACCACTATGCGATCCTGTGTCAGAGCTTGATATCGAACCATGATGGCTTGAGTGCACCAAAGAAGACGTTGAATACAGCCTTGGAGACACAGGTTTAGATGTTCTTGCTGGAGACACCGATGCAGATAGGCTATGGGGGGAATCTGGAGGAGTGAGCTGAGGTGTGCCAGCTTGGGATGCTAATAGGAGGCCAAGTGAGATGCGAGGTCTTACTGCAAGGATTGGTCAGAAATCATAACTGACATGCTCAGTTGCAGGGTTTTGAAATCCATAAGCAATATAGCATAGCCTGCATATCTATCTAGGCATTAACTCGTGCAAGACACATATTGCAAACGCCTAAGGGAAGAAACTCTGATCTTTACAGCTACTCTCAAGTTATAATATGCACCTCAAGTTATAATATGCACATACCATCAGCCTCATGATCCTCTGCAAATGAATTTCCTAGTTCAGGCCTCTGACTCTGGAATGAAGAATATCTAGAATATGGAAATGTGGCATCATCGTCTGAAAAAAATAGAAAACCTATCTCAGATTAATGGTAGTATCTGCAAAATAATATTTGAGAAACTCGGACCAAATGCATCAAATATTTGGTGTAACTTTTCATAACAAAAGCACTTTCAACCATCAAGTGCAGTACGTTTCAAAGCACATTCAAAAGTTAATCAAGCAAATATAAACTGTCAAAAGAAATGTGGAAAATTTTCTCAAAGGAATTCGAGAAACATATGGCTGTTTATGAGTACATCATTTTCAACTTTTCTTCAGATCAGATGGCAGTGTGCTGTAAAGGTACTTCCTGCACCCAAAAACCTCTCCTTTCATAGATTGATCCAGACCTCAACCTTCGGAAAGGGGATGAAAGGGGATCTTACCATTTGGCCATGGAAGGCCATGGATGAAATAATAAGTTAAATCTCGAGCTCAAAAAATTTCCTATGAAGGGATTAAAACTATATTTTATTTTATGAGTTTAAAGTGATTAGAAATTAATATCCATAAGTCCGCAAGTTTCATTTCCATGCACAATCAATCCACTGTTGGGATATTTATCAATTTGATAAGCAAATAAGTAACAAACACCTAGAATCCAGCTAGGTAGGATAGCAGGAACAAAAACAAAAAGTAAAGGACCTCCTATCTGTGACGCAGAAGATAAACTTGATTGGCTTTGTATCTTAGCAACAACCTCTGGAGCCCCGGCCTGTGGCGAAACCAGATTCAGTAATCGCAGAAACCAGATATACTAAAACAGGCAGCTAGTATTGCACTCACAATGAATAGGTTTGATGAAAATGCCACATTAAGCTAGACCAGAACTTCTTAGATTACTCACATTATTTTCATCCTCCTCTTGAAGAGATTGCACGAGTGTCTTCCTGAAGACCTCCAACTGCAAACACCCAATACAGTACGACCCCATGAGACCTCCAACTACAAAACCCGAATCTACACTCAATCATTTGTATAAAGAAAGGTGCTCGAAAAGATCTACACATATTGTTAGCTGCTACATTCGTATAGTCAGGTCCACACAAACACCTAGCAGCAAAATAGGAGGCACACACGAGTACACATTTACTTTGTCGGTAAAGCATCGGTCTTTAGGAATTAAATAAACGAAACCAAACTCACGTTTTTTTGTTCTTGTTTTTGAGGTACCAAAAAAAAGCTGTAATATACAATCAATGATATCAAATTGTTGCAGTACGAAATTGTTTCAAGCTATCATCAATTCACATTTCTCCCAACATAATCTCTATTCAATCAAACGTAATAGAAATCTTCTTTGGTTTTAAGTAGGGGTGATTAACGGTCCGGTCGGACCGAACGGACCGACCGGACCGACCGTTTCGGTCCGGACCGGACCGGACCGAGACTTAGACCGGTCCGGTCCGGTCCATATTTTAGAGGACCGAAATCATTCGGTCCGGTCCACGGTCCACAATTTTTTCGGACCGGACCGGACCGGACCGGACCGAATGAAAAATTAAAAAAAAAAAATATTTTTTATATATATTTTATATATAATAATTGTACAATTAACAATATAAATTTTTAAATATATTATTAATACTTGTTAATATTCTATAAATTAACAATATTTTATATATATCTTCATTTAATCTATCACTATTAACAATATAAAATTTTAAATATACTATTAACACTTGTTAATATTCTATGAATTAATAAATATATAATATCAATTAGTTAATTATATAGTAATTATATAAATTAATAATATAATTTTCATCTAATTTATTATCATTGACCATATAAAATATTTTTTTATTGAGTTTGTTACATAATCCACATTAATAAGTCACTTAGTTTAATTTAGTATTTTAAATAAATTTTTTTATTAATTATTAAAAAAAAAAAAAAAGAGGGCGGACCGACTGGACCGGACCGGACCGGACCGGACCGATAGCTATCGGTCCGGTCCGGTCCGGAAAAATAATGGACCGAAAATTTTCGGTCCATCGCCGGACCGGACCGGACCGGACCGGACCGGCCCGTTTGCAGCCCTAGTTTTAAGAAACTTCTCATCTCATCTCATCATTACAATTTTTTAAAATTTATATATAAAAATAAAATAAACAATTCAACTCTTTTAAATATTAAAATAAAAATAATATTAAAAAATATATATTCTAATAATATTTTATTTAAATTTTAACAATTTATTTCATCTCATTTACAAAAATAAACGAGGCGTTAATTTAACAATTGACGGTATCAATTACCACCATGTATCGATTCTCATTCAGTGCACCATACTACGTGGCAGTAAATAATCCAACGGACTAAAAAGCGATAATTCAGAAAATGTAGCCGTCGGTGCAAAGAATCGGCGGTACCTTGGAGACATCTCGATTAAGCTTCTTCACGGTGTTGGACAGCGAAGCGTTCTGTTTTAGCAAGCTCTCCTGCACCAAATAGAATGCCCAACAAAAAAAAAATGATCAGTAGAACGCCCAGAAAAAAAAATGAACGAACTATACCGGGTTTTTCGTAACCAATAAGAACTGAATCGGGTTAGGGGCTGTTCGGACCTTTTCCTCGTTGGCAAGGGCGAGTTGATCGGCGGTATCGGATAGGGAGGCATCGAGATCCTCAATCTGGGCCCGGAGGTCGGCGACGAGCTGGTCCTTGTCGGCCAGTTTGGAGCGGAGGGCGGAGGACTGGGATTCGAGAGCGGAGACGCGGGTGGAGATGGCAATGGAGGTGATTTTGCGGGCCACATCGAGCTGCTCGAAAGGATCGGACGGCAGCACTTCCAACACCTCCTGGGGAAGATCGAAGTTGGGGCCACCAGAATCCTTCGCCATCAGCTCTATTTTGTTTTCTCTGATTGTTTCGAGAAAGGGACAAATGTGGAAGACCGATTGGATCTACCATGAACAGAGATTGGTACGACTGTCGAGAGAGAATCTGCGCGTGTTTTATAATTGTAAGTTAATGGTTATATTTATATATATTTTTATAATTTTCCTGTTGTTTTATAATTTAAATCTTATTAATATAAGCTTTTAAAAATATTTTATTAAGATGTATTCTTTATTATATTTTTTTATTGTTTGATAATTTATTACTTTATAAATTTAAATTCCTTAAAAATATTTTATTAGGAAATAGTATAATATATTTTTATAAATTTTCTATTGTTTTAAAATTTATTTAATTTTATAATTAATAGACACTACTATATTAAAAAAAAAAGTATATCGATAAAGTTTTTAATTAAAAATAAAAAATGATATCAGAAATGAAAGTTTGGGAAGAGAATAGTCGAGATAAAACGACAACACGCACACCTTCTCAATATATTTCTTTTATTAAAAAAAAACAAAAAGGGAAATTAGTCAAGTGGGTTTGAAGCCTGAAGAGGATGTTTCTATTCAGGCAGTCTTGGGCACGACAGGAGATGGGTTGGGCCGAATTGATGTTGATAAGATTACATGTTTGGGCCTCACACTTACAACTACAGTGCTTTGGGTTTTGAATACACACATTGACATTTCATAGCTCAATCAACTCCACGACACAAACATTGAATTCGAAGCCCCATGTCGCCCCACATCTGACTCATACCTCCAGCAGACTGACTCGTCACGACCACATACACAAAGGTATGAACAAACAAAAAATTTCGGTGCAGTTATTTTTATGTATTTATTTATATATTAATGTAATTAGTTATATTATTTTTTTAATATAAAATAATTACTTTAATCAATCGTATCTGTAAAATATATAAAAAAATATATAAAAATAACTACGTATGGCAGAAGTGATAAAGAAAACGTGGTTCTGATAGAAAGTTGAAGGACCTCGACTCCTATCGGCAACAAAAATTTGAAAAATAAATACATAAAGTTTGTGTTCTACGGCATTTATTGTTATCTCGTGTGAATTTTTTTAAATATCGTAAAATAGAGTAATACTAAATAAGTTGAAGAGATGTGTAAATTTAGTACAATTTATTTTAAAAAAAATGATTGAACCAATATTTAAAAAAAAAACAAATTGAACAGATCCCATTAAAAAAAAAAAAAAAAAAAGAAAAAAAGAATTGTAAGATTCCAAAAACTCAAATTGACTGCATAGAATAATGATAGAGTTACTACCCTACTACTACCTATTTACTACTCTTTTTATATTTGATTTTCTTTTTAATTTTTTAATTTTACTTAATGATTAAGAAAGTGTGTATTAGTAAATATTTTTTTTTAATTTTTTCTTAGTGATTAAGGATATTAAAAAAATACTTAAAAGAAAATGATAAAAAAATAAAAAAACTTAAAATGTCTTTTGGTAGTAGATAGATAGTAATAGAGTAGTAAGCCTATCACTACCCGACCGCATATATAGCAGCATCGGCACATGGATGGGGCATATATATATAAATTCTATTTGCAGACTGTAAGCGGGGACTGTATGTGCAGACCCTTTATTAAATGAGAAAAAAAATATTATTTTAGGAGAGATCTTGTTATAATTTTAAGAAATTTTAAAGATAAAATTACATAAGCTTGCATTGTAATTTTCATTTACAGACTGTATGTAGCATTGCTTTTATATATATATATATATATATAAAGTTTGGGTTTAATATTGTTTGAAGAAAATGATGCAAGGTAGGCAGGTCAACATTGATGGGTGAATCTGCAACACAAATTGATATAAGGCAGCTGCATTCCCCAAGGGTGACCAAAGCATCTCTAAAACACTTGAGCATAAAGAGCTTTCATGATTCCTCCCATACACTTTAGCTTTATCCATCATTTTTCTTTTTCTTTTTTATTTTTTATTTTTTATTTTACTTTTTAATGTAGGAGGATGTTTCCACTTTCCACTACCCCTTTCCAAAGCATTATTTGATAAAATAAAAATATTTTAATCACAAAAAGAATACATAAAAATAAATTCATAAATTGACATGATTTGATGTGATATGTCAAATTATAAAATTATTTTTATTATAAAATAGATCTAACAGATTTTATAAAATCACGTCAGTTTATTAATTTATTTTATATAATCTCTTTATATTTATAATAACTTTCTTTTATAAAAATGTGAATATAGGAGAAACAAGATAGCATTATTGTTTCCCTGCAATTCACTTCTTATTTTGAAAAAATAAAAATAAAAAAGGTTCCTTTGAGCCCACGTTTTTTAAAAGCTTCTTAGATTTGTTCCCACTTTCTCTTTATTTCCTTCTTTTTTCAAATGCAATTCCATTGGGGAATTCAGTGGGGACAGAAAACAAGGTACGTACACTCATTATTCTTATAGAAGAATAGTGAAATTTAATTACTAATCTTACTCTTATATATATATATATATTCTATTTACAAGTACATAATTGTATTAGTGATACGAAAGTCTATTACATTAAAAAAGAAAATATATTTACATTTTGAATTTTTCTTATAGTTACGATTTCAGAATAAGTAATATTTGTATAGATCGACTTATAAATAGCAAAACTTTATATATACAAGCGCAAACTTAATTTGATAATACATTATATCTTAAAAATTAATTTTTTATGAAAGCAAGTCTAATTTGGAGCTCTTTGAGAATCACCATTTTCTTTTCTTTTTTTAAATCTTTAAGGTAGGATTTAATGACATCAAGCATGTATTAAAATCCTTTAAAATCTGAAAAGTGAAGAAAATACATCGATCTAAAAATCGATGCTCGCATGATCTGGCGCAATGAGCAGCGACAACGCAAGCACTTGGCAACATTTTCCTAATCCAAATTCTCCGGTATTTACTGAAATTTCATAATGAGAAAGATCTCCCAATAGCTTTGTATAATCAATATCCCTGCTAGACTTTGTATTTCATGCTTTTATATCTAAAACAACTTGCTCATAATTTTTTTTTTTTTTAAAAAAAAAAAAAAAAAAAAAGGGGGTTAGGAGTAGATGGTCATGAGCCCTCACTGGCTAGCACTAGTCTCATAATTGAAGAAAGGGCACTGCAGCATGCATCTAAACACAAGATCATGTCTATATAATTTTTTGTATTATCTTTGGGTAAGGCTTGTCACATTTAACAAATATATAAACAACTTATGTCATGTCTTGAATAAAGTTGCACGTCTAGTGCTACAATGCTTGAATAAATCGAAGTCCAATATGATGAACCACCACCTAAAAAAAAAGATTAGAGGATCTCTCTTTTTTAGTTTTTTATTTTCTTATTTTAATATTTCCCATTATTTTTTTCAATATTATAATATATAGTCTTATGCAATGATTTGTTGCTTTAAAAAGGTGAGATTCCCTTTAATTTTGATCATTAGAGCAAATAATAAGTGTTAGTGGGTTGTGATTTTGTTTTCGAGAAGCACGTGGCAAGTTGCCATTGCCAAATGAAGAAACATTCAAAATTCATAATCCAAGAACAGTGACATGTGAACCATACAATTGTTTGCTCCATTTCAACAAACTTAGGTTATGGTTAATAAATTCATAAGTTATTATACTCATCAATTTTACTCTACATATTTATTGACGTGGGTATTTATTTTTTATTTTTTTTTACTGCAAGCGTGTGATGTAGGGCTGCTGAGTAAGATTTTTCTATATTCATATTGTAGGAGTTCCGACCATAAGTTTCAATTATAAGTAGTTAGGTGTTTTGATCATGGACTATTGTGAATGAACGCTTTCTAGAGTTTGGTAATTTGATTATAGAGTTCTTTTATTTATTCAGAGGGTAGCAAGATGGAATTAACCCGAGGAAGATGAAGAAGGGAAGATGCGAGTGCACATATAATAAGATGATGGAGTCCGAAGCGGAGAAGAGAACGAGCATATATTAGTTCGCAAGAGAGAAGTGAATTAGAAGAGAAAGAAGAGGAGTGAAATAGAAGTTGGAGATGGGAGACTAGTTTGTTTTTACAGATGAGATGAGATAAAAATTAAATGTTGAATAAAATATTATTAGAATATATTTTTTTAATATTATTTTTATTTTAAAATTTTAAAAAATTAAATTATTTATTTTATTTTGTGTAAAAATTTAAAAAATTTTTAATGATTAAATGAGATGAAGATGATTATAAAAACAAACGAGGCGAAACTTATATCTAATATTTTGTAATGAAAAATGTATAATTCATAAAAAGATTTGATAAAAATAAGTTTACAAATTAATATATTTTATTATAGTAAAATATATTAATTTGTAAACTTATTACATTTAACTACGTTGATATATAAACTTAATTTTTGTAAAATTCTTTTTATTTCGCTAATATATATATATATATATATATGTTCTACTGTTCTAGCGTGTAGCGACCAAACAAAGGCACGCACAAAGCTTGTGGTGACCATTTGTCACCTCGTAGACGGGACGAGACGAGACCACCCAACAGCAAAGAGATTATTAATATCGGAAACCGACAACTAACGCCTGCCAATCTAACGCCGTTTCCAAAACGAGTTCGGACAGCGTGGCCACACCAATCACAAATTCACAATAAGATTTAAATCAAGGAAATGGAGCTAAAATATAACGGTCCTTCTTCGTCACGTCGGAACAGACATGGGGGGTCGCCAGGTGGACTCCACCTACCCCTGCACACGTAAGAATCACATAACGCAATTAGACCCGGTCGGTCAGGTCAGCAACTCGAACGTGGCTGCTGGGCTCTCGATCTTCACGCGTCATTTTGCGAAGGTGGGTACGAAGTCTCCCCCACATATTTTTCCTCCCGTACCTCCCCCGCTATATATATTCGTGTATATCATCTGCCTTTTCCGCAAGCCAGAATTGACCCTGTTTTCATCTGAGCAGGTAACAGAGACCCTTCTCCTCATACTTCTGTGAGGAAGAAGAGGCGGGGAGGAAAAATAAGAAAAGGTGGTTTTTTGGGGGAAGAAGAAAGCTAAGATCATTACGTTTTTCTCTCTGTTATCTTCCTCTTTCTCGTTTCGTTCGTTTGAGGATTTGAAACTATGGGGACCGAGGTTTTACGGCCTCAAGACTGTTTGTTTGGACGGGTCAGAGACCCTCATCCGGTGGCTTTTCATCGCCGGAGAAGTAATTATGGAAATTTTAACCCGAGTTATGTATTTAATCCTAGATCTACCCGAAAACCGGCTGTCCGGTTCGAGAAAACGGACCAGAAAAAAGGGTCCGGTTCGAGCCAGTCGGAGCTGTCGGTCTCGAAGAGATCGGGATCCTCCGACGACTTGAAGACGGGGAGAAGGAGTCTCTCAATGGAGAAGGTGACGATTTTGAGGAGAGGCGAGTCGCTGGACTCGAATATCAAGAGCCAGGCGCTGAGGAAGGAAGGTGACGGTCTGGTTGTTATGGGGACGCAGAGGCTGGGTCCGGACCCTAGAATGGTGCCGAAGCAGATCCGGATCGTGGATCCGAGGTCTCCGCCGATGAACGGGAAGTGTGACATGTACGCGGGGTCGGCTTTCGCGACGTCTCCGGCGCCGAGCTCGCTGCCGCTTCCATCGTTCTCGAAAAAGAAACAGGTTTCAGCCATCGTCGATGACTCGGCCACCAGAGATCTGAGGCGGTTGCTTAGGCTCGATTTGTGAGTTCCATTTCCAAGCAGGTGAAGAACCTGGTTTCCGGATCCGGAGACCATTTGAATCCGGAAGAAAACTCTCTCTCTCTCTCTCCCTCTCTCATCTCTCTAAAATCTTCCCTGTGTTGCGCCTTTCGCCTACGTTACTTTAATCTCGAGTTTTCAGGATCTGAACCGGCCGTGATTTTTTTAAACGGTGGTTGATCCAAAACTCGGGAGGACTACGGAGGCGAATTAGATAATATTTGCTCTTGTTGTACCTTGGCTTCTGTAATTGTTGGGTGTTGTTTATGGGTAGTTTTAGTATTGTAATCTGTAATGGAAAATGGAAAATAAATCTTATAAAAAAAAAAAAAAAATAGTGGGGTGGGGAAGATAACTTGTAATATGTGGGCTCTGTAGTGTGTTCTGAATCTGTGAGGACTTTTGTTTCCCTGTTGTACTGTAAAATACTATAAGCATAAGGGATAACTTTTTTCTTTTTTTTTTATATGAAGCAGAAGGGATAACTTAACAAAGCAAGATGCTTAGTTCTCTTCGATTTCTTCTCTCAAATTCTCTTCTGAATCCAAGTTAAGTTTTTGGATAGTCCTGATCTTTGTTCTAATGGCGTGTAAACAGAGAGAGAAACGTAAATGGTTGAAATAAATAAGAAGAGTGGGGTGGTGAACTGGTGGGGATGATGAATTTGGTACCAATAAATGAACTGTTTGGACCATATCATACACTTGTGGTGTGTTGTGTACCCAGATGACAGTCATGCATACCTTTCCTCCATTTCCAGCTTACTGCTGTTCCAGATTTTGATTGGATCAGTTTCTCTAATATTTGACCATTAAGATAATAATATAAAATAAAATACAAGAGTGGTCGTTTCGAATGGTAAAATTTTATTTATTATCTTTAACATTACATATTAATATTTGATTTGTTATTTTTATTTTTTTATTTAAATATATTCATATTGATGGTTAAATATGTGTAAAAATAAAATTATAAAAATAATAAATTAAATATCGATATGTGATTTGAAAATAATGTGTAAATTTTTTCGATTCAATTATACTTTGAAGTGGTGAGTCGGAAAATCTACCAATTAAAAAATCTGCAAAATTCTAGAAGATTTATGAGTCTCGAGTTCCAAATAGTAAACAATTTTGAACCTATTGTTTGAATGATTACAAAAGTCCTCAAGAATTTTGTAGTTCCACTTATTTTTTGGTGTGAAACTTTGGAACAAATGATTTTGTTGATATGATTTGGATGATTATTGTAAGGAGATTTTTCCCACTTAACGAAGTCTATTGGGCATCGTGTCTACTAGGGAAAGGGATAACGTAACTGATGGGACTGACCAGCTTGATATCGCTCGACCACATTATCTCACAAACAATAAAAGCCATTGACCTATACTCTGTCTTTGCTGATGATCTTGAAACCATGTGTTGCTTCTTTGATTTCTAAGATATTAATAAATCACCAATGAAAACACAATACCCACTGACTGATCTTCTGATATCCGGACAGCTAGCCCAATCTAAATTCGAGAAGGCTTTTATATGAATATTTGAAGAGCTGGGAAATAACAAACCTTGCCCAGGAGTTGCTTGATATCGCTCGACCACATTATCTCACAAACAATAAAAGCCATTGACCTATACTCTGTCTTTGCTGATGATCTTGAAACCATGTGTTGCTTCTTTGATTTCTAAGATATTAATAAATCACCAATGAAAACACAATACCCACTGACTGATCTTCTGATATCCGGACAGCTAGCCCAATCTAAATTCGAGAAGGCTTTTATATGAATATTTGAAGAGCTGGGAAATAACAAACCTTGCCCAGGAGTTGATTTCAAATACCTCATAATTCTCATTGCTGCTTGGAGGTGTGGTGTTCGAGGATTATCCAAAAATTGGCTCAAATGGTGGACTACAAATGTGATGTCTAGTCTGGTATGAGTAAGATAGATTAATCTTATATAACTAGAGATGTCATCAACTACTTCACCCTCATCTTTTGAAAATTTAGCACGAGTATCAATAGGAAATAATGCATATTTGACAGCAAGTAAACTAAAATTTGCTAACAATTCTAGAGTATATTTTCTTTGAGATAAAGAAATACCCTTTTGTGATCTTGCAATTTCCATTCCAAGAAAGAATTTGGCTAGACCCAAATCTTTCAGCTTGAACTTCATTGTTAAAGCTGCTTTGACAGCTGAAATGGCTTCTAAATCACTGCTAGCAAGTAAAATATCATCCACATAAAGTAGTAATGCCACAAATGAAATTCATTCATTCTTGGTAAACAAGGAATAATATGCTTTTGACTGTGAGAATCTGATATCAAACAATACATATTTGAATTTAGAATTCTATTGCCTAAATGCTTGTTTTAAGCCATAAAGAGATATTTGCAATTTACATACCCTTGTGTCCCCCTTAGGTAGATAACCGAGATATGTTTTCATGAAAACTTCTTCATCTAAGTCTCTATATAAAAAAAAATTATTGACATCCAAGTAAAAAATATGTCAATTACGTATAGCAGCCAGTGACAAAACACATCTAATAGTCACCATTTTTGCAACAGGTGAGAAAGTTTCAAAAAAATCTAGGCCCTCCTTTTGAGTGTACCCTTTGGCTACAATCCTTACCTTATGTCTCTCAATAGAACCATTTGAATTATATTTTATTTTATATACCCACTTACAACCTATAAGTTTTTTATTTGGAGGAAGTGGTGCTAAAACCCAAGTGTTATTCGACTCTAATGCAGATAATTCTGCAAACATGGCATCTCTCCAATGAGTATGCCTAACAACTTGGTGATAGAAAATTGGTTCTATTTCAGAAGAAATTGCAACAAAGAAAGCTTTATGAGATTGAGATAATTTGGAGTACGAGATAACATAAAAAAATGCTATATTTATTACTTGAATTGATGTCAGGAACTGTAGGAGATGATTGAGAAGCAGAAGCAACTAGATTACAGTGATAGCTTTGCAAGTAATCCGGTGCTTTGTTTTGTTTGGTTGATGTTCTAAGAGAAGGAAAGTGATTTTCATCATTGAGAGATAGAATATTTGTGGAATTTTGCTTGAATCCGAGAGGATAGCCATAAATCTTGTAGCATTTGTCCACTGTATGATTATTCATATCACAAATGAATTATAGATTGATATAATTTAAAGTGTATAGAATAAACATGTAGATATTTTTCATTGGTTTACAATAGAGTTAGTTAATGTTAGTTACATTTGACTCTGTATAAATACAGATCATTTACTTGTAACTCAATTAAGTAAATGATTACATAAGTTTTTCATGGAATTTCTCTTCTCTTAGCCTGTTGTTTTCCAGAATTGAACTTTTTCATTTTTGTGTTTGAATCTTGCATTTTGCTCATGAAAGCTACAGTATCCATGATATCATTCTTGCTAATTTCTCTTTGCTTTTCTTCTTGAACTACCAAAGAAAAAACTTTGTTTATTTCTAGTAAAGGATATAGCATTAGAATTTGCCATTTGATATGGGAAAAACTGTCATTTAAACTCATCAGAAACTCCATCACATGTTGTCGATCTTGATAGCCCATAAATATCTTTATTGCACCACAATTGCAATTTTGAAAGACTCCACACGAACGTGTAGGAACTTGATTATAATACAACAATTCATCCCACAAAGACTTGAATCTTGTATAATAATCTCATACAGATAAATCAGCTTGCACCAAGACTGACAAGTCTTTTTGCAATTGATATATTCTTGGACCATTATCTTGAGTAAAACGATTCTTTAAATCCAGCCACATATCTCTTGCTGATTTTGCACATATTATGCTGCAACCAATTTCCTTTGAGACAGAATTGATCAACCAAGAAGACACCATATTGTTGCATCTTTTCCATAATCCGTATGAATTATCTGGGAAACTTGGTTGACAAATCGATCCATCCACGAATCTAATCTTGTTCTTTGCTTTGAATGCCATGATCATGAACCTTCTCCATGTATGATAATTGTCCCCAACGAGGATGTTTGACACTAGAATTGTTCCTGGTGAATCACCATTCTGTAGATGATAGCAATTTAGAATATCATTCATTCTTGAATTAGAAACGGAAGCATCCATTCTTAAATAGAATATCATCAATTCTTGAAATAAAGTATCGAGAGATAAAATAGAGAGCAAACTAACAAAAGAGAAATTCCATGAAAAATTGATATATTCATTTACTTAATTGAGTTATAAGTGAATGCTCTTATTTATACAAATTAAATGTAACTAACATTAACTAACTCTATTGTAAACCAATAAAAAGCATCGACCTATTTATTCTATACACTTTGAATTATATCAATCCATAATAGAAATTACCTCAGATGTTGGAGTCAATGCGGTACTTTTGCAGGCTACAGGAGCTGGAGAAAGTCGATGGGGCAGTGAATGAGCTGAGCTGGGTCTGCAAGGTGTCGGTTGGGGAACTTGAAGGAGGATCGGCCTGAGATGGAAGAATATTCCAAAGGAAGAGAGAGGAAAGTGGATTAATTTCGTTGGCAGTCAGTCAGGTTTCGTTTGGAGGTAAAATTCTTTTTAATTCATTTTAACTCATCAGTATAATTTTTTTAAATTTTAATATAAAATATAATAAATAATTCAACTTTTTTAAATTTTAAAATAATAATAATAATAATAAATAATATTTTATTATCTTAACTCAATTCAACTCAACTCACTTTAACATCCAAACGCATCCTCAATATTTTGTCTTTGAAATAAACAGTATAGAGATAATGAGAAAGATGGCCATGAGTTCAGTTCAAATGACCGTTTGGGTAGCCTGAAGGCCTCTCTCTCCGTACGATGAGTTAAAAGCATCCTAGTTGATTTCGGTAATGAATGAATTGAAGAGGCGAGCTCCATTTATACTGTTTATCTCATTTTATTATTATAATATTTTAAAAATTTTATATAAAATATAATAAATAATTTAATTTTTTTAAATTTTAAAAAAATAATAATACTATATCAATATTTTATATAATTTTTAATTTTTATCTCAATTTATTTTATGTCTAACACGATTTGATATCCGCCAAGTGAACCCAAGCCCTCACAAAATAGATCACAGATCGAGGAGAGGCAATGCGAGGATAATTCAACACGTACAAATTTATGATAAATATGAGAGATCTCGATATATTTTGAGAATTGTTGCAATTGGATTCTTAAGCAGATATGAAAAATATAGAAAAGAAGGAAAAAAAAAATGCATAATTACAAAAGATGAAGGATCTAACCACAAATAATTTCAGGAGACTTTAGAAAAATTTAAAATAATTAAGAAAAAATATGGTCCTAAGTAATTTTTATATTTCGGACAAAGATAAACATGATTGGTGGATCTTAATTATAACATTTATGTTCGTGTCCCATAATGTTCACGAGTAGCATTTAATATTACAAAGTCCGCATACAATATATATTTATGAGAAATTATATTTACAGTTAATGTCTTAGAGTGCATAATGGATGTGCATTTTTTTTTAAAACAAATAAGTAAATATGAAATTTACATAAAAAAAATAATTTTTTAATAATATACAACACTCTTTTTTAAAAATAGTGTGCGATACTTATACAATCCATGATTATTATAAACTGGTAATCCCAACATAAAAAGGTATATATAAAATGAGTTGTATTATTTATAAGTCTAATGTGTAATACACAATTTATTGTGGAAGCCGTTATATTCATAAAAATTTCAAAATACAATATTTTTGAAGTAGAAGATGTGACAAGTTTCCACAATAATGATATGTCAATATCTTGGTACGTAAAAAAAGAAAAAAGAAAATGTTATTTTTTTTACTTAATAGTAAAATAAGTATTTTTTAATAATATTATGATTTTTTTATTTTTTTAAATATTTAAAAATATTAAAAAATACATATAAAAAAATTAAAAAAATCAAAAAACAACTAATAGGAGCCAATGGAGGGCTCTCAGCGGTGAGAGTAGCACCACCCTAGACAAAAAAAAGTTTATAAACAGATTTATCTATAAAAAATATATATATATACATATACTTATATAATTATAAATTGTTTTTTTTTTTTGTAAGTATATAAAATTATAAATGTTACAATTTTTTTTCTTCTTCAGGAATGAAATTATAGAAAGGCAGTTATTAATAACGTTATCATCGAAATTGTTTCTTGGGGTTGAAAGTACTATCAATGGAATAAAACAAGCAAAGCTTGAGAGCTCAATTGCTAGGGTTCATATATAGTATGTGGACAAAGAGCTTAAACAGGTGTCACAAACTGACGCTTATCTTTAGAAAGATTTATTTTTATTTTTTTTTTAAGAAAATATAAATGCATTGTAAATCACCAATTCCTAAACATTAAAATTATCGATAAATAATCATATCGATCCATGTTAATTTATAAATTTATTTTTATAAAAAAATTTTGATTAAAGCATTAAATTATGATATTATATCGTAAAAGTTATTAATTAAAATAGATAAAATGAGTTTAATTAACTATTTTAGATAGGAGCTTAAATAAATCATTAGGAATGCTCCACCATTGCAATGAGCTGAGTTAGGCTTCAAAGAAATACTTGTTTATTATAAGTTAATCGCCTAATTTTTGTTTTCATAGTGAATTTGTAGACAGTTTCCGCACTTCAAGTTTGCCATCTTTGACCCATAAATAAATATTTAATATTTCAATAATATTTCAGTAATGTTATGTACAATTGTGAAGTATGCAAGTACCGTACAGTCATTTTAAAAAAGAGTGAGGTCTACTATTAAAAATTTAATTTTTTTTTTATATAAGTTCTATATTTATTTATCTTTTATAAAACGATTATACGATACTTACACACTTACGATTACAAATATCATTTCTCAAAATAGTGTCATTATTCACTGATCATTGAACACTACTACAAAAGTTGTGCGCGATTCTTGCCGTATAATAATTAGGAAAAATATTTGCATCAGCCTACTATTCATCACACACTCAACACACTTAGTGTATTGAGATTTAAAAAAAAAAAAAAAAATTTGAATGCATGGTGTGTGAAGTGTGTAGGCTGATGCATAGAATTACCCTAATAATTATATCTGTTAAATTATTATTGTCTGAATTTGAGAGAGCCTTATAACTTTTTGTTATTGCCTTTATGGATTTTTTGACATCATTAAATGCTTAATAAATTTTATAAAATTAATTTTACGCGTGATCTGTTTCTTTCTCACTAAAAAAATCTTGATCCTATCTATAAGTTACTAGGGGTGCTATCTGATGGTAGCCTCCTCCCCACCCCACTTTAATAATAAATTATAGTTTATTAGATTCAAAAATTATTTATAAATCTAAAAATAATTAAAAATATAATTTTTGACTCAAATTGTAAATTATAAATTATAAATATGATTATAATTTAAAAAATTATATAATTTTTAAATTTATTAATACATATTTTATGTAAGTTGTAATATAATACAAGAGTCTCACATTACTTTAAGTATGAGACTTGTATTATTAAGGCAATCTATGAAAGGGTTACCTAACTACACTACAACTTATTAAATAAAAATTCTACTTAATATATATTAATATATTTATATATAATAAAAATAATAAATATTTATATAAAAGAATTTGGGTGCGGGATGGGGCCCCGCTAGGGCCATACCATCTCTCGGCCCTGCCAGTCTCTTGCCCCGCGAGGCGAAGGGGGGTGGGGCCCGGCTGCCCGCCCCTACCTATAACAATAGATATGTTTAATTTCAAATTCTTCACACGTATATAGTACGTGGTTAAATTATTATCCGAAACTAATAACTAATATTAATATTCTTATTACGCTCCAATTTAAGTCAATGTATTTATTCCTAATTTGATAATAAGTATCCCATGATTAAAAGCAAGGACTTGAGTGCACGGATTTTCTGTCATAACAAAATAGTCTAATATATGAATAAAAGGTTTCTCGAGTGTTGATCAAAATGTCTCTAGCGACGAGTTAGGTGAGAAGTTGATGGTCCATCATCATTTTATCTTATGTATTATTAGGTTAGGTTTGGATAGTCAATTAAAATGAAAGTTAAAAATTAAATAAAATATTATTAAAATATTATTATTATTTTAAAATTTAAAAAAATTAAATTATTTATTATATTTTGTGTGAAAATTTATAAAATTTATAATGATAAGATAAAATAATATGAGATGGGTTGATATTAACTTTCAATCCAAACCGAGCCAAGCAATGTTTGGATGTCAAGACCATCTCAACTCATGATCTCAAATTAATCATTAATAGAACCTACTACTTTTTCAAATTTTTATAAAAAGTTAAACTCATTTAAGTATAATCAAATATGTCTTCTCTCTGTTATATATAAGGTTTGATGAGATACGTACTTAATTTGTTGCATGGCGTGATCAGGTTGTAACTTGTGATTCTTCACAGGATTTTCAGTTCGCTTGTGCTTTAATTTGTGGAGAAATAATATCCCATCTCCAGATCAGAAAAATCTAATTAAGGACGTTTGTGTATGGTTGAATATTATTTCTTCTTTCTTGTGGTTTGTGCATGGAGAAATACCCTTGAATGATCAGAAAAACCTAAGGAAATTTGTGTATGGTTATGTTTTCTTCTTCTTCTTACGTTGTTCTTACATGAACATGTAGTTTCCCTCTTATTATAAGGTTAGACATAATGATATATATGTTTGCTGGCGTCAATTAGCTGAACTTGTAATTAATTAGTTTGTCTCGACTCTCTACGTACGTTCAAATCATGGGAAGAATACATACATACACGCGCCTATCTTTTAGCTAGCCCTGTTTGGATCGGGAGAATTTTTCAACTCCTCTCGTCTTATTTAATTATTATAATTTTTTTAAATATTTATATAAAATATAATAAATAATTAAAATTTTTAAATTTTAAAATAAAAATAATATTCTAATAATATTTTATTTAATTTTAAACTTTCATTCCATCTTACCTCATCTCATTATCTAAACATGATTCGCTTAATGGAAAAGATGATGGTGTCGTTACTCTATCCTGAAATGGGAATCTCCAACAATCATCAATTTAATAATGCTAGCTGAAAATAAGAATAATTCGGGATATCATAGTAATTATTAAATGGTCCAATCTTGTCATATATATATATATATAGAATAATTTTATTTACAATCGTAAAGTGTGTAATCGCTTTGAAAAAAAGTAAAGTCTATTATTAAAAAATTAATTTTTTTCATGTGGATCTTATTCTTTATTTATTTTTTTCAAAACGATTACGCGGCGATTGCAAATATATTTTTTCTTTAATGAAAGAGTTATTCTACTCAACAGCTATACATTACACAATCGTTGAGGAAAAAAATAAAAAGATAAAATATAAAAATAGGTGTACGATGTAAGAAGCTGATCATAGAGTTTCTCTTAATGAAAAAAAAAAAGAAGGTACTGTTCTCTTATATGAAAAAAATGACTTGGTCTTCGTACGGTTATTTGAATAATCTAGTACTACTGGTCGGATGACTTTATATATTGCGAGCAATTAAACTCGTTCATGAGAAGATATATGCTCATTGATGTTGCATGTGTCTCGTACTTATCATTACCTGGATTAGATTGAAACTTACTAACTAAACCTATTGTAAGACAAATATCGGATCTTGTACTTATCATTACATACATGATGAGATCGACTTCCCACAACTTGAGCATAGGAAATTTTAATTAGCATTTGTTTGTTTTACTCTTAATCTTTTAGACACATTTTTACTCAAAATATGACCTTGATAAACATGTGTACAAGGTTTAAAATTTTCTATACATGACTTGTGCAATGAACAATGTCATTGTTTATTAATGAACACTACAAAAGTTTTGACGAGCCTTTATATATATCACTTTATAAGTTATTGCCTGGATGTCAAGAAGCTTTATAACTTTTGTTATTAATGTCTTGTCGAACTTTTTTAGATATTATATATTAAATGTTTAATAAATATTATATATAAAATCAACTTCAATTCATGTATCTATCTTGTTCCATATGGCAGCCCAACTTAGGGCCTCTTGGAGTGAAATTAACTACCCATTGCATTCATAAAATTGGGCCATTTTTGAACTTGGGTCTTCCTCTCAGGACCCACCCCACCCCCACGAAAAGAGATCGAGACAAATTAAAGTCAACGATAATTTAGATAAGAGAGAAGATGTAGAGAGGAACTACGTGTACGTACCCTTCCACATTTTTTTGTGATCAGGAATAGATCTTTCAAACCAACAGTAGTTTGAAAATTCATTAATTATACATACATATATATATATATATATGGCCAGGCTCTATCCAAAACTGACCAGAAAAGAGTTAAAATCCAAAATGAAATCCGTCTCTTCACGAAATTAATTAGAAACATCCATGTTTCTAATTAATTTCAACGGTCCTCAATCTGAAGATGTTAGGTTTGTAGAGGAAATTAAGTAATGTCCAAGTTATGTTTAAAATTCATAATGCCCGCCCACTTCTTCAAAGTTTAATTTCTTAAATCGAGATAAGATTTAAACAGATGTACGTTATTCGACATGCACATCTAAGCAGCTTATACTCCAAAACTACTAACAAATATTTCAACGTTTGGCATGGCCGCGCTGGGAGTATTTGATACTCAATACATTATATATACACGATAGAGTTGGCGATCTTTAAATCTTTATAAAGTCCAATATTCCCCCATATATAAAATATATATATATATATATAGAGAGAGAGAGAGAGAGAGAGAGAGAGAGAGAGTCAATCAGAAACTTTGACATGTCACGCATATTTAATTATCATAATCATTAATTAATATTGTTATCATTCTTCTTAATCAATTTAGAATTGCTGGCATGCATGCATGTTGCAATTATCCGGCCATCTTTTTTTACTCCCCTTAAACAATGCAGTTGCTGAACTATTTATTTATTCATTTAACAGTACCCATATGTTGAAGAGTTCTTCTACTGATTGTAAACCTGTGTGTAAAGTTCATATACTTGATTTATAAAAAAATTAAATTTTATCATGTCAACGACACGAAGAATACTCATATACTCTATACACCAGCTTATAATAAGAATTTTACTATATTGAATACGCCATGTCATGTATGCATTGATCACTGTGTTCTTATCCAAATGGTGAGATTTTGACGTAGACTAATTGATGAGTGCGTGTCTGTTCTAAGTCATAAGATTGCAACTTTTGAGGAGAGAAAGAATTAACACGCGTCAGGGAAGGTTTGGTAACTAAAATAAAATATAAAATTTTTATCTCATCTCATCTTATTATTATATTTTTTTTAAATCTCTATATAAAATATAATAAATAATTTAACTTTTTCAAATTTCAATACATATTTTTCAAATCTTAAAATAATAATAATATTAAAATATAATATTTTAAACTTCAAAATAAAATATAAAATTTTCATCTTACATCCTAAACCTCTCCTAAATCATCCCTTCTTTAAGCATTTTCTGGGATAAAAATTCTAAGAAAAACTCTAAACGAAGGGATACGAGAGAAGGTCGCACGCACGACATCCTACTTGCATTAAATAAAACGTCGCGTTTTAGCCGTTGCATTAAATAACCCGTCCTTCGTTGGAATGGTGCATTTTAAAAAATTTATACAACTTTTTATTATTTATATAATCTTTATATATTATATTTTTTTTCTTTTTTTTCTTTTATTAAATATTAAATATATAAATAATAAATAAAATATTAAATTTAATTTTAAAAAAATTAAAATATTAAAAAAAATATTAAAAAATTAAAAAAAAAATGTGATGTGCTAAAATTGGGAGAATCTCCCAATTCCATCCCTCTGCTCGAATCTCCCTTACCCTCTCTTTTGTCGAAACCCATCACAGAACCCTCACCCTCAACCTTCCGATCACAAAGCCTCCAAAAAGGACAGTATCTTCGGAATTCGCAGCGATTTCGTCGAGATTAGCGGGAAATTTAAGACCGGCATCTCAAATCTATTGACCAACAAAACGATGTCAGAGATCACCTAAATAGCTTCCAAATTGCTCCTACTTGGATCAGAGGAGGAAATCGGCAATGCTGTCGATGTAACCGAAGAGGTGATGGCCTTCGCAAGAAACATCTCGATGCATCCAGAAACTTGGCCGGATTCCCCTTTCCCTAACTACGAAGATCCTGATTGTATTTTTTCTCTTTTTTCAGTCTTTTCTTTATCTAAGATTATATGTGTTTCAACGTGCATTTTTGTTGTTTTTTTGGCTGACCGTTGATATATATTGATCCTTGAAATCCCATAGTTGTGGTGATAATTGAGTTTTTCCGATGTGCTAATTAAGCTTTCTAGCTTGAATCCATGTCTGTAAAGCTCTGTAGCGCTTGAGATTTTAGGGTATGGTTTCGAAGATTTGATTATGATTTTTTTTTTAATAATATAAGTGCTGACATCAATGACGTGCACATACAAGCACGCCTTGTGCCTGTGCGTAGCAGAGCTGGAACTAATTTGCTAGTTAATTTATTGTACAATGTACAATATTTTATAATTTCAACTAATTGTCAAGGGTTAACAACTAAAGTCAACAACTGATCGTGGTGCTGGGTCTCTGATCTTGTGATGGGCAATGGCTGTGCATCTGAAGGCGGATGAGATCGAGTCTTTTACATATATACCAGACTATCTGTATTTTGTGAACTTGATTCTGAAATATAATTTCAGAACTAACTAATTCAGAGCATTAGTATTAGATTCGTCATCTTATTCTTTAAATTTTGATTAATATGTAATTTTTTTACTTTTAACTAATCATTCAAAATTTAAAATCTACATTAGATTAATCATTACACTCTCTATAATAATAAATTATTATTATTTTTATTTTATTTTTATAATCTTCAATAACTTCCAACAAATTATATTCATTTTTATTTTCACAATCCAACAATCTATAATATAATAATCTCAAAAAATTCTTTTAAACTTGTTATAATTTTTTTTATATTTGAAAATAAGAATAGATTTACTATAACTTATAGTTTAGATGAAAATAATTTAACTAATTTAATATGGATTAAATATAGGTGATATTTATTAAATTTAAAAATAAAAATATATTTAGTTAATCAATGTCAATACTATTAGCTACGATGAAGGTTGGAAAGTACCGATCAGCGGCGACAAGTTCACCAGAAAAATTATGCAAAGAATCTACAAGAAACATGAGGCTCTGATGCCATCACGTAGAAATAGGTAAAAATTGACTTCTATATTTGAATTAATAATATATATGTAAGTCCAAGAAAGATGGCTACCTATTTATATATATATATATATATATATATATATATATATATATATATAGTATAAGGAATAAGTCCTAATGAAATATGAAAGTAAATAAATTCAATATCTCATAATTTCCTAGTCAAGATAATATTCTTATAATCAAAATAGTATAGATCAATAGAATCAAGCAAGCCATCTCTTGCACAGGGCGTTCTATAAATAGCCATGAAGATCAAGTTCGTTGATAGTTGCAAGCTAGCTGATCCCATAACGCAAAGAAACACTTGGTTTCTTATCCTCCATATTCATCCCAAAGAATAATCCCACCAAAAGACACGTTTCTTATCCTCCATATTCATCCCCAAAAGAATAATCCCACCAAAAGACACTCATATCCATGGATGCATCCAAGTCTACGGAAAGTTCCGGCCAGAAAACCATCAAAGACCAAACATTATCAGGTCTTGGAAACCTAGTGAGGCTCCTCCCGACGGGGACAGTCTTCACGTACCAGTTCCTCAGCCCTACCTTATCCAACTATGGCAATTGCAACACCTTCAAGTACAAGTTCCCCACCTCCATCCTCGTTGGTCTCTCTGGTCTGGCTTGCTTCTTTTCTACTTTCACCGACAGTTATGTCGGAGATGACAAGAAAAACCACTATGGGATTGCAACGTTGAAGGGTATTTGGCCCTCGGCGGAGTCCAAGAGCGTTGACTTGTCGGCCTATAAGCTTCGGTTTGCCGACTTCGTTCATGCCTTCTTTGCGGTGGCTGTGTTTGGAGTCGTCGTGCTTTTGGATCAAAATACTGTGGAGTGCTTCTATCCGGTGTCGGCTTCCACTGAGAAAACTTTGCTCAAGGTGTTGCCTCCTGTTGTTGGTGCGGTGTCGAGTGTGGTTTTCATGGCTTTTCCTAACAAGCGCCATGGAATCGGATACCCTAAAAGTAGTACCGAGTCTTCGACGGATTCCAAGTCTAGTACTACTAGTACTACTACTGGTACTACTGGAGCAGTATCCCCAACGACAGAAGTCTAAATAATTACGTTCGAGTGTGGTTTTCTTTTACCTTGTTGCCTTGTTTTCGTGTGCGTATAAATTCCCATGTTTATAAGGTTAATTTGATGGATTCTAACTTAATTTGTTGCATGGCGTCAGGCCATGTTGTAAAAGCTTGTACGTGATCAATCTTCACAGGATTTTCAGTTCGCTTGTACGTGTATGGCCGTTTGCGGAGAAATATTCTAGATCAGATCAAATTAAACCCTTTATAATTCTTGTGGTTTGTGCATGGAGAAATACCTGGCCTTGATATGAGAAAAACCCAAGGAAATTAACTTCATGTTTATGGTTATAATGTATTTCAGCTTCTTCTTTTTCTTCTATACGTACTTATACTTCTTTTTCAGCTAGCTACGTCCTACGTACGTATTTTCTAATGGGAAAGATCATGATGGTGTTTATACGCGGTAACAATGATCATGAAATGAGAAATATTAATTAGAGGGGTAAGACTCATGATCTCCAACAATCACCTAACAATAACATATTTTAATAACATTAATTTAAAATAATTAGAATAATTCAGGATATCTACCAATTAAATGATCATGATCTAATAAACTTGTCATGATGATTTATACGTACTACCTAAGTACATATATAATATTCTTCGGCCGTACCAATTAAATGATCATGATCTAATAAACTTGTCATGACGATTTATACGTACTACCTAAGTACATATATAATATTCTTCGGCCGGCCATATCATGTATTTAACAAAAATAATAAGGTGGTCATGAGTTATTTGAATAATCTATTGGCGTAGGATTGTTATGATTTATCTTATATTGTGACCATTTCATCATGTCTTATATATATATGGAAGTCCCAATTAGACATATATGAAGTACTGGTGAAGACGCACATGATGATGATGAATATTGATGGATCTCATGATATTGTAGCTGCGTCGATCGAGATGATCAATCGATCCTTGAAAATGTTTTATCCCACCTCATTTGCATTATCAAAAGAGGACATATCTATGGACAAGATTAAATATTAGTCAATTTTCAATAAAAGTGACCTCAAAAAAAGTGGTAGGCCGAGCTTGTTAATGTTCCGTAGTGGTCCAGTGGAGGCGCAAGTTGGTCACAAGGGTTATTGATGAAAGGGATCGATCGACATGAACATGGTCATGACACCCCGATCGATCGAGGCGGCCAGGAGATTGTGGGACTAACTTCTATATATATATACAAATATATATAGCAACCAGAAGAGAAATAGAAAAGAGGAGATGAGATCCTCATGGAGGTGTCGGCCATGAACTAGTCAAAGTGGAGCTCATGATCATGGGCTAGCTTCAGGTGCAATACCATAATTAAGTGGCACATGATGAGGTTCACGCGTTAACATAGATAGGATTTTTAGATGATCGATCATCTAGTGGCAATCATATGGTGTGTGTAAGTTGGTGACCGAGGATAGACAACTATAAAAAAATCTATACAACTTCTGCACATCATTTTTTTTTTAATTTTTATTTTTTTTTTCTTTTATCAAATATTTAATATATGAATAATAAATAAAAGAATTAAATTATTTTAAAAAGAATAAACTCAAAAAAAATTTAAATTTTAAATTTTTTTTAAAAAATGTGGTGTGTGGAGGTTGGAGAGGTTGTGTAGCATTGCTCGACAACTATAGTTTGGCCCCGTTTGGATATAAAGCTCATTTCAACCCATCTTATCTAATTATTATAATTTTTCTAAATTATTACA
Organism: Juglans regia; assembly: GCF_001411555.2. Taxonomy (NCBI): domain Eukaryota; kingdom Viridiplantae; phylum Streptophyta; class Magnoliopsida; order Fagales; family Juglandaceae; genus Juglans; species Juglans regia. The sequence goes on from NC_049912.1 coordinate 21,539,834, forward strand.
TAAAATAAAATAAACAATTCAATTTTTTCAAATCTAAAAATAATAATAATATAAAAAATAATATTTTAACAATATTTTATTTAACTCTTAACTTTCATCTCATCTCAGCTCGTTTGGATACAAAAACAATCTTATATCATCTCATATAATAAACAATTTAACAATTTCAAAATATAATAAACAATCCAACACATCCACACAAAATATAATAAACAATTCAACACTTTCAAATCTCAAAACAATAATAATATTAAAAAATAATATTCTAACAATATTTTATTTAATTCATCTAAAATTATCTTATATCATCTCACATCATCTCGCAATCCAAATGAGCACTATCCAAACTGTACGGTAACATATATTTGAGTACTTCTAACAAAAATAGAGAATAGAACCCATGCACCGAAAAAAAAAAAAAAAAAAAAAAAGACTAGTAACGGTCAAGTGTGGGCCTGTGGCTGATAGCGATGTAAAAAAAAAAAAAAAAAATGGAAAAACAGATTGAATCGAATCAAACCAGTCTGTAAGTTGTCCGGTGCAATACCGGTTCTTAAGAACTAAAACAGGTCATAGATTAGTGCGGTATTGACTTTTATATTTTAAAAATTGGTTTAAATCAAATTAGACCAGTACATATATTTATAAATTTTTACATTATATTATATATATTATATATTAAATTACTAATTAATATAATATGAAATTCTAATTTTATTATTCAAGTCTATTAATCTTATAACATAAAGTTAATCTAATATATGATATAACATAGAATTAATATTATAATTTTTAATATAACATTTGATATAACATATAAGTTTTAATCTTATAATATAAAATTAATATAATATAAAATTTTAATCTTAAACATAAACATAAACATTAATATTAATTTATTAATATAAACTTACTTTTGATATATATATCAATGATAAATACATTTTTGGCATAATAAATTATATAATATACATATATTCTTTTTGTAAATACATTTTTACACATTTGATCATAGATCTTCATATAAAAAGTCTAAAACTTATAGACTATAGTTTAATTCAATATTATATTAGTATGTGTTAATTATTATAAAATAATGTACTTATATTATAATATAAATAGACTAATATTTTAGTATATGTAACCATCATATTATTACTAACATAGATAATTTGTGAAACTGAAAAAATTGGACCAAACCGGACCGAAACTAAAAAAACCGAAAGTCTCAATTTTGATAGTGAATCAGTTTGATATCGATTCTTAAATTTTTAAAATCAATATATACCGATTCAGGTCTAAAAAATGTACAAAATCAAATCAAATCAGACCGATTACACCTCTAATGATAGAGGGGAGGGTGTGGAGGAGGAGAGACTTGAAGCTCCTCCCTTCACCCCATAGCTAGCCAACAATGGACCTCATGCAGCCTTAATAGGAACTCTTTTTTTTGTTTTTGACTTTAACTCACGGTAAGAATTGAGTCTAGAAGGAGATGTCCGACTAGCCTGTGGATTACCGAAGGATATATATATATATATATATATATATATATATATATATATATATATAAATAGTTAAAGACTTTTCTAAAAAGAATATTCTTATTAAAGTTAGACCTATTCAAATGAACAATGAGGCTTTAAAATTTTGTAAAAATGAAATCTATGATTTTCTTACTAAAAATATTATTAGGCACAGTAAGTTACATTGGTCTTGTACCGCTTTCTAAGTTTAGAAAAATGCTGAAATTGAGAGAGAGACTTCTCACCTAGTTATTAATTACAAACCGTTGAACAAGATCTTGAAATGGATTAGGTATCTTATTCCCAATAAGAATGACTAGATCCAAAGACTTAGTGATGCTTCAATTTTTTTCTAAGCTTGATATGAAATCTGATTTATGACAAATACAAATTAGTAAGAGTGAAGAGAGTCTTCATCCATGGCCACCATTGTTTTCAATGTAGGTAATAGGGGTGGGCAGCGGGGCCCGCCCCACTGCCCCGACCCGCTTCCGCCCCGCACCCGTGTGGCAGGGCGGACCACCCCGTCCGCCAAATGCGGGGGCGGGGTCACCCGCCCCGCATCTGGCGCTCTGTCTGGGGGCGGGTGCGGGATGGGGTGGACACCCGCCCTGCATAGTTACTGTTCATATATATATATATATATATATATATATATATAAAAACTATGCATGAAACGACGTCGTTTCATGCATAGGTTTTTTTTTTTTTAAACCCAGGCATGAAACGACGTCGTTTCATGCCTGGGTTAATTAGAAATGAAATCCCCCCCCTCCCTGATTCCCTCCCTCGCCACGCTCTCAGACTCTCACTTCTCTCTGTCTCTGCCTCGGACTGCCTCCTAATGACCCACCAGCTCCTCTCGTCTCTCCCTCTCTCTGAGTTTCCAGCGCCACACCCAGCTACTAGCGTCTCCTTCAACGTCGCCGTGCGCATCCGGTCCCTCTCTCTGCATCTCCGTCACCGAAGATCCAAAGGTAAGAAACCCTATCCTATTTTATTTTTTTGTGATTTATATTTTTAATGGAGATTGGAGGAAGGATGGGATTTATCGGAGATGGAGGATGGGAATTTGTGAATTGTGTGTTGTGGAGCTTAGATTGTGCATGTGTTTTGGTTTGAAATTTGAATGAGTCCGTGACATAATGCATGTGAATTGTGTTTGTTTTCTCATTTCTGTAATTATTTCGAATTGGATTGGATTTGATTGTCTCTAATTAATTCGGATTGAAACCCCTAAATTAATTTCGGATTTCATACAACTTAAATTAATCTAAAAAATATATCATACAACTTAGTGGTGACACGATAACTCATAACCCCACTAGTAATTTGCAAACAAAATATTTTAGATTTTGTAATATATACATATATAAAATTTATAGTAGTGTCACAACTACTACTTTCTTACTTAAGTTATAGGTTATAAAATTTATTTTAACTAGCAAGGCTCTTTAGATATTGCATAAAAATAAAGGTAATATTTGATTTTAGATGTTATTTTATGAAAGTTTCTGAACAAGGAATTCAGTCTCTATTCATGTTGATGAAGTTAAAAACCTTTTGATCACAGAAACCGACAGAACATAATGTATAAACAGGAAATTGCATGCCATTAAAATCTGGTTCGCATCTTTTAGCAATTTCTTAGAAAAATAAAGGTGTGAAAATTAATTTTGTGTGTGTATATATTATCCTCCAATACCTTATTCTAGACTAGTAATGCTAGATATAATTTATACAAGTATACTAAGGATTTTCTTTAAAAAAAATGAGATTCATCATTAAAAAAAAATATTATTCTTGTAAGTTTCACATTTACTAATACTACATTTACTAAGTTTCACATTCTTGTAAGTTTTTTCTTTAAAAAAAATACACAAGACTTATCTACTCTAAATATCATTTTTCAACCTATGCATAATACTACATTTACGAGAGTAAAAAGAAAATTATTTTTCATTATCATCTTTATAATTATTTTTTATTATTTTAAAAATTATTTGATGTTATATTAAGAGATGAAGATTTAAAAAAAATAAAAAATAAAAAGACGTCATTTCTTCGTTAATATTTTTTAATTTGTTGGATGTTGACTTTTCTACCTAAATTAATTAGTATTCATTAATTTGATTTCAAATTTAATACTTATAATGATACATGAGACGGCGTCTACGGCTACCTCCGATGCAGTATGACTTTTGTATTAGACTCACCATTGCCATGGTTTGCATAATTTCTCCCCTAATTGTTTTTTGCATTTAAAACTTTGTTTCATTTTTATAAATTTTTAATTCTAATTTGCTTTATTTTTAACTTATTAATATTTCAGGTTTTTTTACTTATTAACTTTTATTTTTTAACTTATTGATTTTCAATCTCACAGCAATCGACATTCGACACAACTCGGTGAACTCACAACTACGGCTCCACCCCAAAATCAATTTTCTTAATTTACAATTATTGTAATGTTTCTACAATAGTTAATTATACAATTTGTAATATTTATTTTTTTAGAAGAGTTTGTAATAGTGTAATAGTTTATTAGTTCTCTTAATTTGTATAATTGTAAACTATTTATTTTAGCATAGTGTCTTACTGCCTTAGTGATAAATATTACTTAATTATTTAATAGTTAAAACTTAATATCTACTTATCAAAAAAAATTTATTTCTTTTCTGTTTTTAAATTTATATTTTTTTTAATCTAAATAATGGGTCCAAAGTGGCCCAAAACGAATTTTGGGCCCAAAGGGACCCAAAAACTGATTCTGAGCCATTTAGGGCCCAGAAAAATGTAGGCCCAGTACCATATGCAGGGGTGCGGATGGGTGGGGGTCCACCCCCACACCCCGGGTAGCAGACAGGGGACCCCGCCCCCGCCCATGCGGCGGCGGGGTCCGGGGAAAAAGATCCCACCCCCTGCAGATGCGAGGGAGGGGTGGCCCCGCCCCGTAGGGGCCGGGTATCACCCCTAGTAGGTAACTTTGTTACCGTAGGACTCAACAACAACAATTACCCTTTCTGGCGTAAGCAACTCTTATCCTTGGCTGAGAGCTAAGACCTAGTCGATCATCTCCTCCTTGAGGACTCTACCCCTCTAGGATTTGATAGCCCTCTTGATGGAGCATCAGGCTTAAGTAAACCAGAACAAACACCAGTTTACCTTCAGTGGCACAAATATGACTGCTTACTAAGAGGGTGGATCATTGACACTCTCTCGAAAGAGGCACTTGTCCTCGTTGTGGGTTTGGACTCCACCCACCAAGTCTAGGTGTATGCCCATAACTCTCAGGAGCGAGAGTTTCACCTTACTCAACAATTAACATACATCAAGAAGGAATCCATGACGCCCTTTGCAGATCACCTCTGAACCTTCAATGGCTTTTGCAACAGCTTGGCTTCAATCAGATAGCCAGTTGCTGACAAGATGAAGGTGTTTCCCTGTTGAACAACCTCGGTGCCTGCTATGAGCCGTTCACCACTTGATGCTAAAACCCTCCATGTCGTCCTACGCCGAGAACCTCCCACTCTTCCAAGGGTATAAGATTCGCACTTCTCTTCATGATTATAACTCATCCTTTGCTTTCTATGGACAATGGACAAGTGCGCTAGCCTTTAAGAACCACTGTGGTGGTGGCCGAGATTTCACCCTGCAAGCCATTCGGCCCAAGAGTCTCACACAGAGGCTCCTTCAAGAGCTCGCTCTTCTACACGTGAGCCCAATGATCGACCCATCACCACAAGGCCCGTGACCTACCAGACACCTGTCAAATCTGTGGTTGTGATAAAAAAGGTCATGTTGCTCTTAAGTGTTGGAATAAATTTAATCACTCGTTCCAGCCTGATGATATTCCTCAAGCATTGGCGGCCATGATGTTGTAAAATCTTTCTCCTGATAATGAATGGATTGCAGACACTAGAACATCTGCCCATATGACAAGTAATCCAGATATGCTTGAAAATTTACGTCGCTATTTTGGTATTGATGTTGTCATTATTGGCATTGGTAGTTCTCATGCTATTACACATATTGGTGATACATACATAAATAATGGTGCCACTAGAATTAAGTTACATGATGTTCTTTTAGTGCCAGTACGTGCAAAAAACTTGTTATCTATTGGGCAACTTATCAATGGTTATATGGTTATCCCTATAACTGTGAATTTTATAGTGTTAGTTTTGTTGTTAAGGAACGAGAGACCAACCACGTCCTAATGAGTGGACAACAGAAGAGTAACCTTTACACCTTATCTGCACCTTATGAAGCACACTTCTCCACTCGTTTCCAGACTGCCTCTGAAGACCTGTGGCATCAGCGTTTGGGGCATCCTCAAGTATCTGCTATCCAAGTTCCCAAATCCAAAGGACTTATTCAAATTTCTAGTACTAATAAAGCCCAGTTTGTTTGTGAAAGTTGTCATTTAGGCAAACTAAGCAAATTTCCTTTTTTACTTTCTTCTAGTTTAACTCATGCTATTTTTTTATAAAGTTTATTGGCCCTGCCCCTGTTATTTCTATTGGTAAATTTCATTACTATGCATGCTAGGTTGATGCTTTTCTAAATTTATGTGGTTCATTCCGCTCCACAAAAAATCTAATTTTTTCTCGACTTTTTTAATTTTTGAAAAATATGTAGACCGTCAATTCAATAAAAAAATAAAAAAATTTCAAACCGATGGGAGTGGTGAATTTGCTAACACTCAGTTTACCTCTCATTTAAAACAACAAGATATTATTCATCAGTTTTCATGCCCCCATACCCCTAAACAGATTATCGCTGTGGAATATCGTCACCGTACTATCCGTGAACTTGGTATGATGATGATTTTCCACAGTGGTGTTCCAAAATATTTTTGGGTTGAAGCCCTTACCACTGCTGTCTTTTTAATTAATCATCTTCCCATTACTACTCTTAATTTACAATCACATTTTTCAATTCTTTATGGAACTTTTTCTGATTATTATTCTTCACGTGTTTTTTGCTCAAAATGTTATCCATATACTTGGGACACCAAGCAAAATAAATTTAATCCAAAAACCTTACCATGTGTCTTTTTAGGCTATAGTGATCGGCATCGTGAGTACAAATGCTATCACCCACCTACTTGTCATACTTACATTTCTCACCATGTTATTTTTTATGAACTTAATTTTCTTTATAAACATCTTGGGAACCTTCACCTACCCCCACCCACTGACCCGACTTTGTCTATATTTGACATATGGGTCCATAAAATATAATATTATTTTTTATAATTTTAAAATTTTACATGACTATGTTAAGGTTGATATGGTGACTACTGGATCCAAATTTCAACGAGCAAAATTCTGATCAAATATGCCCGCTTATAATTTGATCTGGACTTCTGATCTTTTTTCTCTGTTGAATACATAAACTCGTTTCTTCAAATCTTTAAAACAAAGCCAGAACCAAGAATAATATATAGCTTAGATCAGCTTAGAACCAATTCCGCAGGCTTGTTTTGGTCCATAGAGTGAATAACTGTTTGGTCAACCCTTGAGAGCCGGATTTATATAGAATTTGACAAAGAATAAGTAAAGCCTGGCCTATCTATTAGGTCCAGCTTGAGGCACTATAACCAGAGACTGATGAACAATTTGGTACGTACATGGTACCAACATTATGTCACTGTTATGTACAAACAATTCCATGAGGCCGATATTTTCAGGCAAAAACAAACACTTTCACCATGATTTTAGGGCAAAATCATGTTTGGTGGTACCCAATGCCGAGGCCTATTAGCAGCTTCAGCTCATACAGATTCTATCTTTTATGCAAGTAAATGTGGATATAGAAATGAAAACTTTCATCCTCAGCCTCTTCCTTGAACAATCAATCCACGAGGAGAGCCAGTTGTTGAAATCCAATTCAACACAATTTAATGAAAGCAAAGAGTATATAAAACAATGGAAGAAGAGGGAAAGCACAGAAGGATCAACCCGGCAAAGTAAGGCAGCTTGATTTTCCCATCTATTGAAAAGGGTCGTTCAAATGAATTATTCATTTCAAAGGAGTTCTATTATCATTATTCAGAACACTCAAACTCCATTACCAAAACAACTAAGAACGATCATAACGAACAGAAATTCGCTGCTGTATGGGACTCCTGCAAGAAGGGCAATCCTTCATCCCCCGTTTCTCATGGAGCTCATTGCATGTTGGACACACTACTTGATGAGCACACGGAAGAAAAACCACAGACATCTCCTCTGAAAGGCACATCACGCACTCCCGTTCACGTTTGACACCAGCACCAGAGTAGTCCTGAAAATCTTTTACAACTTCTGAGATATAAGGGATCCAGGGATCCTTGTGATCTGGGCTATTTTTTATGTCTGTGAGTCTGGTGACATAACCTCCATCAATGCCGCTCCTGAGTGCAGCAATTTTTGAAGAATCAGTTTTCAGTCTCAATTGGGAGATCTCTTTTTCAAGCTTCTGAATATCATCTTTGTACTTCATCAGATTCTTCTCTGCTTTGGATGTAACCATATTCTCCTTTGATCTTGCAGAAGCCTCGATTTCTTCTCTTTCTTTTTTAATGGAATTGGCTTGCATAAGTAGTTCTCCCTTTACTTTCTCCTCATGTTTCCATCTATCCTGTGATATATATTTTTTTCCTTTTCAATGAGAAAGGACGCAGAGATAAATTCATAATCACAGAAGCACCTCGAGGAACTGTGAATTTTAACAGTAGCATGCTCTAACATTTAACTGCACTATTAACATGAACTCTCGAACAACGGCTCATACCACAATAATGGTAATAATATACTTTTACGCTTCCAAGATGCTTCAAAAAAATTGCTTCAGGAATAATTTTTGGTCAGAAAAAAAGAGAGATGCTTCAGATGTACTAAAGAAAATAAAATGGCCAAAAATCTGAGGAGTTTCATAGCTTAAAAATCTCTGCATACATGCTGTGCACAGGCCCTCAAGCATGTGCTGATAAAAAAGTGGAACAAATGTAAACAAGTCCGGATATGTTAGGATTATCCTTATTCAATGCCTGCATTAGATTTCCTTTTAGGCACAGGGACCTAGGTTATTCCATCAATCAAGGATTTGCTCAACCTGGAGGCAAATTATAGCGTTTTTGTTATATTATGAGGGGATGTAACTATTGTTATTATTTATTGCTGTATATTCGAGAAATCTTGTTGAATCTATTTAAGGGTTGATCTAAAGGTGCAACAGATAATGTCATCACACCCAACCTAGGCAATAGATTGGGGATGAGAAACCTCCCACTGCCCACATCACGCATTGGTTAGCCTCACTCAATACAACTAAAGAATGAGCAATTACAGCGATATAACAAGGCTGTTTTTTTTTTTTTGGAGGGGGGTTGGAATTAAATTTTAAAACATACCTCAAATCGCTCCTCGAGAACTTTAGCTTGCTCCAATTCCTGTAGCAGCTGTTTTACTTTGAGTTTTTCTGTCATTAGTTCTTGTTGCAACAAGGTTTTTTGCTTCTCCCATGACTGAAATTTCATCAGTGTCGTCTTCTCCCTCTTTGATACCTCCTGACAGCTTGCAGCTGACTCTTCCACATGTAATTTCGCAGCTTCCATGTCTTTCCTCAGTTCAGTATTCTCAACCTCAAGCTTTCGGAAAGTGGCATTAGCTCGCTCAACCTGCCCACTAGCCTTGCACAAAGCATTCTCCATCTCAGATAGCTTCTTCATAGTGTTTTCCTCCAGAGTCTGCTTCTCTTTCTTGAGTCGTTCAACTTCTTCTTTCTCTTGCCTCAATGTCTTGAGTTCAGCCTTGTCCTTACCCAGCCTACGAGCAGCCTGCATAACTTTCTGATTTGCCCATTCAGTCCACTCATGGAGCTGATTTTGCAATTCCCGAACCCTTGGAACTAGTTTCAAAATCATCTCATCCTTCCTGTCCCGGGGAACCCACTGCCCTAGAGGCCGATCATATGGTATCCCAGCATAACTACTCTTAGGTGGCTCAGCATTACCACTGACGGGCACCAAAGCAGAGTTACTCTTTGTAGGAAGTGAAAGAGAAAGCTCAGTATTGGCAGCTGATAATGGAGGTGGTGTACTAACTGATATCAATGAAAGTGGAGAATTAACTTCATGTAATTTGGTTAAGGTATTGGTCTTAGACAATGCAGAAATATTATTAACACTTTCTGGGTCGGAAGCTGCTGAGGAAGAGGGTCCAGAGCTGGTTGAAAGACTATGGTTACCGTTGTCCTGAGGCACGCCAACTCCCATAGGTTTGCTTATCTTTAAGGAAGCATTTTTTAGATTAATGGCAGTGGAGTCCGTCACAGATTTTAATTTCTTATCCAAGATTAAACCACCAGAACCACTCAGCTTCCCTCCTCTTGAAGATCCTTTAGATCCATACGTCCGGTAATGTTTGTCCACATGATGTGGCTTCTGTCGGAGCATGTATTCTCTCTTGGTACTCCCAGAATGTACCTTTCTACTTCCCCCAAACTTCTCTTCCATAGCAGGAGATTGACATGTTCCTGCAACATTAAAGGATCTATCAACAGTATCGGATGTTGTATTTGTGCCCTCTTCTTTCTCTGATACTAGCCCGTTGAGAACAAGTGAACTCTTTGGCTTTGTAAGGTTGGGAACCCCTGCCATAGTGGGTGCCTCAGATTCAGTACCATGAGAACAAGTAAATGGTTTCAGAGGACTTGGAAGATTTGATTCCAAACTTTTGGTTTCTGTTTTCAACTGGGGTTGAGTGGAAATATAAGAAATCCCACTTGAGGACCCATCGCATGCAAAAGTACTCAAGTGGTCTCCACCCACTGCACAAGCATGTGACACATTCATATCACAAATCAACAAGCACCACATTGCATCCCCAGTGCTGAAGAAAGGCCTAACTTCTTGAAGAACACAAACCAACTCTGCCAGTACATACTTCTCCAGCTGCTCTAAATCCTCAAAATAGTACTCTCTTGAGGGATCTCTCTCTTGGCCACTTCTAAGAAATGCTAAAGCGTTATCCACTATATTTGTCACTGTGTCTTTATACCCATAACAAATGCCAGACCTTAAGACAGCCTTAGTAGCAACTTCTTCTGTGCAACCGCAAGCAACAATTTTTTTAATTGCAGTCTTGAAAATGGCATCTAAATTGCTTAAAACTAGTTCTTCAAGATGAGCTTCTGTAAGATCACTCCAATCAGCATCTTGGGATTCGCCTGCCTCTATTTCTTCTCTAGGCTGGCTAGGCCCAACCTCAGATGAGCCTATAGCACTAGACAACCCAAGGTCAAGTTTCAACCCATCAGAATGGTCCTGGTTAACACTACACAGATCACAGGCACTTGGTTGTCCAATACACGAGTTGATTTCAAATTTCTCTGCTGAAAATTCATAAGTTGGGCATTCAATTTGAGGCGACAAAATAATCTTACTCTCGTCGCATACAGGTGGATCAGCCCGAAATTTCCTCTTATTCCTACTTCCCTTTTCTTCCATCGAAACTGAAGGAGACACTTGACAGCTACTACTACTGCTAGCCTTAGAAACCATTGATGCCATTTTAAGCTGCACAAAACAATATCTGTCAACACATTCATCAAGTCTATATATCACCTATCTATCAACCCTCCATGAAACACTGAAAGACTCAGTAATCAATAATATAATACCTATTGAAAACAATATATGTTATATCAAAATTAGCATTAACTGCAGAGATTCATAATCCGAGCTTAGAACATTAGTTACCTATAGCAAATACAGACGAGACGACTAAAACAGATTATAAACATTGCATGCAACAAGGACTAGAAACCATAACAGCGAATATTATTATCTGAAGTATGACAATCAGATTCGGCGGCAGAAAGAGAACCAAAATAGTCTTCCAAAATTTCGACCCAGAAACGAGAATCCGATCATCAATGCGTTTACAATATACCCAACTGACAAAAGATCAAAATCCAAAGAATCTACATAAATTCCGATAGCAAATCTAAATTCGAAACCGGCCCATAGATCAATAAAGCATCAAAGAAAGTCCCAAGGATTCATATAGCCATTGTTAACAATTACAGAAGATCCCCCGCATAAGTAAGAGATTTGTTTATTTTTATAAATCAGAATATCGACGATCGAGACGTACCGGATTGGAGCAAATGTTCGATAAATCAAATTTACGAACAAACTCAGAGCATCGGATTATCAGAAAGAGGATTTATAGCTCTCTTCGTTTTTTTTTTTCCTGTATTTTATTTCATTTTATTTTACGCTTTAGAGCATTGCGGTCTCTCTGGTGTCTCTCTTTATATTTTCGCATTCAATGGGGTATTTTTATTTCGAATTTTGTGTTAACCATACCTACTAACCATGGTTAGCCAAATATGCTTCCCAAACTAACCATGGTTAATGAAAATTTGCACCAACTCTTTTTTTTTTTCTTTTCTTTTTCTTGGCATGAATTATGTTTTAATAAAATAAAATAATTGATTGAAATTACTAATATCACGAGAAATATAAATATGTTTTACAATTAAAAAAAAAAAAGAAGAAGAAGAAAGCACCATTCACAAGCTAAGGCCTAGTTTGTGTACTGTATTCTCATAATAATTTATTATTATTTATTATTTTATTATTATTTTTTACTTACTTTTCACTATTATTCAGTATTTTATTATTATTATACACAACATACCTAAAAATACCTCAATCATCATACTTTTTGAAGTAAATAAGTTGTTGGGGAATAAGAAGCCTACCCTACTATCTAGAAGTTACATGAAAATATATTTTTTAACGGTGAAAATCATTTTTTTTTCAAATAGAGTGCATGCAATTTGCATATTCTAAAAGTGTATTTAACATTGTTCTTGGTAAAATGTTTATTCCTACCTTGATTGAGCACTTAATAATTAAATAATTAAATAAAGTTTTCTCAACCAATAGCACTTATCATATTCTTTTATAAGTATGTCAGTTCACTCTCTCTCTCCTCTTTTTTCTCTTCGTAGACAGTATCTTTTTTCTAAAAACTTTGTTGAGGATGGTGGTTGTGGGTGATTGAAGGTGGGCTTCTAGGGTGCTCTTGGAAGGAAAATGCCTTATGTGAGATGTATAACAATTGAGTCATAAGTGTTTGAGGTCCAAGCAGATGGGCATGGAGTGCTTATCATTGAGAGGGGCTGGAAAATAGGGCAAAACTTGAGGTTGGGTTTGGACACTATGCATTGGGCTTCAAGAACATTGGAGGATTGTCAAAAGGGATATTACTCTTTTCATAGAAAATGAAACAGAGTGTTTGTTGCACAACAAGGTTCAAACTCTCGAGGCAGTTATTTGTCCCTGGTGCTGTACAACGGAGGTGGGAGTCGAAGTTTCATCTTCATCCCTAGGAGCAGAGATGGGATTGGGTGAAAAAAACTTGCGGCGGCATTGAGGGAGGTTGGTAGTGAAGGTGGACAAGGGAGAGTCAATCTGTCCTCATTGGCTGTAGCTTTCACTTCGTCTCGATTGTATAGAGAGGCTCTGCAGTCATCTCGAGACGTGCGAAAGATACGGCAGACCTGCATCGAGCAGGTGATCTTTCCGTTTTAGGAGATGATCAGAGACAAGAGGGAGGTGGCAGGTGGTCTGGGCAAGATGAGTAACTTTGTTGAAGGAATTACGAGAAATGAAAGTCTCGTTGGAGGATATGAGTCTTAAAGTAAAGGGGTTTATACAATGCGTTTTGGGAAAAGAAGAATTAGGGATGGGCTTGGGGAGTGGGCTGGAGACAGGGAATGTGTTTGTGGGCATGGGTCAGGATGGCAGGCCCAAACGGAAGGCCCAGGTTGCAAGAGTTGGGTCTGTTCTGAGGACCGAGCCCACTCAACAGTCACGTTCTTTCTGGAGGAAGAAATCGCAACACTCAGCAGGCCCATCGGGAGGTGGGTCAGCAACGCCAACGTTGGTGAAACCTCAAACGACGTCGCCAAACCTCAGACGAAAGCATTGCCGTCGGCAGTGATGACGCAGCAACCGCCTTCGAGATGTTTTGTCTCTCCTTCAGTCCCCGTGGTTTTGACTTGTGAACAGATGAAGGTGAATGATGGAGTGAAGGAGGTGGATGATGGAGCAATTTTGTCACCATTGACGGGGAAGAAGGAAAACAGACCGAAATCCCAGATTTTGGGTTCTCTAGAAGGGCCCAAAACCTTTATATTGAGACTGAGTCTTGGGCTAAGTCTAGCACAGAAAAGGGCGATGGTATGCAGCGACTCAAATGGTGGTTCGACAGTGGCTTTACTATCGCCGGTAGTGGAGGTGGGGGAAATCGTGGAAGGCCTGGAACTAAGTATCTATGATGATGCTAGCTATAACTCATGTGGGCTGTCACAGAACTTCATGGTGAGCCATGGGACGCCTCTGGATTTGTTGTTACCCTCGGGACAGGCATAGATAAGGGCGTGGGGGGAAGACCTAGCTCATAGTGACCATTTTGAGGGAGCTCCTTCAGATACCTTTGATGTTTTGGAGAGTGGGAGTACATCGGATAAGGGAGATATAAAAGGGGAAGGTCCAATGAGGTTGCTTGATCCAAGTAAATGCTCAACAGAGGGGGAGGAGTCTGCAGGAGTGGATCCTACCCCCAATAAGTATGATTCTTCCTATTGTTTCCCCTTATTGGGTCTTGAAAAAGGTAGATGAACTTCAAAGTTGCATGGAGATTTCGTGTGTAGGCTATGAAGATCAGTTTAAAACACTGATTATAGCCATTGAGGCAGGACAACATGGGGCAGGGTCAAAAAGAGATAGGGAGCTGAAGAGGTTGACGTGGTCCATTAATTATGATGGAGATGAGGGGAGTGCAAGTCGTATAAGAAATAAGGGGACGGTTGGAACAATTGATAAATGAAGCCCATAATTTTGTGTTGGAAAGTTAGGGGCTAAATGAGATTAATAAATGCCTTTGAATAAGAGCTTTATTAAGGCAATGGAAAATGGACATCATTTGTCTACAGGAAACAAAGTTGAAGCTTATCATTAGAATAATTATTCAGAGTATATGGAGTTGTCAATATATAGGTTGGACATATTTACTCTCGAAAGGGGCCTCAAGTAGAGTTTTGATTATGTGGGACAAGAGGGTGGTAGAGAACATTGATGACTTTGTGGGAGAATACTCGGTAGAATGCTCTTTTGAAAATTCTAAAGATGGTTTTTTATGGGCATTTGCTGGGTATATGGCCCTAATTTGGACAGTGAGAGGAGGCTGCTTTGGAATGAGCTTGTTGTCATATTTTCTTGGTGGAAGGTTACATGGTGTATTGGGGGAGAATTTAACATGACAAGATTTCCTAGTGAAAGATCAGGGAAGGGACGACAAACTCAAGCTATGAAAAAGTTTAAACATGTTTAAAAAAATGTTTGAAATAAAAAGCAAAAAAGAAAAAGAAAAGTGCAATTTGAACTATGAGGCACATCAACTAGGCAAATTGAGGGGGCATGTTTAAACATCAGGACCTTCTCTGCTGACAGCATCGCCTCCTGGGTTTGTGTGATCCAGCATGGCTGACACCTTCATACTTGTAGTAAATTCTGGCAGACATATTGAGAAGCTTCTCCAACCTCTTGGCTCTGATCAGAAGGGTTGGGCGCCAAAGCCTGTACACATCAAGAACTTCATCAGGGATGTCTATGAACTTGTCATTGCTCACCTCCTGCTTAATCAACTCATCAGGAAACAGGGGAGACATATCTTCGGGTTTGACTGGTTTGAAAGACTTAGGATGCAATGGAGGAGGGGGTTTCACTGGAAGATCGGTGATCAGATTGTACCACTGACAGGGAATTTCAACTAATTTTGAATCAGCGCTTAAAGCGGCTCTTGGTCTATGGCCATTTGAAAGCCTCAGATACATTGTCTTTGCCTTCAGGGAAATATTCCCAAGCCATTCCTTCTCAATTGTAAATACAACGGAAATGCCATATTGAAGAATTGTAAAGTCCTGAAGCATCAAGCGCATGTTCTCAGTTTCTTTGCTCTCGCCCTCCCAGTTCACGGCCAACTCGGATATGTGGCTCAACGACGACTCGTGGCTGGTAGACTTGTTCAACTCCTGCGTACAACACCCCCCATCCCATTTGAGCTTCACATCCAGAGACGAATCGCAAGAGAAAGGGGAAGGAGAGAGAGAGAGAGAGAGAGAGAGAGAGAGAGAGAGAGAGAGAGAGAGAGAGAGAGAGAGAGGCGACGAAATCTTGAAGGCCGTGAATCTGCGTCACCGACGATCCCTGTGACAAATCCATTAACTGTTTGTCCTTGTACGGCGTTGTCTTCATCAACTCCCACCGCCTTACGAGATCAGTGACTTTCGATGTCTTTTGGGCTTCATTGGCGCCACCGGGATCGAACTCTCATATGGTGGTTAGGCCTCTTACGATTAATGAGTCTTTTTTGCCAGGGACAATCGAAAGAAATGAAGAAAATGGACAATAATTTTTCAGAGGAAGGGGAGGACACGAGATTCGAAGGGGATGATCTGAGAACAGTGGAAAACATTTCTTGTTTTAAACGGGAATTATGGCAACATGAGAAAGAGTCAGCTGAGCGGGATTAAATACCTCATTTTCTTCCATCGTTACTGTATATTTTTCTTCTTCTTGCAGAGTATAGAGTTGGCTTTCCAGATTTGAGAACTCTTCATTGAAGTTGTTCTGAAAATCTTCAAGGTTGTTCTTGAAATTTTTAAATGTATGCAAAATCACATCTAAACGATGTTGTGATTGTTCGACTTGATCTCTGATGTTGAGTAAGGATGAAATAATTTTTTCTATTTCTATTGATTGGTGAAGCCGATCCAAGAAAAGACTGGCTCTAGATACCACTTGTAACAATCCCAATAGATTGATAGTGAATAAAAATGAAATATCCCACTTTGAGGGTGAGAAAACCTCCAAAGAATTCAGAAGGAAGCATAAGAAGATGAAAAAATGTTCTATTACCCTGATTGAAAAAACAAAGAAAGCTTCTGCTCGTTACTTAAACATCAGGACCTTTACATGGGCCCTGACAAGCTCACTGCAAAACAGAAATGAAAGGAAAAGTATTCCAATAGCTCGAACCCAATACCGAGTACAACACTAGTCCCACTAATTCGTAAACAGTAGACTAAAAAACTAAATTCGTGAAATAAGCTATGATGTTTTTGTAAATTGGGCTGGCTTTTGTGCTGAAGTGTAACAACAGCCGCCATTCGCAACCCGCAAACACTGAAGCCGTGAGCCCCAACCCTAACGCCTCTCTCTTCCTCTGTTTCTCTTCCTCTCTCTCGGTAATCAACCCATCGCCGCCGCATCCCTTCTCAAGCCGCCGTGAACAGCAACCCACACTAGCCCCCAACACCTCTGTCTCCCTCCCTATTTCGCTCTCGCTTCTCTCCTCCCTCAGCCGACCTCCAGCAAGCACACATTTCTCTCTCCACCGTGCACGGCCAGACAACCCCCACTTCAGACCACATATTTTCCTCCACCCATCGGAGGCCCATGCCCAAGCTCTATCTCCCTCAGTCCCACGCCAATCACTGCCTTGCTTCCTTGCACCACCAAGAGCCCTTAATAGAAGGCCAACCGTGAAGAACCAGCAGCAGCAGCAACACGGCTCTGTGGTTGCACAGTCACGAGCCACCACTGCCCAGCTCAGCCCTCAATTTGTGGTATAAACCGCTATCTCATTATTCCTAGGAAAATTATGTTTATGTGATTTGAACGTGCATGAGGTCCATGAATTGGATAGATTTGTTTGTGTAGTTTGTGAAGTGTTGGGATTGAATGGTGTGGGGAGACTCTATATTATTGTATAGTGTGTTGGGATTGTTTAGGTTGGAAAATTGTGAAAAACATGTCGATTGTATGTGTTTGAGAATTTGTGAAGCTATGTGGTTATTTGGGTGTGTTGCATATTGAGTTTAAATGGATGATGGATTGGATATGTGTGTTGTATTCATTGTTAATAAGCTTATTGATTGAGAATAGTGTTTGTGAAGGTTGGGATATTGGGGAGCCATGTGATTGTGTTGTTGTTGTTGGATTTAAATGGATAATGGGTTTAAGTGATGTGTGTATATTAATTTAGTCGAAGAGTTGGTTTGATTTTAATTGAATGCAATGGTTTATGGATTTGAATTACATGAGGACCATGAGGTGCAAGAATTGGACAGATTTTAATGTTAATCTTTAATTTCATTTGTAGTTGATGATCGAGAATAGAAATGGGTTGTAATTGGATGATTATGCTTGTTTTTGGAAAATGCTAGCTATTTGATTGTATTGAGATGTTGGCTATGAATGTATGAAGTTTGGGTATCTTGGATTATCTTGAAGTGATGAGATCAAATGTGAATTTGTGTTTGGCTGTGATGTGATTGTGTGTGGTGTGAAGTGATGGGGTTAAGTGTGTAGTTGTGTTGTGGTGTTGGATTTCATGGATCAAGGGAGGCCATGGTTGAGATTTTGAAGCTATGTGATTACAATTGTGTTAGTTTGTTGTATGTTGAGTTTAATTGAGGGGGCATAGTAGCACTACCCTAAGTACATATTTCTTTGTTCTCTTTTTTTAATCAATTTCTTTAATTGAACACTTAATAATTAAATAAAGTAATAATATTTATTTAGATAAGTATAATTATCAAGTTTCTCTCTTTTTTGAAAAGGATAATGATCAAATTTCTCCAACACAAAACAGAGCAAAAGTTGATCAAAGAAAAATAAAGAAAGAGAGAAAAAAAATAAGAAATAGAAATAAAGAATAAGCCAAGTTCGAAAAGTAGGCGACAATGGACCTTCAGCCACCACGACCTAACCCAAGTGAGCCTAACAAGCAGTCTCGGTCTCAGCAGCAACCAGCTCTTCACCAGAGCGATGCGGACGATGACGACGAGAACGTGAAGCAGCTCAACGAGTGTTCTTCTCTCTATTTGTCCCTGCAGGTAACCTTATTCTTAATCCCCATTACAAATGATGTTTTTATTTTTTATTTTTTATTTTCGTGTAAAACCCTAAACCCTCAAGACACATTTCATCAATGATTTTCAGGAATGTCTTAATAATACTAACAGGAATTGGAAATCTTGCCAGATGGGTATGGCACTTTAGTCCTCCGTCTCCTTCTCTCACTTTTTTTTTTTGTTTTAAATTTTGTTTTTGGGTTTTATATATATGTGGGTTTAGTTAAGTTACCTTGCATATGATCAGTGTTTCAATTCTTTTGTGTTAATATGGTGTGAAAAATATTTGACAGAAGTTCAAGCTTTGAGGGCATGCAATGAAAGAAGGAAAAAATGACCGAGTGAAATGAGGATTTTGCCTTGCTGGGGCTTAACTCTGCAAGTCAACATCCTGACTCTGTATTTGGAGTTTTTGGTTTTCAGTAGTTGATTGAACATAACCAACTACCTCTCATGTTCTGTAACTTTTGAGTTTTTGCTGATGATTCTTCAGCAATTTCACCAGGTGATATATTGCTCTAAATGCCCAAGTTTGTTTCCTCACAGTTATGGCAGTCTGCTAGAAATGTAATTTAATTCAAAAGGAAATATATGGGGGAAATGAATAAAGAATGGTTCATCTTTGAAATACTTGAGTTGAGTGTATTTACTTTGCTCTTGATCAATTATGTCCACATTTATTTGTTGTGTGATTTTATTGCTTGGCACTTGCATTCTACATGGAACATAAGCCCTGATAAAATAGAGCTTGTGGGATAGCTAAGGAAGAAAAAGTTATGCTTATTAGCTCACCAGTTTTTACTTTTCATGACAAGAATATTAGATTGATATATAACTTTAACGCCTAGGAGTTGGCTCAAGTGGTAAAGGCCTTGGTCTTGGTGGTATGCTCCTTCTAGATCTAACGCTCGAATCCTCTTAGGTGCAACCAATTTCTAGGGGCCATCGGATTGACAAACTTTTCCTTTGAATTACTCAAGGTGCACTTGCGGGAAACTCCTTGTTGAGGGCCTGTGCACTCCTGGGAGTAGTCGGGACTTTGTTCTCAGACTCCCGATGCAAATAAAAAAAATCATGACAAGAATACTAGGAATTAGTAATAGAGCTAGTCTCTTGCCAGTCTATATGATTCATTCTTTGTAGGAATTGATTCTTTTGAGATGCGGTCTTTACAACCTAGGGACGGCTCTTAATTAACTGTATATGCAACAGATATCTTGAGGACTAGGATGTCTGATTTCAAGCTACTTCACAGTGGTCTTGCTGTGTACTTAATTCTAATATGATTGTGAATGAAGCTAGTTTCCGTATAAAAAGAATATTTGGAGGAAGAAGGTAGAATTCTTAAAAGAAGTGGTAGGTTTTGAGTGCATCATTAGGGGAATGTGGTATTATCTTTCCGTTCCTGAGATACAAAGCAAGCCATTGCATGAACTTGGCACCCCAAATGGAGAACGTAGGTTATATTTTATTGGACCAACCTTGTTCTCATGACCTGGAAAGGAGCATCTTCACGTTCTTTAGACTAGGCCAATTAAAGTTTTTCCCATTTCATTTTTGGGGAGACTGTTTCTAACACAATGCCAATGGTGATCTTGCAAGGTAAATCGAGTAAAGTGAGGGTGTGAAATAGATGGTGCTGAAGTTCGTAAATGCAGGATGCACGTTCCTGGTAAATGATGACTTCTAAAGACTTCATGGTGAAGGAGTAGAATTTGCCATAAATAAACTTTAATGAAACTAGTCCTGCTACCCGCACTATACGGGCCAGCAGCAGCCCTTCCTGTACCCCCCGCTCCCACCTAGGCTGGATGACAATATGGCCCCCCTTGCACCCATCCCTGCCCTTTGGTCTATCCGTCCCTTTTGAGGGCAGGTGGATTTTTTTAATCCCTTTTGCCTATATATCCAACCAAGATCAATACCAAAACAAAGATTTTAACCAAATTCTGCATAAAAAATATGAATCTCAAACCACAAAACATAGATCTAGCTTCAAAATACAAATCTAGGTCCTAGAACACAAAAAAATCAAATGGAAAACATAGATTTGGCTCGAGAGACCTGTAACCATGGCCGCGGGTCTCTGGCTCGAGTGACCCGTAGCCATAGCCATCGGTTTTGCCTAGATGAGGAGAAAAAGACGAAGGAGGAGGAGAAGAGTAGTAGAAAAATACAAGAAAGACAAGAAGATGGATGGAAAAAGAGAAAAAAAATTAGAGGAGAAAATGAGAGGGACTTAGAGGTGCTGAGAGAAGAGAATAAAGGAAGAGTCTGTAAATTGCGAGTTTTTTTTTTTTGCTTAAATAGTATATAGATGGGTATGCAGGGTAAAAACCAAGCGAGTGGACACCCTACTTGGAATCTACCCGCTTAGAATTGTAAACTTAAGCTACCGCTCGCAAACCCTAAATGAAAAACTATTCACATAATGGCGTTCATATGTAGGAGTTTTGAATTCCTCCCACTTGTAATCATGGCTGAAGCCCCCATTGCAATATATGCTGCAAAGTTTTTCTATGAACAAAAGTATCTGGGACTTGTTTTCATAAACCTCACACTGACGAGCGGATTGTCACGTGGTCTCAATATGCTATGTCAGCCAATCGAAGACGGATACATGACAACTAATGTCAAGTAGTAATCCTCTCGTTAGTTTTCTAACATGAGTCCTTCTATATAGCATTCATTGTAGTGGTGCACACAATGCACACACTACGTGGATGCAAGTGGTCCATTTGATTTTTGTTCTTCTTCTTCTTCTTCTTCTTCTTCTTTTTTCTTCAAAATGCGCAGATGAGACGCTACCCCTCTCTCTCTCTTCCTCTCTCCTCGACTCTCTCTCTCATCAGATCTCTCGCCGGCTCTCTCTCTCCTCGACTCTCTCTCTCATCCCTCATCATCTCTCTCTCTCTCTCTCATCTTCGCTTCTCTCTCATTGTCTCTCTCTCAATCTCATTATGTGTGCAAAATAGTTGCTCCTAAACAGTAGCTGCTATCTATATTTATTCTTCTAACATATATTTAATTGGAAGTTTTTTAAAGTTCATGTATTAATGTTGTGGAAGTTGAAAAATATGACGTCGATTTGTGAAAATGTAAAAATTCATATACGAATTTACTAATTAACCAAATTAATTACTGATGTAAAAAAAAAAAAAACCAAATTAATTACAATAACAAATGATTCAGAGTTTCCCAAAAAAAAAAAAAAAACAATGTTAAAAGACAGACGAGGAATAAAAGAAAGATGCTACATGCACCGACAGAGTGTGCCAACAATGCATTTCATCTTTTTTTTTTAATATTAACAAAAAATGAAAATTGAAAAAAAAGAAATGAAATGCACTATGGGTCAACTCTTTTGGTGCACTGTTGCAACTTACTTGTATACATTAAACAAATAATATAGTCTCACACCATTAAAAGAATAATATTTCTATAACTAATTAAAATAATTTAAAAATATATAATAAAATGAAAGTACTGCGTTATTCACGTTTAAAAAATATTTAATAAATTTTTAATTAAATCCAATTAAATTTATACTGGCAAGGACCTTTAAAAATAATGAATAATTCAATGGTGATTAAAAAGTTAAGGAAAAGACTTCTGGTACATATAATATCTTTTGCGTATTTTAATGATGTGATTGATTAAAATAATTATTTTATATTAAAAAAATGACGCAATCAATCATATTAGTAGAGTGTACAAATGAATACGTAAAATTAACTGCACATAAAATTTTTGTATGTGAAAATGCTACATTCACCAAGGATACAACACTACAAAATTTGATATTTTATTTTTTTATTATATTGTTTTTACTTAGTTGTTAAGAAAATATTTTTAAATGAGTTTCAACTTTTTTTCTTTTTTCTTTTAAATATTTAAGAGTATAAAGAAAAAAATATAAAAAAAAACCGGCCCTCTTGTGGATGGTTACGCCGTTCTCAATCCTTTAATAGCAGCAAATAAAAAATGGACACATCAGTAATCTACATCTACATCTAAATCCCATGAACCACATTACAGGGGATTGCAAAATCAAATACGTTAGAAAAACATAGAACATATTCACTTCAGTGAAATCCTTTGCACTTCGCCGCACCTCACTTACAGTTCACACCACCACACCTCCCCAATCCGTCGCAGAACAGCCAACCTCCCTAGCTCGTCGCAGCCTATCGCAGCTCGGTGAACCTTTCCAACCCGTCGCACATGGTTTGCTTACTGTCCACTAAATTATTGTTTCATGTTTTCGAACCTCTTAATTTGAGTAGAAGATCTTATTAAATTATTGTTTTGAGTAATTTTGAGAATTCTGTTCATATTGATTTTCAAGTGCACAATGGAGATGTTGGCCTAAATAGGAGTGGATTTGATGGCCAGTCTATATGTCACACTGATGTGAATCCTTTTCACATTCGTCTCTTCAACCATGACAAGAAGAGAGATGAAACACAACTCAGAAGTGGGTGGAGCTCGAGAGAAGGAGTGGTTCTTGAGAAAGAGAGAGAGAGAGGAGGGTGAGGGAAATGGAAAATGAAGAGTTTTTTTGCAATGGCTATAAGATTTAAAAATGGAATGCCTACATGGCACATTTCCATTGAATGCATTTTTTAAGGAGAGAGAGGTTATGGGAAGGTTTTTTTTTTTTTTTTAAAAAAATGATGAAAAAATAAAAATGCTTTTTTAGCCTTATAGGTGACACTCTCAACTCAAAAGTTAAAACCGGTCCAAAAGTTGGGCCCATCTAGTCCAATACGCATGGGGTTCCCCTCGTTTCATTGATTGAAGTTTTGAACCCTGAGTTTGATTCATGTGGGAGGCGTCGTGAACGAGTCGTTTTCCCGGTGCTTCAATAGCCCGTCTGCTACAGCCACTTCATTGTTCTAACCATAAGGGAAACCAGGGACTCCCAGAATTTGTGAGCCAATTTGAGTTTTACGATGTAATATCATCGTTAACAGAAGAAAGAATGTACTCGGCGTATACGGGATTTGGCAAGGATTCTGGTCCAAATCGACCACCCGAATCCCACGTACCCAACTTTGGATCTTTCTCTCGCCCCCCGTCTGACTCTCCTTCTACTCCACTCTTTCCCATTCCCGCCCCTCTGCGATCTCCCAGTCCCAGGTACTCTCTCTTTCTCTCTTGGCTATGGTATTTGTTTGAGCTTCGTTTGGCTGCTGAAGAGAACAACAAGATTCTCAGCACCACTAGGAAAAAGATGTAATTTTTTTTTTCTAAAAGTTTCGTTGGGAAATTCAGCAGAAAATCGTTCACGATTACTATGGCTCTTCGGGATTCGTTTCTTTGATTTATTTTCTGTACTTTTAGTAATTTTGGATTCTGCTTTTAGGATATTTGAGGACTGAAACAAAACCCTAGAGGGCAAGGTTTCGCTTACTTTAGGGCACTACCACAAACTAATATCAATAATCACGACCATAGCTCACCAGTTTGGTTGAAGCTCCTTTCGCTATTGTGGAGCAGTATGTAACGATAAAAAAGTTGCACTTTTTACGCCTTTTCTTTTGATCTAGGGCACCTGGAACTCTACAGAGAGTGCCATCGCCTCCTTTGGCTTTAGAGAGCAGCGGCCCTGCAGTCAGTTCTGCTTACCAAAGATCTCTTGGAGTTCGTAGGTACACGTTTTATATTAAATGCATGCGTCATAACTATCCGTTTCTGTGACCTATTACTGATATGCACGTAATAACGACATCTGCGACACCACAATAACCTGTAAAAGACAAAATAAAGGGGAATAGATTTATCCATAACTTTGTATAGGCTACTAAAATGTGAAGACAACAGACCTCAGGCCATGGAATCTTCAAAAGTACCAAGGTTGACCGTGCCAATTCCTATTCCAAGTAACAATACCATTTAGAGTCAATTAACTCACCTGTGTCATTCAATGCATTTTGTTTTTCAAATCTCAACTGATAATTTTGTTGTCTAGTTCATTTTTTCTAGGTTATCATGGGAAAATGCTACCAATTATTTCCGAAGTGGTTTCCATGCTTTTCCAAAATGCTATTGGGTTCTTGATAAAATTTGGAAAAGGAAAGAAATTACCATTTTGAATCTTTATTATATGAAATTACTTAAAATCCAAGCTTGCAAAAGGAAATTTTTTCTTATATACGCTAATTTCAGCTATCTCACTTTGTAAAAAAATGTGATTTCTTCTCTTTCAGATAAATTTAAGTTCCTATAATGGACACAATACTTTGTGGACATGAGCATGAGATATCTGTGTAAGAACTAACATCCAATTTCTGACTAAAACAAGAGATAAAAATACAATTCTACAATCCTTTACTCCTTTCTTCACATGCATTGTTGGTGCATGAAATATTTGTTGGAAATGCTATGGTACATTTGTATATGCTTATGTTTCCCTATGGTATAGAACGAAAATAGCAGCACCTTGAAACAATCTTCTTGAAAGATCATATATTTTGTCAATATCTTGGGTTGGGCTAGTTTAGGGCAGGAAGTTCTCTCTTTGGGACAATTGCGTATATTTTAATATAATACTTGTCTGTTCATGTTCTGGAAGCACCTCGTCCTATTATTTTGCTCTTTAGAAAAAAAGCTTACTGATTTTTGTTTGATAAGGGGACCTGAAGCTGCATTGTCACGCCCGCTAACTCTTGAGAGCTACCATTCTGCTGTGAGTCCTCCTTATTCATCCGCAGGAGTCCATAGGTAAGGATTCGATTCCTGTACACTGGTAGGATTGCACAGCTTTTTGGGCCACAAGCCCTCCCCAAAAAAAAATGAGACAACTGTATGGATGATAATATTACACTTGTCTGGTCATGTTCTGGAAGCCCTCTTCTTATCGTTTTATGGATTTTTGTTTGGTTAGGGGACCTGAAGCTGGGTTTTCACGTCCATTAGCTCTTGAAAGCACCCGTTCTGCTGCAAGTCCTCCTAATTCATCCACAGGAGTCCATGGGCAACAATTCTTGCACACTGATAGGTTTGCTAGATCATTTGATTCTTCTCTAAAAACTGTTCTTTTAGAATGCTTGATATTAAAATGTTCCATTTATAATTTATAAATATGTTGTTTTAGCCTATAGAATTTGGGCGAAATTCTTATTTTTTCATTAGCTATTACATTTTCACATCATTGAAACTTCCTTGTGTGTAAACAAAATTTTACCTTCGTATATGGGATTGTCACAACCTGTTGTACCATTGAACGTCATACTGATAGCCTGTATCTCTCACATTCATCGAGTCTCCTAGTTTTGGTGAGAGGCAAAGATTCTTATAAATATTATGAAGTTCAAATTCATCAGAGGTCATCTGCCCACTTCTTGCTTCATCTCATTCTGGAAGTAGCATTTCAAGCCTGGGTTTCCCAATTTCAGTTGTCAAAAACATTTAGATCACCTCTTTCATTTGTCTCCAAATGGTGATATTGCTAGGTATTCTGGAGAAGATGTCCTAAAGGCTACATTCCAGTACTTATTCAGCATTCGTTAAAATTTCTGTGTCCACTATCCAGGCTTGCTTCGGGGTGTTATGATTGAAAAAGTTAGCATCATGTCACACTAGCTTTGCCTTGGTTTTGACAGCCTCTTGATGTATTATGCTTATCAATTGTTGTGTGTAACTTAGTTTTAGGGGCAACAGTCTTAACATAGCCATTCTGCTCATATAATTTGTGGCTTCATTTTTTTTTTTTTTTCTAGAGAAGTATTGGAATACTTATTAATGGGATGATTTGCTGATGGGCCTATGCTTCATTCTGCTACCATTCCCTAAAAGAAATTTTTCACATGAACAAGCACTTCCTCACTTGGTAGATGAATTTCTAGCTGTTCATTCATTGCTTGGGGAGGAGCCACAGCTTTTTGACTAATTTTTTTTAAGCCTTTTCTCAATTCTCTTATAAATGGTATAGCCCAATTCCGGTAGCGATTTGTATCTGCTTGTTGACAATCCCATTCACATAGTTCCTCTGATAACAAATCTAGTAGTGATTCACCTATAATAACAAATCCAGTAGCTTCCTTTTTTGTATGGACAGCTTCGTTAGGAAAGATTCTCACCTTAGATAATCTAAGGAAACGCCGACTCGTTGTATTGGATTGGTGTTACATGTGTAAGAAAAGTGGTGAGTCTGTGGATCACCTATTATTGCATTGTGATGTAGCCATGAGTTTATGGAAAGATATCTTTGCAAGAGTGGGACTCATTTGGGTAATGCCAAGAAGGGTTGTTCACTTCAGCTGGCAAGGCATCCAGGGTAACTCTCAAATTGCAGCTATGTGGAGAAGATGATATTGACCTACCTATGGTGGTGCATATGGATGGATGGATGGAGAGGAATGGTCGGAGTTTTGAGGATTGTGAACGGACAATGGACTAGCGAACTTTTTTTTTTCACACTTTATTCCATTGGTCGATTGTAATAGAATTTAATGGCATGAAAGTACATGATTTTCTTGTATCTTTAGACAGTCGTGCGTATGTGTGGCTCTTGTATATCTCCCATGTACTTGGCTTCGCCTATTTTCAATAAAATTCTTATTTACTGATTAAAAAAAAAACAAATCCAGTAGCGATTCCTTTGGTTATTGGAAACATCTTTATGTCGAGGATTTCCACCCTTTTGTAAGTTGTAGATTCAATACTTAATTTATGTGTGCGCAGCTGCTTTAAATTTTCAGAACAACTCCCGTGTACTTTCCTTCGCCTTTTTAATAAAATTCTTATTTACTGATTAAAAAAAATCTTTCAGAACAACAACCCTGTTGAGGATTTTCATCTTCTTTTGGCAAAGCTTTATGGTAAGTTTTAGGTCCAATTCTTTCTGTATGTATGTACATGCGCACAAAAAATCATAAACTCAAAAGATCAAGTCTCTTATTTGGTGATTTTGGAATTGCCAATTTGCCAAGTGGAACTTTCTGTCACTCATTTTGTAACATTAAGCCGGTGCCTCTCACCACATGTCCTCTTGTATGCTTCAATTAATCATTTGAAGGCCATGTTTATTGCTTTTGGTTGGTGTTTTACGTCCATATCCTAAATTTAGAATTATTCTTTTCAGTTTCTCACTGCTCAAGGTAATCTCCATCTGATCAAGCTATATTTTGCCATACAGGCCTGCTTCATTTTCGACTTCATTGGATAATAGGCCCATATTGCCTGGCGGTTATGCCAACTATGTGGCTTATCAAAACCAATCCTCGGTCTCACCTTATTTAGGTTCTTATGCCTCTGGAAGGGGCTTTTTAACTAATCATGAGGGTGTTCAAGTCTTGAAAAGAAACAGATCCCCACCTTTACCAGCTGGGAGTGAAGTGCCGCGGGAAGATTCACATTTCTCTGGAAATGGCTCTAGAAGGTAAAATACATGAATATCACTTGCCTTCCATAATCCTTGCGTTTTATTTGTAGTTTTTTGGACCATTTTCTTCACTGGGCAATAGTCTAATGGTGATAATGGTAAACAGTATATGCATACAAGTATACTTATATGTGTGTGTGTGAATGGTTTTTTGACCAAAGAATTCCTCTGATATCTATCCATAACCAATGATAAAAGAAAAAAAAAACTTAACCCGAGTCAAGTTTGAATGAAATAATGAAAGGAGCATCTTAGAGAAGTCCTTTATTTAAAAAGTTGGGGAGCATATTTTTTTATAAGTAAAAATATTATATATATATCAATAGAATGTTATATATATCAATAGGAGTAACCAAATACGCTGGATGTATACAAGAAAACACCTAACCCATATTAGAGAGCTCCTAATGACCCAAAAAGCCCGTGAAAATTAGAAATCTATTTGAAATACACTAAGCCCGAATTGGAATAGAATACACCTCCCCATCCCCAACCCCTTGTTTCCCTTAAGACTAATACTCCTCTCGAAACTCCCTCTAAGAGGACGTCTTCATAAAGCCCTCCCTTTAGTCTTCCCTCGACTTCAGCTACCTCCTTTAGCGTTGTAGTTGATTGTCCAAAAAAGATGCTTTAACTTCCTGCTTTTCTTAAAACTTGATTTGGTTTCAAGTGAGTGGCCCACCTCAATCGCAGTGAGTATTGCTTTAAATTGGTCTTCACATCCTCCATATGAAAGCCTCACAATATGCTGAATCTCGTTAACCTTATGTAGAATCTAATCGAATGGTGAACCCGCTATATTGTTTATTGGAGAGAGAGAAACTAGGGGAACAACATTATCCCCAGACACAGTTCCCAACTGCACTCCCGACCCTAGACATTCCTCCTCACAAGGCACCAACGACAAACCCATAATTTCCTCCCTGCCATATCTGCATTCAAATCCCGAACCTCCTCAATAGCTATATTGTTGTTGTCCAATGTTGTTGTCACCATTAAAGGTTCCTTCACCTCTGGCATAGGTGTCGTCGTTCAATCGACGATGACATTGCTTGTAGGTGCCCCACCCCCCGATGATCCTTTATGTGCCATTTTGTCAGACCCTACTGCTCTCTTAAGAGGCATAGAACAGGTAGGGGAAGCACTACCTTATGTTATCCCATTTGCATCTTCTGAAAGAGGCTCGTCTGCTTCTTCCAAAGTACTCAAAATCCTGAAAGGACCCCTATCTTCAACTGAAAGTGAACTCTGGAAAAAGGTACTAACCCCATTTGCAACTGGTGACTGAGGGTAGTCAAATGGCAAGCTGCCGATGTCCTAAGTGACACTAGCGTGAATTGTGATGCCGGTGTCCAATGACCCTATTTGTGACAGCGTCGAAATGCCCTATGCTAGTGCACTTGAGGCCTTTAAACCCGTAGGATCTACCCCCCGCCCCCCTCCCCCCTCGTCCGTTTTTTACCCACCACCCAAACTCGTGACTAGTTCCAGCCCCTTATCCACTTTAATCGTAAGTTCTTTCACATACTCCATAACTCCTGTCAATTGAGCTCTTACAGCCCACAAGACCCCCTCGATTTCTCCCACCCTCAAACACCCGATAAAGGCAGCCATTCCACCCTGCAACACATGGTGCTTACCTTCCACTTCTCCCAATGTCACATGACAACCTTTGTCTTCTCCAAGTAACTTACCCTTTCCTTCTGCCGCAAAGCTATTCTTTGCCAGACTACCACCAAGGCGTACGAGGCACCTTTGACCAAGGGAGGCCTTCTCACTGTCTTTCCATCAACAAACTCTCCTTTGTTTGCATGCTTCAGAACAACGGCCTTGGACCCAATGATGTTTTGATATGCAGAAAAACTTTCCATCCGATGCCATTTGCGCCTTCCGGGATCACCACAACCTTTCTTCCTTCCATTTCGAAAATCTTAGAGTTGCAAAAAACTGCCCCTTGCGTTAATATGATGTTGAATGATGATAACTCCATTACCCATCCTTAGCTCCCTGAAGAATCCCTCATGAAAGATGAGTTCTAAGCAATCCTCTATCCCCCTAGAGGAGCCTATGGAGTGGGGTTGTGGAAACACATTAGAAGAGGATGGAGGGTTTTAACTCGACATACTCGACTCCAGTTGGCTAAGGGTTCCAGGATTAAATTCTGGAAAGATATTTGGTGTGGTGACACTTCCCTACAAGATTCATTTCCTTCACTATTCCAAATTGCTAGTACTAAAGACGTTGCAGTAGCGGATGTCATGGGGTTATCGGGTGGGCAGATCCATTGGGATATCAGTTTTAGTAGAGCAGTTTTGCTGATTTTTACAGCCTTTTGTACTTCGTTAAACCGAGCAATCAACAAGAAGATGGGTTGTGGTGGTCACCCGCCGGGAAAGGTATATTTTCGGTTCGCTCTTTTTATAACGCTCTCACTCAAGAACCCAACATTCAGGCCTCGTTTGTTTTCACAACTACTCTCAACTCATATCATCTAATCATTACAACTTTATTAAATTTTTACACAAAATAAAATAAACAATTTAACTTTTTTAAATCTCAAAACAAAAATAATATTAAAAGAAATATGCTAACAATATTTTATTCAACTTTTAACTTTAATCTCAACTCATCTCATCTCATATGCAAAAACAAACGAGGCTCCAGTTTCTTTGGAGACATAAGGCATCTTGCAAAGCTGCATTCTTCGTGTGGACAGAATCTTTGGGCAAGATACTCACAACCGATAACTTGAGGAAAATGAGGGTTATCATAGCAGATTAGTGTTATGTGTAAGGGAGATGGAGAGTCGGTGGACCATCTCCTACTATATTGTGAGACAGTAAGGGTTTTGTGGAATAAGGTGATCGGTAGAGTAGAGTTGGCTTGGATTATGCCGGAGACTATAGTTGCAAAGCTGTCCAGCTAGACAAATATAGGAGGCATGCAGCAGATTAAAACGGTTTGGAAGGTGATCCCTATATGCATCATGTGGTGTTTGTGGCAGGAGCGCAATGCGAGGACGTTTGAAGACAAAGAGAGATCGCTAGAGGAACTTGTAGCTTGATTTTATAGTACTCTATGTACCTGGGCCATTGCTGTTGATTTCAACGACATGGACCTACATGTCTTTCTTGTCTCTTTTGAGCCTCCTTAGTTAGGGCATATAGTTGTTCTTGTATTTGTATCGGGCTTTGCGTAATTCTTTGATCGATAAAATTTGTTTACTTATAAAAAAAAGGTATTTATAAAAAAAAGTAACAAGGGTAATTAGAGCACCTTTTTTTTTGTTGGTCCTAGGTGTCCAAGACAAAGTTCTAACTACTACTAGGGGTGTACACACCCTCGGTAAGGAGTTTTCCCGCAAGTACATGTCGTGTAATTTAAGGGTAAACTCCCCTGGTCCAATGGCCCTACGAGTGTGAATGCGGAGTTTCAAACTCAGGGCGTCCGGTCTATACGGCTCGCCCTAGGACCACCACGCCACTTTGGGGTTTGATTAATTTAGAGCACCATCATAGATAAAGGGATTGCCGGCTAATATACCAGCAGGAACTTAAGGCAAAGTTTTGAAGAAAGTGGGAGGATGGTAATGGGAGAGGAATGATGAGTGCTGAAAGTAGGCCAGAAGTCTGTTAGAATTTTCTTGATGTAAGGGACGATTTCTTGATATAACCTTTAGAAATAAAAAACCTTAAAATTTACCAAGTAGACGATGCTTGTAAGGTGGTGTTTTATTTTTATTTTTTTTGGGGGGGGGGGGGGGGTGTATAAATTATTGGTCTCCTCCTGTTGCCTCCAAACCCACTAAAACAAGGTAGGGAAAGAGAAGAGCTTTACATCTATGTGGCATCTTGCATGATTTTTTTCCTGGACTTCAATATCTCCTACATTGGCTGCTAGGTCAAAATTTGTTTCTGCCACTGATTCTCAAATTCATCTAAGGTTTCCAACTCCTGCAACCAATCCTGATTCTGAAGTTGTGGCAACCAAGCGCACCAGCTCCCCTGCTCTCAAAAGAACAAGGTCACCTTCTTCACTTCCTAGCGGTCAACTCTTTCCAGAAAATTCCTTTTCCACCCAAGATGATACTGAACGGTAAAATATTTGGTGGATTGGTTCTGTTTATTGCCTATATTAGTCGTGCTTTATTGCAAGACTTAAAATTATTTTCTCTAATCTTTTGATGTAATCTGAAGAGAGATGGAAGCCAAGGCAAAGCGATTGGCCCGTTTCAAGGTTGAATTAAGTCAAAATGTGCAAGGCAATCCTGATTTTGCAGACCAACTAGATTCTGCAAATAGAAATGAAGAGACTATAGCAGAGAGGAAAAAATATGCTGGAAACCAGTCTGCAGAACTGACAGGGGATTTCTCCCATGCCCATGTTTTATCTGATTTTGATGGCCATGAACCATCTACTATTATTATTGGAATGTGTCCAGACATGTGTCCGGGTATGTCTCTCAACCACTTTATCCATGAGCGAAGTTATGATTCAAGTAATTCAAATGCAATCATTTTGTAGAATTTGGACTTGCATTTCATTTTTTTGGTGAAGAAGAAACTAAAGATTTATGAGAAAAAAAAAATGAAGAAGTTTAAGACATTTTTACTTTGAGTTTGTGTTATATCAGATTCTTTAGTAACTCAAACTGACTACTTATCCTCTCTTGTGTGGAAGTTGTGAGAGGCCCAATTCTGAAAGTTTGACTTTTAATATTATTAGGAATTTGCTTTATTTTACAGAGTCAGAAAGGGCAGAACGTGAAAGAAAGGGAGATCTAGACCAGTATGAACGAGTGGGTGGCGATAGAAACCAAACCAGCAAATCCCTTGCTGTAAAGAAGGTAGTTTTTGGATCATCTTGGGATTTTTCAAATCAGGAAGCTGTTATCATTTTGTGGAAATTGCTCTAGACCATACTTCATTGATGAGATGTTCTTGTGCTCTTCTTCTGCAGTATACTAGGACAGCTGAGAGGGAGGCGAGTTTGATACGTCCCATGCCAATCCTGCAGGAAACAATTGATTATCTGCTTAATTTGCTAGATCAGCCATATGATGACAGGTTTCTTGGCATATATAACTTCTTGTGGGATAGGATGAGGGCAATCCGAATGGACCTGAGGATGCAGCACATTTTCGACCACGGGGCTATTCTTATGCTGGAGCAGATGGTATAATCCTCAATCTGATATCTTCTTTCCTATTATATAATATGTAGTATGTAAATGGTGTTTGTTTCATATTTTACCTTTTTTAAATGTTTTCTTTTTGGATCACCTTTAGAATATCATACTTGCCTCTGGGTGGGGGTTCAGGGAGGCAAGCTTGGGCTGACCTTGTTAAAAGAAGTTAATGACAAAATCATCCACCAGATTGAAAACTAATTGAATTAGTAGTTATTCTTCTGGTGGTGATACATTTACTAGTCATTTTGTTTATAGACAGTTGTTGATGCATGTAGATAATTTTGTCTGTATGTAGGTAAAATTGGAAGTGTGATACCCCATATGATTAGGATAATGGTTGGTGGTGAATGAGATCTCACATTGCTTGGGAATGAAAAGTTCTTGCTCTTTATAAGGTTCCAATCGGGGTCCAATTGTATAATTGACTAGTCTTTTTGGAGTATAAGCCATGTGGTTTGGGCCTTCCATTGGGGCATTACAGGAAGCACCCACTATCCTCATGTAATAGACAGTTGCAAATCATTTTGTTTTACTTGGTTTTGTTGGTGGATGTGTATTTTTTTTCCCAACATGCAAAACTTAATCTTCATTCTGAAGAGTAATTTGTTTGCATATTGCTGTGGATTTTAGATAAGACTTCACATAATTGCGATGCATGAATTATGTGAACACACCAAAGGAGAAGGCTTTTCTGAGGGATTTGATGCACACCTCAACATTGAACAGATGAATAAAACATCAGTTGAGTTGTTCCAAATCTATGATGATCACAGAAAGAAAGGCATAAGTGTGCCAACAGAAAAAGAGTTCCGGGGTTATTATGCACTTCTCAAACTGGACAAACATCCTGGATATAAAGTATGGCTTCTGCAGAATCACGTTGATTGTACAGGTTTCAGTTTTATTGTTGTCTGTCAAAATAATCTATTCCTGCTAGGTTGAAGCAGCAGAGCTCTCGCTCGATCTTGCAAAAATGACTCCAGAGATAAGACAGACTCCAGAAGTGCTATTTGCCCGTGATGTGGCAAGGTTGTCCCTTCCCTTCCGATTTATTTTCAGGTTACAGTGTTAATCACGTTCTAATGGTTATTTGATTTGTTCTTCCAGATCTTGCAGAACAGGTAATTTTATTGCCTTCTTCCGGCTTGCTAGAAGGGCGAGTTACCTTCAAGCATGCCTTATGCATGCTCACTTCGCAAAGGTCTGAGTAACTATTGCTTCTCGGTTAGTGCATACTGTAGCAAATTGCTGAATCTATTTCTGAATTTTTTGCCTGTGCTAAATCTATAAACTAGTTCCCTGTAAACAATGTATTTAAGTTTCTTGTGTAGAAATCTCTGGACTATGAAAAGCATGCATGTGCTCCTGCCATGTTTCTTGGAATTGAAAGCAATGCAATTAAATTAGAATCCCTTTCTTAGTCATTTAAGCTATAATATTTACAGATTATATAAATTCACTTAACCATGTGGCACTGCCTCTTGAGGTCACTCGCTTATACAATAAATGCAAAAAAATGGCATGAGCCACAATGAAAAAGAGTAATAAAGTTAATTTAGCACTATTTACTTTTCTTATTTGATTGTGTTTTGCGTTTTGGTAAATATGGTATATGCATAGGTTTTTGTCTGATTTATTTGTGTTATTACATTTTTCCTTTCTTTTGTATGCATTTTTGTGTTTCTTTTTTTCTAAAGAAAGGACAAAGAAAAACTCGTGTTTGATTAACGTGTACTTCAATAGAACATTTTTGGACTATATTACAGCTAAAGCAAACGACGTGTATTACCAAACTTGCCTGCTATTGCTTTCAAAAATATTTTCATGATGGCTTGAGAAGTTTCCGAGCTATAGACTATATATTTCTGCTGGGTGCTAATTACAATTTATTGGCTTTTTTTGGGATCTTTTCCTTTACTTTTGTAGATAGCAAAGTGACTCTAACTTATTCTAAAATTAGCTGTTGATAATTCGGATTTATTCATTCACTGCATTTTTTTGGTAGCTATGTATGCATATGGAATTCCATGTGCAAAAACATTTGTGGATGTGGATGTACATGATGTTAATGTTGTCTTGTATTATGCTGTTTTGACCAGCTACGCACCCTGGCACTTGCTTCTCTACACTCGGGACTACAGAATAACCAAGGTCTCCCTGTTTCCCATGTTGCTAAGTGGCTTGGGATGGAGGTGCTTATCTTAGCTTGATGCGTGTTACATTCTATTGATTTTTTTCCTATTATTTTATGTATTTTCTTTTCATGGAGGAGATCTGCAGTTTCCCCTTGTCTTACTGTTATGCTTTGTTGATGAAATTAGGAAGAGGACATTGAAAGTCTCTTACAGTATCATGGGTTCTCAATAAAGGTATTTGAGGAGCCTTATATGATGAAGGAAGGCCCATTTCTCAATCGGGATAAGGACTATCCTACCAAGTGTTCTGAACTTGTTTATTTGAAAAGGTCAGGGAGTATAGTTGAGGATGTTTTACCTCCAACGCAAGCCATATCATTACCTGCTGAAGCTGTATCTATCCCTTCTGATGAAAGGGAAAGTTCTGTCTGTACAAGTAATGAAGAAATGGCTGATCTTGAAACCTTTTCATCCTCAACTGATAGCCAACAACGGCAGCCAGTAATCATCTCTCCAACAGTTACCAAACAGAGTCAAAATGACCATCAGGCAGCTGGAGCCTCTAATCCGCCTTGGGGTTTTTCGTTATCCCACAGTTCCCCTAAATCCCAGCTTGCTAAAGTTGAAATTGTAGCAAAACAAAATTTTGATGATCTTTTCAGAAACTCCCTTGAAAGAAACATGCATTTTCAGAAGGAAGCAATGACGCTGCAGGATGTGTCAAAAACAGCTGTCAAAGAGAGATACTCGGATGGCAAAAAGGATTGTGAGGTGGAAAAAATTGGCCCCCCAAGCGTGGTTATTAATCGTTTGGAAGATGCAGAACCTTCAGATATTCATAAAGAAAATACTTATCAAAATGACATTCATAAAGAAAATGATGTTAGCACAGTTCCGGCAAATGATCATGCGGAAGAAACTGCTGAGGCAAAACTCAAGTTGTTCTTAAGGTTTTCAAGCTTCTTCTACTGCTATTGGTTGTTTATGGAGGTCATTTTTCCACGGGCCTTAGTCTTGCATTTCTTTGTTGTCAGGTTATGGAAGCGGCGTTGTGCAAAGCGACGGTTGTTCCGCAAACAAATGCAGGTAGCAGCAAGTGCTGCATTAGACTCATTATCATTGGGGCCGCCAATTCAACAGAAAAAGGAGGTTAGTTTTAGAATTTTTTAAATTTATATACTCATCTTGTCATGGTTGCCTGACTACCAGTTTATTCTTCATGCTTTATTTAAAAAAAAAAACTACTCGAGGAAGAAATCCCTTCAACTTCCTCTTGGCGCATCACCTTTTGGGTTCAAGTTTCTTTTTCCTAGTCTTGTTGAACAGAGTAGAGAGTGTTTCTTGAGCTGTCAATATCTTCCCATATCACCATTTACAATGCAAACTTAGCTAACGATTAGAAAAAAAATCCTACCACCCCTGTTCCTTCTTTCCAGTTTTTTCATTTTGGTATATGCTACCGAATTAAATGTAACCATCTCCCATTATTGAATCTCGCATGATTTATCTAACAATGTATTGTGCATCTTACATGAATGACAAGAATACTACGTAAGTATATTTTCGTTACTGATAAAAGAATTACTTAAAAAACAGTATTTCTAAATAATTGACTTCACTTACTGAGGTATAACTCTTGTCAATGGTTTCTGTCTTCCTTGAGTTATTTTGTTTAAGCTGTTCACTTCTTCTATGTAGCAACCGAGCAATTTTGGCGAGTTTGACATTGATCATGTTATGCGGGAGAGACATAAAAAGCATGCAGAATCATGGTCAAGACTTAATGTTTCAGATGTCATAGCTGGTACACTGAGCAAAAGAAATCCAGATGCTAAATGCCTATGCTGGAAAATTATTGTATGTTCTCAGATGAACAACCTGGAAAAAGTTAAATTGGAGCAGAGGAGCCAAGTTGCTTTGCCTGCGGCATGGTTGCTTTCAAAACTCATGCCTTCCAGCAAAAATGAAGATGATAACGATCTGTTGATGTCATCTCCTGGGCTGTCAATATGGAGCAAATGGGTTCCTAGCCGAGATGGTGCATATCAGACCTGCTGCTTGTCTGTTGTCAAGGAAACAGAATTTGATATTCTAGATGAGACAGTATCCGGTGCAAGTGCGGTATTGTTCCTTGTATCTGAAAAGCTCCCATGGAAGCATCAAAGAGTCCGGCTTCAGGACCTTCTAATGTCAATACCTTCTGGTTCTTGCCTGCCCCTTCTGATTTTAAGTTGCTCAAACAAGGAAGAGACTTCAGATTCTTTCTCTATTGTGGCAAATGAATTGGACCTTCATAATATCGACAAGTCAAGGATAAGTAGCTTTCGGGTTGTTTCCCTCATTTTGAATCTCCAGATGGAACACGCAGATGGGTTTTTTAGTGACGAGCAATTAAGGGAAGGACTAAAATGGCTGGCAAGTGAATCACCCCTGCAACCTGCCCTGCATAATTTGAGAACACGAGAACTGGTTCTTTCTCACTTGAATTCTTCATTGGAGGTGCTTGAGAGAAAGAATGATTTTGAAGTGGGTCCTAATAATTGTATCTCTGCCTTCAATGAAGCCCTAGATTGTTCCTTGGGAAAAATCAATGCTACTGCAATCGCAGATCCTATTGGCTGGCCTTGTCCTGAGATTGCTTTGCTGGAGGAGTCTAGTGATGAACGCAGAAGTGTGAAGTGGTACTTACCGAAAATAGGATGGAATTCACTGGGAAAAATTGAACCACTGCTGTGTGCTCTAAGGGACTCTAAACTTCCATCTTTTACTGACGATATATCCTGGTTGGCCAGAGGATCTTATATGGGTAAGGAGATTAAGAACCAGAGATTAATGCTTGAAAATTGCTTGATCAGATACCTGACGCAATCAAGTAAGATGATGAGATATGAGGAGGCAATGAAGGAGGCATCCATAATGCTACAAAAAAGTGCTCGCCTTGAGCTTTATAACTCGAGTTACCGTATTGTTCCAAACTGGGTTATGATTTTCCGCAGAATTTTCAATTGGCGGTTAATGAATTTATCAAGTGGAACCTTCTCCGTGGCCTATGTTTTGGAGTGTCATATAGCTCCTCCTGTTGCGGGAGATGTTGATATGTTGAGGCTTGAAGGGAGTTTAACTTCACCTTATTATACAAGTCATCCATCGCTGGATGAAATAATTGAAGTTGGCTGCAGCCCCTCGTCACCGGGTGGGGGTCAGCCACCGCCAGAGCAGTTACAACCTCTTGCATGGATGCCCTTGCATGGTGAGGTTTGCGAGGCTGCTGAGGATGAAAGGGGTATTAAACAGGATGGCAATTTGGCGATCACCACTGACACGTCTTACAGATTAGACAATACTAGTACTGAAATAATGGTGGGTGGCGAAGCTTCCAAGGAAGCCGAAAATTTAAGCAAGTTACTGGAGCAGTGTGATATAATGCAGAACATGGTAGACAATAAGTTGTCTATTTATTTTTGAGAGGACATAATTACTTGTGTTCAAACAGTATGACGAGATGCAAACGATGAGAGAGAGCGATGGAGGATCTGTAAGAAAAAATAGGCAAGAAAATTTTGTAGGCTATCGTTATTTCCACATTACAGATATGGCAATTTATCTCTCTCTCTCTCTCTCGCACGCGCACATTTTGTCGGTTTTGTGCTGGTCTCCGAGTCAATACTTGGGGTCTTCAACGTAGCAACTATCATGATTTCGGTGCGTCAGTTCAGTGCATTTGACATCTCGCTTGACCGTGGAATGGAGAGACTAAAAAGAGGCAGAAAAGAATCGAGGATTTTATCTACTAGAAAGAAA
This sequence comes from Juglans regia, assembly GCF_001411555.2. NCBI lineage: Eukaryota > Viridiplantae > Streptophyta > Magnoliopsida > Fagales > Juglandaceae > Juglans > Juglans regia. The sequence continues at coordinate 21,578,857 of NC_049912.1, forward strand.
AGTTGTATATATTACAATGGATCGCATGTTATTCGAAATTAACCACCTTATAAAATGTCGGTAACAAGTATTTCTTTTTACCTCCCTTTTTCTGAAATCGAAGTCATGAAGTCTCAACCTCCTCAAAGAACCTCCTCGAATCTATACAAATTTTACTACCATTTCCTTCCTATTGTGTGGTTAGCAGGTGAAACTACAACTGGAGGGAGAGCATTTTGTTCTCCAGAAGGAATCTAGCAGGGTTGGTTACAAATGGTTTAAATGATTTTTATCAGTACTAGCAAAGAAGCTGTTGCCTGGAGATTAGTGACCAATTATATCCTGTATATAGAGCAAATTAACAGAGAAGCTGTCGCTTGGAGACTGCACGACTTGCCCACATCCTGCTACCAGCCAAAAATAAATTCAGTAATTTTGATAAAAATAGTTGAATTAATGCAATTTATTTGAAATTGCTACGATCAATTTCAGACCAAAAAGAAATAAAAGTAAGAACATGGGTCCCCTCCCCTCTTTGAGACAGTTACTAGTTGTATGTGCTTTAAAATTGATACAACAAATTGTAAAAGGAGACTGATACCTCTAAAGAAAAAAGACAAGGAAGTGTTAGGCTGCTTCCTCAAGGTCATGAATTTCATCACTGGAGAGAGAGAGAGAGAGAGAGAGAGAGAGAGAGACAGCGCTCAGCAAAATATGGTACATATGGATAGATGTATATTTATACACACACACACACACATATGAGCATAAGAAAATGATCCAAAACAGGGTTGAGAGGCCCACCATTCCAATGACCTTGCACGTTCCAGAGATGGAACAATGATACCTAGGCTTCGATTTGTTGAAACGACATGCTGACAAGGCTGCAGGACCGAGAAGCCGCTTCTTACTGAACGGTATAACTCTGAAACACTTGTAATGGATATTTCAGAAGTTTCTCTTCTGGACCTTGTTGCCCTAATATTGGTCCCATTTGATCCATCGCCATCTAACTATGGTAATTACATTATAAATTAGGTAAACAAGCCAGTCAATGGAAAGTGCAGCTATTTTTTTCCTTTACACAAGGGGCATGGGCAAAGGAAAATAGAGCAGGAGCATGAAGAGGGGGTAGAAAACTTGTGCAACCCCAGCATAGTGTACACAACCAGAACATGAATTGAGCACACGCTGAAAGCAGGAAATTCAGACTGGACAGGCTAGCAAAATGTGCAGGTAGAGTAAGATTTAGTAAAATTCATACATTAGAAAAACCTTTGATCTGGACAATGATGATTGTAATATCATCTGTTCGGGTTTCATGTTCCAACCATTTCTTATACGATTCTCCAGCAATGGCAGAACATGCATCCCGGGGATCTGTATATCTTGCCACCTATATCAACAAATATGTCAGAAAATTTGTTATGGGACTTCTACATAATCAAATTTTGTTGAGTTCTGCATCATATGCCAAAAATATACTAATTTCAGCCAACAAAATAACATCTTTGATGCTAGAATGAGAAACGGTAACAAACTTCAACTTCAGCACTTATTAGGAAACAGATATTATTGCATCCCCAAATTACTCAAAATTATAGTTTATAACAAATGGACGTGGGTCTAAAACCTGAAAAGAGAAAGTTGGGAACTGTTTTTCTCTTGCACTATTTAGAGACTGGTGAAGGTGTAAGGAAAAGGTCAGGTCTAATGGTAGCACAGAGCCATCTGATGAGCAGAAAGGTCCATAAGTGAAGATA